>NC_062278.1:90265357-90890357 GCF_902655055.1 Lutra lutra
AATAATGTATTCTGATATCTTTAAATTAGAAAATATAATAAAAGGGGGAATTTATAAGTTTTTGAAAAATGAAAAATAAATATGTTATGAAAATGAATATGAAAAAATAAATTTGTTATATATGATTTTTGTGTAGGCCACAATATATAGATTATTTTAATAAGTTATAAAATGCAGATTAGTAGTAGTATTCTAGCGATATAGCAAGATTCTTTTTTTGAATGTAACTTTATTAAGATGATTTCCAAGTATTTTTCTGATATATTTTAATTCTTTTGAACATTTCTGTACTTTTTTGCATGAGATATTACAGGGTCATATTGTAGTTTTTCTTGCATAGAAATAGGTATTTCTCCAATGAGATCAAGTTCTTTTAGGAAAGAAATGAATTTGGAAACAGATCTTGTTATTTGTTTTGATTATGGCTGCTTGGTGCTCTGTGGTCTTTCCAGAATGAGAACAAAATATGTATATATGTGTGTGTGCACGTGTGCATGCATTAACTATATGCATACATATACAAAAATATATGTTTATACATATGGATATATATAAAGGTACAAACACTTTCACACACATGCACATACACCTATATATATAATTTCACACTAACTCCAATTCCAATCCATCACCATGAGATTCATTCCAGATTTCCGTCTTCTCATGTTTGTAATTCCTTTTGCTAACACTGGGGAATTTGTCTAGAAATAGCCAATATCTTTCATTTATTTTCTTTATCCCCCTTCATATAACTAATATCTGGCAACTATTTTTCCCACCTCATTTGGCTTCTTCCTTACACGGGCCTCAAACCTCACTGTGCCTCTCTTTTTGCTTTAGTCATCTTAATGGCGCTAATAAAATTGAGGAAAGAAGAAAGAATAGAAAGAAAGAGAAATCCTATTTTTGGGGAGGCTAGTTTTGGGAAACAAATCTAATTTTGCTTTAAGAGAAGATCAATGTTGGGGCGCCTGGGTGGCTCAATGGGTTAAAGCCTCTGCCTTCAGCTCAGGACATGATCCCAGGGTCCTGGGATCAAGCCCCACATTGCGCTCTCTGCTCAGCAGAGAGCCTGCTTCCCTCTCTCTCTCTGCCTGCCTCTCTGCCTACTTGTGATCTCTGTCTGTCAAATAAATAAATAAAATCTTTAAAAAATTTTAAAAAAAAGAGAAGATCAATGACAGAAGAAAAAATAAGAAAAGAGAAAGAAAATGCTGTAATCTGTTTTTTTATATTATGAAGAGGGATAAGTTCTTCCTTCTGATCTTTATTACGTAATATTATTATTGCTTTTGGTAAGGGATGGCACAAGGATTACCAGTGATCCCACTTTAATCTTGATCTGATCATATTTTATCAAAAAGTATCACATATTTATCAGCCTCCAAAACACAACTTATTATAAGAAAGATTATTTTTATGTGTTTTATAAGATCTCAAAATAAAGGTTAGTAAATTGAAGTCTATATATAGTTTATTTTTATTTTCTTATGCCCTCAAGCTGTAAATAAATACCAACCCTCTGTCCTATAGGATAATATTGCACTTCTAAAAATACCTTGTTTCTTTTAGTTTCAACAATCATCATCCTGTCACTATTCTCACAAAGTTGAGTTATTCATCTTTTAGGTATTATATTAAACATTGAATAAGGCATTAAATAGGCAGGGTACTTCAGAAAACATTTCAGACTTCAGAAAACTTCAGAAAACATTTATTCTACTGAGCTCTAACATGCAATATGAATATTATTAGATTGATATTAACTATATAAGAAATTAATCCCCCAAAATACAGCAGCTTAAACAGAACATTATTTTTTTCCTGTGAAATAATATTCCCAGATGAGTTTTCCTGGTCAACAGGAGGATTCATCTCCCCACAATCAGTTAAATTTACAGAACTTATTCAATCTTCGGCTGGCTTAGCTTCGTTGTGATGGTCTCCTTTGGGTCAACCAAAAGGTGGATAGGTCAGGGAGCAAGTACATGTGGGAGGCTTTCATGGGGCAGAATTGGAAGGGGCTGATCTCATTTATTCTGTTCTCATTCCATTGTTAGAACTCTGTTACATGGCCCCATGAAAAAGAAAGGGGATTTAGAATATGTAGTATTGATATATGCTCAGGGAAAAGTAGAAATATTCTGGTGAATAGTTAAGAATAGCTACCATAGCAATATATTGATGTATGAAAAGCAGACCTGCTTTAGTTGAGACACAAGTGAGCCATATGTGCAACTCAGTAGATATTTCCTCAGTCCCTTAAAACATTGAAACAAATAACATCAACAACAACAACAAAACCTTCTCCAAAAACCTAGGTTTTCACAGAATGTCTTTTGGAAATTATTGCATGAAAATATACGCATTTACTCAGCAATCTCATTTTTAGAACGCTATACTGTAGAAATAAAAGCATATTTCAAAAACAATTGCATTACAAATGTAACCATTGATTCAGCACTCTCATTTCTTGGACTACAATCTATAGAAATAAAAGTATATTTTAAAACCTATTGTATTAAACACATACTCGTTGTCTCAACAATTCAATTTCTGAGACTCTATACCAAAAAGTGAAAGAATATCATGTTGGAAAGCCCTGTTCTCAACAATTTGTTCTCTAGAATGTCTTCTGAAGTGGTATTTGTAGCAAAATAAAATGAAAATCAAACTACAAAGAAAATGGGAATCCTTTAATAGGAAAGTAACAGAAGGAATTCATAAATATTTTAAGACCGTGAAATATTATGTGGCTATTTCTTAGAACTAATTCTAGTTGGAGTGTAGGAATTTCCACAATGTACTGACAGATAAGAAAATCAAGATGCTGATAATTGTACATAATATGAGCTCATTTTCCTCAGGTAATGAGAAAGTAACCGATATTTCTAAGTGCAGAGGACATGTGTGTGAGAGGGAGTTATAACACAAGCATAGTAAAATGTATCATTGTGTTTAATCTTTTACAGTTTTTACCTGTCACAGTCGGGTAGATTGAGTACTGGAAGCAGGAAAAACATAAAGACCACATGCTTAGTTTCCCCACTGTAAAGACATTGATGATACAATAGATGAGATCATCAGTGGGAACACCAGAATACACACATGGCAAAACTACCAGAGACGTTCACAAAAATTATCATGACATGTGTTAGTGTGGTGTGATCAAAGGTAGGTTTTATTTGTTTCTTTTTTATTTTACTTTTATATGCTTTCTAATAAATGTAGAAAGGCTCCTAAAAAAAAAAAAAAACTATTTTTATAGATTTTCTTTTTTTTTTTTTAATACCATCAATATAAATAATGCTGGGTGATAAAAAGCCAGAGATGATTTCAAATTAGAGCCTTCTTATTCCAATAATCCTTGCAGAATTCATGTATTTTTTACTTGTTTAAAATAAGAAGTTCTGGCACTTCTTATAGTAAATCTCCCTTTGGGCCCACTGAGCTTGGTGTTTGGCTGGCAAGAACCTGATTTTGTGTGGGTGTGTGTGTTGTGTGTGTGTGTGTGTGTGTGTGTGTGTGTGTTTGCTTCAGATAACTAAAATGCCTTGACTAAATGTAGGTGACTAAGCTATATATCATAAAAATGCCAAAAATATGAGACATATTTTAACAACATTTCAAAGATGCACTTTTGTTTGAATTTATTATTTCATTTATTATTTATTATTTTTATTTTTACTTTTTTAATTGAGGAATAATTGACATATGATAATGTATTCATTTCAGGTGTACAACATAGTGATTCAGTAGTTATATATGTTATGAAATAGTCACCACAATAAATCTACTATCATCTGTCATGATACAAAGTTATTAATGTTATTGACCATATTCCCTATGCTGTATGTTACAACCCCGTATCTTAACTTTATAACTGAGAAATTGTACCTTTAAACACCTTCACCTATTTTGCCAGACATGCAGTTTTAGTAATGATTCATAAGAATAACTTTTGTACCAATACTCTATTTGCTGATGATTTTCAAAGAATCTAATGAACCCAAGGGAAGATTTTAATTTCTCACTGTTTGGCAATACAAAAAGAATGGTGTGTATATTCTTCTACAACTGTAAATAATTCAGATGAGTGTTATGACTTTTGATGAGGGTTTCTCATCATTTTTTTTCATTCGAATATTTTTAGTACATTTTGAATGTGTTTTGGTTTCTTTTTACTCATTGTGCCTTGCATTGAAAAGAGATGCACAACAATTTAACAATTCTGTAATAGATCATTGCATTTTGAAAAGTCAACTCAATTTCAGATAAGTCAAATTTATCTATTTACCAACCCATCTGTCCATCTTATGATCTATTATCTATCTATCTACCTATCTATCATCTATCATCATCATCTATCTATCTGTCATCATCATCTATCTGTCTATATCTATCTAATCTATCTAATCTTGGTAAACACAGCAAGTTTCCTCTTTTAGGGCAACAATCTGATCTAATCAGGGACATTTTGATGATGGCACTCCTGAGTCTGAGAAAGGGATCTCCTGATGAAGAGGTCAAGAGTGGTCAAAAGATTATCTAACTAAATAAGACAGAATTTTAGGCTATTTCAGAAGACTGTGAGGAGTTTTTTATTTTGTTTTAGTTTTTCTTGAGAATACCAAAGGGGTGGCAGATGTCTTATTATTGCTCCTATGGAAACCAATGTCACAAGAAGAGGTGGGGAAAATCTCCCCATGACAAAACTAGAACATGTGGTGGAGAACCACTCCAAGTTGGAAAATTAAGTGCTTTTCTTTTTGTAGTCATAGTCTTAGGTGGTTAAAGTGCTTGGAATTTTGATGTTCAGAACTACGTGAAGTCTAGATTAAAGAAACCACCATTAACTTTCTTTCTCCATTCTTTTTTGAAACCACTATCAACTTGATCTTTTCAAACCATTACTTAAATTTCCCTTTATCCTTGTAACACACAGATAAAATCACAATTCCTTAGTATAGATTTTAAAGGCCAATATATATAGAAAATTTGTGATTCTATGCTTTCTCATTCATTTGTTCAATATTTATTGACCAATTGCTGTATAAAATTTTTTTCAAGTGTGCAGAGGATCCAAAATATCTTCCTTTGCTTCTCTTCAACCTCTTTATATTCTATCCCAAACTCTTTTCTGACTCAGAATTCCTCCTGCTTTTATATACTGCTCAAATCCCATGGAACTATTAAAATAAAAACAAATATAATTACCATTATGTTCAAGATATGTTGTTAGGGGAAAATACTCTCTTTATTCCATGAATTATTACACATATCACAGTTCTCTGCATTACTATTATTTAGGTGTAAACCTTATCTGCCCTATAAAATTACAGAATCTAGGTCTAGGGTCTGTTAGTTCCTCTCACATTGCCTTTAAAGAATTTACCCTTCATTTTCTTTTCTGAATCTGTAGTATTCTATAATTTTTGTTGTTGTTGTTAACTGGTAAATTTACCTTTTTCTCTTTCCTCTTTTATTTTATTTATTTTTTTAAAGATTTTATTTATTTATTTGACAGAGAGAGATCACAAGCAGGCAGAGAGGCAGGCAGAGAGAAAGGAGGAAGCAGGCTCCCTGCTGAGCAGAGAGCCCGATGTGGGGCTCGATCCCAGGACCCCCGAGATCATGACCTGAGCCGAAAGCAGCGGCTTAACCCACTGAGCCCCCCAGGCGCCCTCTTTCCTCTTTTAGAATATAAGTTTCATGAGGATAAGGAACCTGGCTACAATATTGTCCTATTTTTTACCCATCCTAAACATAATGTCTGTCAAAAAATATTTATTGAAATACAGTTATTAAACTAATTGAAGACTTATAATCCATGTTTTACCAGATAAATAAAATATTTGTGTCTAGGGAAACGAGCTTTTATTTGGCACTGTCAAAACTCTGCATCAAAATGTCTATTTGGTCCTTCACCTCCCCCATTACTGGTATACCCATAGTTAAATACTGCTTAAATTCCTAAGAAATGTTACAAGACTTTGGAAATATTCCTACAATTTCAGTTACCTTTTTATATTTTAACCTTAAAATAATTTTATATTTACAGAAGAATTGCAAAGATATTACAGAGTTCCTGTATATCCTTCACTCAGCTTCCCCTAACAATAATCATGGTACATTCATCAAAACTAAGAATTAAACATAAATACAATGCTATTAACTAAAACAGTGGTTCCAACAGGTTTTCCACTAAGGTCCTTTTTCTGTTTCAGGATTTGGTCCAGGATAAAAGATTTACTTTAGTTGTTATGTCTCCTTATCTCCTCTAATCTGTGACAGTTTTTTTATCTTTCCTATTTATTCATGACCTTGGCACTTCCAATGAATACTGGTTATATATTTTGTAGAACACTCATCATTTGATGTTCTTCCAATGTTTTCTCATTAAAATTTAGGTTGTATTGGGGTGATAGATTTGGGGGAAAGATAAGAGAGTAAAGAGGAATATATACTTTTATTTTATTTATTTATTTTTAAAGATTTTATTTATTTATTTGACACACAGAGAGAGAACACAGCAGGGACAGCGCCTCACAGAGGGAGAGGTAGAAGCAGGTTCACCCAGCAGGGAGCCTAATGCAGCGTCCAATGTGTCTGATCCTAGGACTCTGGGATCATGACCTGAGCCTAAGGCAGACGCTTAACAACTGAGCCACCCAAGCGCCCTAGGAAGATATACTTTTAAATACCATCAAGTAACCTGTGTCTACATGAAAACATTCCAGAGAAATAGAATATACTACCTAGCCAAAATAGTAAAGCAACCACCAAACCTGGCAACAGTATGATAGTTTCAAAGCAGAGGATGAAAATAAAAACTTGGCGACTCTGGTGGAGTCGTGTGTTTAACACACAATACAAGGGAAAGATGAAAGGAGACAACATAAAAAAAGTGTTAAGTTTTGAAAACCCATTATTAGTTTACATAGAAATAACTATCATCGTTTATCATAGAAATAATTTTATAATAACCCAGGGTTCAGAGCATTGTAAACCTTTATGCATTTCATGAATATTTAAATAAAATTTCCACTAAAATCTTTTCACAAGTATTTAATCCAAAATTCTACAAGGAAATGAGTTAAATTTTTAAAATAAATTTTAATATATAGTAAGCTATTTTGGTCACTTTTTAAATATTTAAATGATTTTCTGAGTTGCAACTATTCAAGATAAGCTAATTGATCCAGCTGCCAGCAGTTTGTATTTCTTTATAGTCACTGCATGTCAAAACAGGAAAAGACAGACAATATTGATTTTCCATATCCAGAATTAATTTCATAACACTTTGAAACAGTTGTGGTAATTTTAAATTACATACCTCATCATAAGTTTTCAAATTATTTTAGATACACGTTTTAGAGACCAGTTTTCTACAACTTTCTTTTTTTATAAGAAACTAAATTTGTATTTCTACAAAAGCCACTTTCAAAATAATACTTAAATAGTTTCTAAGATATCTGCAAAGAGAGTTTGGCTTCTTTGCCAATTTGAATGCCTTTTATTTATTTATTTTTTTTGTCTGATTGCCAAGGCTAGGACTTTAGTGTGATTGGGCTTTCCTATCATGTTCCTGACTTTTAGGGAAAAGTTCTCAGGTTTTCCCAATTGAGAATGATATTTGCTGTGGGCTTCTCATAGATGGCTTTTATGACATTGAGGTGTGTTCCCTCTCCTACACTTTGAAGAGTTTTGATCAGTTTGATGCTGTACTTTGTCAAATGCTTTTTCAGCACCTATTGAGAGTATCATATGGTTCTTGTTCTTTCTTTTATTAATGTGTTGTATCACATTGATTGATTTGCAGATGTTGAACCAACCTTGCAGCCCAGGAATAAACCCCACTTGGTCATGGTGAATAGTCCTTTTAATGTACTGTTGGATCCTATTGGCTAGTATATTGGTGAGTATTTTGGCATCCATGTTCATCAGGGATACTGGTCTGCAATTCTCTTTTTTGATGGGGTCTTTGGTTTTGGGATCAGGGTAATGCTGGCCTCATAGAACAAGTTTGGAAGTTTCCCTTCCATTTCTATTTTTTGAAACAGCTTCAGTAGAAGCTTATTTCTATTATTTTTTTCTTCTTTAAGTATTATTATCTAAGTAGTATTATTTCTTCTTTAAATGTTTGGCAGAATTCCCATGGGGAGCCATCTTGTCCTGGACTCTTGTTCTTTTGAGAGGTTTTTGATTACTGCTTCAATTTCCTTGCTAGTTATTGGCCTGTTCTGTTTTCTACCTCTTCCTGTTTTAGTCTGCAGTTTATAAATTTCTAATAAGGCATCCATTTCTTCCAGATTGCCTAACTTGTTGGCATATTTTTACTCTAACATACTCTAGTATATTCTAAAAATTCTCTGTATTTCCTTGGTATTGGTCATGATCTCTCCCCTTTCATTCATGATTTTATTAATTGGGTCCTTTCTCTTTTCTTTTGGATAAGTCTGACTAGGGGTTTATCAACCTTATTAATTCTTTCAAAGAACAAGCTTCTAGTTTTGTTGATTTGTTCTACTGTTCTTCTGGTTTATATTTCATTGATTTCTGATCTAATCTTTATTATTTCTCTTCTCCTGCTTGGTTTAGGCTTTATTTGCTGTTTTTAATCCAGGTCCTTTAGGTGCAAGGTTAGTTTGTGTATTTGGGATTTTTATCACTTTTTGAGATTCGCTTGGATTGCTATGTACTTCCTTATTAGGACTGTCTTTGCTGTATATCATAGGTTTTGGACCAATGTGTTTTCATTCTCTTTAGTTTGCATGAATTGTTTAAACTCTTCTTTAATTTCCTGGTTGACCCACTCATTCTTTAGCAGAATGCTCTTTAACCTCCAAGTGTTTGAGTTCCTTCCAATTTTCTTCTTGTGATTGAGTTCAAGTTTCAAAGCTTTGTGGTCTGAAAATATGCAGGGAATAATCTCAATTTTTGGGTAACAGTTGATACCTGATTTGACCCAGTATGTGATCTATTCTGGAGGAAGTTCCATGTGCACTCAAGAAGAATGAGTATTCTGTTGATTTGGGATGGAATATTCTGTATATATCTGCAAAGCCCATCTGGTCCAGTGTGCCATTCAAAGCCCCTATTTCTTTGTTGATCTTCTGCTTAGATGAACTGTATATTGCAGTGAGTAGAATGTTAAAGTCCCCTACTATTAATGTATTTTTATCAATATATTTCTTTACTTTGGTTATTTATTGGAATATGTAATTGGCTGCTCCCACCTTGGGGGCATTTGTTTTTACAATTGTTAGATCTTCTTGTTGGATAGACCCTTTAAGTATGATACAGTGTCCCTCTACAATTCTTATGACAGTTTTTAGTTTAAAATCTAATTTGTCTGATATGAGGATTGCTACCCCAGCTTTCTTTTGAGGTCCATTAACATGATAAGTTGTTCTCCACCTCCTCACTTTCAGTTTGGAGGTGTCTTCAGGTCTAAAATGAGTCTTCTGTAGACAGCATATGGATGGGTCTTGCTTTCTTCTCCAGTCTGATTACTCTGTGTCTTTTGGTTTGGAGCATTTACATTCATAGTAACTACTGAAAGATGAATTTAATGCCATTGTATTGTCTGTAAAGTCCCTGTTTCTGTAGATGTCTCTGTTATTTCTGGTCCATGTGATCTATGTGACTCAGGGTATCTATTTACTAACAGAACCCCCCTTAATATTTCTTGTGGACTGGCTTAGAGGTCTAAGTTATCTATCATTTTTATACAGATTCAATCCATTTAAAATTTATAATCATATATCTAATATATTTAATGTCCCTAATATCCAAATATTTATTTTCTTATTTTAACTATTTTTTTCTGTGAACACGAGGTTCAACTTCAAATTATAATGCAATTAATTTTATGACTCCATAAGTATTCAAGATTAAGATGTTAGCTCTTTGAAAGTTCTCCATTGCAATAAACTACATGTCCCAGAATATGATTGTATGCTTATATCTATGTATAACTTTAACTCTTTATCCAATAATGAGTAAATTGTTTTAAAATGTAGATTTATAGGGGCGCCTGGGTGGCTCAGTGGGTTAAGCCGCTGCCTTTGGCTCAGGTCATGATCTCAGGGTCCTGGGATCGAGTCCCGCATCGGGCTCTCTGCTCAGCGGGGAGCCTGCTTCCCTCTCTCTCTCTCTTTCTCTCTGCCTGCCTCTCTGTCTACTTGTGGTCTCTCTCTGTCAGATAAACAAATAAAATCTTAAAAAAAATGTAGATTTATATGATTTAAAATATGAAGCCTAGTGTTGCAATATAAGGGACTCTGATTCTAGGAAACTTCACCTACAAAATGGGTGTGATATTCACACTTCCTACTTTAAATCATTTTTTTCTACAACCTCTGCTGTCTAGACTTAGCATTTTTACAGGATTTTTTTTTTTTAAGAGAGAGAGGGAAAGGGAGAGAGAGCATGCATAAGCAGTGGGTGTGGGAGTTGTAGAGAGAGAAGGAGTGAGAGAATCTTAAGCAGGCTCTACATCCAGCACAGAGCCCCAACTGGGGTTTGATCTCAGACTCTGAGATCATGATCTCAGCTGAAATCAAGAGTAGGATGCTTAACCAACTGAGTCACCCAGAGGCCTCAACATTTTTACAGGAATTTTTAGAAAAAGTGATAAAATAAAGACTAGGATCTTTCATTTAAGTGAATTTACCCATAAATAATATTTTTAACTCCTGCTTTTTTTTTGCATAATTTATTTTAAAAGCTTGAAACATTTCATAGATTTGTCTTTCATAGAGGTTTGTTGAGACTCAATTTAGCTCTATCTGCACAATTTAATTCTCCCAATGGAGCAGGTAACTATATTAAAACATGTGCATTAATAATTATTATCATTGTGTAATAATTTAAATCTTATACAGTTTTTATCTCTAAATAATGGCATTTATATGTATAAATATATATATGAGTTAAATATTCAGATGAACACCTTTTTTGATCCCCTTCCAGTTGACAGTTCTAACTTTTCCAAGAACTAATAGGTGATTTGTCAAAAAATTATTTTATATTTTATTTTTAACTCCAGTTTGCCTGGAGTTTCTGTAACTTTTAGAATCTGGACACTCAGATGAATAAGTGCATAAAATAATAGCTATCTTTTGTGATTAAAGAAAAATCTGTAATTCATGATTAGAAATATTGTTGACTGTTGGGGCGCCTGGGTGGCTCAGTGGGTTAAGCCGCTGCCTTCGGCTCAGGTCATGATCTCGGAGTCCTGGGATCGAGCCCCGCATCGGGCTCTCTGCTCTTTCGGGGAGCCTGCTTCCTCCTCTCTCTCTGCCTGCCTCTCTGCCTGCTTGTGATCTCTCTGTCAAATTAAAAAAAAAAAAAAAAAAAAAGAAAGAAAGATTGTTGACTGTTGATTTACCTGAACTTATTTCAGCCACAAACAACAGAAAAACCTACTAAAAGTGTCCTAAATAATAAAAGGTATATTATTTCACAATACTAATTCCCAAGTGTTTAATCTGGATTGGTTTGATAATGCATTTCTAGTATTGATCGCAGATACCTGAAAATCTCAGAAAAATGTAAGATAGCCAGGAAATCTAAAATTTTAATAATAACACCAAGATATTATTTAACTATTTCATTAATTCTCTACATTATATATGCTAACACAACTAGATGAAATGCACAAAAGGATGTGAGAATCTAGCCAGCTTTTAGCAAGCAAAAGTCTGAAAAGGTTTGCAAAAATGTGAAGTAATGCTACCTTTTACACAATTATTTTATTTTAGAAATTACAGTTATGAATCATAAAAACATGTTATTCATGGTAACATGTAATGACTATATTCATTTTAAATAAATTCATAAATAATATTTTAAAATATCTCATTTTAAAATTTATTTTTTTTATTTAAATGCAATTTAGAAAAAATATCCAGTTTAGTTAACATAGAGTACATATACAATCAGTTTCAGAGGTAGAATTTAGTGATTCATCAGTTGCATATAAATACCCAGGGCTCATTACATCAAGTGTCCTCCTTAATGCCTATCACCCAATTGCCCTCATTTTAAAATCCTAATATAAAAAAAATATATTGATAGATATAGTCCACAAAAACAAAAGATCCTTGGAATCCTTACTAATTTTTAAGACCATAAAGAAGTACTGAGTCTTTGGAATTTAAGAGCTGCTGGCTTAATAATACAGATCATTGAGTACCTGGTACTTTTCACCAACTAGTTCTCTCATTACCACAGGCATTAATAATTTCTCCTCCATGATCCTCTTTATAGTTAGGAATTTCTGCAGTAATCCCAGGTATCACATGCAGTTCTGGGATGCAGCAAAGAAGACAATCAATTACTCCTAAATTCTTTCTTTTATGAGAGAGGCAAAAGTTACTCATGTCTCCCAACAGAATTTAGTGCATGCCCCATTGGCTGGGAAAGGATAAATGACTATGTTAATCAATCACTCTCAAAGGGAATGACTTCACTATGGCTGAGTCCAACTGTCATCCATTTCTAGGTAGTGAGATCGACCCTTCTGGAATTTTTGGCCAAGAAGAGGATGAATATTCAAACTCACTATAAATTCAAAAAGCAAGTCACACTCTTAGCTTAGGGAATGTATGAAGATAAATTGAGTGTATCATTTACATTTGTTGTGCTGAATTTATTCTTGAAAATCAGGCAGGTATTAGACACTGACCATCTCATATGTGGCTCTGGCCATAGTCTTTGTTGTACTAATCCTATTCTGAGATTCTTGGTATTTAAAATTGTAAACTTTATAATTAACAATTAAAAAATTAATTAGGTAGTAGATGTAGCTGGCAAAGTGGGTAAATAATTTCTAAAAAGGTAGCTTGAAACAATAGTTTTGTGGTAGGCATTCAAATGCTAAGAGGTGGAAGTTTCAAAGTAAAATTAAGTCCACAGATCTCAAGAGTTTTCAGTATATTTAAAAAAGAATACTTTATTGGGGGGGAGAAGTCAAGATGGCGGAGAAGTAGCAGGCTGAGACTACTTCAGGTAGCGGGAGATCAGCTAGATAGCTCATCTAAAGATTGCAAACATCTACAAATCCAATGGGAGATTGAAAGAAGAAGAACAGCAACTCTAGAAACAGAAAATCAACCACTCTCTGAAAGGTAGGACTGGTGGAGAAGTGAATCCAAAGCAACGGGAAGATAGACCAGGGGGAAGGGGCCGGCTCCCAGCGAGCGGCGGAGCAACGGAGCACAAAATCAGGACTTTTAAAATTCTGTTCCGCTGAGGGACATCGCTCCAGAGGCTTAACCAGGGTGAAGCCCACGCAGGGTCAGCATGGCCTCAGGTCCCGCAAGGTCACAGAAGGATCGGGGGTGTCTGAGTGTCGCAGAGCTTACAGGTATTAAAAATTAGAACGGGGAAGCCGGCTACAGAGACAGAGCTGAGGAGTAAGCTCTAAGCTCGGGGTTACCTTGAACCGGTCGCAGGCTCGGTCAGCTCGGAGCGCGGCGGGAAGCCAGGGTGACGGGAGTCATTGGGTGCAGTTCTCTGAGGGCGCACTGAGGAGTGGGGCCCCGGGTTCTCGGCTCCTCCGGGCCAGAGACCGGGAGGCTGCCATCTTCAATCCCATCCTCCGGAACTCTACGGAAAGCGCTCAGGGAACAAAAGCTCACGAAAGCAAACCAGAGCAGATTACTCAGACCGGCCCGGGTAAAGGCGGTGCAACTCCACCTGGGGCAAAGACGCTTGAGAATCTCTACAACAGGCCCCTCCCCCAGAAGAGCAACAAGAAACCCAGCCAGGACCAAGTCACCTATCAAGGAGTACAGTTTCAATACCAAGGAGAGCAGCAGAATTCCAGAGGAGGAGAAGCAAAGCACGGAACTCATGGCTTTCTCCCCATGATTCTTTAGCCTTGCAGTTAATTTTTTTTTCTTTTGTTTTTCAATTTTTTTTTCTTCTTCTGCTAAATTTTTCTTAACTTTTACCCTTTCTTTTTTAACATTTTCTAACTAGTTTATCTAATACATATATATTTTTTTCCTTTTTATATTTTTCCTTTATTGGTTTTCTTTTTTTAATTGTTTCTTTTTTTTTCTTTCTTTTTTTTTTTTTTCTTTCTGAACCTCTTTTTATCCCTTTCTCTCCCCTCATGATTTGGGATCTCTTCTGATTTAGCTGAAGCATATTTTCCTGGGGTTGTTGCCACCCTTTTAGTATTTTACTTGCTCCTTCATATACTCTTATCTGGACAAAATGACAAGGCAGAAAATTTCACAACAAAAAAAAGAACAAGAAGCAGTACCAAAGGCTAGGGACCTAATCAATACAGACATTGGTAATATGTCAGATATAGAGTTCAGAATGACGATTCTCAAGGTTCTAGCCGGGCTCGAAAAAGGCATGGAAGATATTAAAGCAACCCTCTCGGGAGATATAAAAGCCCTTTCTGGAGAAATAAAAGAACTAAAATCTAACCAAGTTGAAATCAAAAAAGCTATTAATGAGGTGCAATCAAAAATGGAGGCTCTCACTACTAGGATAAATGAGGCAGAAGAAAGAATTAGCGATATAGAAGACCAAATGACAGAGAATAAAGAAGCTGAGCAAAAGAGGGACAAACAGCTACTGGACCATGAGGGGAGAATTCGAGAGATAAGTGACACCATAAGACAAAACAACATTAGAATAGTTGGGATTCCAGAAGAAGAGGAAACAGAGAGGGGAGCAGAAGGTATATTGGAGAGAATTATTGGAGAGAATTTCCCCAATATGGCAAAGGGAACAAGCATCAAAATCCAGGAGGTTCAGAGAAGCCCCCTCAAAATCAATAAGAATAGGTCCACACCCCGTCACCTATTAGTAAAATTTACAAGTCTTAGTGACAAAGAGAAGATCCTGAAAGCAGCCCGGGAAAAGAAGTCTGTAATGTACAATGGTAAAGATTGGCAGCAGACCTATCCACAGAGACCTGGCAGAACAGAAAGAGCTGGCATGATATATTCAGAGTATTAAATGAGAAAAACATGCAGCCAAGAATACTATAACCAGCTAGGCTATCATTGAAAATAGAAGGAGAGATTAAAAGCTTCCAGGACAAACAAAAACTGAAAAAATTGGCAAATACCAAACCAGCTCTACAGGAAATATTGAAAGGGGTCCTCTAAGCAAAGAGAGACCCTAAAAGTAGTAGATCAGAAAGAAACAGAGACAATATACAATAACAGTCACCTTATAGGAAATACAATGGCACTAAATTCATATCTCTCAATACTTACCCTGAATGTTAATGGGCTAAATGCCCCAATCAAAAGACACAGGGTATCAGAATGGATAAAAAAACAAAACCCATCTATATGTTGCCTACAAGAAACTCATCTTAAACCCGAAGACACCTCCAGATTTAAAGTGAGGGGGTGGAAAAGAATTTACCATGCTAATGGACATCAGAAGAAAGCAGGAGTGGCAATCCTTATATCAGATCAATTAGATTTTAAGCCAAAGACTATAATAAGAGATGAGGAAGGACACTATATCATACTCAAAGGAACTATCCAACAAGAAGATCTAACAATTTTAAATATCTATGCCCCTAACGTGGGAGCAGCCAACTATATAAACCAATTAATAACAAAATCAAAGAAACACATCGACAAAAATACAATAATAGTAGGGGACTTTAACACTCCCCTCACTGAAATGGACAGATCATCCAAACAAAAGATCAACAAGGAAAGATAGGCCTTAAATGACACACTGGACCAGATGGACATCACAGATATATTCAGAACATTTCATCCCAAAGCAACAGAATACACATTCTTCTCTAGTGCACATGGAACATTCTCCAGAATAGATCACATTCTCGGTCCTAAATCAGGTCTCAACAGGTATCAAAAGATTGGGATCATTCTCTGCATATTTTCAGACCACAATGCTCTGAAGCTAGAACTCAATCACAAGAGGAAATTTGGAAAGAACCCAAATACATGGAGACTAAACAGCATCCTTCTAAAGAATGAATGGGTCAACCAGGAAATTAAAGAAGAATTGAAAAAATTCATGGAAACAAATGATAATGAAAAAACAACGGTTCAGAATCTGTGGGACACAACAAAGGCAGTCCTGAGAGGAAAATATATAGCAGTACAAGCCTTTCTCAAGAAACAAGAAAGGTCTCAGGTACACAACCTAACCCTACACCTAAAGGAGCTGGAGAAAGAACAAGAAAGAAAGCCTAAACCCAGCAGGAGAAGAGAAATCATAAAGATCAGAGCAGAAATCAATGAAATAGAAACCAAAAAAACAATAGAACAAATCAATGAAACTAGGAGCTTGTTCTTTGAAAGAATTAATAAGATCGATAAACCCCTGGCCAGACTTATCAAAAAGAAAAGAGAAAGGACCCAAATAAATAAAATCATGAATGAAAGAGGAGAGATCACAACTAACACCAAAGATATACAGACAATTATAAGAACATACTATGAGCAACTCTATGCCAACAAATTTGATAATCTGGCAGAAATGGATGCATTCCTAGAGACATATAAACTACCACAACTGAACCAGGAAGAAATAGAAAGCCTCAACAGACGCATAACCAGTAAGGAGACTGAAACAGTCATCAAAAATCTCCAAACAAACAAAAGCCCGGAGCCAGATGGCTTCCCGGGGGAATTCTACCAAACATTAAAGAAGAACTAATTCCTATTCTCCTGAAACTGTTCCAAAAAATAGAAATGGAAGGAAAACTTCCAAACTCATTTTATGAGGCCAGCATCACCTTGATCCCAAAACCAGACAAGGATCCCATCAAAAAAGAGAACTACAGACCAATATCCTTGATGAACACAGATGCAAAAATTCTCGCCAAAATACTAGCCAATAGGATTCAACAGTACATTAAAAGGATTATTCACCACGACCAAGTGGGATTTATTCCAGGGCTGCAAGGTTGGTTCAACATCCGCAAATCAATCAATGTGATACAGCACATTGATAAAAGAAAGAACAAGAACCATATGATACTCTCCATAGATGCTGAAAAAGCATTTGACAAAGTACAGCATCCCTTCCTGATCAAAACTCTTCAAAGTGTAGGGATAGAGGGCACATACCTCAATATTATCAAAGCCATCTATGAAAAACCCACCGCAAATATCATTCTCAATGGAGAAAAACTGAAAGCTTTTCCGTTAAGGTCAGGAACACGGCAGGGATGTCCGTTATCACCACTGCCATTCAACATAGTACTAGAAGTCCTAGCCTCAGCAATCAGACAACAAAAGGAAATTAAAGGCATCTGAATTGGCAAAGAAGAAGTCAAACTATCACTCTTTGTAGATGATATGATACTATATGTGGAAAACCCAAAAGACTCCACTCCAAAACTGCTAGAACTTGTACAGGAATTCAGTAAAGTGTCAGGATATAAAATCAATGCACAGAAATCAGTTGCATTTCTCTACACCAACAACAAGACAGAAGAAAGAGAAATTAAGGAGTCAATCCCTTTTACAATTGCACCCAAAACTATAAGATACCTAGGAATAAACCTAACCAAAGAGATTAAGAATCTATACACAGAAAACTAAAAGTACTCATGAAAGAAATTGAGGAAGACACAAAGAAATGGAAAAATGTTCCATGCTCCTGGATTGGAAGAATAAATATTGTGAAAATGTCTATGCTACCTAAAGCAATCTACACATTTAATGCAATTCCTATCAAAGTACCATCCATTTTTTTCAAAGAAATGGAACAAATAATCCTAAAATTTATATGGAACCAGAAAAGACCTCGAATAGACAAAGCAATATTGAAAAAGAAAGCCAAAGTTGGTGGCATCACAATTCCGGACTTCAAGCTCTATTACAAAGCTGTCATCATCAAGACAGCATGGTACTGGCACAAAAACAGACACATAGATCAATGGAACAGAATAGAGAGCCCAGAAATAGACCCTCAACTCTATGGGCAACTAATCTTCGACAAAGCAGGAAAGAATGTCCAATGGAAAAAAGACAGCCTCTTCAATAAATGGTGTTGGGAAAATTGGACAGCCACATGCAGAAAAATGAAATTGGATCATTTCCTTATGCCACACACGAAAATAGACTCAAAATGGATGAAGGACCTCAATGTGAGAAGGAATCCATCAAAATCCTTGAGAGGAACACAGGCAGCAACCTCTTCAACCTCAGCCGCAGCAACATCTTCCTAGGAACATCGCCAAAGGCAAGAGAAGCAAGGGCAAAAATGAACTATTGGGATTTTATCAAGATCAAAAGCTTTTGCACAGCAAAGGAAACAGTTAATAAAACCAAAAGACAACTGACAGAATGGGAGAAGATATTTGCAAATGACATATCAGATAAAGGGCTAGTGTCCAAAATCTATAAAGAACTTAGCAAACTCAACACCCAAAGAACAAATAATCCAATCAAAAATGGGCAGAGGACATGAACAGACATTTCTGCAAAGAAGACATCCAGATGGCCAACAGACACATGAAAAAGTGCTCCACATCCCTCGGCATCAGGGAAATACAAATCAAAACCACAATGAGATATCACCTTACACCAGTCAGAATGGCTAAAATTAACAAGTCAGGAAATGACAGATGCTGGCGAGGATGCGGAGAAAGGGGAACCCTCCTACACTGTTGGTGGGAATGCAAGCTGGTGCAACCACTCTGGAAAACAGCATGGAGGTTCCTCAAAATTTTGAAAATAGAACTACCCTATGACCCAGCAATTGCACTGCTGGGTATTTACCCTAAAGATACAAACGTAGTGATCCGAAGGGGCACATGCACCCGAATGTTTAGGGGAGCAATGTCTACAATAGCCAAACTATGGAAAGAACCTAGATGTCCATCAACAGATGAATGGATAAAGAAGATGTGGTATATATACACAATGGAATACTATGCAGCCATCAAAAGAAATGAAATCTTGCCATTTGCGAGGATGTGGATGGAACTAGAGGGTATCATGCTTAGCGAAATAAGTCAATCGGAGAAAGACAACTATCATATGATCTCCCTGATATGAGGGAGAGGAGATGCAACATGGGGAGTTAAGGGGGTAGGAGAAGAGTAAATGAAACAAGATGGAATTGGGAGGGAGACAAAGCATAAGTGACTCTTAATCTCACAAAAAAAACTGAGGGTTGATGGGGGGGAGGGAGGTTGGGAGGGGGGGTGTGTTTATGGACATTGGGGAGGGTATGTGCTATGGTGAGTGCTGTGAAGTGTGTAAACCTGGCGATTCACAGACCTGTACCCCTGGGGATAAAAATATATTATATGTTTATAAAAAATAAAACTAAAAAAAAAAAAAGAATACTTTATTCCTTCCTTAAGAAATGAACCTTTTGCCAACATACTAGAATTAAAGTATATACCCAAAAGTCTGTACATATTGTAAAACACTAAAAAACAGTATCTTATTATGTCTGCATTATAGTTGCTTATTTATAATTATGTTTATTGTTTTAATTTGATGTGATTCTGAACCTTCCAAAAGCATTGGACTGTGTGTTTGGCTACTAATCTTGGTCCTGTGCTAAATTTCTAGGCCTCCTTTCATATAAAGTTTTGATCTTCATTTTCCAATTTATATAATTTATTTATAAATGATTAGATTAAGAAAAATGACTTAAATATTCTGAGATGTTAAGCTTTCTTCAATAAATGTTTGCAAGAGCTATAATAACTCGACTTGAATTAGTTGACCTTGTGACTATTTTTTTCAAGAAGATATTTGAAGACTACATGTGCTAAAGAAATGATATTTTAGATGTCTGTCACAACTGATGTGCATTACAACTTCATAGGCATTTAATTATTTTGTCTATTTTAGGTGTGGACATAACCTTTCTTGACAAATATTTTAAAAAATTCTTATAAACATTTGATATTGTTCTGAAAAAACATGGACTCAGTTTTTGTTTTAGTATAAAGATTCCGTAATCTACATTATTATTATAACATTCTCAAAATTTTTTACATTTTTGAAATTGTAAATTAAAACTTTGGAATTTTTTCAATATCACTTCAAATATATTTGCATATACATATATCATATAATGTTCAAGAGACAGTGCTGATTATCCTACTTTTCAGTAGACTATAAGCAGTAATAAGAGTTCTTTATTGGTAGGTATTATACATTTTGTTTTGTAGATCACACACATTTAAGACTGAGGCATTATCATATATCAGACTAAACATAAAACATTTAATGCTATCTCCAAATTAAATATAATTTCCACAGTTCACAATATTTCAGAGTACCTCCAAGCATAATTATGTTTTTGGTCCCTTTTTCAGAATAGTTTTGATTCATAATATCCTCAAACTAGTCTCTCTTCTTCTCTCTGGTTGTAGTGATAATTTTCCACTGGAAACAAACAACAAATCTGATTTAAAATGGAAACATTATATCCAATTTATATCCCTCCAAAAGTGAGTACATAATAACCAGATAAATCAGCTATACAGTTGAATTGAATAGCAGTTATAAGAATTTAGTCAAATCAGTCAATTCAACTGTATTGGTGAAATAATTTATGATTTTGCCAATAAATCTGAAATTTCCAATATATGTTTAAGTCTATCTCAAACATCTCCCATAGAGAAGTTGCTTTTCTGGTGGCAAGTTAGTATCACCCATATATCCAAGGGAATTAGTTCAGTGTGGTGATATATTTCACCAAAATTAAAATTAAATTTTAGTTGTCTCATAATAGTTTTTCATAATCATCTGACAACCTAGTTAGTTAACATTACCAACATATTTTTTCTCCTGAAAGCCTAACAGGTGTTTGGTAGATTTTCTTCATCTGTTACAAATCAGTACTGATTCCAACTGTACATGTTCCATTCAATAGATGGACATTTTTTATACTTGTAGATATCCTGCACCTGTTCAAACAGTATCAGCTCCAAACCTGTCTCCTTAGTTGATGCTGGCTGTTCTGTTCTTGACACCTGGCCCATTGGATCCACATCATTGTATCTATAGAAGAGATTTATTATACACATACTTTTGCACCTGTCTCAAATTATCTAAATCTGTCTATGTCTGGCACAACGTCAGTCTTTGTGGGGTTGTGGAGGGATAGGCTGACCTGTACTGAATCACTTTTTTTGTTTCATGACAAAATGATATATTAATTCTCTAAAGACTTTATAACTTTATCAAAATAAATTTTAGCTATGTTACCATTAGAAACTATCTTAAACTGAGGATTTCAAGCTTGAATTTTCCAATTTTCAGAAAAAAAAAGAGACATATTTTGAAGATTGAAGAGGTGCTTATTATATAGGCTGGGAATAAGTTGACTTCATTACCTTTAGTGCATCTGTGATAGGGAAGATAAACCTCCTGGGGTGCAGGGTGGGAGACATGCATTTTTGTAGTCCATGAAAATTTAAGTTAGCCAGTATTCATCTCCCTGGGAGGGAAAGAATGGAATAAATGGAAAGAACAAAAATGAAAGAGAGAAGAATGAGTTCTAGGTCTTCTACAAAATGATATTTGTGGTTAATATATGTATTTTTCTCAATGAAACATTAACAATTCTGAAGACTTGACTATTTTATCATTGTTTGGATGACTCCTTTCTTTGCTATGAAAACTATGGGAATTGCAAATAAACATTAGGTGTCTATATTTTTGGCTTTTCTGTAAATCAAAAGAGAATTCTGTTTCATAATAATTAGTCATATAATCAAAAGTGATTAAAAAAAAGAACCTACTTTGCAACATCACAAAATAGATTAGTTTATTTTTGTTTTTAAATAGAAGGATTCCATTAAAAATGTGACAGAAGTCCAGTTTCAAGAAGATAATTGCAGTGGCACAGTTCTGAATGTTCTAAATTCCTGAAAAATAGTAGAAGTGATATAATGAGGAAAAACAAATAGGCATATCATCAACAAAGTGAGCTAATAGACAATCGCCAGATACCTGAGAATGTAGGTGGATGTTACCAAAATATCAGTGGGGGTAGGACTAACTCAGGATCAGCATGTAAATCAAGAAAATAGTGAGACATTAAAGGAGATTACTGACAAATTCAATGAAACAAAGAATCTGATATTATCAACTAATATCTACAATGAAGAGGACCCAATTCTGAGTGGGTAAACTTGCTCAGTTGAGGGACGCCTGAGTGGCTCAGTTCGTTAAGCGGCTGCCTTCGGCTCAGGTCATGATCCCAGCGTCCTGGGATCGAGTCCCACATCGGGCTCCTTGCTCAGCGGGGAGCCTGCTTCTCCCTCTGCCTCTACCTACCACTCTGTCTGCCTGTGCTCATGCTCGCTCCCTCTCTCTCTCTCTTTCTAACAAATAAATAAATACAATCTAAAAAACAAAACAAAACAAAACAAAAACTTGCTCAGTTGAACCTAGAATGATAGGTAACACTGACAGAAATCCTTCCATGTTATGATTTGAGAGTTAGTCTCTCTCTTTCGCTCTCTCTTTCTCACACACACACCCACAGACACACTATGTTTGTTGTTAATTAAGTGGCCATGTATGGATAAAACTGTGCTGACATTGCATAAACCTCTGAGGATGTTAGAGATATTCAACAAATATTTCCTTCTAGAAAGCATTTCCTGTTGAGACAAAACTCCTGGGAGAATGAACCACAACTGAATACAGCAGGATTACTAGGGATAAGGAAGAGAAAGTTCAGATAGCAGGGAAAAATGCAGACTCAGAAGAAGTAGATTCCAGAACATACTATGACCACAATACAAAGTATATGAAGGTGAAAACACTAATATGGAAGGCAAGTAGGTAACAAAGCTGAAGACAGATTGTTTGTCGCAGGCTTACTTCTGAAAGAAAGAATGGGAGCTACGCAAGGCTTCAGGATAATAAAAGAAGAAATCTTAGAAGAAGGAGGATGAGGAAGAGGAGGAGGAGGAGAGAGAGAGATGAGAACATACTAGCTTGGTCCATAATCTTTGCTTCTTCAGGAAAACCAGACTCTTAAACATTAAGCAAAAAAAGGAATGAAATAAAATGCCATATAGGTACTATAAGAAGAAAGATGTCAATGAACCAAATAATTTTGTTAGAGATAATAAAAACATTCTTATAATGTGACTGTAAAACACATGTTAATTGAAAACTTAATATTTTAAATGAATAGAATTCATTAATTAAAAAAATGAAAGTTTGAAAAGCAGTATACATCACATAAACTCAGAGCAAGGTGGCCAAATAACAAAAGAATGTTAAATAAATATTAGAACTTAAGAAAAGTATTCTAAAAGAAATTCAGAAATGAGGACTAAATTAGAATAGACAGAGCACATATAGACTTCTGAAAGCAGTGTAAGAAAAACAGATTCTAATATGTAGAAAAATAATGAAAATATTGAGATCTAGAGAAAGTGAAAAGGTTTCAAAGGAAAGTTATATAAGAAGACACATAAAGTTAAATTGTGTTTAATTCCAGCCACCATCTCCTTCCCCCACAAAAAGCCCCCTCCTTTCCCTAAAATGTGCAAAAGAAATCAGAGTAAATATATAGAATTAAATTAGGAGAACTTCTTGTATTTCAGGAATATGTTGATGCAGCATACTGTGTACCTGGTATAAATAATAGCAAGTAAATAATAGCAAATATTAGAAACAGTTTAAATATGTACAAGAAATTGATTGAATTAGCAATAACATATCTGCCCATACACCAAAAGAAAATGAAATACATCTATTTGGTAATATGGAGTGGTTTCCAAAATTTTTGAGTGAAAAAAGCAACTTTAGTTTCTCTCACTACATACAGATCAGTACGTAGGTAAGTAGATAATAGAAGATAGATAACTGATAACTTTCTGAGGCTTGCTGGATAAATGGCAAGAAAGTTGAAGAAATAGATAGGCTTTTTCTTTATTTTGCATTTATGTGTGTATGTATTCTATATATACACATATATATGCACACATATATTATATATATTCATTATATATTATATAATATATACTACATATTATATCCATTGTATATAATCTATATAAAGAGTATATGTATGTGTGTACATCTGTATCATCCAACTTTTCCTAATATTAATATAACTCATAATCATAGGATACTTAACCAAAGTAAGAATTTAACATTGGTGTAATACATACATAATTTTTAAAAATACTTTTTAAAGAAACATTAGAATAATAAACAGTGCTATTAAAATGGTTAACTATAGTGAAAGGGAAAAAAGAGGAAGAGAGGGAAGGAGACCCTGAAATAGTAAAGTGGGGGCAGTTTTCAGGTTCTTTAATTTTCTGATGCATTATCACACCACTCCAGTACGCTGAATTGATAATGCTTATTGGATGATTTTGTACTGAACTGTGACAGGGGAGAGTTCAGAATCACTTCCCTGTGCTTGAGGGTTAATGAAGACTACAGAAAAAGTATAGAATATTGAAAATTATATCTGTTCTTAAAAGCTGACTGTATCAAGACCACAGAGAACTCTAGCCACTACTCAGAGGAAAAGAAAGATTTTTATCTTATCATTGATTGTTGGTTTCCCCTTATTTCTACTTAATGGAAGATTTTGAAATGCACCCTAAACACCTACCCCAAATACCTTCTCTACAATTTGCTTTAATGTTTAGAACCTGGTACTTAAGCCTATCCACCAAACCTTGGAATTTATCCCTGAGGCATAAACATATTTGCCTGTGGCAAATATTTAGAGTGCTAACTTGTTAAAGACTTTAAGTTTTATGATGTGTATAAAATATGGCATATTTAAATATACATTTCTGAGGTTAGATATTGTTCTCAATAATCATATTAATAAAATATTTAATAATTCAACTATTATTTAAAATAAAAATGTTCTGAAGTAGTTTCTTTATTAATAGTAGGAATAACTAATATATGCTCACAATCTTATAATAACATCCTTGAAAATTTAGCTAACATCAGTATTATTGAAAATCTTTAAATATGGATAATTACTATTGTGAATATGCCTGTACATTTTCAGTGTCATATACCAGTTTTTAAAAGACCTATGCTTATTTATAAAGTGGTTTTTGCCTAATTGTCAAAGCAGCACAAGTTCTCTTCAGGAAATTCAGCAATACAGCCTGGAAATAGGCTCAGTAATATAGGCTAGGAAAAAAAAAAATATATCCACAATTAAGTTATTTTATTTTTTGGAGACATTTAATAATTGTCTGGTCTTTAGTAAACTATTTAATGCATATGAACCTTAGTGTATTCACTTATCAAATGGTATTAGGGATTTAGTATCTGCCTCATGGAGCTGTTGGGATGATCACATGACACAACTCAAAACACTTGCAACACTATGAATAAAGAATGTTACTGTTATATCCTTATAATCTTTTCTTTCTCTCTATTTCTAATTTCATAATGTTGGGATCCTAACATAAATAATGTGTTTTTTTTTTCTTTTTTCTTAAGATTTTATTTGTTTGTCAGAGAGAGACAGAGAGAGAGAGAAAGCACAAGCAGGGGGAGCTGGCAGGCAGAGGGAGAAGGAGAAGCAGGCTCCTCACTGAGCAGGGAGCCTAATGCAGGACTGGATTCTAGGATGCTGGGATCATGCCTGAGCCACAGGCAGATGCTTAAATGACTGAGCCACCCAGGTGTCCCCATACGTATTTTGAACTCAATTTTATTCATCTAATAACATTGCAAAAATTTCTACACATATATAAACTTTAAAGTAAAATATTTTAAGTAGTTTATTTTTTAGAGCAATTTTAGGGTCACAAGAATATCATTTTATAAAAGTCTATTGTGCAGAAATTACCTAACAAGACAATTCAATTCTATAAAGTAGATAATTCATGTTTATTATCTTTGTTCCATTGTAAATATTCCTATAATGATATTGTAAAACAAACAGTTCTGTGATATTCTCTGATTATTTACCTTAAAATGAATATGTATGTGTCATATGACTGGGTCAAAAGTAGTGAGATAAAATTTCTTTGTTTTGTTTCTTTCACCAAATACTCTTCCATAAATTTGCTTCTGTATGTACTTACACTTAAATTATCATTCTTTTTTTTTCTAAACTGGTTGTTGAACAAGGATATATGGAATATGCTTTGTGTATTTACTGATCACTGATATTTATTTTTGGTGAGCTGATTAGTTTATCTTTTGGGGGCTCCTTCACAAATTTATTTTAACTATGGAACTCATTTAACTTCTGTAAGTACACATTCATACCAAACATTTAGATCTTAACCATTTTATTAGTTGTTAATTGTATGCCACTGATAATCATTTCAGAGATTTCCCATAAATTACTAAATGGAGAGACTGGAAATTAATTTTCCTTTTTATATATTAATCATGACTTACTGCATAGGATTTCTTTTAATATATATGATAAAAATTTTACTATAATTATTCTACTTTAAAAATTTACTTTTAAGTATTTTTTTCCCATCTTAGGAAATGAAAAGTAGGGGAACCTGGGTGGCTTAGTCATTAAGCCTCTGCCTTCAGCTCAGGTCATGATCCTGGAGTCCTGAGATTGAGCCCCACAGTGGGCTCCCTGCTTGGTGGGGAGCCTGCTTCTCCTTCTCCCACTCCCTTTACTTGTGTTCCCTCTCCCACTGTGTCTCTCTAAGTGAAATAAATAAATACAATTTAAAAGAATGAATGAAAACTAGGCAAACTTTTACAGTATTTCAGATTCAGTGAACAGAGTAGGAGAATTCCCTTCTTTTGACTTCCTTGGGGACTTTAATGAAACACATACAAATAGGAAATATGTTTCTAAACACAATACTCTTGCCTTTCTGCCTAGAAAAGGGGATTTTTTCTATACATCTCCATTATGTTTATTTTTTAAAGGAATGCATTTACTCAGAATTCTTTATTTCTGAAAGACTTTCAAACCAGACTTTCCTGAAGACAAAGACTTTCCCTTGTAACTAGGTCAGCAGAAAAGAGATGCTTGCTTTAAAACAAACCAACCAACCAAAAAAAGAAAAACAAACAAACAAACAAACTTAAAAGCTTTTGAATATCAGCCATTTTAATTAAAATTAATTCAACACTGAGAATTCTTAGCAGTGCTATTTCTGGGAAAATTTATAATAATTGTAATTATTTAAAGAAAAAGAAAGGAAAGAAGGAAGGAAGGAAGGAAAGAAGGGAGGGAGGGAGGAAGGAAGGGAAGGAGGAAGGGGAAAAGGAAGAGAAGGAGGAAGGGAGAAAGGAAGGAAAATGTCTTGATGTTAATGTGTGTCCTAATCATTCATGGGGGTTGGGGGACAGGGTCAATTATTTCTTATCTAATTATTGAAAGTATTTGACAATGACATTTATAATTTTATATACATTATAGGTTACATAACCCAAAAATAAGCTATACAAAAATATGCAGCAATTCTATATGACATGTCTCTTAGAATTAAGGTCAGAGGTCATTTTAAATAAACATAAATTTTTAAGACATTATATTTATTATTTATTTATTTAAGTGAGAGAGTGAGCAAGAGAGAGAGAGAAGCATGAGCAGGGGAGGAGCAGAGGGAGAGGGAGAAGCAGATACCCTGCTGAGCAGGGAACCTGATGCAGGACTTTGATCACTTGGGACTCCAGAATCATGACCTGAGCAAAAGATAGACTCTCAACCACCCAGTTGCCCAGTCACAAATATTTTTTTTTTTACTGTCTAAGCCATACCGGACATATTCTAGAAATTTTAGTCAGAAATTGTATATCAGAGATTAATTATCTAAATTTTCCCTTTAGGGAACTCCAGGTTTGAGAGAGAACACATCTACAGTAAGTTACCTTTTCAATAAGGCATTAAGGTAGACTTGACTTCTCAGCTTATTTACTTCCCTTTGGAAGTGTCACCCTTTTCTGTATGCTTAGATTCCATTCACCTCTATGTTGTATGATATATACATATTTTTCCAGATGCATGATTTTTTATCTATCTATCTGGCAGAGAGAAACAGAAACAGAGAGATGCTAGTAGTGCTTAGAAAAAATTGGGACTTAAGAAATAGCACAGAATGACTGGTTGTGCTAAGAACAAAATGCTATGTTACTTGAATGAAAAAAGTTCTTCCTATTATTTGCTAATCATGGCTGAGTGGTTGAGTGCTCTTTTTTTTTTTTTTAAGACTTTATTTTGTTCATTTTAGACAGAGAGAGAGAAAGGGGAGGGACAACGAGAGGGAGAAACTATCTGAAACAGGCTCCATATTGAAGGCAGAGCCCAACATGGGTCTTGATCCCACAATGGTGAGTTGGTGACCTGAGTTGAAACCACGAGTCAGTGTCAAAGGACTTAGTCACCCAGATGTCCCAGTGCTCGTTATTTTCTAAGACAGTAAAACAGGCAAGGAGATAAGTAAATACAGCAAAAGATGATAACCAGAAATAATCAACAAATTCTCAAAACTAAAAATCAAAGTGGACACTCAATGTGAAAATGTCCTCTGATGGATTATATAACAAATAAATTATCAGAAATAACACTATTGATCATAAAGACATTATATAAATGTTTATGAATCCCTTCTTATGAAATATGAGAAATATCTTTCAATTTTTAAATATCCCTTGATTATGTCCATGCTGATAAATACTTATATTAAGAATGAAATAATTAGGGGCGCCTGGGTGGCTCAGTGGGTTAAGGCCTCTGCCTTCAGCTCAGGTCATGATCCCAGGTCCTGGGATCGAGCCCCGCATCGGGCTCTCTGCTCAGCAGGGAGCCTGCTTCCTCCCCTCTCTCTCTCTGCCTGCCTCTTTGCCTACTTGTGATCTCTCTCTCTCTCTCTGTCAAATAAATAAAATCTTTAAAAAAAAAAGAATGAAATAATTAGCAAAATATGGGGACCTACAAAAGAGGAGAAAAGTCATAACTATTTACTAGAAATGTGGTTTGTCCTCTTTAGTATAGAACCCACTGGGCCTAATGGACACCTGAATGACAAACTTTACAATTTGAAGAAACTATTAAAAGGTAAATTTAAATTCATCTCTGAAAATATTTGTGACTCTAGAGAAAAACAGGGACAGTAGTATAGCCAAAAATCATTTTCTGTCTTGGGAAAATAAATAAGGATTATAAGGATTTCAAGAAATCAGACAAGTAGGACAGAAGCGAAAGGACAATTAACAATTGTTAATTATTAATAATCCTGGACAAGTAACCAGAACAAACTAAAATTTTGATGTCTGAGATAATACAAGAAAAGACATCATCATACTGATGCTGCTCAGAAACCCCAGTGCAGCTTTATCAAATAAGAATTACCCAGCAGAATTCTAATTTGGAGAAACTGATTTCAATGAGCATTATACTTAGGTATGGAAAATAACAAATGCTTGATTACATTATATGGTGCCAAGAATTAGTTTAATCAATAGTTCCAATTAACTTGGTTAAACTTGAATAGTACTTTTAATTTTATTTTAAATTACAATATAAGATTGACTATTAGATCCTTTATCTCATTTGATGTGCAGATATCAGAATATTTATTTAACATAGAAGTAATATATGTGTCCTAGATTTTTAGTAAGTACTTTTGTTTTTGATTAAGAAAAGCTGGTCATTTTTTCATGTGCTGTTGTTGCTTTTATAGGTTATTCACGTCTTCTTCCAAGAAATTCCACAACTGGCCTGGCCGTTTAATAAGTTGTAGATATTGATAAATCCTGGAATTAAAGTATATGATCTAAGAGAAATGAATCAATGAATAAAAACCATCAGGTTTATTGATCCTTTCTCTAGATAAGAAAAGTAGATTGATTCCAAGTTAAATGTGCTTTCACAAACACTAGTTGGTGTTATCCAATAGACTTCCCTACCTGAATGAAAGTGTTCTATATCTACACTTTTTAATATGGTACTCACTAGCCATATGGGGCTACTGAACAAGAGAAATGCAGCTAGCAGGACTGATAAACTAAATTTTAAATTTTATTTTATCTTAATTAATTTAAATTGAAATAGCCTGCCTAGGGTAACCTGAAAAGCAGAGCCTAAATCTAGAGCTTGCATAAGGTTAATTCATTAGGGAATGAAATTTCAGGGAGCAGGGCAAGTGAACCAAAGAAGGAAGGAAAGTTAATACACGGATGCATTATGGAATTGGCCACTAATTTTAGTACCTGATGCTCTGCATAAATTGTGAGGCTTCTGAGGAGATTAAACATAGAATCATTTCTCCCTAAGCTCTCATTTCCATTGATTCTGAATCTCATAGGCTTTAACTTCTTCATGGTTTGGGTTATGTATGCATGAGGATGAAGAAGGTTCACTGGGAAATTCATTGATAGGGGCTTTAGAGGAAACCCATAATAAGAAGAATAATGGATATGGGTCCTAGATGAGGCATGTGTGTGAAGTTGGTAGAAGCCCATGTGACCACAGTCACAGTCCTGCAGCAATGGGGGTTAGAGAACTAGCTAAGCAGTAAGTATAAAATGTTTAAGTAAATTGATAAAACATAAAAGGTCTCTGATCCCATAGAACATATAATCAAGTGGAGTAGGTAAGAAAATAAAGAGTAATCAAATGAAAAGATAATTAGAAATTGTGATGAGTGCTATTGACAGAATAACCAAGGGGTATGACTAGAGCACAGTAGGAAGAGAGTTAATTTGATAGAATCATCAGCAAAGATCTATGGAAATACCATTAAAGCTAGAACATGGATGATGAAGAGGAGGCAAAGGAAAAAATATTTTGCAATCAATCAAGAAAAACATAAAGGAAACCATGTTTCTAAAATACCCCCTTGGGAGTAGGAAAAGAAATACTCAGCTCACCCAACAAACAGATGATGAGTCATTATAGTCATTCTATCAATTCAACCACCAGTGTTGCCAAGAAAAGGGATCCTTGAAAGATTTATGCAGTTGTTAAATCTGTATCATATTTTTCTTGGTAGGCAATAACTGTGAAATTTCTTTATTAAAGAAATGAAAATATATGAACCTTATACTGAAAACTGAAAATAGTTGAAACCATAAATTTTGTTTTTAACATTGATGGCAGGAAGCATCTTTAAAATGGTAAATTGTTCATTAGAATTACAACAACAAAGGACCATGAAAGCTGGAAAAGAAGAAAAGGTATTTTAAGAAAAGACAATTAATTTACTTCCATATAACAGAGAAATGAAAGTGGGGGTCTCTTTTGATCACTGATACATGAAAATTTGACAGATTTCAAAATAGAATCTGACAGTGCTGGAATAACATTACTGAATTTTGGTGGCTAAATTAATTTGCTTCTCCTTGGGAGTATAGATTGCCTTTGTTTTCTAATATCTCAGTATGAAAGATTTAATGCATTTACTTGGATAAATTAAATTTAAGATAACAAGCAGAATGTTTGAGCCAAGCCGAGGTATCATTTACCAAGTAACAAATCATAAATTTAGACTTCAACTTTTTAAAACTATGCTTTATAGAACCCTGATCTCTTCCCTTCCAACCCTGGAACATCTATCCCTGGAACATTTTATTGTATAGGAAGAATTGTCTTTAAAATGTCTTCCCACATGGGGCTCCTGGGTGGCTTAGTCCACTGGACATCTGCCTTTGGCTCAGGGCATGATACCAGGATCCTGGGGTGGAACCCTGCATCCGGCTTTCTGCTCAGGGGTAAGCCTGCTTCTCCCTCTGGCTGCTCTACCCCTGCTCTCCCTGCCTGTGCTCTCTTGAGCTCTCTTTTTCTCTTTCTGTCAAATAAATAAATAAAATCTTAAAAAAAAAGTCTTCCAATAAAGTTACCAAACTATCAAATTTAAATTTGTAGCAAATGTTTTATTCAAACTTTAAGTTGCACTCTCATTCTGATCCTGTAGTAGTCACTTTTTAACAAACACAATTATCATGGAAAAATGTATATATATATACATGTATATGTGTATATGCATACACACATATATAATCTTATATATATCTTTATCGATATACATCTATATATAAATTTTATAAATAAAATTTTATAGATATGTAAGATTTTATTTAGTTATTTTTGAGAGAGATAAAGTGAGTGCAGGGTCAGATGGGGAGGGAGAGAGAGGAAAAAAAATCTCAAACAGATTCTGCACTGAGTGTGGAGCCCCACACAGGGTTTGATCTCAGGACTCTGAGATCATGACTTGAGCTGATGTCAAGAGTCAGGCACTTAACTGACTGAGCCATCCAGGCTTAGCCCCAAATGTGTATATTTATTTATATAATGCTCACAGCAAGTTTATGAAGTAGACGCCATTTTTAACTTAGTTTTACAGAAGAGAAAAATTAAGCAGAGATGTTAAGTAACTTCTCTATTTTGTTCTGATGTGTCCTTAGAAACTCTAATAGTGCCTGACACAAAGCACTTGCTTAAAAATTGTTGTTGACAGTAACTTTTGACTGATCAACTCACTTTTTTTTTTTTTAAGATTTTATTTATTTGACAGAGAGAGAGAGAGATCACAAGTAGGCAGAGAGGCAGGCAGAGAGAGAAAGAGGGAAGCAGGCTCCCTGCTGAGCAGAGAACCCGATGTGGGGCTCGATCCCAGGACCCTGAGATTATGACCTGAGCTGAAGGCAGAGGCTTTAACCCACTGAGCCACCCAGGCGCCCCTCAACTCACTTTTTTATGTGTCAGTCTGTAAATGCTAAAGAAAAACTCATGAGTTTAGCTTCTTCCCACAGTATACCCACAACAAAGCCTACTCATTTGGTATTCTCTTTTTCATATATTGGACCTGATCTGAAAAAACACTCATTCCTTCCAGCCAAAAACCTGAGTCACCTTTTAGTATTTTCAATATCTTATGCCCTACATCTAATCCATTTACCACATATTCAGTAGTTTCTTCTTTTAAAATACATTCAAAATTTCTTCCTTTCTCTCCATTTTTATTGCCACTATGGTCCAGGCCAATATCTTTATTTTCGTAGAGTAACAATAGTCTCATGGTGTCACTCCTTCAAAACATCTATTCTGGGGTGCCTGGGTGGCTCAGTAGGTTGAGCTTCTGCCTTCGGCTCAGGTCATGATCTTAGGGTCCTGGGATGGAGTCCCGCATCGGGCTTTCTGCTCAGCAGGGAGCCTGCTTCCTCCTCTCTCTCTGCCTACCTCTCTGCCTACTTGTGATCTCTGTTTAAAAACAAACAAACAAACAAACAAAAAAACTATTCTGTCCATTCTCCACACATCTACCAAGCTATTCTTTTTAAAACATCAAACAGAAATTTCCCAGAACTTCAAATTAATATCATGATTTATGAACTATGCAAAATTTTCACTTTGTTTCTAAAGAAGCATTTCAATTTAACATGTCTGAAAAGTAACACCTGGACATTCCCCTTAAACCTGCTCCAGACTTTATTCTTACCTTTCCTGTAATATCCCCCTCTACCATCACAATAAAATTTGCAAGTCATTCCCTGTGGGTCTATTCCCTATTTCCCGCTACTGTTAAATTTCTTTCTAAACCATCTATCACTTGTCAATAAACTAAATATTTTTCTCATTTATTGTATTTATTGTCTACTTTCTCTCACTTGACATCTACATAGATAACATTCTCCAGTGACATGAATAGTTCCTGGCACATGATCGTATTTGATAAACATTTGTTGAATAATTGGATGGATCAGTCAGTCATGAATGGTCTACCAGATACTGTGATAGTCTGTGCCCTTTCTACCTCTTTAACCTAAGCTGGTGGCATCCTCTTTTCATTTTCTATAGACACCCATGTGTTTTCTCTGCTTGGTGATTCCTCACCTGACTGGATATGTTTAAATCTCTCAGGATTCAATCTAAAGTTCATAGTCTCAGAGAAGTCTTCCTATACCATCCCATTAAAATATGTTTCTACTCTGCATCACTAATAATCCCTAACCAATATCCAGTTTGTGTCTTTCATAATACTTACTACAATCTGTAGATTAAAAAAAAAAATTGTTCCTGTATGTAATTCTTAACTCTTTCCCTAACAGAATGTATGATTCTTAAAGATTTTTATTTTTTTATTTATTTGACTGACAGAGATCACCAGTAGGCAGAAAGGCAGGCGGAGGGGGGGCGGTTAGGGAAGCAGGCTCCCCACTGAGAGGAGAGCCGGATGTGGGGCTCGATCCCAGGACCCTGGGATCATGACCTGAGCTGAAGGCAGAGGCTTTAACCCACTGAGCCACTCAGGTGCCCCAGAATGTATGATTCTTAAGGGCATAAGCTACCAAGTTTATCATTTTACCTTCAGTGATTGACCTCTTGCCTGAAATACAACTAGAATAAATTTGTTGGAAAGGGAGAAAGAGAACTTTGTTTGTTTGCTTGTTTGTTTTTTATTAACATATAATATTGGCCCCAGGGGTACAGGTCTGTGAGTCATCAGGCTTACACATTTCACAGCACTCATCATAGCACATACCTTCCCCAATGTCCATTTAATACTTATCTCTGTAAATTGGAGTTATTGGAGGCATTTCTAAAATATTATTTTTCTATTTAAAATTATCTACATTTAATTGATCTACCTACTATATAAATTACACATTTAAAAAGACAGTGATATTGATTATAAATATTATTTTTTTCATCATTTTCTGGATCTTCTTCACACCATGTATATTTGTAAAACTAGTTTCTAGGCAGGTAGATCCTAGTACACTGGGCTAGATCTACCCTCAAGCAGAAACCAGCACAACAGCATGGAGCAACAGGCTCTTACCAGGCTTTAGTCTTGGCAGAAGTCTTGCAGCTTTTGTTCTTGTAGATCTTGTTGATTGGTACGATTTAAAAAACATTTATTTCATTTACTTTTTTGTTTATTATTCATTTACTTTATTTGCTGTTTTCTCCAAACAATTCCAGCATATTCTTTAAAAAAAAAGAAGGTACACGTTTTACGTGACTTAAGATTCCCAAGGCTATTTCCTGTTGTTTGGCAGAATTCTGATAGGTCCCCTGATCCTTTTCCTCTTCTTCCTCCATTTTCCTCTCTACTTTTTCCTATCTTTCTTTAAGGAAAAAAAAAAAAGTATAATTGACACGCAATGTTATATTATTTTCAGGTTTTCAAAATACTGATTTTACAATTCTATTCATTATAAAATGCTCACCACATTTAAGCATAGTTACCATCTGTCATCATACAATACTATTACAGTATTATTGATTATATTCCCTATGCTGTTCTTTTCCTCCCCAAAGCTTATTTATTTTATAACTGGAGGCTTGGACATCTTAATCCTCTTTGCCTATTTTACCCATCTCTCCCACCCTCTCCTTTCTGTGGACCACCAACTTGTTTCCTGTATTTCAATCTGTTTCCTTTTTTTCTTTGTTTGTTTGGCTGATTTTATTTTACATTCTACATTAAGTGAAATAATATGGTATTTGTGTGTTGCTGTCTGACTTGATTCATGACTTGTTTCACTTAGTATTATACCCTCTAGATCCATCCCTATTGTTGCAAAAGGCTAGATTTCATTCTTTTTTATGACTTGAGTAATATTTACATATATTATATACATATGTGTGTGTGTGTATCCCATTTTCTTTATCCATTTATCTATTGATGAACTCTTAGTTTGCTTCCATATCTTGGGTATTATAAATAATACTGCAATAAACATAGGAGTACATATATCTTTTCAAACTAGTGTTTTCATTTTCTTTAGGTACCTAGCAGTGGAATTACTGGATCATATGGTATTTCTATTTTTCGTTCTTTAAGGAACCTCCATACTGTTATCAACAGCAGCTGCACCAATTTACATTCCTACCGACAGTACACAGGGTTTCCTTTTCTCCACAGTTGCCCAAAACTGTTATTTCTTGTCATTTTGATACTGGACATTCTGACAGGTATGAAGTGATATCTCATTTGGTTTTAATTTGCATTCCCCTGCTGATGAGTGATATTGATATTTTTTCCATGTGTCTCCTTATTTCTTTTTATCATAAAGTTTGCTCTCTGTGGCCCTTTGGTGGTAGCAAAGAGACAACGCAATCACCCATGTTTTAATATATGAAGTGACAACCTCTTTGCATAACCCAATTTATTTATGAGGAAAAGCTCATTTTTCTGAACAGGCCTCATTTCTCTCTTCACTAACCTCTTTTGTAATTCCATCAATATTTTCACCACTCCTTGCAAGTGTTCATGATTTAATATGATATTCTCACTGTTTTGCTCTTTCACTAGTTTTTATAAAATCACTTTAAGTATTATATCTAGTTCCCATTTCACACTTTGTTTTTTCATGTGTCTGGTATGATGTGTCTGCTTATTTCTCAGATATATATTTCCACTCTGAATCACTTATAACAAAAACATAATTCCCATTCAATTTCATTTAATAGCAAAAGTACAGAAAGACAAAAGAGCAAAAGGCACATCTTTTAACAGTTTACTCACTTTGTTACTATGTGAAAAGACAAACAGTTTTGTGTATAACATGAGTTAAAAATACAATACGATGTAATTTTGATATGGTTTATTTATAACATAAGAGGATTAACACAGCTCATTTTATATGCAAGGAGAAATTTTAGATGACTATTTTTGTCTTGTTTTTCAAAATAGAAAATGTTCCAGTTATCTGTTCTTTGCATACAAAATGAAACAAGAACCCACCATCAACATGTAGTTTGAATTAATGTGTTCAAAGGAAAGGTAATATATTTTCTTGAGTGTTATAAAATAATTGAATTTTATTTTACTACATCTAACTAGCAGTTATTGAGCAGTAGGAAAATAATTGAAATAGATACAAAATAGCTAGATGCTAGTTCATTTGCTTATTCAACATATTTGTTGTTGTAGTTGAACTGCTTTGTTTTTTGTTTCTACTGCTGGTCTGTTCAGACACCATGTTAGTTACTAAGGTTGTAAACTGAGCAAGATATAACATTCTTAGGCCTCAGTTGTTACCCTTTGACTCAAACATTTACTTATTCATCTCCTGTATGAATCAGTGATATATAAGATATCTGGCCAAGACTTGATGTGTGGAGACCTGTGCAGTGTCTGATACTTTGCTCTGTTTATAAGGTAAAAGTCAGCCTGTTCATTTCATTTATGCTATCAGAAGACAGAAGATTCTTAGGTCTGAGAGGAGAGACTTTCCTATTCATAACACAGCAAGAAGCATGAACTTCACATCTGCGTTGGTTGACCTTGACTTGCACAAGACCAACAAAGGCTTGGCACAGGTGGATACTGTAACTTCAGTAGGTTTGGGTCACAGCTGAGATGAGGAAACTCCCAATCTTTTAAACAATGTGCTGGCAAACCTGGGAAAATTGGGGCTAGAGAAAGATATTATTGTTATCATCTTTACTTGGAAGGAAATATATCCTGTGCCCCAGAAAGGTGACATTATCTCTATCATCCAAGGTCATTTGCTATGCAAATGCCCTTGCAAGCATAATCCAGAATATAACCTGATCCAATATTGCAGAAATACCAGAAAGCATTGTATCCTACTACATTATTGCAATAACATGTTTATTGACAATGAGGTGTTCACAACACAGTAAATGTGAAAGGAAAGTAAAAGTGAAATAAATTAGGGGCACCTGGGTGCCTCAGTCAGTCAAGTATCTGTCTTCAGCTCAGGTCATGATCCAAGGGTCCTGAGATGGAGCCCTTCACATAAGAGTCCTTGTTCTGTGGGGAGTCTGCTTCCTCCCCATCCCTCCCCCTGCTCATGCTCTCTCTCTCTCTCTCTTTCAAATAGGTAAAAATCTTTAAAAAAGTGAAATAAGCTAATAATCTCTTATTTTCTTAATTTTGTGTGACTTTATACTTTCTGAAAGTTAAAAATCCTTAATATTTATGTACTCAAAGCTTCCTTTTCATTTATGATTTCTTCCTTTGGCTTTATTCTTAAAAGTTTTTTTCTTTACATTATAAAGTTTGGAAATACTACTTTGGCTCTAGAATTTGGTTTAGTTTTACAATAGCCGTAAAAATATCCATATAATTTGTGCATGTTAATTGAAAGAAACTGATTCATGGAATAGAAACAAATTTGGAAAAGGCAGCAGTCTCATCTGTCAAGACTTGGAATTATAATTAAAAATTAACGTCAACATGTAGGTGAATTGTATTTTCAAAATTAGAATAACTTATTGAGTTATTCTCTGATACATAATAAACTTCAGTAAAGATGGTGTGAAACTTATAAGAATCTGTTTCAAATAAGTTAGGGAATGTTTATAAAACTTATTGAATGGGAAAAAAACTATATATTATCATATCTTAATTAAACAGTTAAAACAAAGAGAAATTATTGATATATGTGACTTTGAAAATCCTTTAAAGTTACATATTCTTTAAACTTTTCATTCAGTTGAGGGATAAGTAAAGTAATGAAAAAATAAAAGAATAATTTAGTTTTGCCTATTTGTAATTGTTTTAATATCCTTTTCAGTATGAGTATTTAGCTAATGTCCTTAATTTGTTGTATCCAAGAATACATAATAGTCTTCTTAGTACCAGACATACATTATTTTTAATATCTATTGCCACATCTTTATACCATAATTTTAACTTAGCTGAAAAATAAGAGAAATATATTTGTAAAGAACATTGATGCAAATCAATATGCATTAAATCATAAAAACTACTCCAGGAAGCCAAAAGTGACTTCTAATCTTCCTTAAGTATAATTTTTAAAACCCTTCCTTCCAGTGTAACATAATAAAAAGATAAAAACATGCTCCTTTGGAGTCAGAATATTTCTAAGATTCATAAATATTTCTAAACAAGTAACTTCTATCTAGGATGATTTTAATTTTTTTACTCTTTAATTTGGAAAATTTCAAATATATACAAAATTTGAGAGAATAGTGTAAGAATTCCCATTAACTCATCAATGGCAATATTGTTTTATCTATACACCTACTTATTTCCCTCCAGATTTGTCTCATAATAAACCCACATATCATTTCCTTTTATTCATAAATATTTCACAAGCATAGCTTTGTTATTTTAATTGAAACACTGAAATTTTAAGAGTTAATAAAGCAGGAAACAGGAGTAAATGTAGTCAAAGTTGTTCAAATCAGGTATTCTTTAAAATTATTCTACAAATATTAATCTGTCAGATAATGCATCTATGAATACATTAGATTATTCATTAAAATATATGCAAAGAGGCATTTGTGAAACTCAAAGGCTTCAAAGAATTTGAATCTATTAAAGCAAATAAAACCAGATAAATGAATAATAAAGTAGCTTGAACTAGTGGTCTAGATTACTTACCTGATAGAATATTAAGGCAATCCATAATTAATTGAAATGGCATATAATAAATTTGTGAGTTCAAAGAAGAATATAGCACATGGTTTTCAGTATTAAGGAAGAGAAAAAAAAAAAGTAAGATGCTACCAGGTAGTTTTGATAATGCATCACTTACTTACCTTTTTGAAATAACTACCAGGATTTTCATGAATATTAGCCATTACATGAATCTAAATTCACATTTAACTTAGTTTCCTTTGTTGTTCCATTATGCTTCTTTGTTCTCTTATAGTGCTCTACTGAGAGCACACTCTCAAAAAAATAATGACACAGGAATTCGCCTCTAGAGATCTGCTTTTATACACCATGACCTAAGAGTACCAGGAGAAGACCAGACAATAGATACTAAGGATGAGATTCTGGAGTTGTATCATTCTCCATCTATTTCTCAATAAGGAGTCCATCACTCTATCCACCAGTACTACATCAACAGGAGGAACATTGGTAATATCTGTCATGTTGTAATAGTGTAATTATTAAAATATATATCTGCCTTAAACTGAGAAGATTATTTTAAAATCTTTGCCTCTATAAATTTGGCCAATGTGCCCTTGTTAGAAAAAACCACCCCTAGCTTAAAGACTCTACAGAAGACTTAATTGTGGGAAATGCCTCAAAAGTCAGTTCTGACTTCCTTAGAATTTTCCCTATGTTTCATCCTGCCAACTAGACAATAGTAGGGTCAGCATGACCTGATGGGGGAGTTACAAAGCATGCTAAGAGAGATGAGATTTATAATCCAAAGGAGCTGCAGGCCATGGTTAACTAGTACTAGAATAATCAGTCTTCTGTTGACAAGTTGATTACAACAGTCTATCTACCTACAACAGGCAGTCATTGATCCTCCTAGGGATTTTCATATATTTCAGATGTGCATTTATTTTTTATTTTTATTTTTTTTTTCAGATGTGCATTTAAATCTACAACTAACTATTCTGTTGTTTGGTAGCTCATTCTTATTTTGTACTAAACTCTTCCACCTACATTCCCTACAAGGAGGAGGAGCCCTTCTAAAGAGCTCAGTCCAGCTCTTCCTACCAATGCTCGGCCAATTGAGAGACCAGATTAGAAGCCAGCCAACTGGAACATGGAAAGATCATAATGGTAGGAAAATGAAGGGGAACTGAACTGGTCAAAGAAGAAAGTCCCTGTGGCAGCTGGAGGACAGACAGTTTTCCCAAAAGAGAGAAGGGTCCTGGAGAATTGAATCTTACATGCAGTGAGGATTGGCTGCTCTGGGTTCCTAAAGAAATGCTGTTCTACTCCACACCTACACAGTACGTATATGATGCTATCAACTTTTGTTCATTTAAAAAAGACTATCTTTTTAGAACAGTTTTTTTTTTCTTTTATTTATTTATTTATTTAATTTTTTATAAACATATAATATATTTTTATCCCCAGGGGTACAGGTCTGTGAATCGCCAGGTTTACACACGTCACAGCACGCACCATAGCACATACCCTCCCCGATGTCCATAACCCCACCCCCCTTCTCCCAACCCCCCTCCCCCCAGCAACCCTCAGTTTGTTTTGTGAGATTAAGAGTCACTTATGATTTGTCTCCCTCCCAATCCCATCTTGTTTCATTTATTCTTCTCCTACCCCCTTAACCCCCCATGTTGCATCTCCACTTCCTCATATCAGGGAGATCATATGATGTTGTCTTTCTCTGATTGACTTATTTTGCTAGGCATGATACCCTCTAGTTCCATCCACGTCGTCTCAAATGGCAAGATTTCATTTCTTTTGATGGCTGCATAGTATTCCAGCTAAAAAATAGAACAGTTTTAAGTTCATAGCAAAATTGAGAGAGAGGTACAAATATACCTGATACACCTCTGTTTACTTCTACTATGCATAGCCTCTCCCATTATCAGCATTCTGCACCAGAATGGTACATTTGTTAAAACTGATAAACCTACATTGACACATCATTATCACCCAAGATTTATAGTTTACATTACCATTCACTCTTGGTATTATACCGTCTGTGAGTTTGGATAAAAGTATAAAGACATGTATCCACCATTATAGTACCATACAGAATAGTTCCACTGCCCTAAAAATCTCTGTGCTCTGCCTATTCAACTCTCTCTTACCCCAAAACCCTGGCAAACACTATTCTTTTCACTGTCTCCATAGTTTTGGCTTTTCTAGAATGTTTTGTAGTTGGAGCCATACAGTATGTTGCTTTTTCATATTGTTTTCATATTTCATATTGTTTTCTTTCAGTTAGTATTATGCATTTAAGTTTCTTTCATGTTTTTTCATAACTTGATAGCTCGTTTCTTCTTAGTGCTGAATAATATTTTATTGTCTAGGTGTGTCACAGTTTGCCCATGTGCATACCTAAGGACATCTTGTTTCCTTCCAAATTTTGGCAATGATGAATAAATCTGTTATAAACATCTGTGTGCAGATTTTTGTGCGGACATATGTTTTTAATTCATTTGGGTAGATATCAAGGAGTATATATTCTTATATGTTCAGTTTTGTAGGAAACCGCCAAGCTGTTTTCCCAAGTAACTGTGCCATTTTGCATCCTCATTAACAATGAATGATTGCGTCCACATCCTTGTCAGCATTTGGTGTTGTCCGTATTCTGGATTTTGACAACTCTCATAGGTGTGCAGTGGTATCTCGTTGTTTTAACTTGCTGACATATGATGCAAAGCATTTTTTCATACACTTATTTGTTATCTATGTATCTTCTTTGATGTCTGTAAAGGTCTTTAGCTCATTTTAAATCAGACTATTGGTTTCCTTCTTATTGATCGAGTTTTAAGGGTTCTTTGTATATTTTGGATAACAATCTTTATGATATATTTCTTTTGCAAGAATTTTTCCCAGTCTGTGGCTTGTCTTTCATTCTTTTGAGTTTGCAGAGCAGAAAATCTTAACTTTAATGAAGTCTAGCGTATCAGTTCCTTCATTCATGTATTGTATCTTTGGTATTGTATGTAAAAAGTCATCACTAAACCCAAGTTCACCTTGATTGGTATTTTCTTTGCTCTGCAAGTTTTAATTTTTAAATATTGGCCTTATTACTTGGAATTTCTCAAGTGTAAGAAGAATTTTTTATAATAATTTTATTTTTAATTGGATGCATTTTATTTTTTACTGGGAGGAATAAGAAATTGAGAGTGTCTATGATGCTCTAGCATCTAAATATATAAAATATTAGATGGACCATTTATATAATTAGTCAACAGCCAATTTTGTACATTTTTATTTAGGAAAAGTACTCCAAATGCAGGCAAAATAAAGTTTCTTAAAAGTGTTTGGGCAGAATAGAGATGCAACTGATTTAATAATATTTCTCTTTAAAAGTTTGCTCTAAGCTTATAAAATACCTCACGATCTATAAACTGATACTCTACTAAAAATGTAGAAGTTTACATTTTCTACAGGTAGAAAAATATAGATTGTAGAAAAATATAAATTGAAACTATCAACCATTTAAATTTATTTATCCTAAAATACATCTTTGAAGACTATTACTAATAGTTACAGGAAAATAATTAAAAATAACAAGGCCATGTTGAAAAAAATCTATTTCTTTAGAAAAATACCACCCCATGATAATAGAAACAAAATAGCTAGGAGCCTACAAAAGTAAATGTACCAAAAATAATTATTCTATTCATTCAAAACTTTAATGTTAAGCTAATCAATATGTGGAAGTATGGGTGTATTTGTTGCTATGCACATGTGTTATCTTTTGGACACAAACTTAATTTTTTTTAAAGATTTTTTATTTATTTATTTGACAGAGAGAGATCACAAGTAGACGGAGAGGAAGGCAGAGAGAGAGAGAGAGAGAGGGAAGCAGGAACCCTGCTGAGCAGAGAGCCCAATGCGGGACTCGATCCCAGGACCCTGAGATCATGACCTGAGCCGAAGGCAGCGGCTTAATCCACTAAGCCACCCAGGCGCCCTGGACACAAACTTATTTTTGCAAATAATTTTTTTTTAAAACACTATACATCCAATAATATAATAAAATCAATGTGTTTGTCAATAAATCAGTGTTTAAGTATGATAAATGTAATTTATTATTAGTTCTCCTTTCACTATCAAAAGTATCCCAGTATGGATGATAAATTGTTCATTTACCTTGCTCATAAGAAACCACTGGTATCATCTGGATGTGAACTTTTTTATTCTTCATCAGTATTTGGTGCATATTTTCTCTCCATTTATTAACTTTTTTAGGTACACTGCTAACTGTGGGATTTAAGCTTTCAAAAGTCCAAATCACTGTATTGTCTGTGTTTCCTTATCTACATTTTGTAGCATTTTCTAGAATATCCTGTAGCTATGCCTAAGAATTTTACTTGCCTTTAGTCTTTGTGTCTTTCTTGGTTTGATGAGCCACCTTAGAATGTAATGTATTACTTTCTCTAAATTAGAACATAGTTTTGTTGTTACTTCTGCTAATATCTTATTATCTCCATAGTTAATCAAAATCCAGGTATACTAATTAGAGTCAGTCCTCCCTTTAGGAGGTTATGGCTCTAAACTGGAGGATTAACAGCAGAGTTGAAAAGAATTGCATTCATTTCCCATGTAAATGCAAACTTCTTCTGACAGTGCTCAACAAAATGGCTAAAGAACATGTAGTAGCATGGTGAATTAATACATATATTTCTCCACCCTGACGAACTTCCTTTCCCATTGTAGTCACATTAGGCATAAGAAAAGCTATGAAGAAAATAGGGACGATCTCTGATTACTCCTGACTACTCTCAATTGGCAGATTCTGTCCACCTTTGCACTGGCCACATTTACAGTATTACTCAAACAAGTAGTAGGTAATATGTACTCTGTAATTATCAATATTTCTTATTAAAATGCTTCTTATTGATCCCTGGGATATTATATGATTTTTGGCTTGCATAAATAGCTCTAGGTTTTAGTAAACTCCAAAGTTCCCAGTTTAATATGTCTAAATAAAAACTATGTGAGGAGAATGGAAAGCGTTTCCAATTAAGTTATAATAACCATACCAATGATAGCTTTTAGTATTGTGATAACCACACTGAATTTTTTACAATAAAATCTATCTTATAAATTTCAAAAACTGGAAGGAAGAAAATGAAAAATTCTAGTAATGCTTTTATTAATGTCTATGTAGAAATAAATACATATCATGAAAAAATTTTTGGCCATTTTGACCTTTAAAAAGTTAGGATTTTTGTATCTAGTTGAAAATTGTGTGAGTTAAACATTTGCATGCCCTTAACTTAGAAAATGATAGAAATTGCTTATAAATCCACTGACAGGAGAGGAGTGATGTCACATATAATAGTGGAGTAGGGAGATTTGAAGGTATATCTCGCCAACAAAGAAACCGTTGAAATGAGAAGAGAAATTGAACAGACTATTTTGAAACTCTGAAGTCCAGTTGAACACTTAGAACAACTGGAGCATTCTGGGTGAAGGAAAAGACTGTCATTCTCAGGCATGAGTGGTGCTCATAATCATGCCATCCGTCCCTATTTCTCAGTCCCATATGGACTGTAGGGTGAGTGGTTCAAGTTTCTGGAGCAGCTGGCTGGTGCTCCCTAGACCATAGCAACTTTCCCCTCTAGCATCTATGGAGAGATTTAGAGGGCCAGTGCCCTTTTATTCTGTTCCCCTTTCTGGAGCCAGACATCTAAGAAAATATCTGTTAGGTTATTAGTTGACCACAGATATAATGAAACACAAAACAAGAATATACACTTTTCAAAAAATAGTTCAGAAAAGTCACAAGTGGATTGCTGATTTCTCACGAGCAGGAATCAACAATCTCTAAAGAGGGGGAGAACCAGATTTTCAGAGTTACTGCATTAAAGTCTCTTTAACAAATGGTGCCGGGTAAACCAGATATCCACATGCAAAATAATGGAAGTGGGCCTTTGACTTATATCATAAAAAATTAACCCAAAATGGACCAAATACCTAAAAAAGAATGAAAAACTGTAAAACTCATAGGATAAATCATAGGGGAAAAAAATCTTCATGACATTGGATTTAGTAATATATTTTTTAAAGATTTTATTTATTTATTTGACAGACAGAGATCACAAGTAGGCAGAGAGGCAGGCAGAGAGAGAGGAGGAAGGAGGTTCCCCATGGAGCAGAGAGCCTGATGCGGGGCTCCTTCCCAGGACCCTGGGATCATGACCTGAGCCGAAGGCAGAGGCTTTAACCCTCTGAGCCACCCAGGCGCCCCAGAAATTTTTGTTTGTTTGTTTTAATGTAACATCTAAAGCATACCAGAAAAGTAGAAATAGATCATTGGATTTCATCAAAATCAAAAACTTTTGTGCATTAGAGGACATTATCAATAGAGTAAGAAAGCAACCCATGAATGGAAGGAAATATTTACAAAGCATATATATTATCAGGGACTAATTACCAGAATATATAAAGAATTCCTAAAACTAAACAGCACCACCACCCAAACAAGCAGCCTGATTGGGAAATGGGCAAGGGATTTGAGAAAGTATTTTTTCCAAAGAAGAAGTAAAAATTGCCAATAAGTACATGAGCATGCAAAGAACATAAGTAGTCATTAGGAAGATACTAGATACAATCTTAATGACATAACACTTAATCCCCCAATAATAGCTATTATTAAAAAAAAAATTGCTAGTGGCAATGTAAAATGTTGCAGCTGCTAAGGAAAAGTTTGACAGTTCCTCACAAGAAAGTTAAATGTAGAGTTACTGCATGACTCATCAATTCCACTTCTAGATATACACCCCAAAGAATTGAAAATAGAGACTCAAACTGATATTTATACATCAATATTCATAGTAGTATTTTTCATAATAGCCAAAAGTTAGAAATAATCTAAGTGTCTATCAAAAGATGAATATATAAATAATTGCAGTTATATACATATGATAAAATATTATTCAGCCGTAACAAGAAATGAAATTCTGATACATGCTACAACATGAACGAACCTTGAAAACATTATGCTAAGTGACATGAACCAGACACAAAAGGATAAATACTGTATGATTTCACTTATATTGGTTATCTCAAATTAGCAAACTCATAGAAACAGAAGGTAGAATAGAGTTTACCAGATGCTGGGAGGATAGAATATAGAATGTTACTGCTTAAGGCCTACAGTTTCTATTTCTGGTGATGAAAAAGTTTTGATGATGCTTATACTACACCATGACTATACTTAATGCTGCTAAACTAGACACTTAAAAATGGTTACAATAATAATCTTCCTATTATTTATATTTTACCACAGTAACAGCTAACTGATAAGTTTATATCTAAATTAACTAATAAGATAAGTTGAACTAATAAGTTTATATTTAACATATGACTATGCATACAGGTTTCATGAGGCAAATTATTACTTTTTAAAAAAATATTTAGCAACATGACAGAGTTTTGGAGTTCTTTGCTATAATGATTATACCCAAGTAATTTCAATTATTTAAGTAAACTTAATAATACAGGCTTGCTGATATCTTCTACATTAAAATAGTAAAAAAAATCCACATAAAGTATTATTTTAGAACCATTTCATAGAGTACTTTGAAATAGAAACCTGAAATCTATATGCCTTCCTTTATAAGTAACAGGAAAAGCAAAATAATGATATCCAACAGAGATTTCTTAAATGACCTCAGAGCACTAGTAATGTAATCTTCATATAGATGTAGAAATAAATATTTGGAAATTGATGTTATTCAAAAATAATTATTTCCTGCCTTAAAGTTGAGCTCATACTATAAAAAATCCATATAAATTTTTAACTTTAAGCATTAGTGGTTAGATTTTTCTCATTATATTTTACAGCATAGTCACAAGATAATCAGTTTGTATAAAGAAATGTCTTCCTGATAATACTTTTCACCACTTCGATTCTCCACCATTAGTCTATTGTTACTAAAATGCATTATTTTAAACTTTATTTTTTAAAATACATTTGAGAGATGAATATTACTTACCAGGCATAAAATACTGCTGTATAATAATAATGCAGTCCTGGAAATCATCATTTCTATTGCATTTACTTATAACAGAGCAGCTTTATCTCTTTACTTCTATAATATGTCATGCTAATATTCAAAAAATGGAAGAAATAACATAAGCTTTAATTTTAACAAATCAAATAAATATCACTTGATTTTAATTTCATGAAGTCATTTAAACTTTCTTGTTTTTTTTAAATTTCTTTTAATGAATGAGACTCCGAAATGAGCTTTATAAAGTCTTTAATATTATAGTTCAACTCTTTGTTATAAAATCTAAGGGTTTGTTTCTGTTGTTGTTTGTTTTTAAAGAGCAAATGATTTGCTTTTCTACTGTGACAGGCAGATGGTACTCCAAAAACATCCCACTGTAAACCTCAGAAACTATAAATAAAATGAGATTGTGTTATGTTGAATTACAAATTGACCTTAAAATAGGGAAATTATGCAGATGGATCTGGTTTAATCGTATGAATCCCTTTAAAAGCAGAGAGCTTTCTCAAGTTGATGGTAAAAGGGGAAGCCAGAGAGATTCCAAAGGGGAGAAGGACTCCATATGCCCTTCTTGATTTGAAGATGAAAGAGACCACATAAGAAGAAATGAGATGGCCCCTAGGAGCACTTAGTGGCCTCTGGCTGAAAGCCAGCAAGGAAACAGACTTCAGACCTCTACTGCTAAAACTGGATTCTGCTAACATAACTGAGCTTGAAGTGGGTTTCTGCCTAAAGATTTCAGATAAGCGCCTATTCTTGATTTGGGCCTTGTGAGACCCTGAGCAAAAAAACAAAACAATGACAAAAATAAAAATAGAGAACAAAATAATCTCTCAAAAAGAAAAAAAAAAAAAAAAACCCAGCCAAACTCACTGAACATCAGAGCTAGAGAACTGTAAAATAATAAATGATGTTTTTTTAAGATGCTAAATTTGTGGAAATTTACTATGCAGCAATAAAAAATTAATATGCATACTTCTGAAAGACATACATGAATTTGCTTTTGTGATTATTAAACTTTTAGGTCATCCAAAAGGCAAAAGATGCATGCCTCATTAGGTCTAGTAGGTAAGGTAAATGGAATTGCCCTCTGAAATTAAAATTGTGGAATCAAGAGGGATATGCCCAAGTTACCTTAAAACAATGGGTTATAAACCTTTGGATATAATGTAAATTTAATAGAACCATCAAATACTTTTCTCAGAGCTAAAAAATAGGTTTGCATATATAGACACAAACGTTTGTACGGAGTATCAAGATTGATTTTGAGACCCTTTCACTAAAATGATGATTACAGAACCCACAGAGAGAGATTGCAGTTTAATGTATAAATCTAATCAGAGATAATTAGATCATTTAGAATAATAGGTAGATAAAGTCCACACACATTTGAAGGGGTTTCAGAAGCAAACAAGAACAGTGCCTACTTGACCATTGTCTAGAAGCAGGTTTCCATGCAGGCTGGTTATAAGTATCTGGCAAACTTTGCTATGGTCTCCAACTATTAGAACCTCTTGGATTTTTATATTTGATTTGTTAAACCATCTCTCCTTTTCCTGATTTGAGGCTCTAAAAACAAACAACTGATCATCTGTTTTCCAGTGTAGCTTATCTAAAAATCCATTATAAACTAGTGAGACTGTTCCACCTATCTAATATCTGCAGGAGTTAGATACCTCACATCATAATTGAATTGTTTTTCAAATTTACCTCTAAGTCTTTCTTAGCTCTACCAACAGAAATTGCCAATACTTAGCTGGAACCGCTCAGGGGGGTGGGGTTGGTAATGAGACTGAAGTTTTGTCCCATAAGTTGAATGTCAGGTTGGACAGTAATTATTCACTAAGGCACCAGTAGGATGGCCAGGGGGTCTCCTCTAGGTGACACTTTTATTTTTGTGTGTGGGTCTTCTTGAATTCATATAAATTTAAAGAAAGTCATACTTACATTTGTGGTATTAAAAATAATATTTTTATCTGGTGCTGAGATTAAATTTTGCTATATAGGACACCATATCTAAGGTTAAAAAGGCCAGGAATAAATTCATGTTAGGAATGGCCAACATTCAAAGGGACTAATTAAAAAGGTGGGCTTCATTTACAACCTTTGTCTAAACACCTTATGTTATTTTCTTTGACACTATTGAAAACCTTTCAATATACCACCTGCAAACACTGAGAACTTGCTGGAGAATTAATGAGCACTATACTGCTTCTCTCTCTCCTACAACCCATCCCTAATGCTTACTCTTCCCTATCTTTCTTCTTCCTAAAAAGTCTACATTATGAAAAGTAAAATTTGTCTCATATGTTTGAATAAATTATTCCAAGTGCCTAATCAATCAATAGCTAACTAACTTTGGGGCTTTAAATAATTACTTTATAATCTAACTTTCTCCAAGGATAGATTTCCATTTGAATTTGCACTATTTTTCATTTTAAGTTTAAATGGGGGTGTAATAAAAAGTCATAAAATCTTTCACTAGGAAATATTGTTGTATTATACTATTTTTAGGAGTAATAACACATATATGGTGTATATTTTCTATGATTTTATATTTAAAATGTTAGTAACTCCTTTTTTTTTTTTTTTCCAGTTTGTGTACTCTGAATTTCTCTTAGTCTATTTTTCTTATGCTCTTTGGAAGAGCAGAAGTTCTGAATTTTGAAGATATCTGCTTCATCATTTTTTTGGTGTTTTATAGTTTGTGCTTTTTGTGTCTTACCCTAAGAAATTTTTGACTAACTTGAAGTCATAATGATATTCTTTTATCTTTTATTTTTTTCTAGAAGTTGAACAGTTTTTTGGCTTTTGAGTTTAGGTATATGATCCAGTTTTTACTTAATTTTTGTATATGATGTGACCTCTGTGTTTCCATTTTCCTTTTATGTATGTATGCTATATTTTTAATCAAGAACAATATAGCAACTATTTTCCTGTGAGTGAAAAATTCTGTATACATAACAGATCATTTTCAAATTACTAAATCAAGGGGCACCTGGGTAGTTCAGTTGTTAAGTGTCTACCTTCTGCTTGGGTCATGATCCCAGGGTCTTGGGATCCAGCCCCATATCAGGCTCCCTGCTCAGTGGGAAGCCTGCTTCTCCCTCTGCTGCTTCCCCTGCTTGTGTTACCTCTCTTGCTGTGTCTCTCTCTGTCAAATAAATAAGTTAAAATAATAAATAAATAAATAAATAAATAAAATTAGTAAGTCAAAAGTGTCTCAAAATGGTTGAAGAAAATAAAACTTCTTGAAACGTATTTAGTAGCACACTTCTTTCATGGAGTAATGTTTTGCAAATTTTTTGAACAGCAATAAATTTAAAACCTAATAGAATCATTTCTTTGGTGAACATAACTCATGAAGATTTATAAGAAATGTAAAATTCATAGATATCACTTTGCAATGAGATATTTCAAAGTCAGAAGGAGATATTTCATTGCAGAGGAGGAAATGGTGAACTGTCCTAATGAGCATAGTTCAATTTTCTTCTAATTAAAGAGGCTTATCAGGGAAGTTCCTACCCAATAGCTGTGATTACCATCAAGGTAATCAGTCCACTTACTAACACGGTGAAAGTGAAATAACTTTCCAATCTTATTGATAACATCAAGCTATATTTCTACTAAAAGACAGGGTAGTGAAGGTTTTCATGTTATTTTGATACCAATAACTACCTGCTCCACTGCTCCCATACTCTCTTTTTAGGAAATGGTTACTGTCTGTCAGCATTCTCTAGAAAAACAAAACCAGTAGGAGATAGATGACAGAAAGATAGACAGATAGCTGGATAGATAGATAGAAAAAGCAAAGAGTTCTTATCACAGGAATTTTTTTTTCTTTTTGGCTTTTCTTCTTTTTATTGGGCCAATATGAGATGATAGATGCTAACTAAATTTAACGCTGTAATAATTTCACAGTATATATAAGTCAAATCATTATGTCTTATACCTGAAACTTAGATAATGATGAATGCCAATTATAACTCAATAGAACTGGAATAAAATAAATTCTCTCTAAGGGGAAGAAACCAAGATATAAAGCTTTACTTCTCTTGTCTGCATATGGAGGCGTTGGCAGTTACATAAATCTGTCATTCAATAAAACAAGTCTTTACTTGCCAAAATAAAAGAAAAGGAAAATAACAGGTCTCATGGGGTAGTCTAAATACTTAAAAACTATATTAATAATATATTACATTAATTACTCACTCCATCCATATTTTATTCATTTTAACTGATATCTAGGTAATGGCAATTATTTTCCATTAGCAATAAAAATCTAGGTTCTGAATTTCTTTTCTCTTTTAGAAATGAAAACTTATATTTTCATTAAGACATTAAGATATCACTCTTAAACCAGGGTTACTACTAGTTGCTTTATCAAGGCTTTAATAATTGGCATTTATTAAATATCATAAAAAGGAAGTTCTTTTAAGATTATAATACAGTGATCTAAAAGGTAGAAAAAATTTCAGCTTTAATCTCAAAGGACAAATCAATGTATAGTTACTGAACTTTGAATAATATATCAATTTTATATGTTCTACACTACTTTCTGTGTTCTAATATATTTATTAGGGAAGTGAGGACTACTTTAAATGGCTTTTCTTGCTGATAGCTTTATTCAAAGGTCACTCTAAGCAAAATTAGACTAAAGTTTAATTGAATCAATAGAATTTTTTTTTTTTGCTGTTTCCTAATCTAATCCTCTTCCTCCTCTCCAAAGCATATTACAGTTCAGACATTCCAGCTAGATAGAGCTAAGTTTCCATGTCACTCATAAGAGCCATAATAAATTCATAGTCACCTTGATACAGTATATCTAAGAGATACAAATAGTGAACATATGATTTAACATATGATTTAAAATATGATAAAGACATTTAATTTGTAAAGTTTTGGGGGGCATTTATAGGTAGAAATGGATTGCAAAATGATGAAATGCCTTGGTCTTTCAGTGATTCATAGCAACAGTGTGAAACAAATATAAAAAGGTGCATTGTTTGCTTGTCTGCTGTGTGAGATGGGGGAAATAACATTTTTCAGTCACATGACATAGTGTCCTGGTGCATGGCAACTGTTTAGTACATGATTAGATAAAGATTAATGTACCACTCTCATTTTCCCCTCGTCATTAGAGTTGGTCATGAGATTTAGTTTTAGTCAATGGGGGCTAAGGAGATTTTGTCAAGCTAGTTGTTTTGTCTTTAGGTATTCATGGTTGTCAAAACAGAGTGGCACAACCTATCACAATAGTGTCCCAAACAGAGGTTTTCTCTTTTTTTTTTTTTTTAAAGATTTTATTTATTTATTTGACAGAGAGAGATCACAAGTAGATGGAGAGGCAGGCAGAGAGAGAGAGAGGGAAGCAGGATCTCCGCTGAGCAGAGAACCCGATGTGGGACTCGATCCCAGGACCCTGAGATCATGACCTGAGCCGAAGGCAGCGGCTTAACACACTGAGCCACCCAGGCGCCCGAGGTTTTCTCTTCATGTACTAGTTTCTTTAATGGAAGAAAAGACAGACACTCCCCAGTGTACACAGCTAATAACTGCAAGAACAAGAATTAAAGTCCAGGTAATCTACCTCTGGAGACATCATGTCCCAAGTTTGGTGTCTGTGATTTAATAGCAGATGATTACTTTTTTTTGACCCATATAGCTTTTTTCTCTCCTCTGACAGTCTGATTTGAGTTAAATGGATGTTAAAAAGCCATTTTAATGGTGAATTATTTTTGGAAAAGAAACCTTTATAAACTTCAGTTTTAAATAAATACTTGGAAGTCTAGTATCACTGTTGTGAATATAGGATTTGTTCTACCAATAAAATCTCCTAATAAGCAAGCAGTACAAAGTAAGATTCAAGGGAAGTGTAATGTAATTAGTGAAGACATATTGTCAAACGCTAAGCTGAAAAATTGCTATGTTCCAAAAAGTAAAAAGATATTTAAACATTTGCATAAATGTTTTTATATTTGCTTAACTATGAGATTTTTCTTAACCTTACAAGTAAGCGTTAGTGCATTTTGCTGAAAACTTAAAAGGAAAATGCATTAAGTTTGATGAAATGATCATGTTGACCTCAAGAAAAGGAAAATTATAAAGCCTATTTGGGGAGACACTAATAGTTAAAACTATATCAGTGATAAGAATAGGTTGCTTTTTAATTGGAAAATTAGATATTCAAGTAATGAAAAGAAATTAGAGCTTTCTTATGACACTGATTTCACTTAAAGCATACTGATACAGTTGAATTTTTGCCAAGAATAATAGTTTTTGATGACTATGACTATTACCTATAGATTATAGTGGCATCCAGCTGGGAAGTATTATAGTTATTACTGTTGTGCTATACAGAAGTTTTTGTGTTTGACTTGTTATTTTTAAGTTTATGGAAGTAAATATTGCCTTTGGGAGTTATTATGGGTGCAATCTTAATGACACTAAACAAATTCAGACTATGGCTTAATGAGGTCAAAACAGCCAATAAACTAATTTTATTTATAATAAAAATCGGTTTTTATCATTTGTAGAGACTTAATGAGGCCCTCATGGTCCTGTTGTGACCACTCTTGTCCTTCATTCTGAGTAGTTGTTGCCAGGATCTATTGGTTGTAAAATATTTTTAGTATCATCTCTGTTATGGATGCAATTGTGTTTTCTCAAAATCCATGTGTTTTTTTTTTAAGATTTTTATTTTATTTATTTAATTTTTTTATTTGACAGAGAGAGAAAGAGATCACAAGTAGGCAGAGCAGAAGGCAGAGAGAGGGGGAAGCAGGCTTCCCACTGAGCAGAGAGCCTGATACAGAGCTAGATTCCAGGACCCCAGGATCATGACCTGATCTGAAGGCAGAGGCTAAACCCACTGAACCCCCCAGGTGCCCTCAAAATTCATATGTTGAATTTTACCCACCAATGCAACTATATTTGGAGATATGGCCTTAAAGAAGGTAATTAAAGTCAAATAAGTTCATAAAGGTGGGGCCCTAATTGAATAAGTATCCTAACAAGATCAGAAAGCCACACCAGAGATCCCTCTCTCTTTGTGTACACAGAGGAAAAGGCCATGTGAGGACACAGCAAGAAGATGTCCATCTATCTGTAAGCCAAGAAGAGGGATCTTACCAGAAACCAACCATGTTGGCACCTTGATCTTGAACTTCAAGACTCCCCAACTGTGAGAAAACCATTTTTTGTTGTTTAAGCCATCCAGTCTGTCTATCATATTATGGTAGTCTAACAAGCCTCTACAACCCCTGAATTAACCTAGGTAAATGAATAGAGTAGTATTTTGTCAAAGTGATATCTAATCTGGGTTCTGGGTTGGAATTGATCTCACTGAAAATGATAATTATTTTGCTCATACTCAAGTTATAACACAATGTTAAGAGGTTTACTAATTATGAACTTAGATATTTAAGAGCCTTGGATTTACTGATTCTTCTGATGTTGCTGATATAGTCAAAGACTTTTTGAAGCTAAACTTGAGATAAGAATCATCTCATGGAGACTTGAGAAAAATACAATGAACAAATCAAACGTGTAATTCACATTGACCTTCTAAACTAAATTCTCTCTTCCCATTCCCACTTTCCAAACCATTTATATAAACCTAAAATGGTTATGAAAGAAAATCCTTAAAGTAAAAATAATTCAGAAAATGGGCACATTATGGTAAAAGAGGGTGTGAGGTGGGTGGAGTTGAGGTATTACTAAATTTAACTTATAATAAAGGAGACAGTTTGGGATGATTATATGTGAATGAGTTCCAGTCTCTGATTTTTTTTCTTTATTGTTTCAACTCGAAGAGCTGATCCATCCACATCTTTTATTATTGCCATCAGCCTTCAAATTCAAGATCAAGTTCTGATCAGCCTTCCAGAGCTTCTGCTAGAATGCTTGCTACCTAGAGCCTAGGGGAATGTGTCTCTATTTGCCACAGTATAGGCAAGCAAGCTAACAGCAGTTCACAACTAATTTGTTTTCCTGTCAAAATGCTTAAACCATATATTTTAGGGCACCAGCAAGAAAAACTAGGAAATAAAAACTTAGGAAAAGTCAAGTGGGTATGCCTATTTAGTTTCTTACTCTATTAGTATCTTCATTTTATATATATATATATATATATATATATATATAAAATATAAAATATCTTAAATTTTTTATGCTTTCCTATCTACCTCTTTTCATAAAATCCATAGTTAAATTATGATTTGTTATTATCAAAAGTAGATCCCTGCCTCTATTTCTGTTCATCTTTACGTACTGTCAAAAGTGACCTTTTTTTTTGAGGCTAGAAAACTCTGGCTCACATGTGAATTTTCCAAAATAATTGTTTATCTGTATTTTGAAGAAAAAAAAATGCACTCCCAGTTCTCAAGTTGTTTTTAAAAAAACACAACTATCTATTTCTATCATTCTATTATCAAACAAAAAATTACTTCTAGCTTTTGGTAATCCAAGGGTGCTTTCCATTGCCATAGAATCATTGGTGGTTTTATCTATGACTGGCTGATAATTTTCATAAAACATGTATTTTATTACCATAAAGATTTAATGGTTTTATTAATGCTTGCGACCATTCCAAAATTTTAGATATTTGAACTCTGTTGAACTTGTTATCTGTTTGTCATTGCATTAGGTGTTGGGGTACTACAAATGGGATAGATGTGTAAAGGTGAAAAATAAACCTAGTAAAAAGATGTTCTTTGCATAATTGCTCATAAAGTGAAAAACAGGAGATAATCTTAATGTCTATCAATGTCTATCGATATGATAGACATTATTATTATTTTATATCCATAGTAGAAAATAAAAGGCAGTGCTTTAAAAAAATATATAATTCCATGAATGTAAATAAAAACATACTAAGTGACAAAAGAAAACTGAATGCTTTTAATGTTTTATCCCATTTATGGGGAAAAAAAACTTGACAAGACAAAATTATTTCTATGTGTGTCTGTGTGTATGTATGTGTGTGTACATGTGTGAGTATACACATATGATTGTAAATATATTAAAAATTATTTTTATAATACTCCATATAACTAGGAAGGAATTTTAAAACTCACAGTGAATCTGAGAAATATAACACAATCTCACGTCTCCAACAAAGTAAAAATTAGAAAACTGAGTTTGAATATGTTTATACCTTGATGTACTAAATATATAATCATATGTCACATTTATAAATGTTAGTCATTATATTTAAAATGCTACAAGTATATAATCGTAACATGATATCACTTAGAAACTATTACATTCTAGAAAGTTGTAGTTATCTGTATTACTATTATCAATAATTTTTATCAGATTTCTTACTGATACTTATTAACAGAGAGAATATTTATTGTTTGATGACAACTAAAAAAAAAGCAATGTTTAATACAAAACAAACTTACTAATTAGTGTAATGAATAAAGTAAATAATTTATCCACTTAAAATTAATTCATTGGATAATTGCTTAGGAATTACAATATATGCAGACTTATAGATGTAGTTCTTTTAGGGAATCAATATCAAACTTTGATGGATACATTTGTCATTTTCTAATAGTCTTATTGAGTCTGTTTGATGATGAAACAACAACAGCAAAACCTAAAAAACTCAGTTAATTGAAAAAACACATATTACCACTTGCTACCTATGTGAAAATCTTTCCACAAAACTCTTAATTTGTTAAGTTCTTGTTATTTTTTAAAAATTAAGTTTAGTTATTATAGATCCTTTGAGTCATAAATTAGAACAGAGAAAATTCACTATAATCATGTTGTCTTTGACAAACTTAGGCTATAATAATATTTTATAAGGCAGGTTTGGTGCACACCTTCCTTGTTTATTACAAACAAGTAAGTCAATGAATTTTCACGTAATTGTATAACTACTATCAGTTACTGCTGTTCCAGTCAAAATGATTGTTGCAGAAATGCTGAGCTTGTTGCAAATTTTACTCTTCAATTTAGTAACTGGGACCAAAAAAAATCATCAATTTTTTTTTAGGTCCAAATTCTTGAGATTTTAATGAAATCAAGAAACATTTCATAAAATTTAACTGAATATGCCTTAACACTGTTAGGTAAACAGTACTACCCATTTTAATACATAGTAAACAGAAGCATGGGTAAATGACATCTACATTTATTGGCAAATTATTTAATTGTGTCATATATTAAATAAAATCTGCATTTTCTAGTATTAAAGAATCCACTACTTCTAACTCTGAAGTAAAGGAGTTCATTGAAAATTTATCATAATACTTATCAAAGTAAAAATATTAAAAATATTTGCTTATGATTCCCTTTCTGTAAGGAACAACCTCAAATAGCAACTTATTTACTCATCTGCTTGCTTTTCTCTGAAGAGTTTTCTTTTGTACACATATGCTCATATTACCTCCAGGATGTTAACCCCAAGGGAAATATAGCACCCTGCAGTGGAAAGAAAATTGGGAAGGAGTCAGGAAACTCATAGAGCTATGAAAAAAGTTGATAACTCACAGAGTGGTTCCTGGAGCTGGACAGCCTGGAAAGGAACTCTGGATCTCTTAAGAAGTATACATGTGACCCTGAGCAAGTTACATAATCCTTGTATGTTTCTCCCTCAGTTTCTTCATCTGAATAATGGATATTCCCATAGGTTGACTATAAAGATTACATCAGTAACTTATACAATCTGCTGAGAACAGCCTCCTGGCTCACAGCAAATGCTCCATAAATGTTAGTTAAGACTACCATTAATTAGTCTGTGTGTCTCAAGTTTCTCTTAAAAAAAAATTGTTAATCTAGAGAACATTTTGCCATTTACAACATTAAAATGTTTTGTTATAAAAGTCAGATATAAATCTGCCTTTGCAATAATATTAGTGGCTATTTGCCTTTTAAGATTGTCTTCGAATAGTCCCTATTTATTAATAGCTAAAGAAACAACAATAAATGTACCATAGACCATAGGGATTCTTAAGCCCAGATTACACTGGAAGCACTGAAAGATATTTTAAACTGAGGGTTTTGGAGGGGTGGGGGATGGAGGTTTGGGCGAGTCTTGTGGTGGGTATTAAGGAGGGCACCTATTACATGGAACACTGGGTGTGGTGATAAACAATGAATTTTGGAACACACAAAAATTAAATTAAATTTAATTTTAAAAAGTGTTAATATCTATGCTCTCTGCCAGAAAAATTAAATCAAGATACAGGGATGGGTCTTGAGTTTGGCCATTTATTAAAGATTACTAAATGAGCAATTCTGAGTTATTCTAAAAAGATGTGGCTTTTTTTCTTTTTACTCCTCTACATTTTTATTCCTCCCGTTAAATTTGATGAAGAAAAATAAAAATACCTATATATAAACTGTTAGCATGATAATGATAAATTGACAATAAACAAAACAAATACAAACAATAAAAGAAAAACAAAGTTGTTTGTTTGTTTTCTAACTACCCAGTGAAAATATTTACTTAGGTTTCTGAGATCTTTCAGGAATCTGGAGAGAATTTTTTACATGTTCATGTTCATTAAGATTCTCTTTCTTGGACTTTTCTGCTGCAATGATTAAAATCCTTCTTTTATAATCTCATTCATACCTCAAAATTTCATTTTTACCCTTATTAAATTAATCATTTATCAGTATATTTGTATTCTCATTTAACATTTCAAACACCCTTATGAAAATCTCTGGAAATCCCTGACACCGTCATTTTGGCATTTTCAATACAGAATTCATTATCATCCCTCCAAAAAAGCTTCAAAATCCAAATTTCTCCATTTCCAGTAGTAGTGCCATTCTTTCCACAAAGTAATATATTAGATTCAATTAATTAATTATTTTTTAAAATATTTATTTATTTATTTGATAGAGTGAGAAAGAGCAATCATAAGCAGGAGGATAAGGGGTGGAGGGAGAAGCAGACTCCCGCTGAGCAGGGAGCCTGATATGGGGGTGGATCCCAGGACCCTGAGATCATGACCTGAACCAAAGGGAGGTTAACGGACTGAGCCCCCAGGCTGCCCAAGATTTAATCTTTTATCATAACTCTCCCGCATGCTTCTTGAGTTTCCAAACTGAACTTTGTATACAATTGGACATATTCTGTTTATTAAGTTATTTATTATGTATTTATTATGCTTGTGATCTTTTTTATAAAGAGCAATTTCAATTTCAAATAAAAATGTACTGATTTGTCTATGCACTTATTTCAGGAAGATTTTTTTCCCCCAAATTCTCTTATTACTTTTGTTGTTGTTGTTGTTGTTGTTGTTTAACTCTGTTTTTTTAATGTGTGTGTTTTAACTTCTCGTGCCTAATAACCCTTATAGAAATAATTTTGCAGCTTTGGAACAGATTCATCACTGGCTGTTGTGTACACTAGAAATTTTGAAGATTGACTATGACGTGCACCTACTCAAACATCTCCAGTCTTTCCTTATTCATCTAAGGCTGCTTTTGTCATTATTGGCATTTATCTGCCCCCTATACAGTCAAAATGTTCACTAAACTGTAATCTAAATGGTCTTTTTATTAATCTTTGAAACTCTTACATTTTTTTAAACATTTTGTTTAATCCAACTGAAAAGACAACAGAATGTCTTTATTTCCTTAAATGACATTCCTTTCCATCATCTCCAATTTTATATTAAAATGTTGTTGAGGGCTGAGATTAATTTTTATTCCACTTTGTATTCTGTCAATGGCCTTATTAAGAATAATATTTAATTTGTTCAAAAATATATTGAATATATACAGGTACAAAGTGTCTATGGAATCTAAAATAAACAGGAATGGTATAGTTATTAAGGCAATTTGCAGATTTTTCTGGGGAAAATACTCTGTAAGTCATAGCATTTGAAAACTAAATAAAGGAAATTCTGTAGGTAAAAAGAGAACAATTTTATACGTAAGTGATAGAACAGGTTCCTGGTCCAGACTTTTTTCCAATCCAACACAGCTGGCTCTAATTCCCCACTTTTTTGTCATCCGAAATAATTTTAGTGACCATAGTATACAAATACAGCATAACCAAGAAGGGCTATGCTTTAAATACTACTTTCAACCATAGCATACCTCTATGCTAACTCATAGGCTCAAAATCTGGTATAAAATTTTTTGAAATAAAAAAAATTGCTTTAAAGAGAAACTATGATTTACAACCTGTCTCAAAAATGGTTTGTGCGGTGAGAGTAGGAAATAATTAAAAGATAGCATTCTACTGGATATTCATACTGTATTCATTTATTCAAAAATACCTCACACAAAGCCAGGAGCAGCAATGGCATTGGTCTCTTCTGCTCACATCCAACACAGAAAGTGTTAAGTAATGATTTCTACTCGTAAATCTTCCCATCCTGCTTAAGCTGATTCGAGATATTAAGAAGGCTTTACTCTTTTTCTTTCTCAGTAATATCTCTGCAGCAGTTCTGGATCACGAACCTTGATTGTTAAAAACCGTAAAAATAAAAAGACAAAATATCCATTTCAGTTTAGACAGTTTTGTGGAAGAGCAGGTGGCTGATAAAAAGCCCCAGTCCTTGGTGTGGAGTCAAAAACAGCAGTTGAAGAGCAAAGAGCACCCTTTCCTGTGGAGTTTAAATTAAATTCAGATTTGTTTCAGCAGGGCCTTAATGGAATCTGTATGACTGGGGCGCTTCGGCTTAGCTGATATCTCCACATGCTTTTGCTATAGTGAAGCCTATTTAGTTATTTTGTACACTCGATAAAATGGTACTAGCGATAACCAACTGCTGTCTGTATTAATTGTGTGGTCATTTGTGATCTTGGGCTACAGTTCTTAAAGGTGCAAATTATAAGAAAAATACAACATTAGTACTGCTGGAGTTGCTTTTTGTATTTATTGCCAGCATTCAGTCTTTGCTGTTTTACTTTTTCATTCACAACTGCCAATCCCACGGGCTCGCATCCAGCTAAATGTCCACTGCCTGAAGAAGCTCCTTCTGTCAATAATTAAGGAAAATTCTGCCTCTGGAAGAACTGCCGTGGCAAAGTGGATAGAGCAGCCTTTATTAACACAGTGGTATTTTACTGGTGGTAACTTTTAATAGATGTTCCTTCACGTTACCACAGAGAGGGGACTCTAGAAGTAAAAGAGGGATGAAAATGTGACACATAAGAAATCAGGTAAGTTATTTTTTAAAAAATATCCCTTATTTCTCTCCCTTTTACAATAACTCTTCATATGTTTATTTTCTCTCTTTGGGATGAATTGAAAGCTGTCAGCATTGTGGAAGTATTAAATGCAGACTACAGTAGGTCTCCCTACCAATTAAAGTGTTTGCACTGCAAAAGCCGGCCATGTGATGCCTTTAGGTTGAGGCAGTATAGGGATAGGCTTGATTCCACTGCCTGTATCCTCTGGTATGTTTTGAGCAACCCGATACAGACAGGAAAGAGTATACACACAAGGGTATTTAATCTAGTAATACATATTTTTGCTTTGTGGAGGATAAAATACTAAGTAGAAAGTTGTCCATTCTTATTTGGAAAACTTAGATCACAACGGTTATGTAATTTGGGAGGTTTATCGTGAGATCCCCTAGTTATTGCACAGTGGAAGAGAAGGGAGGTGACATGTATTTTATATGTGATGTAAGTAATGATCTCAGAATATGTGTGTTTATGGCAGTTTGGTGGTCATTCAATTGAATCATCTTGGATGAAAACAAATGAGTGAAATTACAGTGAATATAAAGAAGAAGACTGAAATAAAATGAAAAAATTATGAAATCGACTGATTAATAATTGGGAGGCTGAATACTGATAGCTGATATTTATTAAAATTGTTTTCACTATTTACAGTATTTCAATCTTCAGAAATAAAGGGGTCCACCCTAGGTGAAGCAGTCAGGAGCCATCTGAAGAATCTCTTCTGAATAATTTTATTGTTGTTATCTGTCTCTATTGACGGGCAGAGTGCTGGTACTGCCCACTCTGCCTTGGTTCCTTAATCTTGCCAAAGTGAACGTGATAGATAGGCTCAATAAAATTTTAGAGATTAATGTAATGTGAGACTCCTATAATTGTCTCCAATTTTCCCTCCCCAAAATAAGAGCAGAAAGTATTTTCTGTGCTCAATTTTTTTAAGTATTTTATTTATTTATTTAACAGAGAGAAAGAGTGACAGTGAGAGAAGGAACACAAGCAGGGGGAGAGGGAGAGGGAGAGGGAGAAGCAGGCTTCCTGTTGAGCAAGGGGCCCCATGCAGGGCTCGATTCCAGGACCCTGGGATCATGACCTGAGCTGAAGGCAGAAGCTTAATGACTGAGCCACCCAGGTGCCCAAGTGTGCTCAATTTTTTTTTTTTTTAAAGATTTTATTTAGTTATTTGACAGACAGAGATCACAAGTAGGCAGAGAGGCAGGCAGAGAGAGAGAGGAAGGGAAGCAGGCTCTCTGCTGAGCAGAGAGCCCGACGTGGGGCTCGATCCCAGGACCCTGAGACCATGACCTGAGCCGAAGGCAGAGGCTTAACCCACTGAGCCACCCAGGCGCCCCAGTGTGCTCAATTTTTAAAGATAACTCTTTGTATATAGTCTCCATATAGAAGTCACAATCATGTGGGGTACCTGGGTGGCTCAGCTGGTTAAATGTTAGGCCCTTGATTTTGGCTCAGGGCATGATCTCAGGATTTGTGAGATCAAGCCTTGCCTTGGGCTTTGCACTGAGCACGGAGCCTGCTTAACATTCTCTTTTTCACTCTCCCTCTGCCCCCTCTCCACCTCCTTCTCTCTTTCTCTGCTTCCCACCAAAAACCCATAATCACACAAGAAACTCTTAAAATATTAGAACACCAAAAGATCTGTATTTGTTTATTGAACTGCTGTCACTATTCCAAGTCCTTATCATCTATGCTTACTACAGGCTTCTTTCCATTTCCATTTCTCTAGGCTTTCAAATTTATCCTTGTAAAATAGGAAATTATTTTCTTACGGGTGCATTTCCAATATGAACTGTGTTATCAAGGTGAACCAATTCTCACTGCACTTTGCAGTATTTATCCCATGTTCTTTTATGTGAAATAATGAAATAAAGACATTTCAAAATTATATATACATATTATGTCATAAAGTAGTTTAAAATATTTCTATGTTTTTCTTAGAAATCAATAATTTATTAGAATATCATGAAAAATAAAATTTTATTTTTCTATTTCTATTATAATAATGCCTCACAACTTTGGTATTATTATTGGTTTTATGACTCTTCAAAATATAAACATATTAAAGGTGAAATGGTGTTTACATATTTCTTTTAATTAAAAAAATAAATTTTCAGCAGAATATGTGTTTCTAATGCCAGCTATTTTTTTGTTTATTTGTATTTAAGGTGGTCTGGATAGATAAACATCTAAGTGATAATGGAGATTGCCTATGGGTATGCCCCACTTACTCTTAATTATGAATATTTATTATTTTGCTACATTAAAACATTTATTTTGTAATAACAACCTAACCATGATTTTTAAGAGGGAAAATTACAAAAGGGTGGATTTGAGATAATTTGCTGAAGGAGTCAACAGTTTTGAATTTTCTGAAAGAACCAAGCCTCTTCTAATGGTGTTTGTGCAAAAGATACAAGGACTCTTAGCAAGCCAGGAGCCCTAATACTTGAAGGAAAACGGTTTCCTTAAAAAAAAAAAAAAAAAAGGAAGCACAATGCCCTTTCCCTTTTGCTTCGTGGAAAATGAACAATGTCAAGGAAATGGTCTCTAAGAAAGTGATACTCAATTATCAATATCAAATAGGCTGGAAGGGCTTAGAAATAGGACATCTGTGCTACTTTCTTAGCTATGGAAGGGAGAAGGACAAGTGGATGAGAAATAACTATTCTTTGTGAGACCAGGAATCCGAGAAAAGGTCGGTAGAATTTTAATATTTTAGTGAATGATCTTATCCTAGTCCTTCTTTGTATGTTTCTCCCTTGATTCACATGGCAATGATAGATTACTGTGAAAATCACCTTTAAGCTTAGGTGGAAATGCCCTAAATCAGAGGTCAAATAAGTTTCTGTTAATACAGCTCCAAATTCATAGGAGAAACCACAACTTTTGAAATCAAGTTGTTTGCAAAAGCTTAGCATTTTAACACATACATACACATATGTTTATCTGAAAAGATTATCATTAGCTATCTTTAACAAATAAAATTCTTGGTAGATATCTGTATTAGTTTGCTATTGCTATTTTAACAATTAACCACAAACTGGGTAGTTTAACGTAACACAGATTTATGAATATTTGAAACTATTTTACTAGAGGTCAGAAATCTAAAATGGGTTTTGTCTAAAATCAAGGTGTCACCAGGGCTGTGTTCTTTTTGGGGGGGCTCTATGAGAAGATTTGTTTTCTTGGCTTTTCCAGCTCCTAGATGCTACCTACATTCTTTTGCTTGTGACCCTTTTCCATCTTCGAAGCCAGCAATGGACATCAGAGTATTTTTCATAAATAGCTCTCTGACACTGAGTCTTCTATCCTGCTCTTTGTCCTTTAAAGACTCCTGTGATGACATTAAGCTCACTGAGAAAATTCAGGATAATATCACTATTTTTAAGTCAGCTGATTAGCAACATTAATTTTACCTGGTACTTTCATTCCTCTTTGTCATGAAACATAATGTATTTGTGGGCTTTTGCGATTAGAACAAGGACATATTTAAGAAGCCCTTACTTATTCTGCCTACAACACAGCCTAATGCAGAATTCCTGAAAAGATCTCTAAATTCATAATGGCCACCACGATCTTTGAAGTCACATTCTTATTTACAGAACTTGAGCATTTTGAGATACACACACATATTTGTCTTAAAAGGTTTTCTTTAGCTGTCTCTAACTATCAAAAGCTAATCCTTGGTAAAGTTAGGCTGTATTAGTTTCATATGGATGGTGTAGCAAATTATCACAAACAAGATACCTTAAGACAATAGGAATTTATCCTGTCAGAGCTCTGGAAACCAAAACTCTGAAATCCAGGTGTGGCTAGGGCTATGCTCCCTGCAGATGCTCTAAAGGAGAAGCTGTTCGTTGTGTCTTACAGTTTTTTGTGGCTTCTGGCATTCCTTGGTTTACATTCATATCACTTTAATCTCTACCTCTGTCCTCACATTGTCTTCTCCTTTGTGATTGTCTAATCTCCCTCAGCCCTCCTCTTATAAAGATATTTGTGATGGCATTTAGAGCTACTGGATAATCCCAAATGATTTCATTAGTTCAATATCTTTAACTTAATTATATTTGCAAAGACTCTTTTTCCATAAGATAATATTTACATGTTCCAGGGACTAGAATGGAGACATTTCTTTTGGACCACAATGAGGTCATAGTATATACAATAGGAAGAAATTAGAAAACATGAATAAAAGTGTCAGAACTAATTTCCATCACACAAAGAAGAGATAAAGTCAATTTCTGGGCCAAGGTCTAGAAGAGCTTGAGAGTTAAAAGAAACTAAGAAAGTGATAAATTTAGATATAGAATGATGTTCTAGAAAGTGAAATAATCCATGTGTAATGCTGGGCTAAATCCTAAGTGATAGGGAGGGAGGAAATAGGAAACCAGGATAACCTTAAGGATCCCTTAATGTCTAAGGACTATAATTTTTGCTTCCTAAGAAAAAGTCTGAGAAACTGTAAACCCCTCAGAGAAGTTTAAACATTTGCCTTGTTGCCAGAACAATTGAAAGACAAGGAAATGAGGTACCAAGTTAAATAAAAACTTGGTGGGATAATTATATAACAACTAGATATATGGGCTTAAAAACAGACACATGAAGTTTTGGCTTCCCAGAATAGTATATAATAGTACATTTAAATTGTTCCTATCCCCTAAGAAAAACTAAAAATTGGCTATCTGTGAACTAAGTCAATTTGGAAAACCATCATGTTTGAAAAGAGGATAATGCAGAGAGAGTTAAATAGAGACAAAAACAGAAAAGCAAGAGTTAACGGAAGCATTAGTGATTCAAAGGCAGCACAAAACTTCCCTGACAGCCAAATACCAGAAAGGATTATGTACATTTGCAAAGTCCTGTAGGGGACAGAAGACCATAATGAACCATATGTCTTATTTCCCTGGATACCATGAAAATACATGAAGCTCTGCAAATTAGGTCCCTACTGAGCTGAGAGGTAGCAGGAGAAGAAGGAAGGAAAATCTTGCACTGCGTTTACCATTAGTTCAGAATGTTACACTCCCAAACATGAATGGAAAATGAACAAGCAAAATAAAATTCACTTATAAAAATATAAATTTTCATTCTTTTTTACATCTCAACTTTGTAAATGTGTAATTTATACACATTGCACTTGTGATCCTTCTACATTTTCCAGTCAAGTTGTAGTGTGGGCTATGCTAGAATGTTTTCCATGTGAGAAAACTCACTCATTGCCAAAGAACCCATTTTACCTCTGTCCGGCTTTATTCTCTTACAATAACCTAAAAAAGTATTTCTCTGGTTGCTTTTATGTAATAGAGTTAGAGAAACTTAAGGAAGGGACAGAAAAGTTCATATACTTTAAAGATCATTAGCTCGACCCAATAGAAATCAAATCTTCAGGATTAATTAACGGTGTATGTTTGCTATTTTGAGTGTGTGTATGAACTAATTTTGTCATTTCTGAAGTCTTTTGGTCTTCACTCCAAAGTAAGGTTAAATATTATATCAAGGTTAGAATACTGATTCAGATTCTCTATCAATATGCCTTAAGCAAACTAATATCACAGCCAGGCAAGGTCTACTATTACATTTGTATTTCAATCTTTAATACAAGAGTTTGTAATAGTTTTTAGTATTTGGTTTTTCTTCTGTTTTAGAATCAATCAAGTTCACTCAACATTTTTAATTTTCTATCTGTTGCAGCCTTCTCATTTTTACTCTTGCCCCTATCATAAATATTTTATAACTAAACAATAAACTCAGGGGAGAAAAGAATATTTCACACCTATCTTGTTGAAAATTAAACAGGCATTCTTTGCACACATTCTAGCATCTTTAGTGTGTGGCTTTACACTTTTAGTTTCCCATGAAAATCCTCTTTTACGAACCATAAATAGCATTTGTTACATAAACTAAAATCAGAACATTTTAAATGGCTCAAAGCAATAGCAGGGCTGTTCTTTTCTTATTTGGATATGTTGATACATATATACATATTCAACTTGTAATGGTATTTAGCAAATTTGGTGTTTTAAATGAAAGTGTAATTATATATTTTATTATTGTAAATTTAATACAATTATGTATCAATATGGAGATGTAGGAATATGTATAGAGGAGTTATTACATTTATAAAAAATATGATTTACTATATGTTATAATAATATATAAATTGCAGTCTATGATATACAAATATATAAACAATTTATATAAACAAAATAAAATATGAAAGCCATAAAAATAAATGAAGTAGGGGAGCCTAAGCATCTGCCTTCAGCTCAGGTCATGATCCCAGGGTCTTGGGATGGATCCCTATCCCACATCAGGCTACTTGCTCAGTGGGAAGCCTGCTTCTTCCTCTTTAACTTCCCCTGCTTGTGTTCCCTCTCTCACTGTGTTTCTCTCTGTCAAATAAATAAATAAAAATTTTTAAAATATAAAAATAAATAAAAAAATAATAATTTAAAGAAGTAGTTCCAAAACTCTTTACTGAATGTACATAATGAAATGTTTCCAAGAGATTATTCCATTGTGTCTATTTTAACTATGTGTAAGGAAAGGAGTTGTGTTTGTGCAAAGATAGCAATGTTTGTGTTTATTTAGATATTACAATGATAGGCCTGGAAATAACTGAAGTCTGCCTTAGCTATTAAACCATAACAGTTTATCTTATTTTAGTCACATCTTGTTTAGAACCTAGATTTTTTCTTACATAATCTATGATTATAACAGAATTCTTGTAAAAACATAGATCTTGAGTATCTTTAATGATTATGAAGTAATCTTTTTATACCAGTATATTTATTATGGACAAGGGAAACATAACTTCTGATATGCCTTGGATGACTTATATTTTCATATCCCCTAGACACTTTTCTCTTTCTCACATTATTAAGCTTCTCTCAAATTTTATAAGTCTAATCACATTATGTTTGTTTCAACAGAATATTACTTTTAACTATATCTTTAACTTCATTTCATGAGATGGAGTTGGCTTGGGGATGCAAAACATCTGATTTGGCATATTAAAGCTGCCACTGTGACTATTGCACAGAATTCACCTGGCTACCTTCTGCCACACCTAATTTATTTCAGGGAAGTTAAAGAGGTCATTTGTGTCAAAAGTTCTTGATAGTTTTTTTAAATTTTATTTTTTATAAACATATAATATAGTTTTATCCCCAGGGGTACAGGTCTGTGAATCACCAGGTTTACACACTTCACAGCACTCACCATAGCACATACCCTCCCCAATGTCCATAATCCCACCCCCCTTCTCCCAACCCCCCTCCCCCCATCAACCCTCAGTTTGTTTTGTGAGATTGAGTCACTTATGATTTGTCTCCCTCCCAATCTCATCTTGTTTCATTTACTCTTCTCCTACCCCCTTAACCCCCCATGTTGCATCTCCTCTCCCTCATATCAAGGAGATCATATGATAGTTGTCTTTCTCCAATTGACTGATTTCGCTAAGCATGATACCCTCTAGTTCCATCCACGTCGTCGCAAATGGCAAGATTTCATTTCTTTTGAGGGCTGCATAGTATTCCATTGTGTATATATACCACATCTTCTTTATCCACTCGTCTGTTGATGGACATCTAGGTTCTTTCCATAGTTTGGCTATTGTAGACATTGCTCCCCTAAACATTCGGGTGCATGTGCCCCTTAGGATCACTATGTTCGTATCTTTAGGGTAAATACCCAGCAGTGCAATTGCTGGGTCATAGGGTAGTTCTATTTTCAACATTTTGAGGAACCTCCATGCTGTTTTCCAGAGTGGTTGCACCAGCTTGCATTCCCACCAACAGTGTAGGAGGGTTCCCCTTTCTCCGCATCCTCGCCAGCATCTGTCATTTCCTGACTTGTTAATTATAGCCATTCTGACTGGTGTGAGGTGACATCTCATTGTGGTTTTGATTTGTATTTCCCTGATGCCGAGTGATATGGAGCACTTTTTCATGTGTCTGTTGGCCATCTGGATGTCTTCTTTGCAGAAATGTCTGTTCATGTCTTCTGCCCATTTCTTGATTGGATTATTTGTTCTTTGGGTGTTGAGTTTGCTAAGTTCTTTATAGATTTCAGACACAAGCCCTTTATCTGATATGTCATTTGCAAATATCTTCTCCCATTCTGTCAGTTGTTTTTCGGTTTTGTTAACTGTTTCCTTTGCTGTGCAAAAGCTTTTGATCTTGATAAAATCCCAATAGTTAATTTTTGCCCTTGCTTCTCTTGCCTTTGGCGATGTTCCTAGGAAGATGTTGCTGCGGCTGAGGTCGAAGAGGTTGCTGCCTGTGTTCTCCTCAAGGATTTTGATGGATTCCTTTCTCACATTGAGATCCTTCATCCATTTTGAGTCTATTTTCGTGTGTGGCATAAGGAAATGATCCAATTTCATTTTTCTACATATGGCTGTCCAATTTTCCCAACACCATTTATTGAAGAGGCTGTCTTTTTTCCATTGGACATTCTTTCCTGCTTTGTCGAAGATTAGTTGACCATAGAGTTGAGGGTCTATTTCTGGGCTGTCTATTCTGTTCCATTGATCTATGTGTCTGTTTTTGTGCCAGAACCATGCTGTCTTGATGATGACAGCTTTGTAATAGAGCTTGAAGTCCGGAATTGTGGTGCCACCAACTTTGGCTTTCTTTTTCAATATTGCTTTGTCTATTCGAGGTCTTTTCTGGCTCCATATAAATTTTAGGATTATTTGTTCCATTTCTTTGAAAAAAATGGATGGTACTTTGATAGGAATTGCATTAAATGTGTAGATTGCTTTAGGTAGCATAGACATTTTCACAATATTTATTCTTCCAATAGAGGAGCATGGAACATTTTTCCATTTCTTTGTGTCTTCCTCAATTTCTTTCATGAGTACTTTATAGTTTTCTGTGTATAGATTCTTAGTCTCTTTGGTTAGGTTTATTCCTAGGTATCTTATAGTTTTGGGTGCAATTGTAAAAGGGATTGACTCCTTAATTTCTCTTTCTTCTATCTTGTTGTTGGTGTAGAGAAATGCAACTGATTTCTGTGCATTGATTTTATATCCTGACACTTTACTGAATTCCTGTACAAGTTCTAGCAGTTTTGGAGTGGAGTCTTTTGGGTTTTCCACATATAGTATCATATCATCTGCGAAGAGTGATAGCTTGACTTCTTCTTTGCCAATTTGGATGCCTTTAATTTCCTTTTGTTGTCTGATTGCTGAGGCTAGGACTTCTAGTACTATGTTGAATGGCAGTGGTGATAGCGGACATCCCTGCCGTGTTCCTGACCTTAGCGGAAAAGCTTTCAGTTTTTCTCCATTGAGAATGATATTTGCGGTGGGTTTTTCATAGATGGCTTCGATAATATTGAGGTATGTGCCCTCTATCCCTACACTTTAAGAGTTTTGATCAGGAAGGGATGCTGTACTTTGTCAAATGCTTTCTCAGCATCTATGGAGAGTATCATATGATTCTTGTTCTTTCTTTTATCAATGTGTTGTATCACATTGATTGATTTGTGGATGTTGAACCAACCTTGCAGCCCTGGAATAAATCCCACTTGGTCGTGGTGAATAATCCTTTTAATGTACTGTTGAATCCTATTGGCTAGTATTTTGGCGAGAATTTTTGCATCTGTGTTCATCAAGGATATTGGTCTGTAGCTCTCTTTTTTGATGGGATCCTTGTCTGGTTTTGGGATCAAGGTGATGCTGGCCTCATAAAATGAGTTTGGAAGTTTTCCTTCCATTTCTATTTTTTGGGACAGTTTCAGGAGAATAGGAATTAGTTCTTCTTTAAATGTTTGGTAGAATTCCCCCGGTAAGCCGTCTGGCCCTGGGCTTTTGTTTGTTTGGAGGTTTTTGATGACTGTTTCAATCTCCTTACTGGTTATGGGTCTGTTGAGGCTTTCTATTTCTTCCTGGTTCAGTTGTGGTAGTTTATATGTCTCTAGGAATGCATCCATTTCTTCCAGATTGTCAAATTTGTTGGCGTAGAGTTGCTCATAGTATGTTCTTATAATTGTCTGTATTTCTTTGGTGTTCGTTGTGATCTCTCCTCTTTCATTCATGACTTTATTTATTTGGGTCCTTTCTCCTTTCTTTCTCTTAAGTCTGGCCAGGGGTTTATCAATCTAATTAATTCTTTCAAAGAACCAGCTCCTAGTTTCATTGATTTGTTCTATTGTTTTTTTGGTTTCTATTTCATTGATTTCTGCTCTGATCTTTATGATTTCTCTTCTCCTGATGGGTTTAGGCTTTCTTTCTTTTTCTTTCTCCAGCTCTTTTAGGTGTAGGGTTAGGTTGTGTACCTGAGACCTTTCTTGTTTCTTGAGAAAGGCTTGTACTGCTATATATTTTCCTCTCAGGACTGCCTTTGTTGTGTCCCACAGATTTTGAACCATTGTGTTTTCATTATCATTTGTTTCCATGAATTTTTTCAATTCTTCTTTAATTTCCTGGTTGACCCATTCATTCTTTAGAAGGATGCTGTTTAGTGTCCATGTATTTGGGTTCTTTCCAAATTTCCTCTTGTGATTGAGTTCTAGCTTCAGAGCATTGTGGTCTGAAAATATGCAGGGAATGATCCCAATCTTTTGATACCGGTTGAGGCCTGATTTAGGACCGAGGATGTCATCTATTCTGGAGAATGTTCCTTGTGCACTAGAGAAGAATGTGTATTCTGTTGCTTTGGGATGAAATATTCTGAATATATCTGTGATGTCCATCTGGTCCAGTGTGTCATTTAAGGCCTTTATTTCCTTGTTGATCTTTTGCTTGGATGATCTGTCCATTTCAGTGAGAGGAGTGTTAATGTCCCCTACTATTATTGTATTATTGTTGATGTGTTTCTTTGATTTTGTTATTAATTGGTTTATATAGTTGGCTGCTCCACATTAGGGGCATAGATATTTAAAATTGTTAGAACTTCTTGTTGGACAGATTCTTTGAGTATGATATAGTGTCCTTCCTCATCTCTTATTATAGTCTTTGGCTTAAAATCTAATTGATCCGATATAAGGATTGCCACTCCTGCTTTCTTCTGATGTCCATTAGCATAGTAAATTCTTTTCCACACCCTCACTTTAAATCTGGAGGTGTCTTCGTGTTTAAAATGAGTTTCTTGTAGGCAACATAAAGATGGGTTTTGTTTTTTTATCCATTCTGATACCATGTATCTTTTGATCGGGGCATTTAGCCCATTAACATTCAGGGTAACTATTGAGAGATATGCATTTAGTGCCATTGTATTACCTTTAAAGTGCCTGTGATTGTATATTGTTTCTGTTCCTTTCTGATCCACTACTTTTAGGGTCTCTCTTTGCTTAGAGGACCCCTTTCAATATTTCCTGCAGAGCTGGTTTGCTGTTTGCAAATTCTTTCAGTTTTTGTTTGTCCTGGAAGCTTTTAATCTCTCCTTCTATTTTCAATGATAGCCTAGCTGGATATAGTATTCTTGGCTGCATGTTTTTCTCGTTTAGTGCTCTGAATATATCATGGCAGCTCTTTCTGGCCTGCCATGTCTTTGTGGATAAGTCTGCTGCCAATCTAATATTTTTACCATTGTATGTTACAGACTGATTTTCTGTTTCTAGAGTTGCTGTTCTTCTTCTCTTTGATCTCCCGTTGGATTTGTAGGTGTTTGCAATCTTTAGATAAGCTATCTAGCTGATCTCCCTCTGCCTGAAGTATTTTCAGCCTGCTACCTCTCCACCATCTTGACTCCTCGCCAAGCTCTTGATAGTTTTAAGTTAGGTGAATTGATACTTGACCATTGGATTTACCAAGAAAGACGTTAATGGGAATATTAAAAAAGAATTTTTGATAGCAATAGTGGATGGAAAAGCCTGATTGAGAGACTTAAGTCAAAATAAAAGCAAGGTAATAGGGGATATTGAGTATAGGAAATTCTTTAAGATTCTTTTTCTTAAAAAGAGAGCAGAAAAATGGGGTTTCAGCAGAAGGGGGAATATATGTTCAATTTAGATTTTTAATTTGTGTGTCTGTTTGTTCATTTATATAAACCATACACACACACAAACTTTTTTCTATGGATAGATAAATACAAAATTTACCTATCTCCAGGTAGAGAGGAAAAAATATATATATACAGATAGAAAATGACGTAATTGAAAAGGTGAGAGAGGCTGGGTTTGTATGGACATGTGAAAGGACTGACTTTAGAGTTTCCAAGAAAAAGGAAATTTCTGTGGGAAGTTAGTGTCCTGAGGAACTTCTGGAAGATCTCATTTAACATCTTCTGTTTTGCCAGTAAGATAGGAAAAATAGGCTATATCAGCTGAGAGTATGGAAAGAGAAGAAGTATTAGAGGCTCAAAAAGAGAAAATAATTGAAATAGTCATTCAGAAGGGAGAATAAATAGAATAAAACCATATTGGAGCAATCCTTTGTTATCATCTGAGACCACTCAAAATTACTAGTCATGAATTTAAAGGGATTCCTGTCAGCATTGTTGTACATCTTAATTCAGCTATTTCAACTGCACAGGGACAAACATCCAGAAGGCAGCAAAGTGACTGGAGCTAAAAAATTATAATAATGGACAGTGAATCTCAAGTCAGGTAAAGAGGAATGAGAACATGAAGATAGGAGTTTCAGTGAGGTCAAATATGATTTCTAACTAAAGATGTGGTGTTATCAGATTTGTGTTTGTCCTTAAGTACAATAATCTGAAGGACTGTGAAATATACCATTGGATTTATAAAATGGTGAACCCTGTATTCTGGACCAGATAATCTTCATAGCTAATGTCTCAGTTACTTATAGACCCAGATATTTCTGAGTAAATTTTTAGTCTTTTTCCCCAACTCCCAAGTGGTTGATCAGATAGTGTTTTAGCAATTGTAACATTCCAATGAACTCTCGCATTTAAGTTAATAAGGTATAAATGAAGACATAGCTTATTCTCTGAATGGTTGTAACAGCCTGCTGGGTTTCATCAATCATGAAGCAGCTCATGCTGGGACTAAACATCAAAGAAAAATATCAAAAACAAAAAAGAAATGGTGAAGAAGAGAAGGATGTTACTGCTTTTAAGTGTGTATGGGAATGTATTTGTGACACTAAAGTGTCAGAAAATAGCATACGAATACCTATAGAATGTTTGAAAGACACCATAATTATTTTCTTATTAAAGTAATGATATATAACATTTTTAAAGATTAAATTTCTAGCCCATTATTATCTGAATAAAGACTAAATTGAACAATTCTGTAGAATTAAATTTATGGTAACAATAATTCCATTTACATAGAAATGATTTCATTCTTGGATGATTTCTATTTTGTAAGTTAAGTAATATTTCCATGAGAGCCTTGTTTCAAATTAAGGTTTTGCCTCAGAAAATATGAATTTTAAATGATATTATTTAAGAGAAACATACTTATTTTTAAATGCTTTTAAAAATACTCTCCAGATATTAAAAAAATACTTTCTTTAATAAATTTCCTTAAAGTATTTAACAACATTATTTTCGTTTTAAGAAGTCGTTTACAATCTACCTCACTTTTCTAATAGAAAAATAATTTCTTTGTGCCTTTCAGTCAAGTTCAGTTTCTAAATTGTAATATCCTTAGAAAAATACTATCTTATTTTCCTATACTTATTCATCTAACATAATGGAGAATTGAGAAAATTTTCAAAAGGAGATCATCCAAGTAAGATAAAAGGAATCTAAAATGCACATAATTTCACTTACTAAACAAGATATCACACCTGAATTAAATGTTGGTATAAAACATTGCTAACAATACCTTTATATTGAAATTGCTCTACCAAGCCACAAAACATTTATTCATTAATTTTCATTCATCCATTCAACAAATATCACTTTTGGTAATATAGTAGAGATGTAACATACACAAAATGGTGAACAATTATAGGGGCATAGACTATAGATATGAAAATAAGGTAAATATGCTTCCCTTCAAGATGGTGTTATTAGATTATGTCTGGGAAATTTTTTCCTTATCTGCTACTGTGGTCATGTAGCAATGGTTTGTAAATAATTAAAACAAGAAATTATAAACACAGAGCTGTATTTGAAAATAAGAGTATCTCTGTGACTTAAAATGCAAAGTATTGAACAATACAGATTAATCTGCAGATCTCTAGCTTTTGAAAGCATGTAGATGTGGCAAGAAGTACAAAGTAGTGGAGAATAAACATTATTCAGGACAGTATTTTGTGTTGGGGCAGAGTGAGAGTTTGAGACAGAATGCCTGAATCCAGAAACTGGGGTGGGGTTCCCCATCCAAGCTCACATCTAAAGGAAATGTCTTACTAATGACTCTTTGAGCAATGACTTATTTGAAGCCTTATACATGGGAAGGTAGAAACAACAAAAATGTAGCATTAAATCCAAGAACTGGTCAATTCACTGGTGGGCTTGCTCAGTGGATCTAATTTATTTTCAGTATCTCCATCACCACATCAAAGGGGAAACAACCAAAACCTTTAAATCTTGTTCAAACATGTAAACTCCAGAGACCAAGAATAACCAAACACAAAACTATTATATAAAGGTGAATGTAGAAAGAGGGCAAAAAGAAGAGGATAATAAATTTTCTACCCATGATGAAACTGAAAATTAAAGTTTATGAAGATTTTGAAGAAACACATGAATAAATCTATTACCAAAACCAAAAACAGAAACATAATTTTGACCAAATTAATATGATATAGCAATGAAAAGGAAACTTGGAGCAAGTATGGTTAGGTTTCAAAAATCAAAAAAGGAAAACAGATAATCTAAAACAAAGCAAAACAAAAAACAAAAACAAACAAAAAACATAAAACAAAGCAAAACAAACCAAACAAACAATAAGAAACTCAAGAGAGGCACCTTGATGTCTCAATCTGTTTAACATTTGACTCTTGGTTTCAGCTCAGGTCATGATCTCAGGGTCATGAGAGGAAACCCTGCATCTGATTCCATACTGGGCATGGACCCTGCTTAAGATTCTCTCTCTCCCTCTCCTTCTGCTCTTCTTTCTCTTTCTCTATTTCTCTCTAAAACAATAAATTGTAAAATATAAATTATAAAACAATAATTGGTAGAAATAGAAGAAGTAACAATGGACATGAAAACTACCAATTACTTATCATGGAAAAGAAAAAAAAAAGGATAGTCAATAGAAAACAAAAGAATATATCTGTGTGTATGTGCATGTGTGTATACACACACACACACACATATATATATATTCTTTATGTTTTTAAGTAGCGGTTCTTCATTTTAATTATATATACGTACACACATACATCTATTCATACACACATATGTGTGTGGATGTACATATTTGTGTGTAACTAAAATTCAGTCGCTAACACTGAAGAGATTAGGAGTAGTGATATTAATTATATCTGTAATAGCATGTTTTTTTTTTAAGGTTCATTTATTTATTTTAGAGAAAGAGAGAGAGCTTGAGTGGAGGGGTAGAGGGAGAGGGGAAGTATCTCAAGCAGACTCCATGCTGAGTGAAGAGCCTGATTTAGGGCTCAGTCTCATGACATTGAGACCATGACCTGAGGCAAAATCAAGAGTCCCATGTTTAACCAACTGAGCCACCAGGTGCTGCTATAGTAGTATATTTCTTAAAGAAAAAAAATCTGAATTTCTTAAAGAAAAACAAATCTGAGGCAAAATATCAACATTTGTTATAGTATTTAGGTAGTGCCACAGATTGTTTTACTTTATTATATTATCCTCTACAGATATTTATATTCTTGAAATTAGAATTTAATATCAAATAATGAAATAATTAACAGAAAGTGCATTGTTAATGATTTGGATGCCTGCACTTTTTAAAGTAGGGCATCTATACAACTTAATGTTTTTATAGGCAATTAAAGCTTTGGTATGAAAATGATCTGGGACAGTGAAAGTTTAAAATTATATATGTGCATGTGAGTGACTGTATTGATAAAAATCTCATTATTTTATAATATAAATGGATTATTATCAATGTATGTGCATACTGATGTGTAAATACAAGTATACATACATATCTTGACATAAATATTCATATATTCACATTTATAATGCATATGTACGCATACTGTGTAAATAAAAATATATATAAAAGAGAGGAAGAGAGAGAATTACCTCTAAGAAAGCAAAAACCTGCCCTTTCAGTCATCAAGCAGGGATGACAGACACAGACAAAGCCAGCTTTCCAGTTAAAAAGAAACAATGTTTTCCCAAGGTCACTGAGAAACTTTCAAGTATCATAGCAATTTCTTCTTAGAGTAATTACTTTTTTATTCTCTGCAAAACTTTGTTCTCTATCTCCAAAATGAAAGACTATTTGAAACTCTGTTGTTTGAAATTACATCAGTATAAATGTAACATACTTTCATTGCCTGGAGGATCTAATTGGCTTTGACACAGAGAAGCAGTCTTGATTTCCAATCCAGATGGAGAATGTCATATAAGGGTTTCTAAACTTACCTTTCCACATTTATCATAACTTTGTAGTTTTCAAAGAAAGAGAAGCCTGGGCTCCCCTTGACATTCAAAGCTGATACTGACTCATTCACATATAGCTTACTTTGATTTAAGGCTATCAAAGCCATTTAAATTTTGTCTAAACTCCACTCTTCCTCCAAATCTCATGATTGCTTCACCTTTTCCAGTTTTGAATGAGATTCTCCTAGTGGCTTTAGAGTGGTTCTTCTCTTTGCTAAGGGTAAATAAACCTAATTTTCTCAGACAATAGGTACAATAAGTCTGTCCTTGATAGTCTTAGATTGATAGTGTTAGAAATAGATAGAAAGATAATAGGTAGATAGGTAGATAGATGATAGATAGATAGATGATAGATAGATAATCATAGCCTCATTTATTAAGCAGATGCAGACATCTTTTAAAAAAATATTTATTGGGGCACCTGGGTGGCTTAGTGGGTTAAGCCACTGCCTTCGGCTCAGGTCATGATCTCCAGGTCCTGGGATCGAGCCCCACATCGGGCTCTCTGCTCGGCAAGGAGCCTGCTTCCTCCTCTCTCTCTGCCTGCCTCTCTGCCTCCTTGTGGTCTCTGTCTGTCAAATAAATAAAATCTTAAAAAAAATTTATTTATTTAAGTAATTTCTATACCCAGTGTGGGGCTGGAACTCACAACCCTGAGATCAAGAGTCACACATTCCTAAGACAAGCCAGCCAGGTATTCTGCAGATGCAGACTTCCTAAGTATTAGTTCAGTAAATGGAGTCAGAAGAGTAGAAACAAATATTGTATTGTAACACAGAAGGATGGCTCAAGTTAAAAATCTGACAATGTAACCCTCTAAATTAATAGGTTTAAAAGAAAAAATTATCTCAAAAGATGCAGAAAAGCACTTAATATATTCAGTATCCATTCCCAATATTAAGACAAAACAAAACAAAACAAAACAAAATAAAAAACGTATTCTTAGGTAACTGTGAATTGAAAGGAACTTCATTAATGTAATTAAGGCCATAAAACTAATCAACTAACCAAACATCATTAATAATAGAAATACTATAAAATAATCCAACTTAACTGTAAGACATGGATATTGTATTTTACTGTTTATATTACTTATTGTTCTGAACAGTGCCAATAAGATAATAAAAATTTAAAGTTAAAGATACATAGAATGAAAAGGAGAAAAATTCCAATATCTATATATGTGACAATTTCCATGAAAAAATACATGAAAAATTCCAGAGAACTTTAAAAAAATAAGAGTATGGGACACCTGGGTGGCTCAGTGGGTTAAGCCTCTGCCTTCAGCTCAGGTCATGATCCCAGAGTCCTGGGATCGAGCCCCTCATCAGGCCCTCTGCTCAAGCAGGGAGCCTGCTTCCCCCTCTCTCTCTCTGCCTGTCTCTCTGTCTACTTGTGATGTCTCTCTCTGTCAAATAAATAAATAAAATCTTTAAAAAAAATAAGAGTATAAGATTAGCAAGTGAACTAGATGCAAGATTGACATTAAAAATTGATAATATTTGTATATACCAATAATTGAAAACATTCAAATAGAATAAAAATATATATATGAAAAGTAAATCTAAGGATGTTTAAGATCTTTATTGAGAACAAGACAAAGCATTTTTAAATTCATGTATTATATGAAAAAATAGATGTTGATTTTCTTATAACATCTATAAATTTGAGGAAATACTTATACAAATCACAACTGTATTCTTTTTTAAATAGAACTTAAGAAGCTGGTTCTAGTTTTCATGTTAAGAATAAACATCCACGAATGGCAAGATAAGTTTGAAGAATAAAATATGAAACTTTCCCCATCAAATTTTAAGATATATTATAAAGGTTAGGAATTATAACAATGTTACTATCGGAGTGCCTGGGCAGCTCCTTTGGTTAAATGTCTGCCTTCTGCTCAGGTCATGATCCTGGAATACTGGGATCCAGCCCAGAGTGGGGCATCCCTGCTCAGAGAAGTCTGCTTCTCCCTCTCCCTCTGCCCCTCCCCCTGCTCCTATGTGCATGTGTGCTCCCTCTCTCTCTCTCTCACTCTCTCCTCAAATAAGTAAGTAAAATTAACCAAACAACATGAAAATGTCAGCATAGAATAACCACAGACCAATGGTACAAAATAAAGAGTAGAAAAGCAGAACCACACATTTATAGAAACTTGGTTTATGACAGAGGTGATTTTACAAATCAGTAAGAAAAGGGCTGACCACCCAATAAATGATGCTGAAAAAATTGGCTTTTAGAATTTTTATAAGGATGACATACTGCTGATCTCCCTTTAATATTGATCTGGTTTTGTTTAGAAATGAAACATTTTACTTTGTTCTCCTTTCTAAATCTGATGAGAGCTGCAATATGTGTCCATGAGAGGAGTGAAATGCATTATCTGTGGGACATGTGAAGTCTATATTTACTCTCCAGAACTTTTGTGAACTATTATTGAGCTTGGATCTCTGCCTGTGCTTCAAGTTGCCAGGAATCTGAGCTCCAGATGGGGAGATCATGGGACATTACTATATTTTGGATTAGGACTTCAGAGCATTTTACAGTAGCTTTTTTTTTTTTAATCATGACACTGTAACCCTTGCACTCATAAAACATGATAGACAATGAATTTTTCAGAAGAATGCCCTGAAGCCTAGGAAGGTATAATTATTTGCACCATTTGGCACAAGTGTGAGTGAAAGAATTTACAGTGCTTTGTCTTCTGAGCCTATTTGTTTATTTACCAAACTAAACTAGATATACTATTTTTAAGTACCTATAATTTGAACAGAAAAAAAGAAGGCCATACACATCTGAGTGGGAAGAAGAATGCGTGCACAAGCGAGAAGCTTGCCTCCTGAGCTTGAGCCTAGAATTGCTAAGAATGGGACTATGTCTTGGAGAATTGCAAGGTGGAGTGTCTGGATGCAGATCAGGAGCAATTCTGCCATCTGGACGCTTTAATTCCCTGCAGCTAGACACTTTTAAAAAGCTGTTCATCCCTTACGGTAAACTTAGCATTTCTGCTGTTCTGGCAACAATGCACTTGGAGTGCAGGCTGCCTTTGGCTATTAAGTTATTCTTGTCAGATTACCTCTTGTCCCAGACAGGCTGGAGCCTGTGGAGTGGGGTTCATGCTGGGTACAGCATGCAGGGATCCTGTGCCAAGGTCAGATAGAGCTGGGTACCACTCACAGGCTGCATTTTCTGGAGATGTAGGAGCAAGTAAAAAGTAACATCTTGGGGAGAAACCACAATTCTGTGCAAGGAAAAGTTTACAACCAAGCTTCTGTGAATGGGGGAGTAAGAGAAGTAAAATTAGGGACAGAGATTGAAAATCTAATTATCAAGCAAAAGAATTGAGACTGGGAGAAAAATGAAAAGAGCATCTGGTGTTTAAACACAGATTGTGGAGCAAAACCTTCAGACTGAAAGCGTAGCATTGGGAGCTTTTAATAGGGCACTCATGGCCTCAGGGATGGAGGGAAAGGAAATCCTCTAAAGTAGAGACAATGTCTGGATAATTTGTACTTCAAAATATTTAATTTTAAAAAATATTTAAATAATGTCTTCTATTTTATGCTTATGAAAACTATGATATATACATGCACATATATATGTGATAGTAATGACATGATATTATTATTATTATTATGATTATGATATTATATTATTATGAAATAAATAGATAATAGATATGGGAAGATATTACAAATATGTTATCATAAAAACTCTGACTTAAAAAAACATCAGTTCATTTAGGAAGTTGCATGAGTGAATGATTTCTAGCTGTGATAGGCAGTTAGAATCTAATTAAAAACAAAAAAATAACTACAATGAACAGGAGACTCGAGATACTCCAAAATTTGCTAGCTCTACCATGGAGAATTGCATATGATAAGTATACAGCACATTTGTTTATCTAATTAATTAAGGATATTAAAAAAGTGCTTTGAATTATAGAGAAATTTTCATCTTTAAGACATACGATGTTTGAGTATCTTAATTGATTTGTTCCCTCTATCAGTCAGGATTTTTAATTGCTAGCCTCAGATATTGGCTTTGGCTAATTTAAACAGAAAGGGAATTTAACAAAGGAAAACTCGGTAGCTCACGCAAACTTTGATACATGTCCAGAATCAAGTTTGAATGCTATGTAGCCAGGAGTAATATCAAAAGTTGCATCACCTGGGGCACCTAACTGGCTCAGTTGGAGGAACATGAGACTCTTGATGTTGGGTCATGAGTTAGAGACTCATGTTTGCTGTAGAGAGTACTAAAACAAAACAAAACAAAACAAAAAAACACTAAAAATAGAAGTTGTATCACCTAATAGTCCTTTACCATAAAGACATAAAGAGTCCTTGACTGGTGTTCTTGAGAACAGACACTGCAAAGTGCACCTCTGTCATCAGAACTCTGGATGTTGGGAGTGTTGCTAAAACCACTGCCAATACAGCCACCTGTATTTGGTAGAGCTGCCTTCCCTAATGCAGTCCTCATGAGAATAGCTTCCTCATGTCACTGCTTTGTGTATTTCTAACTTAACAGGTACAATAATTGGTGAGGTCCAGGTCATGCGTCAATATCTTGACTGCTGGTTTGGCTAAGAAAGCAAAAGATCAGCAGTTTACTAGTCAGTAGTGGAAGTGGTGGTGATTCATAGTCAATGGCTCTAAGGTCTCTTAACCATATACATAGATATGACTTAGCTATTTTAATATGATAGAACTAAAAATCAAGTTCTTTTTATTAAATATATAATAAATGGGTTCATTTTTGAATAAAAAAAGTAATAACTATGTTATGAGGGCAGAAATTTTGAGTCTGGAATGGTGATCACCAGAGATTTTGAAATATAAATAATATGATTTGGGTACAATCTTAGAAGATTAAATGGTCCTCTAAATTTGCAAAAAAAAAAAATCCATAATTAAAAGACATTCCTTCTTCCTGACACATATTGTTATTGGGTTTCTCTACTCTCATTTGTAACTACATACATTACTGGCATAATGCTAAATGTCTGAGAGCTGCAGGTCACTGAATGACTTCTAAAATAAAAAGACCCACACAGGCAGAAAAAACTTTCCTTCAAAGAGGAATTTAAAAGTACTGATATTATCTTTTTATATTCTTTTTTGTATGTAAGATCTGATAATATGATATAATAAAATATAATGATATTCTATGAGAGTGAATTCTATATAGAATGCATCCACATAAATAATATGTAATTTAATGTATAATATTGTATATTAAAATCATACAATAAATTTTAATGTAAAAATACCATATATTCATACTAAATAAATAAATAAAACATCAAAATTTGCTATAGTCAACCAAGAAAATGTTTTCTCTTGAAAACAGACTATCCACACTTAACTTTTCTGACTCAACTTATGGACACATCTGATTTTAATTTTTTAAAAATATTTTATTTATTTATTTGACAGATAGAGATCACAAGTAGGCAGAGAGGCAGGCAGAGAGAGAGGAGAAAGCAGGCTCCCTGCCGAGCAGAGAGCCCGATGCGGGGTTCCATCCCAGGACCCTGAGATCATGACCTGAGCTGAAGGCAGAGGCTTAACTCACTGAGCCACCCAGGTGCCCCTGATTTTAATTTTTTAAAATATGTTTTGAGATAGTTTGCTCTTATTAATGGTAGAGCAGGATAAATGATAGATGTCATGAGCTTTATAAAATTAGTACTTATTTTCTTCCTGGAGTCTATGTACTTCCCTAGGATAAGCAGAAATGTTATTTATCTTGACAACTCAGGGTATTAAGTCTCACAAATAAATACCTAGCTAATTTTTGTATAAAAAATAAACCTTAAGAGCATCTGGGTGGCTCAGTCATTAAGTGTCTGCCTTCAGCTCAGGTCATGATTCCACGGTCCTGGGTTTAAGCTCCACATCAGGCTCTCTACTCAGCACGAAGCCTGCTTCTCCCTCTCCCACTCTTCATGCTTGTGTTTCCTTTCTCTTTGACTCTCTGTCAAATAAATCTTTAAAAAATTTTAAAAATATAAATAAATAAATAAATAGACCTTAAATTGTACTTAATTTAGGAGTTAATAATAAAGTCTGATAGGGAAACATTAATGAATTAATGTTAATATTAATTAAAATTAATAATTAATATTAATTTTAATTTTATTAATTAATATTAATATTAATAAAATTATGCATTAAACATCTCAATATTTAATTTTAATCAAGAGATTAAAATATTAAAATTATAACTTCTAGAACCATTAACCTCAATTATTAAAAAATGAAAAACAGTGTTACCTATCAGGAAATTACAGGATTTAAAGTGTAACATCAACTAGTTGATTCAATCTATAATCATTTAAAACCTGTAAAGTTAACCCAGAAACAAAGGATCAATGTATTCATGGAGTATTGTCTCACTCTGGCTTGTAATATAAGTGAAAAAGGAAAACAAACAAACAAACAAACATATTTTAAAGGTTATTACCGGAAAGCAACACCAACAAACATCACTGTTGATTTAGAAATTTATGCACCCAACATGGGAGTACCCAATACATAAACAATTAATAAAACAATTAATAATGAACATAAAGGAACTAATTGATAATAATACAATAATAGTAGGGGATATTAACACCCCACTTATGTCAATGGATAAATCACGTAAGCAGAAAATAAACAAGGAAACAATGGCTTTGAATGACACACTGAAACAGATGGATGTTACAGATATATTCAGAACATTTCATACTAAATCAGCAGAATACACATTCTTTTCAAGTGTACACAAAACATTCTCCAGAATAGATCACATATTAGGTCACAAAACAGGCCTCAAAAAGTACAAAAACATTGAGACCATATCGTGCACTTTTTCTGACCACAACATTGTGAAACTAAAAGTCAACCACAAGGAAAAGTCTGGAAAGATTACAAAAAAATGAAGATTAAATAATATGCTGCTAAACAATGAGTGGGCCAACCAGGAAATCACAGAGGAAATAAAAAACACATGGAAACAAATGAAAATGAAAACACAATGGTCCAAAATATTTCAGAGGCAGCAAAGACAGTCCTAAGAGGGAAATATATAGTAATGCAGGCCTACCTCAAAATGCAAAAAAAAATCTCTAACAATACCTAAAGGAGCTAGAAAAAGCTTAACACTTAAAGGAGCTAGAAAAAGTATAAAAAACAAAGCCTAAATCTAGTAGAAAGAAGGAAATAATAAAGATTAGAGCAGAAATAAGTGATCTAGAAATTTAAAAAAATATATGGATCAATGATGTCAGGAGCTGGTTCTTCAAAAAAAAATTAATAAAAATGATAAATCTCTAGCCACACTTATCAAAAAGAAAAAGACCCAAGTAAATAAAATCACAAATGAGAGAGGAGAAAAAACAACCAAAACCATAGATATACAAACAATTGTAAGCGAATATCATCAAATTATATGCCAACAAATTAGACAGCCTTTAAGAAATGGACAAATTCCTAGATATATATATATAAGTTACCAAAAATGAAATGGGAAGAAATAGAACACTTGAACAGACTGACTGCCAGCAAAGAGATTGAATCAGTAATCAAAAGTCTCCCCAAAAAACAAAAATTCAGAGCCAGATGTGTTCATGGGCAAATTCTACCAAACATTTAGAGTTAATACTTATTCTGAAACTATTCTAAGACATAGAAAAGGAAGAAAATCTTCCAAATTCATTCTACGAGACCAGTAATACCCTGATATTAAAATAAGATAAGGACACCATCTAGGGGCACCTAGGTAGCTCAGTGGGTTAAAGCTTCTGCCTTCAGCTCTGGTCATGATCTCAGGGTCGTGGGATAGAGCCCCACATTGGGCGGTTGGCTCAGTGGCAAGCTGTCTTCCTCCTCTCTCCTGCTCTGCCTGCTTCTCTGCCTACTTGTGACCTCTGTCTGTCAAATGAATAAATAAAATCTTTAAAAAACAACAACAACAAAACAAACAAACAAACAAACAAACAAAAAGACACCATCTATGGGTGCCTGGGTGGCTCAGTTGGTTAAGTGACTGCCTTCAGCTCAGGTCATGATCCTGGAGTCCTGGGATTGAGTTCCCCATTGGGCTCCCTGCTCAGCAGAGAGTCTGCTTCTCCTTCTGACCATCCTCCTTCTCATCCTCTCTCTATCTCTCATTCTCTCTCTCTTTCAAATAAATAAATAAAATCTTAAGAAAAAAAGACATCATCTAAAAAGGAGTATCTCTGATGAACATGGGTACAAACCTTCTCAACAAGATACTAGCAAATTGAATTCAACAGCACATTAAAAGAATTATTCACAGTGATCAAATGGGATTTATTCTGGGCTACAGGAGTGGTTCAATATTTGTAAATCAATCACCATGATACAGCACATTAATAAAAGAAAGGATAAGAACCCTATGATCCTCTCAATAGATGCAGAAAAAGCATTTGACAAACTATAGCATCGATTTTTGATAAAAACTCTCAACCATGTATGCTTATAGGGAATATACCTCAACGATGAAAAACCATAGCTAATATCATCCTTAACATGGAAAAACTGAAAGCTTTTCCTCTCAGGTCAGGACAAGTTAGAGATGTCCACTCTCATCCCTATTGTTTAACATAGTACAAGAAGCCCTATCCTCAGCAATCAGAAAACAAAAAGTAATGAATGGTATCCAACTCCACACTAAAGCTTTCACTATTTGCAGAAGACGTGATTTTCTCAGAAAACATAATTCCACCAAAGAACAGCTAGAACTGATACATGAATTCAGTAAAGTCTCTGGATACAAAACCAATGTACAGAAATCTGTTGTTTTTCTATATGGCAATAGTGAAGCAGCAGAAAAAGAAATTAAGGAATCAATCCCATTTACAATTTCACCCAAAACAGTAAGATACCTAGGAATAAACCTAACCAAAGAGGTGAAAGACCTGTACTCTGAAAACTATAAAACACTGATGAAATAAATTGAAGATGACAGAAAGAAATGGAAAGACATTCCATGGTCATGGATTGGAAGAATAAATATTGCTAAAATGTCTATACTGCCTAAAGCAATCTACATGTTTAAAGCAATCCCTATCAAAATACCAGAACTATTTTTCACAGAAACAGAGCAAATAATCCTAAATTTTTGTGGAACCACAAAGGATGCCAAATAACCAAAGCAAACTTGAAAAAGAAAAGCACAGCTGGAGATATCACAATTTTGGACTTCAAATTATATTACAAAGCTGTAGTCTTCAAAACAGTATGGTACTGGCACAAAAATAGACACAAAGATCAGTGGAACAGAACAGAAAACCCAGAAATGAATCCACAATTATATGGTCAGTTAATCTTTGACAAAGCAGGAAAAGAATATCCAATGGGAAAAAGCTTATTCAACAAATGATTTTGGGAAAACTGAACAACATGCAAAAGAATGAAACTGGACCACTTTCTAACACTAAACACAAAAATAAATTCAAAATGCATTAAAGACCTAAATGTGAGACCTGAACCCATAAAAAGCCTGGAGGAGGACACAGATGGTAACCTCTTTGACACTGGCCATAACAACTTTTTTCTAGGTATGTCTTTTGAGGCAAGGGAAACAATAACAAATAAACTATTGGGACTTCCTCAAAATAAAAAGCTTATGCACATCAAGGAAACAATCAACAAAACTAAAAGTTACCCTATGGAATGGGAGAAAATATTTTCAAACATCTCTGATAGAGGGTTAGTATAAAAAATATATAAAGAATTTATAAAACTCAAAATGCCCCCAAAATAATCCCATTAAAAATGGGCAGAAGACATTTTAGATATTTTTCTAAAAAAGACATACAGATGGCTAACAGGTATATGAAAAGAAGCTCAACATCACTCATCATCAGGGAAATACAAATCAAAACTATAATGTGCTTATCACCTTACACCTGTCAGAATGGCTAAAATCAACAACACAAGAAACAACAGGGGTTAGCGAGGATGTGGAGAAAAGGGAAACTTTTCACTGTTAGTAGGAATGCAAATTGGTGCAAACACTCTGGGAAACAGTATGGAGGTTGCTCAAAAATTAAAAAAAGAAATATCCAATTATCCATCAATTGCATTGCTAGGTATTTACCCAAAGAATACAAAAATAATAATTCAAAGGGAAAACTACACCCCAATGTTTGTAGGAGCATTACCTACAATGGCCAAGTCATAGAAACAGTGTCCATCCACTGATGAATGGGATAAAGAAGTTGTGTGTAGGGGAGTCTAGGCGGCTTAGTCAGTTAAATGTCTGCCTTCAGGTCAGGTTATGATACCAGGGTCTTGGGATTGAGTCCTGCATTGGCCTCCCTGCTCAGCAGAGAGACTGCTTATCCTTCTCTCTCCCCTCCCACTTCTGCCCTCTCTTTCTCTCTCTCTCATGCTCTCTCTCTCTCTCTCTGTCTCAAATTAATAATAAAATCTTTGAAAAAAGAAGTGATATATAGGTATATATACATATATATATATATATATATATAATAGAATATTACTCAGCTGTAAAAAAAATGAAATCTTGCTATTTGTCAAGATTTAGATGGAGCTAGTGAGTATTATGTTAAGTGAAATAAGTCAGTCGGAGAAAGACAAATCCATGATTTCACTCATATGTGGAATTTAAGAAAAAGAAATGAACAGAGGAAAAACAAAACAAAACAGGGAGCAGACTCTTAATTCTAGAGAATAAACTCATGGTTAGAAGAGTGGAGATGGGTGGGGGGATGAGTTAAATAGGAAATGGAGATTAAAGAGGGTACTTACTATGAGTGCAGGTGTTGTATGACGTATTGAATCTCTATATTGTATACCTAAAACTAACATAACACTGTATGTTAACTGGAACTTAAATAAAAAAAATTAAAAAATAAGATAATCTCAGGATTTAGAATGTAACAGCAATTACTTGATTCAAACCATAATCATTCCTACCTCAAAATTTAACCCAGAAACAAAGGACCAATGTATTCATGAACATTGTCCTCCTTAGCTTGCCTTAGGGCTTCTCTGCTCCATTCCTACCTTACTGAATTACATTTAAATGTAATATAAATGAAAAAGAAAAACACATATTTTAAAGGTCATTAGCAGAAAACAATGCCAAAAACCATCACTATTGATTTATGCTTCTGGTGACCAAAATCCTATATTCTTGCAAGGCATAACTAAACCCTATCCGTCTTGGAAGATTATTCAGCCCATTTTATAATGTGAATTAGAAATGTTGGGTACTCAAATAAACTCTACTGACCAAAAAAAATAAATAAAAATGGTTAAAATCTATAAATAATGTTTAGTTTTTAACTTTGTCTTAAAAATGACATATTTATTTATTTGATAAAGCCTTTCTTTCTTTCTTTCTTTCTTTCTTTCTTTCTTTCTTTCTTTCTTTCTTTCTTTATTATTTTTTAATTTATTTTTACATAAGCATTATGCCCAACTTGGGATTTGAATTCATGACCCTGAGATCTAATAGAACAGTCTACCAACTAAGCCAGGCAGATGTCCCTAAAATTTAACTTTTTTTTTTTTTAAAGATTTTTATTTATTTGACAGACAGAGATCATAAGCAGGCAGAGAGGCAGGCAGAGAGAGAGAGGAGGAAGCAGGCTCCCTGCTTGAGCAGAGAGCCCGATGCGGGGCTCGATCCCAGGACTCTGAGATCATGACCTGAGCTGAAGGCAGAGGCTTTAACCCACTGAGCCACCCAGGCGCCCCAAACTTTTTTTTTTTTTTTAAGATTTTATTTATTTATTTGACAGACAGTGATCACAAATAGTAGGCAGAGAGACAGGCAGAGAGAGAGGTGGAAGCAGGTTCCCCGCTGAGCAGAGACCCTGATGCGGGGCTTGATCCCAGGACCCTGGGATCATGACCTGAGCTGAAGGCAGAGGCTTTAACCCACTGAGCCACCCAGGCGCCCCTAAAATTTAACTTTTTAAACCAAATTGTCTTGTTCTTTTTTAAAATTATGTTATGTTAGTCACTATAAAGTACATCATTAATTTTTGATGTAGTGTTCCATAATTCATTGTTTGCATATAATACCCAGTGCTCCATGCAATGAGTGCCCTCCTTAATACCCATCACTGGGCTAACCCATCCCCCCACCCTCCTCCCCTCTAAAACCCTCAGTTTATTTCCTGGAGTCCATAGTCTCTCATGGTTCATCTCCCCCTCTGATTCCCCCACTTAATTTTTCCCTTCCTTCTTCTAATGTCCTCCATGTTAACCAAATTGTCTTCTTTATATATTACATATTTTATACATTACATTATATATATATATATATATATATACATATATATATATTCTTTTGTATATTACAACTATGCTTAGAATATTCCAAAGTATAACTGAAATGTTCACAATGGATTAATATCATACATTTAAAATAATTAAAAGTATGATATTCTATTGGAGCCAAACATATTATTTTGGCTTGATGGAAGACATTTACAACCCTCATTCAGGTTATTCTATTAAATCCCATTCTATGATTTCATAAGTATGATGCTTCAAAGTGTGGTGATATATGTTGATATAAACACGGTAATATAAACACTTCAGGGGGGTTCACTACTGTCAATTTAATTCCTACATCAGAAACCTCTTGTTAGTAGGTGTGATTCTTTTAATGGGTGTGATTAATATACTTAAAAAAGAAAGTTAAAAAATTGGATTGTTCTATCTGAGGTGGATCTTTTCTCTTACTTGAATTCATAACTAACTTTTTTAGTGGGTGACAAATGACAGCATTGTTTTAGCAAATATTTGCATTCATATCAGGGACACAAAGTCTTATAATTGGCTGATACATATATATATTATTAAATTGGGTTCTTCATCAAAACATGAAATTTATCTTAATAGTGTAGTGCAAAAGTGCCATTTGGATTTAAGAAAGGTAGAAGCTAAAAGTAGATGGATTAATATCTTTAGTTAGCAACATTCAGATACCTGAAGAAACTGAATCAACTATCCAACACATTTCAGTGAGACAGAAACAGGTTTTAAATAATTCCTGTCACCAAAACAAGAGTAACATTTGAACAAGATTGAGGTAAATGGTTTAAAATTTTAATGAAAAATAAAGGTATAGGGCCTGGGTGGCTCAGTGGGTTAAGCCTCTGCCTTCGGCTCAGGTCACGATATCAGGGTCCTGGGATTGAGTCCCACATAGGGCTCTCTGCTCTGCAGGGAGCCTGCTTCCTCCTCTCTTTCTCTGCCTGCCTCTCTGCCGACTTGTGATCTCTGTCTGTCAAATAAATAAATAAGATATTTTAAAAAAAGAAAAAAAAGAAAAGTAAAGGTATAAAGCAATAATGATTTTGTAGACCATAGATTTCAGTTTTATATCAGTTCTCTATACAGACACAGGTGAAAGGGACCTTTATTGTGGACCTCATGCTTTAAAAGCATTGTATGTCACAAACACATTTGCAAAAATAAATGATGTCAAATATGGATGACACTTGAATTCAGATCAGCTCTAGTATATCATGTATTAAAATCAAACATCTCCTCTCATTACCAACATCATTACACCCCAGGAAAATGTGGATCCACAACTTCAGAGCAAAAAGTGGTAGAACTAATGCATCAAAGTATACAGGTTGTGCTGCTACTGAGTTTGGAATCAGACACTGCTTGTAAGTGTAGAGGGTTTTAACTACAGAAGCATTTAGGTAAGAGAAAAGACAAATTTATTATCTAATTTTTCTTCTCAGCAGGATGAAATTGATTCTTATGAAACAAAACAAAACAAAATGTCACTTCTCAGTTAAACTTAATGTTCATATTCCTGCTTCCTTTTGTGTTGTAGTTTGTTGGTCTGGAGGGACTCAGAATCATTTGTGCAAGTGACTGAGAAACATTTTGCCTTATTGTACAAATTGTGCAATCCTGAAAATTGAGTTGATATATGGGTCAATCAATCTAGATAAAGGATTCAAGAACTATGATACTGATTCTTAATATAATCATCTAGTGCACACTGAGCACTAGAGTTGTGAGTAGTTTCATTTCTTACCAAAACATTTAGTAAGATTTATAATTGGATTTTCAAAAATTCAATTTTAAATATTCAATTTTAATGATTTTTCCTTTAAAATGCATACTCATTAAAAATCTGAATTTTGACAATTTGAATAGCTTGTTTTGAAGAAAAATCTGAAGAACATATAATTTTATTTTTAAAATTCTTAAGCTTACTTTATATTCAATTTATATATTTTAAAACACAATTATATTTTTGTAGGCAGCCACGGACCCAGCTAGAGGCGAGGAATCAAACTAGGCCCTGACTCGTGACTCCTGAATATCAGTTGAGTTGCACTTGAGAAAGGGCCTGAGCTATGGACCCTAAGACTCACTGACGTGACTGCCTGCACGTATTAGAGGCAAAACTGGGTTGCACATTTAACTGTTACAAGATTACCCTGTACTTGCACAGATTATAAATTGTACCATTGTAAGCTCGTGAATTGCTAGTTAAAGATTAGCTAAGTAGACAAAAGTTACTCGTGTCAGAAGATCCGCTATCAGCGCTTGGGAAATGGATTTCGTAAAAGCTTGAGGGGTCTCATGTTAATGTTACATGTGTACAAGCAATCAACCAAAAATAGATACTTCCTTATAATTGTTTCTGTTAACTATATAATGCCTCACAGCCTTGAATAAAGTTGGCACTGCTTGGACATCATCCACTGTGTCCCTCCTGTCCCCATCTCTTTATGTGTCCTCTTCGTCTCACCATCCTCTTACCCTCTCGACCCTGGTCATGTTGTCGTGCCAGCCATGACATATTTTATTTTCAACTCATTTAGATCATTATTGTTAATAGTGGTTTAGTCAGCTTTCTTCTTGTCTCTAGGGTCCTAACCTCTTTTTATACTTACTGTTATAGAATCCAAACAGTCTAACCACAGAGACCTCTCCCTCTCCTTTTTCTTGAAACATTTATTTAAGAAAACTTGCAATTGTGAATTTTTCTCTATTGCAGTTGAGATATAAATCTCTTTTAAAAAATTTCTTGCCAATATCAGAACCTATGACTTTCTCAAGGACCTGGGAGCCACATCTTTGAAATGTAATCATCAAGGAAGATAACACCCTATCTTCCAGTCTCTGTGGGAGGATAGGGGCCCACTTCCTTTGGCATCAAGCTGTAGAACTACCTCTTAGTGTGAATATATGCAAAAGTTTACTTCTCTTTTGGGTAAGGATAATTAGCACACACAGTTAGCCAAGATCCCCTTACCCTTTACCCTCAGCTCTTTAGAACTCTCTAGCTCTTTGTTTTAGTGAAGTTGAGTATAGACTTTGTTTTCCTCTTACCAATTGTAAAAGCCTTGAATAAAATTTTCCTTGCCTGTTTAACTGTCCAGTGCAGTTTTTGCTTTGACATAATCATCATGAGCCCATACATGAACCACAATAATTAATTTTAATTGTCTTTGATAAACTTGATATGGTAACATCATTTTTTATTTTTCATTTTATCATAATGAAGTTCTATTCACCAAGATAGAAAGCACATTTTACTTAAACTTGTTAGCATGATTTATGTTTTTAAAAATTTACACATGTAGAATTAAGTCCTCATGCAATCTGAAAATACTAGATATGAGTCCTTCAGAAAACATCTATGATCTCTTATGTATGTTAATCCATGGATTTGTTGGTAACAGTGTCATTAGAAAAACCTGATCTTGAAGGATAATTTAAGAGCAATATGAACAATTTATATAAGGGAATAAGTTTTGATTTATCCAGAAGTTATGGACAGGTGCATACCTTTATTGCTGAGGAGAACACCTACAATGGACTGCTTCCCTTATCTTCACAAAATGAGCACATTAAGAAATAAAGCTCTGTTTTTTATTCCAAACCCCCTCCCTGTGGTTTCAGTACAAAAAATGTGTACTACAGTACATAAGTGAATTTGAATAGTTTGAATATTAAGATTTGTCCCATTCTATTCTTATCAAAACGGAAATATTATATACTTTGTTCAAGTCAATTCTCCCCATCCATTGATATTATCTGTATTTCCTCCTAAAATAGTATCAATATTATTCCAAAGTCCTACCCAGAGAACTTTCTTGGACATAAGGAATATTGAAAAAAAGAACAAGTAGATTTTATAGACATTCAAACAACTCAAAAAAATGGAATATGACATATCATATAATGGAGGGAGTTATTACATCATTCCTTTCATATAGTTAGCCTTTGAAAATTACTCATAATAACCATTGCTCAAGAATGCATATTTTTTATTGAAATTGAAGCTCATTAGTGTGATTCACAAATGTTAAGTTATTATGTTGTGCTCTAGTGACTAACATACATCACCACATAGGTATAAAACAGAAACAAGGAAAACCAGGCTGTCTTTCTGGTATATTATGGAAAGGATTCCACTTCCAATACAGATATTAGTACTTTTGATGAGGAGTCATGAGCACAACAGTCAAGAAAGAATTCTTGAGACATTTTACAGTACAAAAGGGTGCTTTTTGTTATCGCACAGGGACAGGACCCATGTCCAAAAAGTGTGGTGCTTTGATTGTGAGGAGTTACTGATACCGTATTTTTTAAGTTTATGGGGGGCTAGAGATAATGGAAGTCTCTCAAGAGATTTCCATATGTTAAAAGTTATAGCATCCTGGAGGTCTGGCTATTGTCAAGGTAAGGCTCCTTTTAGTCTCTAGTAAAGCATTAATATTAAGATAGCTGTGAGTTTCTTGGAGAATATCACACTATGCATTTGTCCAGTGTTTGTCAGTGGGCTACAAGTTGTAAAGAAATTTAATTTGATCTACCTCTGTTATTATTTTCATAGTATCTAGCTATAAGAATCATCTTTATACTGTTAATGATATATTCCTTAGATATGACTGGTTAAGTATATTGCACATTTATACAGAACTTCGGGTCCATAGAATAATTTATAAAACAATCTACACATTGCATTTCAAATATTTTGTGTGTGGATAATGTGGTTCAGAGTCAGTTCTAACAAGAAAATCATGCATTTTATAGAACCTTTCTTTAGATCACCATATTAAAAATGGTTTCTTGGTCCCAGAATATTTTCTAAAATTGTGGTCCCAGAGTGTCTTAACATAATGTACCAGGATAGATTTCAAAGATTTGCATAAACTTGGAATATTTTATAATTAAGCACAAGATGCCTGATGACATCATGGAAGTGGTATCAGCTTCAACCAAACTTATATTCAGAGGGAAACCTTTGTAAAAATCTTTTTTTTGAAATAAAATAAGATGCCATAAAAATCACAAAAATGTCTTCAAGTTCCTCTTAATTTAATTGTCTTCCTATCAGTGAGCCTCTGGGAGTATCTAACTCTTTGTCAAATTCCTAGTGGGGTCACAGGAAAAGAGAAAGAGGTATAGATTTTCTGTACTGTTCTGTCGTTCACCAATTTTCTGTTAGAATGTTAAGCCTCCCTGGATTAACAGAATATTTTTGTAGCATTAAACCTCTGTATGTTTGGATTCATACTTTTTGTGTTCACAACATGTTCAAAATAGTGTGAGAATTAATGCCCATGTTATACCACATAATTTTTTTTTAAAGATTTTATTTATTTATTTGAGAGAGAGACAGTGAGAAAGAACATGAGCAAGGAGAAGGTCAGAGAGAGAAGCAGACTCCCCATGGAGCTGGGAGCCCAATGCGGGATTCGATCCCGGGACTCTGGGAGCATGAACTGAGCTGAAGGCAGTCGTCCAACCAACTGAGGCACCCAGGCATCCTAATACCACAGAATTCTTAAATAAAAATTATAATGACAAATATACGTGTCAATATAGTAATCATTTCAGAAGAAAAGGATAAGTAGACATCAAATAGCTGCTATTATGCCTGTTGAAAGATTTACATATATGGAAAAAGAGGGAATATAGCGTGAGAGTTGAGCACATTTAATATAGTGTTGGTCTAGTTTAAATGAATTCTCCCTGCCTGTTCCCTGATCTGTAATATGGAAATAATAGTAATTTTGTTTTGGTAGTTTTGTTGTGAGAATTAAAATAAGTAATACATGAAAAGTAGTAGCAAAACTGCCTGGTGAAGCTATTATGTTATGGGTATTTCATAATGTGTTGTAATGTTAATGAAACCGTGACAGGTTATTCAAAATAGAAAATACAAAAATAATTGTGTCTATTATGTATGATATTCTTTGTTGATAGATGTTGTTGTTGTTGATAGATGTTGCTGTTGTAGATAGATGATGCTCCCATTGTTAAGCATTATCTTAAGTATGGTCTTTGGTCTCAAAATGAAGCTATGAAAAATTTTATTCTGTATGTCTTTAATTGTGACTTTTTGATAAGAGCATTTTAATTCATGGCATTTTGAATTGTTCTCCACTTCATTTAACTACAATTGAAACTAAATTAATATAGAATTCTTCCTAATGGTGTGACCTTACCAAAAGGGTTCTCCCATAAATAAAGTACAGGAACACATGCCACATCTGCACAAAGGAAAGGAGTTAAGGGAAGTAGAAACTGTACATGACTTACTGAAGCTGAAAGCCCCCTCAATTTCATGACTATTTGAGCATGAAAATTGCTTAAAAATATTTATGGTTTCAAATAAATAGATTCTACTTGGGGATGTAAATTGAGGCCTAAGGAACCTTAAAACTTACTGAAGTTTATAACTAGTAGGATCTGTACTAGAAAAAAAAATGAGATTCTATATATTTATTTTGAAAGTTCAATTTAATAAACAATGCAGAAATTTGAGAATAAGTGTTAAAAATATTTAAGTTTGAAAGAGCTATCTTATATTTACATTTGGCATGCATTATGTTTATTTTGTAAAGGGACACCTGGTTGGTTCACTTGGTTGAGCATCTGCCTTCAGCTCAGGTCATGATCCCAGGGTCCTGGGATCAACTCCCACATCGGGATCCTTGTTTGGTAGGGAACCTGTTTCTCCCTCTGCCTGATGCTCCTCCTGCTTGTGCTCTCTGTCTCTCTCTCTGTCAAATAAATAAATGAAATCTTTAAAAAAGTAATTTTGTAAATATCATTCTTCAAGACAGTGACACTGAAAATATATTACACACACAGACAACACACAGAAAGACACATTCTCTTCATAAATAATTGCCAAACATATAACTAGAGTTAATAACAATGAAATAAAAACATGGGAGATTAAGAGAGGCAGGAAATATAAACACAAAATATTTTGAGATTGTTTCCAAAATATGAAAGTCATTGGAAAATGCATAATGTGAGGCCTTATTACTAGTGACAATTACACAATGAAGAGTGTCATTATTAAGCAAATAAAGTATCTAAAGTCAAAAGGCAGTTGGTTTGAGGACTATCACATAGTCTCTAACAATAACAACAAAAAACATCTAAACAGAGAGAAGCAAAACAGGTATATGGAATGACTATTGGGTAAGCATGGTAAACATGCATTAACTTGTATATGAGGAGTTTTTAATTCATAAATATTGTGGTACTGGTGGTCAGGAGGAGGAGAAAAAATACTCCTATTGAATTTCTCTATAATTAACCTCTTATTAATGGTGCTGATATAACAACTCTATAATGCTAGCATGGAAGAAAACCAGGCAATACATTTGGCTTCAACCAGTCAAACAATAGAGGGGAAAATCACCAAGAGAAATAAATTATAATTCTTTGGGTAGTATAGAAACCATGGTTATTAATCCTTATACTATAAAGATAGCATATGCTGACTCTATCTTTACTATGATATATTTGTTTAAGAATGTGTTATGTCTCCATTACTTTTGAGGGGTAACTTTTCTGGAAATAGAATTCTAGGGTTTTTTCTTCTTTTTTTTTTAACTTTATTTATGCCACTTGCTTCTTGTGTGTATGGCTTTTTTTTTAAATTAACTTACAATATATTATTTGTTTCAGGGGTACAAGTCTGTGATTCATCAGTCTTATACAATTCACAGCACTCACTATAGCACATACCCTCACCAATGTCCATCACCTAGCCACCTCATCCCTCACAACCTCTTCTACTCCAGCAACCCTCAGTTGGTTTCCTGAGATTGAGTCTCTTATGTTTGTCTCCCTCTCTGGTTTCATCTTGTTTCATTTTTCCCTCCCTTCCCCTATGACCCTCTGCCTTGTTTATCAAATTTCTCATATCACAGAGATCATATGATGATTGTCTTTCTCTGATTGACTCATTTCACTTAGCATAATACCCTCTAGTTCCATCCACATCATCGCAAATGGCAAGATTTCATTTTTGGTGGCTGCATAATATTCCTGTGTGTGTGTGTGTGTGTGTGTGTGTGTGTGTGTGTGTGTGTGTGTGTGTATCTCACATCTTTTTCCATTCATCTGTTGATGGACATCTGGGCTTTTGCCATAGTTTGGCTATTGTGGACACTGCTGCTAGAAACATTGGGAGGTCATGCCCCTTTGGATCACTACATTTGTATCTTTGGGGTAAATACCCAGTAAGGCAGTTGCTGGGTCATAGGGTAATTCTATCTTCAACTTTTTGAGGAACTTCCATACTATTTTCCAGAGTGGCTGCACCAACTTGCTTTCCCACCAACAGCGTAAGAGGATTCCCTTTCTCCACATCCTTGCCAACACTTATCATTTCCTGACTTGTTAATTTTAGCCATTCTGACTAGTGTGAGGTGGCATCTCCTTGAGGTTTTAATTTGTATTTCCCTGATGCTGAGTGATCTTGTCTTCTAATAAGAAGTCTGCCATAATTCTTATTCTTGTTTCTCTATAGGAAAGTATCTAGATTATTTCAAAAATGTTCTCTTTGATTTGGTTTACCTGGTGAATTCTTTTTTCCTGGAGGGTAGACTTTTAATATGAAAGCTCTGGATTTATTTTTCAATGATTGCTTTTCCTCTTTTCCTGCCAAAGACATGAAGGGATCTTTCTCAAATTTTCCCAGTGAAAAAATGTTAAGCATCCTAGAGGTAAAATCCACTAAACTGTGGCAAAACCCCTAAAAGTTTTCTTCCAGAAAACTAAAAGTCTTCTTCCAGAAGACTGAAAGTTACATCTCAATGGGCAAAGAAAAATTACAATTTTAAGTTACTAAGATAAATGTTCTAAGAAAAGGGATATCAGAAGTTTATTGTCAGGAAGACTCTTTAAAGTTAGTCAAGCTGCAGGGAACTTTAACTATCTTGGTCAAGCGCTAGACATAAAAAAGAGTTCTGGTGCTTGAAGCCAGAGAAATCCTGAGTTCAAGAGTGAGGGAAAGGAAAGAGGGTCTTTTAAGGATACTATGGAATTTTACTTGGGTCGCCTTCAGAAGTCTTCTAGAAAGGCAAATAAAAAAATGAACATTCTTGGGCGCCTGGGTGGCTCAGTGGGTTAGGCCGCTGCCTTCGGCTCAGGTCATGATCTCGGGGTCCTGGGATTGAGTCCCACATCAGGCTCTCTGCTCGGCAGGGAGCCTGCTTCCCTCTCTCTCTCTCTCTCTCTCTCTGCCTGCCTCTCCATCTACTTGTGATCTCTCTCTGTCAAATAAATAAATAAAATCTTTAAAAAATTTTTTAAAAAATTTTTAAAAAATGAATATTCTTTATTAATTTAAATACAGTTTGTTGATTTTTATTTATTTAAATGTGAGTTCATTTAAGGACTAAGTCACAGGAGCTCAGATACTTATTCATTATTTGTATATTTCAGAATCTGTGGCAGACTTTGAAATGAAAAGAGAGACAGAGATTGATTGATTGACTGTTTTGTGGGTATGCTGACTAACTTTCCCATAAACCCACCAGGATTCTCTTTCTTTCGTTATCTGAGCTACTTTACCATTCCTAAATTGTAGATTATTGATAGCAATAATGATAGCTGAATTATTCTTTCTGACATGCATACAAATTATTTATTTCTGTTTTAGGGAAATTATTTCTACCTCAACCCAATTTTGCATCTATGCATAAGTTCTTTTTAGCATCCTTTATCTCTCTCACTGTGTGTGCATTTGTGTGTGTGTGTGTGTGTGTATGTGTGTATGAAAACTTTGAATTCTTTGAACCAGCTTTGACATCTTACTAGTCTCCTCAATAATTAATTAAATAAAATCTTTGGCAAGTTTTTTTTAATTTTTATTTTTATCAGAGTCACAATTATACCCTTTAAAATTAATGCTTTAAGAGTTTACAAATAAAGAGACACAGGAAAATATCAGACAGCAAAAATCGAGAATATTCAAAAAGTTTCTCATGAGTTAAAGGAATATGAACTACATTAAAATCAAAATTCTTGTATTAGAGTGCTGGAAATCAAGGGGTACAGCATAAATTGTGAGAAATAATAATTATGAGCTAAAATTTTATGTTGAGAAAATCATTCTTTAAAAATGTACAGGTTTTAAATGAAAATTAGTTAATAATGTTAATGTCATGATTCTTGAGAAAACATTAATACAGAAAGCTCAAACTACCCCAACAAAAAGAATAAAATTTTAAATTCAAATCTTAACTTTTAAAAGTCATAAGAAAAAAATTGGATGAACAAATTTAGCTTTCTGTCTTAAACACCTTAAATAAGTTTGTCCTGGTGTTTTGGTATTTTGGTATTTTCATCATAATTCTTTATTGTTTCAACTTCAAATGTAGATGTAGACAAACTTTTCAGAAAAAGTTCATAAGTGAATTTTTAAATTGATCAATAGACTATTATATGATTTTAAAAATATTATCATTAAACGTTAACTTTTCAAAACCCACATAAATGAAACTAAAACTACTCTAAATAACGTCTTAATATAAAAATCCACATAAAATAATTGGCTATCTAAGTTGAAATCACAATTTATAGTAAAATAACTATACATGGTTGGGCTAGATGTTCACTTTTAAGTGAACAATAGCATACTAAAGAACCTAAAGATTATGAGGAATTAATAAAAATTATAGAGTCTGGGCCAGAAGCAATAGTAACATAGCAACAGAAAGATACTGTTCTTGGACAGATTTATAAATCTTGAAGTACCGTTTAATTCACTAAGCTGTTAATTATAGTATGATTCATGTAGTGACAATCTGAAGGAATTAATTTAGGAGAAACTAACATGTAGCCAAAATATCCTGAAAGTGTACTTAGTCATATGATTTTTCAACAAAGTTTAGCAAATTAAAACCATAATGCAATATAACTATATCCTTATTAAAATGACTAAAATAAAAAATATTAACTACACCAAATACCAGTAAGGCTTCAGGATTCAAATAATGGCAAATAGCCTACATAGCATAAGGTCTTCATTTCTTCATATCATTTTTCAATAAAAGGACAAAGGCTTCCCAGGGAAATGACTAATTTAGGGCTGGAGTAGGGGAAATGCAAGAGGAGCCTATAGCAAACTGAGTGCTAAAAAGTAGGGAAATGCTAAATAACTAAAGAATACTTGAAAATGCCTCCTGTGGCCAAAGCTGAAACAACTTAAGTATAAGATAAGAATAGTTTTGGATTAAAGCCCTTAGAGTAAAATAAATATCCATGAGTACATAATGATATAAATAAATGACTCAACAAATATATATATATATGTGTGTGTATATATATATATATATATATATATATATATATATGGAAAATAACAAATCTTCCTTACAGAAAAATTTCAAATAAAAATTGTAGAAGAGTTGAAGAAAATAGAAATTCACCATGAAAACACCATTGTAAGAACTGACACAGGCAAGATTCACTTGTAACTACTAAAATTAATGGAATAAACTTTAAGGGAAGGTAGGATATTTACATATCTTTAAGCTATCTCTCCCAGCATATTAATTTTTGTGATGATTTTAACACATGTACACAAATTTTTTGATACTCCTCCCTCTTGAAGATAGAGTTAGTTCCCATTTTCTCGCATTTGGGCTGGATTTAGTGAGTCTCTTCTGATGCACAGAGTATGGACAGGAAAATAATAGTAACTTTTACAGTAGAGAAAATTTCTTAACTTTTACAGTTAAGAAAACCTTAACCAAGACATCGAGGTTAACATTACCAGTAGTCAAGATACAAGATATCATGTACTTTCTGATATGATGTCATGAGAATAGCACTTCACCTATGTGACATTATTCTCCCAAATCTACAAATCCATTTAATCATGAGAAGACATCAGCCAAGCCCAAACTGAGGGACATTCTGCATTTTTTCTGATTACTAATCTTCAATTATGAAAGAAATTGTCAAGAACTTCTGACTGAGTAGATTAAGGAAACCTGATGATGAAATGCAATATGGTATCCAGTTGGTTCATGGTTCAGTAAAGGACATTAGTAGAAATGCTGGTGAAATATGAATAAAGATTATAGTTTTGTTAATACTATTGTACCATTGTTAGTTTTAATAAGGAAATGCTTATGTAAAATGCTACCTTCAGAGAAAGCTGGGTGAAGGATATATAGCAAGTACCTGTACCCTCTTTGCAGCTCTTCTTTAAATCTAAAATTATTTCATAACAAAGAGTTCAAGAAAATAAACAAATCTAATTCATAACCTAAGACATTGAACAGGCATCTTTCTTTATATTTTGTTTGTCACCTCTGTTTATGACTAAATAATGCTTTATTAGTTAACATTCTACAAACATAGATGTCTTACTCAATTACCTAGCTCACATAGAATGTATGATGGCCACGTAGGGATAAATTTTGTTCATTCCCTCTTTATCTTGCCATTTTTCAGCATATATAAATTTGAAGTTTAGAAAAACTTCATCTGAGTAAATAACAGAATGTACTTTTGGTGCATAAGAGAAAGCAATACATCTACAGAATGTTCATGTTGGTTTGCGTGGGTATGTGGTACTTTAGTGCATGCTGTGAAATTACCTGAGTTACTACAAAAGGTCATCTATCATCATTCAATATGGAATGTGCAAATCTAGAATTAAAGAGTCTTACTTAAAATTTACATGGGAATATATGCAGGAATTGTGATGTTTTCTAAATAATTTCAGTAACATCTACTTACTATTTTAAATCAATTTTTCATGGTTATTGGTGAGATTATGAACATTTTCTGTCCAATGGGATTACTTCTGACAATAACATAAATGGAAAAAAAAAATGGACTGGCCTAATATTAATGTGACCAATACCATATAACTTAACATATTCTGAAATTTTCTAGTTACTCTTGAGAGAGGGTGTTTAATAAATGAGTACGCTTAGACAATAAATGAAGAGAAATCCTCTTTCAGGTAACATGATTTCCTTTCTCTAGTGTTTGATGTAGGATAATGAGCCTAATCATATGCTAAAGAATATACACCTCTTTATAAAAGCACAAATGGTGAACAAATCAGTGTGGTCTTCCTTTCTGTAGAATTCACGTCTAGTGGACAATAGAGATGAAAGAGAAATTAAAAATTGTGTAATTGTAAAATTAATACAATTTTGGAAAGAGCTAGCAGAACAGGAGGAAAACAGGGCTATAATACTTTGAGGAAGTGGCCCTGGGAAGCCTTTTCTATGAAGGTGTTAATTAAGCCAAAACATGAATAGTGAAGAAAACCCAGAATGCCAAAACTGCTCCAGACAGAGGTTAGAGTATGTGCAAAATTCTTCAGGGAAAAGAGCCTAGAGTATTTCAGGAAAAAAAAAAAAAAAAAGACAATGTATCTAAATTGTAGTATGTAAAGGGAAAGTGTTGGTAAGGAGGTCTACTAACTAATTTATTTATTAGGTCTTTCAGTCAATGGATATTCATTCACTAGTCAACCAATTTTTGGAAAAACATGTCTAACACACCTCTTTGAAGGACTTATGATATGTTGGGAAAGAAAGACAGTAATCACATAGTCACACAAATAATTATAAACACAACTAGTTGATGACCATATCTTATGATGGAAAGACTGTTTTGGGGTCTACAACAGGAGTATTTGACATAGTCAGGGACATTAGAGAAAGCTCTAAGGAAGTGGAAATTGTGCTGATATCTTAAAAATTAGTACACTTTATTTGATGAAGCCAAAATAAAAGCTTTTTCCAAAGGGAAGAATAAGATATACAATGACTTTCGGTGGTAGAAGATATAGGAAATCCAATGAAATAAAATACAGGAAGCTGAAAGATAGAAAAGGCAGATAGAAAGAGTAGAGTTAGGAGAGTTTGTATGACAAGAGTGAAGAGGAAGGTTGAAGCCAGGCTGTTATGGCTTTGTAGGCCTCAACAAAGAGGTCCATCGTTATGGTAAGAGCAATAGGTAGTCTTTCTACAAGAGCAATTCATATGCCCTGATTAAAGTTTAATAAATTTTATTTATTTAGATTTATTATTTTATTATTTATTATTATATTAAATAATATTATTATATTATTTATTAGAGAAGAGGTTAAAAAGGGTATACCATGGGTGCCAGTAGACCATCAGGGAATATTGCAATATCTTTTTGCAAGATGCAATGGACATGCTAAGGTTGCAACAGCGAATTTGGAGAAAGGTGGTAAGACTCAAGATAAATATATTTGAGGGTAGAATAGGTAAGCATAGAAGATGATCTTATGATTCTATTTTAAACTTAGTGAATAATAGGACCCCATTCATCAAGAAGGGAATGTCCGGGGGTGGGGGGAGTGTGAAGCAACATGTATGAAAAGCAAATTAAAAGTTCTGATTTGAGTTGACTGTGAGACAATACAGTTCAAAATTTCTCAGCTCATACCCTCTTTTTATTTATGTCTCAGCTCAAATGCTACCTCCTCAGAAAGTCTTCTGAAAATTCTATCTAAAATAACTCTGGCAGCCAGTAGTACTATCACTTTAACTACTTAAAAGTCTATGACATTTCCTGATATCATGCTATAAACTTTATTGTCATTTTCCTCCAGTAGAGTTTAAACTCTGTGTGGTCAACTACATTGTCTGCTTTTTAAAAAAATATATAAAATACCTAGCACAGGTATAGGGATTATACTTATACTAGTATAGGTAGTTATATGGTAGGTAATTAAAAATATGTGAGTGAATAAATGAATGAATGGATGGATAAATGTGTAACAATTAAGGGTAATTGGATAGCACAATCTCACTTTCAGGTATAGAGAGATATCTTCTTTTACACAAAGGTAGAAAAATAGCCAACAACTCTGTAACCAGAACTACACCAACAGAGCAGTTATTGCCTGTGTCTGGAAGGGACTTAGATCAAGTGAGTAAGCAAAGGCGAGGAATGTTGTTACTGTACCTACAAATTAAATTCACATAAGAAGAAATGATGATTTAGTCCTAACTGTAATGGCATCATTATTTTTATAATTTGGGTTTGAGTTAAATTTCTGTAATTTAGTTTAGGTTAAAGTAATGTTTATGAGTTGGTCTAAGACTTTAATGAGCCAAACAATCTTGTAGAAACCCAAATTCTGGGTTTCTATTGGATGGACTTTATAACTGGAAAGGTACCCCTTGTTTCTCTAAGAGTCCTAAAATGGAAAAACAAAATGTGATACAAATACAATACCAATATTTTACCTAATGAACAAGAAAACAGTAATTTGTACAGATAATTTGGGCCAAAATTCTGGCATTTGAAAGTAAGAATGCTTATTTATTAGTGGTAACAAAATTAAAACAGGCAAGCTTTCTGATGTTTTTTAAGGATCATGTAACTGAAAGAGCTGATCCAACAGTATCGTTGTACTATACACTTGAACATAAAGGTCCAGCAAATAAAAATTTTAACAGAATTTTGTAAATTCTGTACCTGAGATGGACTATGAAAGAAATCGTTAGTGGAAAAAGAGGAGACCACACTTGGGTCTTCTTGACCAACTTTGCAGAAGAGGTAATGTAATCCGAGTCTTGAAAGATCAATAGGAATCCACTGAAATGGGGAAAAAAAGGAAACAGTGTAGAGCTTGTGAAAATTCATGGAGGCATAAAAACCTTACACACTCAGAAAGTCTTCAAATATTTGTCAGTATAGATGTGTTTGAGGGATGGCTTGATGTGAGTCTAAAAAGATAGGAAAGCACTGCTTCGAAGGGTCCAGCATGCTCTGTTAAATACAGTGGATTTACACTTGATGAAATATGGTGTCATTCAAGGTTTCAAAATAGCCTGGCAGGATTTAAAAATTCTTCTTAAATATTGCCATTGAAGCAGTCTTAATGGCAGAAGAATTAAATTAATCATACCTTAGGGATCTAGTAGGGGAATCCCAGAGTATTGACTGGTTTTATGGGGGAATCTGAAGTTCAACTTTAAAAAATAAATTCATGCAAATAGTAAATATTCCAATCTATACCATAAACAGTATATTTGCAGATTTTTACAAATTATAACACTTAAAGTCCCCTGTAAAAATTGTTCTGAAGAAGAGTTGAAAGCCCCAGAAAAAAAGGCCTCAGTTTATCACCTGGCACTCTAATATGTAACCACTGGGGGAAACAAAGACCAGTTTAAAAAACAGGACCACAGTATCAAATTGTATCAATTTTGTACCAGTACTGCATTATTACATGTGAAGATTTTTTACTCCCAAAATATGGCTTCTAGAGTGGGGTCTATAGATCTGATGGTATTTTGTAAAATAATATGCTTTGGTATTTTCATTAACTCATAAAATATGCCATATGATTGTAAAAACAAAAAACAAAAAACAAACAAACAAAAACAGGACCACACATTTAACTTGACAAACAGAAAAAGAGGTATGCTTAGGATGGTGGTAAAAAAGCTATACATAAACATATGTAGGCAACTGAAACCAACATAAAACAAAACAGAAATAACAAAGACAAAAATATTTTTGCTACCAAATTAACACAGGAACTATGGTGTGTGAAAAAGCTACCTGATTTGAATATTATATCTATATATCCATATGCCATATGTAGAAAATTCCATTTTAGAGATGCTTTCTTTAAAGTCTTTAATTTGGGGCACCTGAGTGGCTCAGTGGGTTAAAGCCTCTGCCTTCAGCTCAGGTCATGATCCCAGGGTCCTGGAATCAAGCCCCACATTGGGCTCTCTGCTTGGCGGGGAGCCTGCTTCTCCCTCTCTCTCTGCCTGCCTCTCTGCCTACTTGTGATCTCTATGTCGAATAAATAATAAATGAAATCTTAAAAAAATAAATAAATAAAGTCTTTAATTTACTTAGCTATATTTTTTAATTGATGTATGAAATAGTCTTTCTCTCTACTGATTCTGTATTATATTACAAAATTTCTTTGGAATTTTTACTTGCCATGTTTGCATTTCAAGTACTTCTAAATTCTTAATTTTGAGGAACATGCAATCATAGCTAATGGCTATGCCTCCATTTTTACTGCAAATACTAAAGTAAGGGGTGTCTAACAAAAGCCCTGTTATACTTATTTTTGCAATTACATTTCTCTTTCCTGAGAGACAGAAAATGTATTGAAAAATAGTAAATACACAGCCTCATTTTTGCCATACTCTTCTTCTATACCATGAGGAGTTTTTAGATTCTCCATAATATTTAATTCAAATTTATATACTATCTGATATTTGAGGTTCTATCTAGGTCTGAAGTCTTGCGATCTTAAGATATATCTATATTATATTTAATGTGTTAAAACTCCTTTGATTTAATGGCTGAGAAAGAAATCCCAAGCAGTGTAAATGAATATCACCAAGTATAAATTGATGTCTTCCCCATCATCAACATTTTCTTTTGATTAGGGTAATGTCATGATCTTCATCTTCTAATCACCAAACACTGTACTCTCCACATACCCCATATTGCTATCTACAGATTCTTGTATGATATGTTTGCAGAATCCCTGCAAAGTTGCTCCAGACCAACCCTTACATACTCCAGAATAGTCCTCTCATCCCATCTGATTCACAGAAAATATACTTCTTACCTTCTTATTTCTCAGTTTAGTTTTTTGGGACAAGTTCCCTCCTTTGTATCATATCCCTTTTTGCAGAATTTCATGGAGGTATGCTTGTGTGTCTTCATGCACATATACATGTGGTAACAGTGAGAGGGGTGGAGGTTGCATTGGCTGGGGGGTTGTCAGGTGCAGCCTCACTTTGCCTCAAAAGCAACATCAAGATCAAAAAGTCAACCCACCATCTGACTTTTCCAAATTTGAATCACTCATGGTAATTTCCATTTCAGGAACCTCTTTTCTCTCCAGGAGTCCAGGATCATTCACAGACACCCTTGGAGAATCAGGTGCCTAAGAGAAGTTCAGATCTAGCAGGGTGTATTAGTTATATAAACAAACAATTGTATCTGAGATCATGAACATTATGTCAAAAGTATTTGTGAAGGAAAAAAAGATAAAAAGATTCATTTGTTAAGAAAACAAGTAAAGGAGAAACAATTTTGCCCAGAAGAATTAAGATTTATTTTTAAAGCATCATTTGACATTTTATAAAATGAAACAATAAAGGGAACAAAATGAGTGCGGTGGGAGGGATAGGGTGGCTGGGTGGTGGATGTTGGGAAGGGTTTAGGCTATGGTGAATGCTGTGAATTGTGTAAGACTGATGAATCACAGACCTGTACCCCTGAAACATATAATAAATTATATGTTAATAAAAAATTAAGAAATAAATCAGAGACTCTCAAAAAAAAAAAAAAAAAGGAAAGAAAGGAACACTAAACAGAAGAGCAAAGACACAAACAGGGAAATGTGTAAGTTTAGAGAAATGGTTCTCAAACTGATCCACAGCCATCAACATCACATAGTAATTTAGAAAGGCAAATTCTCAGGCCAGTCCAGATTTCTTGATTGAAAAACTCCAGGAACAAGGATTAGTAATTTATGAATTAATGTGATCCCCAGATGATTTTGAATCATGGGGAAATTTGAGAACTACAGAGTAAGTATAAAATCCAGGGTTTTTTAGGGTTTTAGAAGGCAACTAGAAGATATTTGATGTCTTAAGCATAAGACTGACATGTTTGTAACAGTTTCAAACTCATAACCTTGATGACATCATGGATGTTTAATCAGGCTGGTGAAGAAACAAGAGCACCCATTGGAGAATGAATAAAGCTTGAACAAGAACAAAGGCAGAAATGGTAAAGGGTACGGGATAGACAAAAAAGAAACTAGAGATGTAGAATTTCCCAGAAAATGTGTAGTCTTTCAACAGGATTTTCTGGAGACAGCTTTAAACTAAAGAAAATCAAATACAGGAAGTTACAAGAACCTGAGCATGTCTGATGGAGGAATAAGTTTGCTTGAAAAAGTTTTGTGCTACCCTCCCTACAAAGCAAAACTGACATCTTCCACTAATAGCAATGTGCAATGTGTAATATGGAGAAAACAACCAGAATCGCTGTCTTGTGCTCTGACATTTTCCAATCTGGACTGGTGATATATGGAGCTTCCTTTCTGTGATGTCACATCTTGTTTTCTGTCCATGCAATTCTATATACAGTATCATTGTTTTCTTTTAGTGGGAACCAATGTTTATGCATCTATTTGACCAAGAAAGATAAAGTACTCAAACATGTTCTCCAATGCAGTAATGTAAGTGCCAATTATTAAATTGAAGTAGGTGAGAAGAAAAATATAACTAAGTTATTCTACTATCTAATAGACTATTGTGTTATTGAAATGTCTTTTTAAAAAACTATGACTTGTTTGGTCATCATTTAACTCTAAAAAGACAAAAAGTTTTGTTTTACCCTCATTTCAATTTTCTCATGCAGTGTGAATCATTGACAAAACGTTTTCGTGCCATCCAGATAAATTCATTGTCAGTATTTGGACCATATAATCTAAGGAAGTACTTGCATTTCATCAGTGTAACTATTTTTGTCACAAAAAGATTGAGATTTCGTTTATTTTTTTCTACCCACTTCACAAACATTTGTTCACATTAGAAACTTCAGGAAAATTCTTTAAAAGTCATTGCCTTAGCTACAAGTTACATCCTTTTCCCTTTTCCCTTCTGTTTCTAGATGAAATGTGGACAAGACAACTGCAGCTTCAGAAGCCATATGGTAAATGAGATTACATTGAAGATAAAAATCATAATGATGAAAAGTAAAGATAGAAATGAAGTGGGCCCTAATTATTATGATGCTTCCTCACCAGAACTGGATTATCTAAGCAGCCCTCTTCTTACAAGAGCAAAAAATCTTATTTTAGTCACAGTTATTGGGGTTTTCAATTACGGGCAGGAATGCTGTCTGGGGATACATTCAAATTAGCCATAAGACGGTCTAGTATAGTTTTTTCCACTCTTTCTTCTTCCTTTTTTTTTTTTTTCTTTTTTAAGATTTTTTAAAATTTGGGGCGCCTGGGTGGCTCAGTGGGTTAAGCCGCTGCCTTCGGCTCAGGTCATGATCCCAGGTCCTGGGTTCGAGCCCCACATCGGGCTTTCTGCTCAGCAGGGAGCCTGCTTCCTCCTCTCTCTCTGCCTGCCTCTCTGCTTACTTGTGATTTCTCTCTGTCAAATAAATAAATAAAATCTTAAAAAAAAAAAGATTTTTAAAAATTTATTTTAGAGAAAGAGAGTGAGCAAGCATGAGTATAGAGAGGGGCAGAGGGAGAGAGAGGGAGACTCATAAGCAGACTCCCTACTGAGAGAGCCCAGTGGGTGGGTCTGGATCCCACCAGTGAGATCATGACCTGAGTCAAAATCAAGAGTCTGCAGCTTAACCAACTGAGCCACTCAGGTGCCCCTCCACTCTCTCTTTTTTTTTTAAATCATACTCAGGTATTCTCGTATCTAAGTACTCTATCGTGTTTTTCTTTATCACTAAACATTATATCATAGATATCTTTCTATGTCATATTATTCCACATCACTGTTTACAGTTTCACATATTCATTGTAGTTTTTTAAACAACTCATCCATTGCAGAATATTTCTCCGTTTTTGTCACTATTGTTAACAACAGCTCCTGAATATACCAGATTTTCAAATTCTAGTCAGCACTGTGTACTATGAAAAAATACAGTAACTAATTGATTTAAAGCAATTCAATCCAATGAAGGTAATGAAGGTGAATGTTGGGTAACTTTTTCTATACAGAAATGCAATATCTTGAGTGGGTCCTCTAAAATTTGGCCAAAAATAACTGGGACAGTAAGAGTAGTAAGCAAAAACAACTGATGACCATGATTGTGTGATATGAAGGCTCAATCATGATTTTGATGGTACAAAAGCTCATTTTTGCACTTGTAGGATTCCACCAAATACTACCAAAAAAAAAAAAAAAAAAGAAATATTTAGGTGAGACTGTTCAGACACAAATTTATTATCTTGTGTTATTGCTTACCATATTATGTATGTTTTGAAGCTAAAATAGCCTTACTTTGCACAGGATATATTAAATCTTTTGTTTGTTTTGATAGTTTAAATGTAATGGATAAATCACTTTGCCAATCGTTCTTGGTTTCAGATTTTTTCATACCACACCGGCTGCCTCATACACATAATGTGATGCTGCAAAATGAGAAAACTGACAAGTGAGTAGAACAGACATAATTGCTTGAAATTTAACTTCAGAAAGCAGAAAAAGTTCCCCAAACTTCAAAAATGTCAACTTCTCTTGGTACATCATTTGTTGTTATACTTACTTTGTTTTGTTTGAAAAAAGTAATGTGTTTTATTTGTGCCAGAATCATTTTTTTCTGCCACTGCAGTGTGCACATCCAGACAAATGCAAACACCTTTCAGTAAGGCTATTCTAACCACTCCAAAAAAAAATGGATCTTTCTCTGATAACACCATACTACTAATAACTGTGGTCATCAGACACCATTGCTTTGTTATTTATTTTATGTTAGTTTATTATATTGATTCCTTTTTTTATTATTTAGCCTTTGTGTTGTTACTTAACATTTTGTTAAATTTTTTATATTGAAGTGTGTTGTATTTATATTTCAAGCATTCAGGGAAAGTCTTGATGACCAGAGGGTTATATCTGATGAAGAACTTAGGGCTTACAGTGGATATAATTTCTCTAATGTTTACTAAGATCTGAATACAATCCCTAATTCTTAATGCTTTGCTCTCTCTCTTCAATATGTTTAAAAATTTTTAAATAATTTTTAATGTTGAATTATGTGCCTCCATCTGATTGTAAATTCCATAAAGTTACAGATTTTGTTTTCTACATATTAATTATCATAACCCAGTAATTAGCATAGTACTTGATACAAAGCAGGCAATAAGTATATATTTTTTCAAATAAATGTATAAATGATGGGAAAATAAGGGGCAAAACTATAAGGAACTAATGCAAGAGATAAGAAATAAAACAAATGTCATAGAGTACAGATGAGATAAAGTTTGTCTTTATGTCTATCTTAGTAGAATGTGATAAAAAAATTTCCCAAAGCTGGAAACTTAGAAATACTGTTTTTGTATTACTGGACTTCTAATTTACCCCTAAGTTGAGTGTTCATAGGAACACAATAAAATATCTTCTTTTTCTTCCAACCAAAGCATACATTTATTAAATAGGATCCTGTTTGATTTTATATTTCAAAAGTATGCAGAGCCATATGGAGATACAGATTCAGAGAAGTTTTGCAGTAAATGTTTCTTTAATAAGTAGATGAATTTGGGGGTACCTGGGTGACACATTACGCATCTTAGTTTCAGGTCAGCTCATGATCTCAGGGTTGTGAAATTGAGCCCCATGTCAGGCTCCACACTCAGCTCCAAGTCTGTTTGATACTCTCTGTCCCTTTCCTTCTGTCCCTTCCCCCATGTGCACACTTGCTCTTTCTCTCTCTAAAATAAATGTTTTTTTAAAAAATAAGTAGATTGGGAGGGCTGGGTGGCTCTGTCAGTTAAGTGGCTGCCTTCGGCTAAGGTCATGATCCCACAGTGCTGTGATCCAGTCCCACATCGGGTTCCTTGCTCAGCAGGGAACCTGCTTCTCCCTCTCCCTCTACCTGCAGCACCCTCTGCTTCTGCACGTGCATGTGTGCTTTCTCTCTCTATCTCTAGCAAATGAATAAATAAAATCTAAAATAAAGTAAAATAAAATAATAAAAAAATAAAAAAATAAGTAGATGCATTTTCTTTCTGATTGAAGTAGTAAACTGCTGCAATCTTCATTATAAAAGTACTACTGTTTGCCCTATTTATATATATAGTTTCTACTGCTTCTGATGGAGTTTTACCTTTAAATTTATTTGATAAATCAAACACATTTTGGTATTTACATATTTTCATTGGATCCATACTAGTGTTGTCTTAGGCACCTTATCGTTTTTATAAACAAAGTTGCCAATACTGGAGTGAATGGCACATCCTGAAGAAGCATTTGCAAACAAGATGGGATTGGGAGGGAGACAAATCATAAGTGACTCTTAATCTCACAAAACAAACTGAGGGTTGCTGGGGGAAGGGGGGATAGGAGAAGGGGGTTGGGGTTATGGACATTGGGGAGGGTATGTGCTATGGTGAGTGCTGTGAAGTGTGTAAACCTGGCGATTCACAGACCTGTACCCCTGGGGATAAAAATATATTAGATGTTTATAAAAAATAAAAAATTGAAAAAAATCATTTAATAATGAATGACAAAATATCTTTTCATGGGGATTATATTATCGTGATCATGCTGTCACCAGCAACACAATATTAGTTCTGATAACCTAATCAACCTGTGCTGTGAAAGTTAATATACTTAAGTGTTACAAAAAAATATCCTCTTTGTGCCTTCTTTTCCTGTATTTACAAAGCACAAATCTGAAAACATAAAAGAAACTAACTATTTATGCCAAATTGATATCTGGAAACTTCTAATGGTTTCCAACATTGCTTTTCAAAGTTGACTTGGTAGTCCTTTTTAGTCACAAGTACTAAGTTGTACTGTACTATTCATACACTGCTGTCTAGGTTTCCTTTGGCCCCATAATATACCCTGGTATGAATAAGCAAATTTTGCAAAACTCTGAGTTTCTCTTCAATAACTAGCTGGATGGTCTTGTGGAAACTGAATTTGTGATCTTGGTGTAATGAGCACAAGATTGTAATCCCAAGAGCCAAAGAATCTAAATCATCACTTTACATTCTTACATGGATTTCTCTAATGCATTTACTCTAGATAGGGCTTGAGAACTGGCCACATTGAACTTCCTATGGAAATAATTGGCTGTTAAGAAAGGAAACACTGACTGATGTGTTCCTTACATTTTTAAGACGCTATTTGTAAATCTTTGTTGGGAGTTTGACAAGTCCTCAAATAATAAAAATAAATCCGTTTATCATGGAGTCTCTATGTATTGACATATTAATGGTGTAAAATACACTAACAGAAATAAAAGTTATTATTCATAGTCTTATGATTCAGTTTTACCATACGAACCAAAGTAATAATGGTGATGAAAAGCATACAGATCTCACTACTAGAGAAACAATGAAAAATGAAACTGACATAAAATCACTCTACTCTTAAGATCTATAGCAGCAGTTTAAGGCAGTATTATGAGTGAGTATGGTACTTTAGATATTAAAGTATTGTAAAACGTCTTCATGATAGTGTAGGCAAACATAAAGAGGGGAAATGAAACAACAATAAGACAATGATAAAACAAGAAAAGTTATTTTCTCCACAGTCACTTGTTTTTTTTTCCCACACATGATAAAATCAAAGCATACATCTATCGAATTTTATAGAACCAGATTTTGAGTAACATAATTGTCCAAACATCTGAAAAGTGAAGTAGGAGTTTAGGACTTCAGGGAAAATTTGGGTGGAGGAGCTAAATAATTCTAATGGGACAAAAATTTGAGTTGAGAAAATTTCACTTGAAGTTTACCCTATTCTAGAAACAAATCAAGCACTAAAAAGTCTTCTTATAGTAATAAAGTGAAGAGACTTAGACATTTCTTAGACTAGATATGTCATAGGAATGCCATCCATAATGTGTGAACTAAGCTCAGAGGCAAGCTCCATTTAAACTGGCTTTAGTGATATCAAAGTCAGTGTTTTCTGAAACAACTATTTTATGGGGGCGCCTGGGTGGCTCAGTGGGTTAAAGCCTCTGCCTTCAGCTCAGGTCATGATCCCAGTGTTCTGGGATCAAGCCTTGCATCGGGCTCTCTGCTCAGCAGGGAGCCTACTTCCTCCTCTCTGCCTGTCTCTCTGCCTACTTGTGATCTCTATCTGTCAATAAATAAATAAAATCTTAAAAAAAATTAAACAACTATTTTATGAATGAACCAACATTTTGTGCTACTGATAATGTTTCTTTCACTGCATGTGATACAGATTCCCAAGAGAAATATCAAGAATTAAGGAGGGTTTTTCTCCAGATTATGAAGAAAATGGAACCAATTTATTGGGTGCTGGTGATCCATACTCAGATGACATTGTTAATGGGGTGGACCCAGAGATAGAAGAAATTTATTAAAAGTTTTGTTTGAAATCAGAGTGTAAGCAAAACAGTAAAGCTAAAGTGCAACATGTGAGTTTTATAAAGCAGTTTAGGTTATGTCAATTTATCAAAATATAAGAAAGCAAGAAAATGTGTCACACTTATACCAAATTAAGGATGTTGAGTTATGTTACTAATGTATGCAGTTTTAATTCTACTTAATCCTATCTGAAATTTTATTCCCTATAACTTAAAATGTGCATGTACATATATAATGGTTTGTTACATACAGTTAATTCTTCTTTTGGCTCTAATAAAATTGATTTCAAAATTTTATTATTTTTCTGTGTAGAAAGCATTTTTTTTATTTAAATTCAATTAGCCAACATAAAATACATCATTAGTTTCAGATATAGTGTTCAATGATTCATCAGTTGGGTATAACACCCATTGTGATTTTGAAATTTCTGAAGAGCGCCTAGCCGCCTAGACACTGGAGTAAACTAACTAGAGCTCATAACTGTTTTATTGCAAATGGTACAATGGCCTCCAACTATTTAAGTCTCAGTTTCTTTTTCTGTATTGGGGAAAAGATTAAAAATACAAACAATAACAAAAACTAATTATTAGGTTTTTCTATTCATTAGACAAATAATAATTGAATGCTCATTTAGTGTCAGATAGTCTTTAACTTACTGGGTAGGAAACAAGATGTTCACATTCTGTGGATAGAATTGACGTGCTTAACACTGCACCAAGAATCTATTAACTCTGAAAGAGAGCTCATATAATAAATATTGTGATGATTCAAATCACTACTTCAGTGAATTGTTAACTAACATGAAATCCTTTGTCATCCAATGCATTATGGTTTGATACAACAAGGTAGAAGTGGAAGTGATCAACACTTGATGACTGATGCTAACCACATTTCTCATACTTCCCTATATAATATATATGACTTTGATGATAAATGAAATGTGGTCTGAGTTTGTACCTACTTGAGAATTGGCCATGATCTGGCAACCTACTGAAATGTATTTAATCATTTTATTTATACAGTTTTGGAAGTAAGTATATTTTCTGAAAGTTTGCCTAATTTATGAAAGGTTTCAGAATCATAAAGTTTAATTAATTTTTTAATTAGGCTAACATAAAGTACAGTCTTATGGAGCTCTTGGTATTTACTACTCTACTGAATAATGCACTTTTATAGTAAATAATAGTATATTTTATTCACCAAATCTCTAGGAAGTTAGCTCCGTTTTATTTTTTTTAATTTTTTTTTTAAGATTTTATTTATTTATTTGACAGACAGAGATCACAAGTAGGCAGAGAGGCAGGCAGAGAGAGAGGAAGGGAAGCAGGCTTCCTGCTGAGCAGAGAGCCCGCCCATTGCGTGCGTCCAGTGCGGGGGCTCTGTCCCAGGACCCTGAGATCACGACCCCAGCTGAAGGCAGAGGCTTAACCCACTGAGCCACCCAGGCGTCCTGGAAGTTAACTCCATTTTAAATAAAGAATGACTTACATAGTCTTGGAATTATATTTTGGGGATACAACTGAAATGCAATGGCAAATTAAACTTAATGATGTCTCAGTGACAGGGAGAGTGAAAAATAGCACTTAATAGAATTCTAAATTCTTGCTCACCTGATTCTATTAACTTAATATTCTCTTTAATTGCATTTTGTCATTTATTCTTCTCAACTTTTTTTTTTAAGTTTCTACATAAAGAAATACACAACTGTATAGGTACGTATTATTTTTCTGTGGCTGCTATAATAAACTACCACAAACTTTACAGTCTAAAACAGCAACTTGTTATCATACAGTTCTACAGAAGTTAGAAACCTGACTTGGGCTACACTGAGCTAGAATCAAGGTGTTTGCAAGGCTACACTCCTTCTAGAGGCTCTAGGGCAGAATCCATTCCTTGCTTTTGTTAAGAGTTACATGTCAAATATGTCAGAATTAAATGTGGGAAAAATACCTGATACCCTGTGAAATAGTTGGTATTGGTAGCAATTTGCACATAATAAAATACTCACAATTTTACTTGTGTGTGTGTGTGAGAGAGAGAGAGAGAGAGAGAGAGAAAGAGAGAGAAAGAAAGTTCAGGACCATCTTGTCAGGATAGCTGGTAGATATTTCCCCATTTCCCCATAAGTCAATGTACTTTCAAATAAGGCAAAAGTCTTGTCAAAAGTAAACAGTAAATGGTAGCACTAAGCCTTTTAAACTCTCAATTCCACTTCTTTCTTGATTGCATTACATACACAGAATGTAAGCCCTTCTCTTTCCTTGTCAAAGCATACGCCTAGTCTAGGACAATTAACACTTTTCAACCTGTTTTCCTGCTCAACTGCAATTGACAATTCTTTTTTTTTTTTTTAAGATTTTATTTATTTATTTGAGAGTGAGAGAAAGAATGAGAGGAAAGAAACAGACTCCCCATGGAGGTGGGACAGTACTCGTAATAGGCTCTATCCCAGAGGTTTTATGGCAGTTATATAAGTAATAATTTACTTATGAAGTTCGAAGAAACTTTCGAATAGATTGTTTTTGGAGGGGGGAGTTACATTTTTGAGAGATATAACAGGCAAGTGTGAGACACTGCTTACAATAATTTAAGAATGAACACTTTGGCCAATGCAGACTCTGAACTGGCATTTTCTTATTTATTCAAAATTTAAGACTTTAAGAGCTTCCTATGGTAAAAAGTCATTTAAAATTTTTGGGGAAGAGAAAAGATTTCTATCACTACTGAAAACAGAGACCCAAGCCCTGTTTCCTATCACTACAGTTACACTTTTCTTTTTCTCTGACATTTTAATGGAAGTGTACAGAAAATAGTATTCAATGCAATTGCTTTGTAATGCTTAGGATTTGGGGGAAATTAAATTTTACAGGTTTCTTTATGTTTCTGTCATATTCATCTTCCTTCTTCATAATTAATTCAGACTTGCCAGTAAGCTCTCTGTTATTTTGCCTCTCTTGAGAGGTTTTAGTAATGATAAAATGGAAAATTTCTCAAGGTAAGCATATGCATTTAAAAAGAAAATCATCTTGGAAAATTAGCATTATATCATGTATTATTTTAAGAGTTTTCTTAGGAATGACCTTCAATTTAGAAAGAAGAGATCACGTATTAAACATTTACTGAGAAATTAAGTTTAAGCTGAGAGGAAAAAGAAAAAAATAAAATCTAGATTTAGACATAGAGTCTGGATTCGATGAGCATGACAATGACTAGTTATTTCAATGTCAGCTTTTTGTATCTCATATAATTTATAAATGCATATAATTAACAGAAATCAATCTGCTTTATGAAATAAAACAAAATAATTATAACAGAAAAATGGAAAATTAATTATTTCACTAAAGAAGTTATTTTAAATTGAACAATCAAGTATTATATTATTATAGGGGAAATGTTATTTATTTAATGTCTACTTCTGAGTCATAAAATATTTAATTATTATCCAAATTCACCATATCTAAAAGTAAACAAAAATCTACACAATATTTGATTACCTCCTGATCTTTTAAAAAGACTTATATGTGCCTTTCTGAGATTCCCAATGCCCCAAAAGGAGAGGAGTCCTTGAAGGTGGGATGTTTTCACCTTCACTCTCATGGCACATAATAAGATTTTTTTTTTCATCCCAGGTAGCTGTATACAAAGTTAGGAAGTGATAAGGCAGAAGACTGGTCCCAAATGTCATATTTCAAAATTAAAAGGTCTCCTTCAAATTTAGGTCAAAGTTTTTGTGATTTGAGGCTCTCACGGAAAATTTTACATATGATATTACAAAAAGGTTGAAGGTCTGCAATTATATCCAAAGCAAAGGGTTAGCCTAAGGCTAAATTGTATTAAATTTTTTTCTTGCATAAAGTCATGACACACTTTGTAAGTTGCATTATTTTATAATGGTGTCACATTTGGACCAAGAAATTTCAAATTGAAATCAATGGCATCTAAACTTAAAACTGACATTTGTATGAGTGCCTTCATTTAAAAATAAATTGCAACATCTTACCTCATTATAAAAGATGAGGAATACTGACTGAGGTCCACCAAATAGTTTTCAACCATAATCTAAGTAATTCCACAATTCCACTGAAAGAAGGTGTCTTAAATCTTTTGTGTCCAAAATTATATGAGGCATCACCATGGGAACACAATTCTAAGGAAAAGATATTTCAGAGCTTAAGAAGTCTGAAGAGTAAATGTCAGAAAACAATAATTTTGGGATTCTTCCTTTTTGAAGAATTCCATATATTTACATGAATATTTATACATATTAAGTAATAAGTTACAAATATTTGCAAAAGTACATTTATTTATAAGTAAACTTACTTGCTTCGTCCCAATAATACATATAAATATATATCTTCACTGTTGAGTACTTCTGAAATACATATAAATAAAACTTGCATTTGTATAGAGCTTTTAAATTTTCAAATAACTTTGAAATATATCACAAATATTTTCAGAATTGTTTATTTTATATATGGAATGTTAGGCATCATATACTCATGCTACCTTTGATCACATACCTGTTTGCTTGTTAAAGAGACACAAAAGCCACTTCAAAGAAGAATCTTAGTGCTTGGACCTGTACTCAATAATTTTATTTTAAGGCAAAACACAAAAGGGTTCTCTTGTAATGTAATTCTAACCCTAACAAATTCTTCAATTCTCTAAAACAGATTATGATTATTGTCCTACATGTACAAACTTTATTTCAATAAACTGACAGTCTTTGGAAGTATAAATTCATATTCATAACCTCTCAGCAGACCCTTGTTATTGTATTTTTTAAAGATTTTATTTATTTATTTGACAGAGAGATCACAAGTAGGCAGAGAGACAGGCAGAGAGAGGAAGGAAAGCAGGCTCCCTGCTGAGCAGAGAGCCGGATGCAGGGCTTCATCCCAGGACCCTGGGATCATGACGGGAGCTGAAGGCAGAGGCTTTAACCCACTGAGCCACTCAGGTGCCTCTGTTACTGCATTCTTAAAAAAACTTTGTTTTATAGTAATGGAGAAATTTATATTGAAGTACCCTGGGAATTGCATTAATACAAAAACCTAAAATACATATTAATTCACTTGAACACACCTTAAGTATAGAATAATATAATGTTTACATATCAGTGTAGGGAAAACATATTTTCTAAAATTGTAACAATCTAGCAGAATGACCTGCTAATTTTTTTTTTAAAGATTTTATTCATCCATTTGACACAGAGAGAGAGATCACAAGTAGGCAGAGAGGCAGGCAGAGAGAGAGGGAGAAGCTGGCTCCCCGCCAAGCAGAGAGCCTGATGTGAGTCTAGATCCCAGGACCCCAGACCATGACCTGAACCGAAGGCAGAGGCCTAACCCCCTGAGCCACCCAGGCGCCCCCTTGCTAAATTTCTTTTAGCGAATATGTGTTAGTAAGAACATAAAGGACTTATATTATGCAATCTTTATCTATTTAGAATTTTAATACTTTTAGAAATTGTTCAGCACAGTTCTACTAAATTTTTGTTTGTAAAACTACCATTGGATGGGCATTATATTTTTGTTAACAGCAATATATAAAGACTATATGCCAAAGTACATGCTTTTAGTCATGTCACTTAATATTCTTAGAAACTTTAATTCTTTAGGTTTTGAGATAGTATCCTTTCCTTGGAAATGCTAAATGAACTCTATTAAGATAAAATGAAAAAAAAAATCTCTGATAATCCTCTAGGTAGGCATGATGCTCAGATTACTTCCTCTCTTTCATATAAGTAAATAAAATCTTTGGAGCTCCTGGGTGGCTCAGTGGGTTAAAGCCTCTGCCTTCAGCTCAGGTCATGATCCCAGGGTCCTGGGATGGAGACCCGCATCCCGCTCCCTGCTTAGCAGGGAGCCTGCTTCCCCCTCTCTCTCTCTCTGCCTGCCTCTCTGCCTACTTGTGATCTCTGTCTGTCAAATAAATAAATAAAATCTTTAAAAAAATTTAAAAAATAAATACAATCTTTAAAAAATAAAATTAAAAAATTAGCAAACTAGAAAAACACGTTAATTAATCAAAGCAACAAGAATGTTAAATGAGAGAGGCTATTATATGAGAACTCTTCAGTCTAGGATGATACAGAGGAGAGAAATTTCAGATGACTCTACATGGAAAAATAGGAACAAGTAAAGCCATAGTATGAATTTGGATTTGGTTTATCAAATCTCTGACCTCGAGACCTAAAATAATGTTTTGAATCAGATGTTACAAAAGAAAAACAAAATAAAACTGATGTGTGTGTGTGTGTGTGTGTGTGTGTGTGTGTGTGTGTGTAAAGCAACTTTTTTCGAGGAATAGGTTTCTTATGCTTAGGAGAATAATGTGAAACATTCTTTGTGTTTTAACTCAGGTTGCACATTGTCTTTGGTGAAATCACAGATTTTTCAAAACATGCTCAATTTATATTGTTTTTATTTTTCACTGGGCAAATCTGCCACAAAACATTCATAGGAAAAGTGAAGTGATATTAAAAAACAACCTATGTATAATACATAAATTATCATGATTTGTTGATTTTAAAAAAAATTGAAGATTTTATTTATTTATTTGACAGACAGAGATTACAAGTAGGTGGAGAGGCAGGCAGAGAGAGAGGAGGAAGCAGGTTCCCTGCTGAGCAGAGAGCCCGATGCAGGGCTCGATCCCAGAACCCTGAGACCATGACCTGAGCAGAAGGCAGAGAGGCCTTAACCCACTGAGCCACCCAGGTGCCCCATGATTTGTTGATTTAGAAAAGTTATTGCAACCTTATTAGTTTCTTGTTTATAAAAAAGTAAAAGATTAAACAAGGCTTAATTTGAAAGACTGAAATGAAATGAATACTTCCTATAATTATTCACATCACACATTTATTCAATAAATGTTTGAGAGCCTACTATGTATAACATACTACAATTCATTAGGGAAATGAAGATCACAACTCAGTCCCCTTAAGAATTCTTAATGAGAAATTTTGTGTTCCTCAATTACTAAACACTTTTCTTTTACTCTGAATGATCTGGAAAAAAATGCCTCCAGTCTTGACTTTGCATTACTTATGTAGATCCAGTTTCTGTGTCCTGTGTTTTTCTAAGAGTCTAAATTCCTCCCTGGTAGTATTTCAGTATCTAGGGCAGCAAATCTCTTCAGTTCACAAGGGAACACTTGGAATGTTATTGCTGCAGTTCATTAAGTGTTACCCTATTGGTTTGGAGTTAATAGGCTTTCTAAGCACCTAAGTCACTACCACTGAGGAACTCTGACCGTAGAAACGTTTACACATGGATAATGAGGTTGGCTGTTAAAAGGTCAGTTTGTCTTCTGATCACAGGTAAAAAGGAACAACTAAGCATTGGTTCGAAGGAACAAATTGTGGATTTTTAACTTGTCATTTGAACAGTGGAATTGTTTCGATTCATTCAGGACTGTACAGATAATAGGAATGTAAATAATAAGAATAAAAGGAATAATATAAATATTGACTGTTTGCAAACTTATTATTTACATTTGTTATCAAAGTATATTGTATTAAAAGTCACTGTTGGGGCACCTGGGTGGCTCAGTTGGTTGGACGACTGCCTTCAGCTCAGGTCACGATCTCGGAGTCCCGGAATCGAGTCCCGCATGGTGCTCCCAGCTCCTCTGGGAGTCTGTTTCTCTCTCTGACCTTCTCCTCGCTCATGCTCTCTCTCACTGTCTCTCTCAAATAAATAAATAAAATCTTAAAAACAAAAAAAGTCATTGTTTTTGAAATAGCTTAAAATATATTAACAGCTTGTAAAATCTATGCTATTTTAACTCTTGTTAATGTTTATCCTCTTAATGTTTACCCTAAAAATATTGGATTATATGGTAAACAAAAACTAACCTAAAGGTGGCTTTAATACTATGTAAACACAGTTTACTACCTAGTTTTTTTTTGAAAGAGTGCAGAAGGAGGGATGGAGAGAAAATACATAATATTGTTTTGCTTGAATAATAACAGACAGAAATTATTATTTGAATTGAAAATTATTTATTATCTTATATTTTTAATCTCTACTAGGTCTTTTTAGTCATTTTTAGAAATATAAAGGAAGATACATATTATATGTATTTATATAATTTTGGTATATAAATATAGGATTTGGTTCTATTTTGGCTTATAAAATATTCTATCAGTTTGTCGGTTCACATTGATTTTTTAAAAATTTAAATCAAAACGAAATGCTCATATTTGGTTTTTAAGGTATAATATTGCATAAGGTTTCTTATAAAATATACTTCAAAATATTTACTTTAGAGAGAAGCTCGAAAAGGTTGCCTCTCCGTAATTACTATCATCCATCTATTTATCCATTTGCTCATTCAGTCAACAAATATTTATTAAGCATCTACTATATGCCAGAAAGTATTTTTTTTTAATATTAGAGATGTAGTTGTGATCTTGAAAGACAGTTTCCTGCTATCTTGCTACCTATATCCTAATGGAGAACCTGAGAAGCAAAATGATATGAAAGAATGAGTGAATAATTAATGAACAAAGTTGGAGGAAATAAAGTAATATGATAAAGAATCATGGCATGTTAATGGTGAATGGGCAGGGAGGGTCTCTGAGAAGGTGATGTTTTCACTGGACTTAATGATGAATAGGAGGTAACTATACTCAAATCTAAGGCAAGGACATAGTAGACAGTTAGGCTTGGTAAGGCCAAAGACCTTCAATTAAAACAGGCTTGGGGCTTCTCAGAAACAAAAGAAAAGGAAGTCTAGTTTGAACATAGGAAAGAGAGCAGGCCAGTGTCATAAGAATGGAGGTTACTAACAGGCATAAAGTTACAGTTATGCAAGAAGAATTAACTCTAGGTATCTGCTGCAAAACACTGTAATGTAGTCAAAATAATGTGTTGTATACTTAAAATTTTGTGAAAAGGGTAAGTCTCATAGTAAATGTTCTTACCACAATAAGATTAAATTAAATTAACTTGGGGGAAAAAAAAAAAAGTTGAAAAGGAAGGCAACTCCTGCAGGGCCCTGAAAGTCAAGGTAAAGAGTCTGGATGATATTTAAATGCAATAGGAATCACTTGAAGATTTTAACTTGGAAGTGACATAATTTGGTTAGAATTTTTAATAAACCTTTCTGACTGCTGAAGAATGGATTACAAGGGACAGATGGATAGAAGCCAAAAGACTAAAGACAAGAGTCAAAGAGATCATTTAGAACTTTAGCTCAACCACCTGTGACCATTTCCTGAAATAATCAATATTTAAATAGCTACCTTGATTGAGTTTGAATGCTAACATTATCAAATTTGGAGAAATTACTTTGAAAAATAATATAAAGAGGACAAATAAAGGAGTTCAGTGGCAATGGAAGCTTAAAATCATGCAATAATAATCACTTTTGCACTTCTTTTTTAAAAGATTTTATTTATTTATTTGACAGACAGAGATCACAAGTAGGCAGAGAAACAGAAGGAAGCAGGCTCCCTGTCCAGCAAAGAGCCCGATATGGGGCTCGATCCCAGAACTCTGGGAGTCATGACCTGAGCCGAAGGCAGCGGCTTTAACCCACTGAGCCACCCAGGTGCCCCACACTTATGCACTTTTACCAGCGTAAAATCTTAAAGATTTGAGCGGTAAGCCCCAAACACACTTTTTAAAATTCTATCTTTAAAAATTAATATATTGTGGATGCAAAATTCAAATTCAGAACACCTTAATCTAATATATCTTTAACTGCTTGGATGGAATTTATTCAAGAATAAAGTTTGGCTTCAAATATTCCATAAAGAAATAATGGTTCCTAATATCTAATGATATATCACTTGTTCTCTGAGGATTTCACGCTTCTAAAAGTTTTACAGGAAAATTAACAGCTGGGAACTAATGCCCTTCAAAGGACATAGTCTGATCGTCAGAAGGCACTCAATTTTTGTAACTGTGCTGAACCAAAATCATTTAAAATATTCTCTTCCTAGGAGGTGTCCAAAAGCAGCTTTGGAAATAAAGAGTACAGTTGTCAACTTACCCAGGTTAATTTTCAAAATACTCAACATTTGAGAAATATTGTTCTGCTTCATATTGACTTTTTAAAAAAAGGTTATTTAATTATTTGAACAATTTGTAAAGAAAGCTGAATTTCACTTGGCAGTTCTACAATGCAATTTTGCCACTTCCTTTTTTCCCCCCAAAGATAATTTCTTCTGTCTTAAAGCTAAAAGTTCAAAATTTGAATAAATTTGCACTTTGACAATAGGAATTCTTTTTAATTTTCCCCCAGCTTCTAAAGGCCCAGACCACTAACTTTTCATGATGTACCTCTTCACATCAAAGTTGCAGATTATTCAAATGTGATTCAAACTGAAAGCAGGAGTTACTTTGTTAATGAAGTTTATTGAAATTGCAGTTTTAAGATTGTTACAAATATTAACATGTTTCAAATCAGACTGTTCATTTTAGCTTGAAATCATAAATGTGGCATTATTGTTATTTATTGCAGGGAAACAACTAGGATAGTTAGGGCGCACACCCAATCTTTCAGAGCTAGCCCACAATGATATGACCAGTCTTTACCCAAAGGCTAATATTTAAGAGGCTCACTGTATAGAGCATTCTCTTCCTAGGTGTTGGAGACCATGCCTGGCCTGGCCATCCTTCTGCTTGCATATAAAGGCTAATTAGATAGAGTTGCATGGAGAAGAGGGAAAGAAGAAGAAAAAATAATCTAGAAGGTGTGGTAGTAACCATAGAAACCCAAGTTACAAGTAGTATTATCCCTAAGGGAAAGAGGTACCAAACAAAAATGAATTCAAGCCCATTTCACTATTCCTAATCTTTATATAGCATAGTGCTGAAGTTCGGATAATGTTTGGATAGCACTCTTGCTTTCAACTGCCTGGGTGAATTTTCTATTCTTGGATTTTAATTCATTCAATTTAAGGTCTTGTGCCTTGTTAAAATGAAAAAAACACAGGGATGGGTGGCCACCAATCATTTTTTATCCATAGGGTTTCTGTTAAATAGTTACTTTCCCACAGATGCTTAGAAGGGGAGACAAGCAGACATCAATTTGAATTTCTGTTCTTATTCTTACTAACTATAGCATTCTGGGTAGGATTCATCTTTAGCTGAGTTTAAGTTTCATGATATACACCAGAGACAGAATATTCATTTATAGAATGAATGAAACAATTAAATGCTATCACACAGAAGATCCAGAAGAACTTGCTTAACATAGTAGATGGTCAACATATATTAGTTGAGTTTATTTGACGAATGCCAGTGATATTCAGAGCATGAAGCTATGGGAAGAGGCCTTTAGAGGGCATATGAAGTGAGTGTGATGAAACCAGGTAGAGTCTGTGGATTATATAATACAAATACAGAAGTCCATGGCATATGCATTATAGCACAAAGAAGATGAAAAGTACTGCATAAACTCAGTTCAAATTTTGTCTTGAGGCCATGGAAAAAAAAATTAATATTAGACAAGAAAAGACAGACTTTCCTTGTTTTGTTTAAATTGAAGTCTGGCTCATAATTATTGGAGCCATCTCCTAATTTTAGAGGTTGTACAAGAATTTTGGAGGCTTAAATTTCGGTCTGCAAATAGGAAATTACTTTCAGTATTCATTCTGTTGAGTGATGATGTCCTCTTTTGTCTGAGATCCCTTGGTGCCTTGAATAGCAGCAACGGAGCCTCTATGCTATCCTTGAAGCTTGGGGTATTTGTTTTCTATTACTGACATAACAAAGTATCACAAATGAAACTCAAAATAATGTGTATGTATTGTCTCACAATTCTGTAGGTCAGCACTCCAGTTTGGCTTGGCTGGTTTTCTTACTACAAGTTTCAAAAGACTGAAAACAGGGCATCAGTAGGCTGGACTTCCAGAATGTTCAGTAATAGCCTGTCCAAACACATTCAGGTTATTGGCAAAATCCAGCACCATGTGGTTGTAAGACTGAGGGCTAGTTTCCTTGCTGGGTATCGGCTGGTGGATTCCCCTTAGCTCCTAGGGCAGTCTCTCAGGTACTTGAACACAGGCCTGAATCTGAAAGCCAATGAAGTTTGGCTTTGTTCTTTTTTCTTTTAAGGTCTCACTAGATAGGACTCATCCAGTTAACCCACAAACACTCTCCCTATTTTAAGATAGGTACCTTAATTACATCCGCAAAGTCAAAGTTAAAAAAAAAAATTACATCTGCAAAGTCACTTTATAGCAGTACCTAAAAGAGTCGTTTGGTTGTTAAGTAACCAGGGAACAAGAATTTTCCTGGGCATCTTTAGAATTCTGCCTATCACATATGAATACCCTGAATGAGGTTGGGAACCTTTCTGTCTAGGGTTTCCTTAATCTACTTACCTGCACAATTACTTCATGATGAGGTTTTGCCCTCCTCAGGAGCTCTTCAAGGAGACCAAAGTCTCTGATATTCCGCTAACCATAAACTTCTTTATTCTCCCCAGTCTGTAGGAAATCTATCCCTTCTCTCTCTTTTCTTTCCTCTCTGGTTTACTAGGCATAATCTTTTCAATGAGATGAGGCTACTATAATCACTATTAGTGATCTATCTTTAGTTAGTTTGTGTTTTATATCTTCTTAAACCCTATGCTAGCCATTCCCTTGAGACAAGAAAATACAAAATTTCTGGCTCTAGTCCTATAATAAGAAATTAGAAATAGAACCAATACAAGTTAATATGGCATTATTAATTTATATTGAAATTGATTTGAAGTGATTGTTATATTGACAGCATGTTAATAATTAAAGAAATACATGGCATAACTAGGATCAACAAAACAGGTACATTCAAAAAGTTTATGGTAAGATTAGGGAAGAGTTAGGTGCCAGTATTAGTTTACTATAGCTACCATAATAAAGTATCACAGACTGAGTGGCTTAAAAAACAGAAATTCAGGGTGCCTGGGTGGCTCAGTAGCATTTGCCTTTGGATGGCATCATGATCCCAGGATTCTGGGATTAAGCCCAGCAAAGGGCTCCCTGCTCAGTGGGAAGCCTGCTTCTCCCTCTCCCACTCCCCTTGCTTGTGTTCCCTCTCTCGCTGTGTCTCTGTCAAATAAATAAATAAAATCTTGAAAAAAAAAAAAGAAATTCATCAATTCCTAGTTCAAGAGGCTAGAAATCTGAGATAAAGTCTCTCGAAGGCACTACAGAAAGATCTGTTGCAAGCCTTCTTGCTGCGTGGTAGCTCCTTGGCTGTACCTTCAGATGGTGTTCTCCCTGCTTGAGTGTCAGTCTCTGCAGCCAAATTGCCCCTTTCTGTAAGAACTCGGGTCATATTGGACTAAGGCTTACCTGCATGACCTTATTTCAGCTTGCTTATCTCTGTAATGACCTTATTTCAAAATGAGGTCTATTATAAGGTATTGAGGGTTAGAACGCAAACATATCTCTTTCTAGGGGGGTTAAAAATCAACCCTTAACAGTGGCTTTCTTTACACTTAACACAATATGCTGTTATTTGCATACTTGCTTTTATGTTGCTCTAGGTATTTCACAGAGAGTATGTGTTAGCAGATGAAAAAATTGGGCTTCCTTTTAAGTTCTGCTCCTTACCTGCAGGAGTCAAGCTATCTTATTGTTGGGAGTAAGGTAGGAATGGAGAGACAATTTGAGGAAGGCTGGGCATAAAGCAGTCTAATGGCAAGCTCTTGGCTTGCTCTCCCTGACAACATTTTTCTGGGATGATAAGACAACTCAATAACATTGCCCTACTATTGCAGTTTGGAGGGGAGCCCAGAGAGAGCTGGCAGCCAAAATAAATATTCAAACCAAGTTCCCTATAAGAAGGGATAGTAATGGGGTCTCCTTTATTTGTGTGTGTGATGGTCTTAGAATTAGTAAAAGTCTCACCGATTAGAATGATGGTTTTCTCTTCAAAGTGAAGTGAAATAATTATAAAAATAATTTATGTGACAGACATTTTCGAGAGGCAGTGAATAGAAGTTGCTTTCATGAGACCCAGGTAAATCCTCTGTGGGCAGAAAAGTGAACTGCTCAGGGCTGCTTGCTCCTGGCTAAATGGAAGGTGCTAACTGTCCCAGATTTTGAACCCAAATGTTCTGAATGCAATAACTCTACAATCCCCACTGGTACTCCTTCCATCATCACTCATCTCCTACTTAGAGTATTGAGAATATGTGTTTATTGTCCTTCTTTCCTCCAAATATATTCCTCCTGAAAATGATATACAGGGAAGTCAGAATAAGCTGCTCAAAACACAGGCATGAGCACCTCTCAACCTTATAATCATTTTTTAGTAAGTAGTCATAGACCTTTTTGCGACCTTGTTCATATCGCACTTCTCTCTAGAATACTCTACTTCCTTTTCTGTTAACATACATCTATGCAATATTAAAAATTCAACTCAAAAGCCAGCTCCTTTCTTTGAATTCCATAGACAAATTTAAGAATTCACTTCTCAGATGTTGCCAGAAAACCACTTAATTGTTAACGATACCTTGGCTAGGCTAGACAGGAACTTGGATTAGAGAGGCATGTGGGCTTACATGGTGTCTAGGAACCATTTGGGAGCTGATTCAAATCTAACCCACAGTTGGAGTTTAGAAATGCATATACCTACCTAATTTACTTGAAGAACACAAGGAGCAAAAAGCAGTGACTCTGTGTGTGTGTGTGTGTGTGTGTGTGTGTGTTTCCCTCCATGGTGCATATTGCACATTGCTATAAGTAAAAGAAGGTCAGTTTTATTTGTAGAGTAGCACAAAGTTCCTTCAAGTGACCTTATTCCCTCTATCAAAATGTCTGGTGCTTATTTCACTAAGTCAAGCAGAGAGAGTCAATTATCATATGGTTTCACTTATTTGTGGAGCATAACAAATAGCATGGAGGACAAGGGGAGATGGAGAGGAGAAGGGAGTTGAGGGAAATTGGAAGGGGAGGTGAACCATGAGAGACTATGGACTCTGAAAAACGATCTGAGAATTTTGAAGGGGTGGGGGGTGGGAGGTTGGGGGCACCAGGTGGTGGGTATTGTAGAGGGCACAGATTGCATGGAGCACTGGGTGTGGTGCAAAAATAATGAATACTGTTATGCTGAAAAAATAAAAAAATAAAAAAAAATAAAAATAAATAAAAATATAGTCTTTATAGCTAAAAAAAAAAATGTGTGGTGCTTACAATTTCTTGTGTTGGAATTGCTTTGGCAAAACTTTGTCTCCAGAAAATCCTTTGGAAGAAATACAAGTTATATGAAGAAATTTACATCTGTAGTTTCTCTTATATGTGTCCCCTCCCTTACATTCTTCATGCCACTATGGATGCTAAAGCTTTATTTGTATCCTACTGATGGTCTTCAGACTCCATCACACAGATTAAATGTCAACAATACCATCAGAGCCATTATTTTAAAACTCTTATGAATGTGTTAATCTTATGCTTAGGACAACACATATCTCCCAATTGCCTACTGAATAAAACCCAAACCTGTTTTCAACTTAACAGCTGTATGACCTACATCGGAACCATACCAAATAGTTACTCTTTTTCAGTCTTGCTCTGTAATTCTCAAAGGATACTTCAAAAACATGTGGAAGGCATGCTTATTGGTAAGATTACTATTCCCCACAGCTAGAGTTTCTCATTCAGTCGGTCTGGAGTGGGGCCTAAGAATTTGCATTCTCAACAATTTACTCTATACTGTTGATGTTTCTGATCCTGGGGCACAATTTGAGAACAGTTTCTTTAAACATTTCTGTCTCCATATTTCTTGATGCTTCCATGACCTAGCCTCGCTTTTTTATCTACGTTTTAATTTTTTAAAATGTCAAATGGCACTTTCCAGAAAAAGGAAACTCCGATTGTTTCCAAACAAAAATTTTTCCTTTGTTTCCATAACCAATAAACCTTTTTCTCCTAAAACACTTTGATACGTACCTTGATCATAATAATCATCTGCTCATATTCCAATTATTTGTTTACATGTAACTACTGCATCTTACTAGATTTGAACTTCTCTTCTAGGCAACTAAATCCCTAGAGTATGTCCTGCATCTTGCACAAAGCAGGTATACCCTATAGATTCATTAAGTGTATGGTTAAATAATTTGGTGGGAGACTAAATGAGAGAGAGAGAGAGAGAGAGAACCAGAGTGAGAGAAAGAGCTATCATACTAGTACTGTAGCATCGATTAGGATGGGTTAATTTATCAAAACTGCTTAGTAGAGAATGAAAAAAATTGAAGGAAAAATCCATCTGATTTTGGAACAAGATAGAAGAATAATTCTGAAACAAAAAAGGTTTAAGGTAGAGATGGCCTGAGTAATCCCTGATATATAGAAGTCAGAAAGATAGTGATAGAATCTGAGTCCACTAGGACAATTAAAAAGAGGGTAAAGAAGGGTGCCTGGATGGTGCAGTCAGTTGCAAAAAACATACAGCTGTGTCCAACTCTTGGTTTCAGCTCAGGTCATGTTCTCAGGGTGGTGAGATTGAGCCTTGCATTGGGCTCCGCTGCTTGAGATTCTCTCTCCCTCTCCTTATGCCCCTCTTGCTCATGCTCTCTCTCTTTTTATTAAATAAATAAATAAATATTTAGAAAATAAATAAATAAATATAGATAGATGATAGATAAAGAGAGGGTAAGAGGATAAGTAAAGATGCACCTTGCACTACTTCTAAATAACACCTACCTGCAGAGTGTTAGGCAGTCTGTGCAAATATTGTTAAAAGTTAGTGAGATTCTCCCCAGATCTGAGTTCCCAGATCTTCTTATTGTGAGTTGAACTACCCCTACCATACTTTATCATTATGTATCCAGCTCTTACCATCAACACCCATTGCTCCAGATTCAATGTGAGACTTCAAACAGACTAACTTGCATGACCCAGCCATGAAAGTGAAAGAGATCCTTACTTGAACTATTTTCTAGGCTTACTATGCATAGTAAGTTAGAATTTGAAAACTGATCATTTAGGGAAAACTACTTTGGAAAAGAAAAATAGATTTTTTTTATCTTAAAGTTAAACTTGGAATAATTGGTTGCTTATGATTTACAGTTAGAATGTTTGTCAATAAATCATTAAGAAATATTATCCTTGCAAAATATCATTTGTTACATCAAATGATGTGGTACAAAAACAATCATTGTGTTTTTCTCAGTGTTGTCAGTTATTCTAAAGTTTTTCTTCATTCACCTCTAATGATACAATAAAGCTGAAGCCAATGATACGATAAAATTGTAGAGAATATATTCCACTGCCAGCAGCATTTTTTACTTGACCACTGGACTTAGACAATCTTTTGAAAATTTTTAAATAAAATTGTAGATTTCTTTTGCACCTATTAATTCCAGAATGGATCAGTTCAGAAATAGCTAGTCACTTTAAATTTCCTAGGAATCACAGCCAAAATCTAGGTCATTGTCTGAGCTTAAATTTTAAAAATAGAAAAAGCTAAAAAAGATCAAAATCAGAACAAAACTCTGTCCCAAAACACCAGTTTCTATAAAGGGTCTTCTCTCTTACTTAAACAGAATTCTTTCTTGACTGTATCAGGATGAAAGATAAAACCTGTTTTCCCCATTTCTAATGCAAAGAGTTAATGTCTTCAAACATAATTTATTGTTTATTCTAAGAGAGAAAGATATCTGACAAACAAATGTAACTGCAGTATTTTGGGTGCATGCATGTGTGTGGGCTAAGGGAAAGCAATGACATTTCTAAAACTCCTTTAGAAGTTACAATCAAAGTGGATTCAGGAAAACAGTGAGTTTGAAGTCTATTCTCTACATATATTTCCTATGTGAATTTGAGAAAGTTTAAATTTTCTGCACATCCATTTCTTTATCCATAAGATGGGATTAAAAAAATGCCTACTTTGCCTGTCTCATTTGTGGAAATAATAAGATAATGTAAGTAATGCTTCTGACAAAAAATACTACGAAGAAATTTTATAATCACTATTATTATTGTAGTTGTTGTTATAACACACCTTTATTTTTTTTGTGACTCCTCTAGTATTTCTGCTAAGCCCAGCACCAAAAGGGTTAATTAGAGTTCTTCTTAATCAAGCTCTCTATTAGCATTAGGGACCTGAAAGAAAGAACAGCAAGAAAGAACATAAGCCATATGAGATATCAGCTATTTTGAAAGTACCAATGGTTAGTTTCCAAATTCAAGGGTCCACTTGTTTGGTAATTTCAAAAGATGGAGAGAACTGGCTGGAAATAATGTCTTAGCGGTAATCAGAAATCAGAGCTATCACTAGGCTGTATCTATTTTAGGGCACATGCATGAAGACAATAATTGGAGGACCTCTATCTTGTTAAGGCAACCAACAAGCAAAGAAAGAATGTAGCTGAGTGAGACTTGCAAACATTTAAACTCATCATGTGTTTTATTATATTCCAGAAATTCCCCCTTCCTAGCTTAAGTCTTTTGGATACACACTTGATATTTATTTACACCTGAATTTATTTGGCTGAAAATAATTTCTGGAAAAAATGGTAAGAATTTAACTGCGATATAGGTTGCCATGAGACATATCCATAGATACAATTTTTCCTTTTTCTTCTTCATTAGCTTCATTTTCATATAAATAAAGTACTTGCTGAAATAGCAGCAAAGTTAGAATGAGCATATAATGAATACCACTGCATCCTTTTAAATCTCACCTACACCATCAAAATAGTGAGTTAGGACACTAACAGGAGCTGCTTGCTTGGGTTCACTAACCAATTAGGCATAGCATTATAATTTGGCTTCTATGTTCCTTTAATTAGTTGGAAGAAATTCTTACAATAACAATCATCTTTTTTCTTTTTCCTTTTCTTTTTTTTTTTTTTTTTTAATTTGAAGAGACTGGAACTCAAATATTCAACATATATTAACTGGAGTTTCCTATAGCTATTACGTAAATCATCGTTTACTCTCTAAATAAACATGATGAATGGGATTTTCATTATTTGTACATGGCAGGCTCCTGGATGAAAATACAGGGTCAATAGTGTATAAAACCAGAAAGAACAGTAGTAATTTTGTTTTGTTTATTTATTTATTTTTCTATCTATCTATCTATTTATCTATTTTTTAGATTTTTTAATTTTTATTTATTTGACAGACAGAAATCACAAGTAGGCAGAGAGGCAGGCAGAGAAAGCAGAAGGAAGCAGGCTCCCCACTGAGCAGAGAGCCCGATGTGGGGCTTGATGCAGGCCTCCATCCCAGGACCCCGGGATCATGACTTGAGCCGAAGGCAGAAGCTTTAACCCACTGAGCCACCCAGGTGGCCCAATTTTGATTTATTTTTATTTAGCTATCTGGTAGGATTTTGCCTATGGTTTGGACACATTTTTTTAATTAAAATGTGTCTTTTAATTAAATGTGCCTTTTAATTAAAATGTGATTTTTAAATCACATTTAGCTAAATTCATAGTGATTTTTTTTTTTTAATTTTTAAAAGATTTCATTTATTTATTTGACAGACAGATAGAGAGCACAAGTAGGTAGAGCTGTAAGCAGAAGAAGAGGGAGAAGCAGACTTCCTAACAAGCAGGGAGCCTGATGTGGGACTTGGCACTGGGATCATGACTTGAGCCTAAGGTGGATGCTTAACTGACTGAGCCAATCAGGTACCCCAAATTCATAAGGATTTTAATCCAGACAAAAAAAACTACTCCTTTGTAACAGCAGCATCAACAAATCCCTCTCAATTGCTCCATGCTCTGTTTCTAATGATATAACTCAGAGTAATTCTAAAATGGGGAAAGTAAATTAGCCTATAGGAATGAGGGGATTAAACAACAGATTTTTTAAAAAATTTGCTTTCCATATGTCAATCCTTTAGACTTTTAAAGCTATTTCTAAAATAGCTATTTTTTTTTTCCTGTCCCAGGAAAAATCAGTCTTCCAAATTATCTCCTTGACTTTTTCCCTTAAACAAAAAAAGGCTTTATTGAGATATATTTTACATACCACAAACTTCAAATATTTAAAGTACATTTATGCAGTTGTTCAACCATTACCATTACAAACTCAATAATATATGATTATGAGTACAGTTCCATGAAATCTTAGGTCTTTTTCAAAAGCTAAGAGAATAAAGGAGAGCAAATATATATTTACAGAGTTTATATGGTAATCTTTGTATTTACCATTTCAGGTTTTCTTCATTTTTTTTTCCTATGGACTTGATTTACCATGTAATGTTATTTCCTTATTCCAATAAGAAACCCTCATTCTCATCTTCTCTTGTTGTTAAGAATAGCACAGTTTTATAATGTATAGGTCCAACAATACAATTTCATAGCTACTCTTTATGTAATTAATTTTTAAATCACATAGGAGATGGAAGGAGAAGAAATACGTAATTTTACCGTGCTTCATGTCACCTATATAATTGCCTTTATCAATTTTTGGTATTTCTTGTGGATTTGAATTAGTCATTGGTGCCATTTTTTTCTGCCTGGATAATATGTTTGGTGTATTTCTTAATATACATGTATGACACCAAAAAATACCTTCAGTCTTTTCATCTAGAGTGTCCTTATTTCATTTTCATTTTTGAAGAAAGATTTGCTGGACATAGTTTTCTTGGTTAACAGGGTTTGTTTGTTTGGTTGTTTTTTTTGTTTGTTTGTTTTTCTTTCAGCACTTTGAAAATGGCATTCTGATGCCTTTTTACATTCATTGTTTATAATTATAAACCATGTCTTTATTCTATCAAGGTGACCTTGTTTGTGTCAAGTCATTATTTTCTTGATGCTTTCAAGATTTTGTCTATATTTGGCTTTCAACCCTTGCACTCTGACGTGTCTAGGTAGTTCACCCTTTGCATGTATGCATTATGGAGTTTCTTGAGCTTCTGGGAAATGTAGATTAATGTTATTTCTGATGTAATGAAATTTGTGATGTTTTAGCCATTATTTTAGTGTATTTTTTCTTACTTTTTCTTCTCTCTTCCTAATAAATAATCCCATTATGTGTTTGCTGGTACACTTAATGGTGTCCCACATTTCTCTGAGGTTCTATTTGTTCTCATTCTTTTCCTTTGTATATTTCAGATCGCTTAAATTCTAATTCCAAGTTTGCTGATTCTTCCTTCTGCCAGCTCCAACATACTATTAGCCATTCCAGTGAATTTTTACTTTCCATTAGTGTAATTTTCCGGTTTGGAATTGCTATTTGGTTCCTTTTTATGATTTTTCTCTTTATTAATATGCTAATGTTCACACATAGTTTTCCTGGTTTTCTTTCATCCTTTGTCCATGGTCTTCTTTCCTATTGGATCTCAAGTAAGATTTAAGAAAGTTTATTTAAAGTATTTGTATTTAAAGTACTTTCATGGGGAAGTTTCTGTCAATTCATTTTTGAAAACAGGATATTTTTGATATTATAAAGTAGTAAATCATGAAATCAGATGCTCTCCCTTCCCCAGGATATACTATTGTTGATTTTTAAGACTGGAGTTGTACCTTTGTTTAGTGACTTTTCCAAACTGTTTTTCAAAAAGTTACATTCCTTACCATGTAAGATTACTGAAGTGTGTTCTGCTATCTCAGCAGTCACCCAGTCATGTGTCACGGTATTACTTAAATGCCTGGAGCCAAAAGTAGAAAAAAAAACAAAAAAATACTGCTTTCCCACTATTTGCAGCTTGGCTTTGAATTGGGGGTTCTTCAGTGCTAAACCAGACAGCTGAAAACCCTGTGTTTGTCTTTCCCGCCTGCCCTTGTAGTTGCCACAGATCCACCAGGGATGCATGCTTAGGGATATCTCAGGGTTATTTCTGAGCCTGCATCCAGCCTTGGGCATGCATACTGCACTCTGTGCCCTGTTTTATGTGTTGCCCCTTCTCAGCCCTTACCACTGCAAGAGACTCCTTCCTCAGACTCCACATTTCCTGGGCTTTTGGGTCTGTCTGCTGCTTCTTCATCTGCTGTCCCCTTCCTTAAGCAGGCATGAGCAGAGTAGGTCTTTAAATTTTTCACCAGAGGTCATCACAAACACCAAGAAATCCACAGCAATCCAAGGTGGGGGGTTTGGGGAGGATAATAAACCAAAGATCAGCCTTTTTGCCTGTCTCTCAGGAAACCAGACAGGTCACAACACAATCACAGAATTTTAAGAACAAGGTCCATACTAATCTTATGGCACCAGCAAACTACACCTAGGAGTGAGGGCCACCATCTGGATGAACTGGCCACCAGTTCATGGGGGAATGGAAAGGTAAACTGTTGAGTGAAAATGCCACAACACTCTCTGACTGAAATTCAACTGTCCTTCTCTTCATTAGGCAATCATTTGGTTTCTGTGTGCTTTGAAATAGATGTCAGAAATCCAAAGTCGATTTTGTCAGTCTTTGACCACTTATGGTCCCCCCCACCCACCCTGTGGAAAGACTGATTCTTTGAACACCTTACTCAGTTATTTTCTCTGATGTCACTTTCCCAAATTAGCATTTACCAATTTTTGCTGGCATTAAAAATTCAGCTGATATTTTTGCATTGATCTTATGTCTAGCAACTTGCTAAAGTTCACTGTGAATTTTATTATTTTTTTCTGTGTATTTTCATTTCATAATATCATCTGGGAGTAGTTACAGGTTTTGTTGTTGTTGTTATTGTTATTCGTATACTTCTCATTTTTTAAAATAATGTAAATATGGGCAAATTATATTATATTCAATTGTATTTTCTCTTTGGAATGGGAAGTGAGTTATATACTTATAACAAGTGTGAGAGAGGGTTGATAGGACCATAGTTTTAAGATAGTTAGAGACCTAGAGAATGTGCTAAGTTGTCACTATGAAAAATCACCAAAAGAAATGAATAGAGAAATGTAAAAGGATTTCAGGGAAGAATTTAAAGTCTAGTAGAAGAAAAAGATCATGAACTTATTTTCCTACTGAAATGTATACTTATGAAAATTTTCCAGCAATTTTCAGTTGCCCCCAAATATAGACTAAGACAAAGTTGGACCAACATTAATTCAAAATTTATTCTGTGTATGTGGTATCGGGGAATAAAATGAAATATAAAATGCATTCAGTGAGGTATATAAAGTGAACAAATCTCAAATGTGCAACTCAGTGTTTTTTACATGGGCTTACTCCTATGAACCATTACCTAGGTAAACATAAAGAATATCTTTATAATCCAGAAATGTCTGATGTACTTCTTTCAAGTTTACTCCCAGTCCATCAGTGATCATTATTCTAGTTTCTTTCGCCATTGATTAGATTTGCCATTTCTTAAACTTTATATTAATGGAGTTACACATTATGTATTCTTCTGTGTCTGATTGTTTTTACTCATCAAAATATCTGTAAGATTCATCCATGTTGGTTTGTGTATTAGTGGTTTGTTTTTAGTGCTGTAGAGTATTCCATTATGTGAATAAATTAATATCTATTTATCATTTATTAACTGATGGATGAGTTTGTAGTTGGCAAGTTCTCTGGGAAACAGGTACTGAGACAGAACTGATGTGCAAAAAATATATTGTGGACTAACCCCTGAAAGAAAAGAGATGGAAAAATCATTGGACTGTGATCTCAACCAGCACAAAAGGGAAGTTCCAAACAGAGACAATCCACTTAGTAGAACCCTGCATTGCCAAGAGACAGGTAGGTCCTTAGTAGTTCATTAGTTGGGGGCTGCTCCCAAAAGATTGAAACCTCGACTACTATTGCCTTGCTCATTCATTGGCTGGATATTGCTCAAAACAGACTTCAGAGACTAGAACTTTGCTCAGCTAATTGCTAGGGCTACCCTGAGAAGACCATGGCATCAGTGTAAAAGCTGAGACAGATTCTGAAGGCCAGGAGGCAAGTTTTTGTTTGAAGTTGAATCTAAGCAAGTGTGTGCTATTTCAGCCTGAGTCCTCCCCTCTCCACCCCCAGTTTTGACTTTGATAAATAAAGCTGAAATGAACATTATTATAAAACATTTTGATACTAATCAATGATTTTTCTTGGATAAATGAGTGGTTTATAGAGTAGCTGTATATTTATCTTAAAGAAATATTGTCCGTGCCAACTATACTTTAATAATTTTAAAAAAAGGAAAGGAAAAGAAAAGAAAAAAAAAAAAGAAAAGTAAAGAAAAGAAAAGAAGTACCATCAGTTTTTTAAAAGTGGTTGGACCAAGTTTCCTAACCATAAGAAGTGTATAAATACCTGTTGCTCTCCATCTTCAATTTGTTCCTTTGTACTACAATTTGCTTATCCATTCATCAGTAAGTATTTGGACTTCTTTTTTTTAAGAAGTAAATAGAGGTGGTTAGGATTTTGATAGGGATTATATGAATCAATATATCTGTTCATTTAGGATATTGACAATTTAGCAATATGGAATCTTTTTACCTTTGGACAAGATATATTTATTTCTTTAGGTCTTATTTAATTTTTCTTACCAATGTTTTATAATTTCAGTTTATAGGTATTTAACAATTTCATGAGATTTATCCATAATTAATTAATATTTTTGATGCTATTATAAATGGCATTTTTAATAAATAGTATTTTAAAAAATCAACTTCCAATTGTTTACTGCTAGTATACAGAAATATAATTGTTTTGTAATTGATCTTGTATCCTGCAACATTGCTAAATTCATATATTAGTATGGATACCTACATTAGTATGTATACTAATACATACATTAGTATGTATCCATACTAATATATTACATATATTACATTACATATATACATATATTAGTAGCTTTGTTTGTAGATTCTCTCTGTATTAATGATGAAGCCACCTGTAAATAAGGAGTATCGGTGTGTCCTTTCTGACATAGATGCCTTGTATTTATGTCTCTTGTTTTATTGTCCCGGCTAGATTGTTCAATAGAAGTGGTAGAGTGGAAATCATTGCTGTGTTCAGAATCTTAGGGGGAAAGTATTTAATCCTCACCATGACACATGATGGTCTATGCTTTCCTTTTATCCTATTGAGAAAGATTCCTTCTATTTCAAGTTTGTGAAGAGATTTTAAATGAATTTTAATTTTCTCAAATGTTTTTTTTCTGAACCTATTGACATCCTCATGTGGTTTTTCTTGTTTTGTCTGATAACATGGAAAAATTCACTAATTAGTTTTCAAATGTTAGACAAGCTGCACATGGGATAAACCCTTGGGATAAACCCCAGTTGGTCATGCTGCATTATTCTCTTTATAAATTTTACAACTGAGTGGTGAGATACCATGATGTAACAGGCCAAACATTGAAAGGAAAATGAGGTTATATTAAAATTTCAAAGCTTGTGCCAAACTCAAAATTAGTTACATGTAACTTAGGAAACGAGTAAATCATCTTGAAAATGACATATTACTTATTACTTACAAGATGTTTGAAAGTGCAAGTATAAGTCTTGCACAAATAAATATAATGATAATAAGTAGAGTTTCAAAGCAAGAGCCAGTTCAGTATCCTGTTGCATAGCATACAAATGCGCATGCTCTAGCACTAAATTCCACCATTCCTATATGTCCATTTATAGATAACATTTTGATGGGAAGTGGTATTTGGTGGCCAGAAGCCCTGGGAAAATAATTCTTTAAATTATATCATCTAAATATTTATATGTAGCCTATTCTAAACAAGTTTAATTGAGAAAAAAAGTAACAAATGCGAAAAAAAAAACCTAAAAATGTATCAGAAAATAAGCAAAGAATAAAAGACCTAGTGATCATGTAGTGTGAGAGAAAGAGAGAGTGAGAGTGAACATTATTTCTCATCACTCTGTAATCAGTTTCTATAATAAAAATTATTATTTTTTTTTTGGTCTATCGAAGTGTTTTTCCCTCTCGTGTTATTTGTCCTCAGATACACATCTTTAAACATTTTATTAAGTACCCTGCCTGTAATCTCCCTCTTTATGCTTCTGAACAACTAAGCACCTATATTTTGAACACATACACTTGACTCACCATTTGATCAGCTTCTCCAGTGAAGTCAGTGCGCGAGCAGTAGCCCCGCGGATCCCACGGTTATTGTTATGTCATGTGCAGACAGCCTCTCCACGGGGGCTGCCATATCCCTGCCAGTTCCATGCCTCTGCCATTTACTTCTACTGATTTTACTGCCAAGTTCAGCGCTCTGAAGAGAGAATAACCAGCCATGAGCAACATGTACTTTTTCTGCAGACTGACAGGGCTGTGTTTTAATCTCCTCTTGTGTCTCATAACAGAAGCTTTTATAACGGTTTTTGCTGACTGTCAGACTATTCTAAGCCACTGCTCACAATCAGTGAGGGGAGAAGACTTCAGAATTATTTACATTTACTTGACAAGAAAGATGTTGGGAATGAAATGTACATATGGTAAGAAGCGAGGGTATGCTTTAGAATTGGTATTCCGGGAAGGGAATTTTTTTTTCTTTAAAACATTGTACACATATGGAAGTTTTTTTTCAGTACTGAAGGAACACAAATATGGTATACCCATGACGTGGAAGGGATGGTTTTTAAATTGCTAATTGTGAATTTTTAAAATCTTACATAAAACAGTTTAAATAAATCATCCTTCTGCTACTCTAGGCCTGACTCCAGCAACTCACCAGCCATCTTTCTTCTTCTGACTTTTACACAACCAGCCGAGAAACCCATTCTCTTAAGTGGGTAGAATTGAATATTGGGAAGAATACTGAAAATGATTTCGTATGGTATATATAACTGTGAAATAACTGTTTATATCATTTTTAAAGATTTTATTTACTTGACAGAGAGAGATAGCATGCAGGTATGAGAGAGACAGAAAGAGAAAGAGCACACACGCAGGGGGAGCAGCAGGCAGAGGGAGAAGAAGGCTCCCTGTTGAGCAAGGAGTCCCTGCTGAGCAGGGAACCCCAGGTGGGACTGGATCCCAGGACCCTAAGATCATGACCTGATCAAAGTCAGAGGCCTAACTGACTGGACCACTCAGGCGGCCCTATGTATTTTTTAACTTTACCAGATTTTCTTAGAAGACCGATCTGTGAATCCATCTTGTCTAAATATGGTATCAAACCTCCTCTAAGCACTGACTTACTTGTTGAGACTAGTACTATAACCTGGTTCTGCCACTAATTTTGAGAACCTACAATTTGACCTTTAGGTCAACAGTTTCTTTAGGAAAATGGGAAGTTTGAAGTAGATTAAAAATTATAAATTCTATATTTATCCTGCCTATCACTCATATTGTGAAAATAAAGTATTCTTTAAATTAAAAGTGAATATAGAATCTGAACTACAGAGTGTCTTGATTACATCTTTTTGTGTAATAAACCACCCCAAAGTTCAGTGAATTCAAACAATTTGTTAGATCTGATAAATCTGTGGTTGGATACGTGGTTGTTCTAGTAGGGGAGTAGGCTGAGAGGCCAAGTCTAGAGTTAAGATTGGGAGCTCAGCTGGGGGCTATTATTGGGTGTCTTGTTTTCTGTGTGTGAACCTCTCCTCTTGGCTGTTTGGGATGCTCCATGTTATGATGGTGGGTTCCCAAAAGGAAACATCGCAAGAGAATTGTCCCTACGTACAAGAATTTGTTAGTTATCAATACTCTACTTGTGACACACTTAGAAATATCCCATTGGGCAAAGCTACTCACATGGTAAATTCCAGAGTTATTATGGAAGGTGATTTCATAATGACATGAATAACAGTGTGATTAATTGGAGGACACCAAAGTAATGGTGTATAGGAAGTCTTTGGGATAATTGGAAACCCTACTTAAACTACACAGAAGCTAATCCATTTAAATGGTCCTGCAGTCTCTAAAATCTTTTTGTTATCACCCAGCCTTCTTCATTGACATATATACTTACTTGTTTTTGTAGATTTTTGAGTTGTCTAAATGACCACTGTACTAAATGATTGTAAGAATGCTGATAATTCTTGGAGTATACACTGTTAAAATTACCTTTTTTAAAAATTTGACATGTAATGTATTCAGATACTTTATAGGTACTTTATACTTATTTTTATCAAAACATTTGTAATACCAATATAAGATAATTACAGACTTAAAAAAGCTCAATTTTCTTGATTCTTTACGAACAAATTACTTGTACATGACCTAAAACAACCTACTTTTTTTTCTGGCAGTCACGATTTCCAGTGACTTATTTTTTTAAATCTGACCTAACCATCTATGTATGCCAACAGGACAAAATCAAAATGTGAAGCTCAATTGAAAATGTATTTTTCCAATGTGTAGAATTTGCAAACATATTTTTATATTTAATTTACTCAGTCTTTATTTTTGGTATGTAGTGAACTCTATATAGTTCCATACTATATGGGATGGAACAAAATATATTGATATTAAAATAATCATTTAAGTTTACATAATTTCCCTTGTAAGTAAGCAAAACCATGAATCAGGTTCGCTTAGAATATAATAATTATCTATTGTGTCACTTGATGAGAAGTCCAGGGTTATGGTTGTGATCCAAAGCTGGCTTAAATGATGAGCTAGTAATGTTATCAAAAGTATATAGACTCCATTTCTCAATTGTGCTATCTTTATTGTTTGCTTTTGCACTTTGTTAAGCCTTCTCTTCTTTGAACTTGTTGATCAGAGAGGCATTACGTATGCCTTAATGATTTTCAAGTGGAAAAAAAAAAAATGATTCTCTTTTTCTTGCATTTCTTATTTTGCAGCAAAGAAAATTTTCCCAGAAGACAACCAGTACACTTTGTTTCCATTTTGATTGTCAAGAAATGGCTTTTATTGCCATTCCTAAGCCATGTAGTAGCAAAAGGAAAGAGATAGATCACCATGAGTGACTTAGACTATCATTTGGGATGAAATGGATCTTAGAGAGAATCAACTACTATGGCTATTACCATAGAATAGCTATTTTTTTCCAATTAACCATGTAAAAATTTTAATTGTATGATTGGATACATTTTTTAATAGGAGATAGCCTTTGTAATAGAAAAGGTGGAGATCTAAAAATCAGAAATTCTTGGGGAGCCTGGGTGGTGCAGTCAGTTGAGTGTCCAGCTCTTGGTTTCAGCTCAGGTCATGACCTTAGGGTCATGAGATCTAGTCCCCCAACCCCCAAGGGCTCCTTGTTCACCTTGGGATTCTCATTCCCTCTCCCTCTGTCCCTCCTGCTTGTGTTCTCCCTCTAAAGTAAATAAATAAATAAGTAAATGTTTTAAAAATATCAGAAATACTCTATTCTAGTCATTCTGCCTCAAGTTCAGAATCTTTTATTCAAAACCTTTAGTGAGATGTTTTCTTAATTCATGTATTTTTTAACCTTCATTTAAATATATATATATATATATATATATATATATATATATATATATATATATATCTCGCCTAACACATCCAATAGGAATAGGGCAACTCCCTATAATCCATAATCAAATATATGAATATTTGGGTGGATAACTAAGAATAATAGTGAGTGCTGCCACTTCCATTTCCAGCCCTTGATCCCTGGATCTGTAAATCATGGCTATCAGAGAAATAGCTCCATATAATGGATGCTGAGTCAGAGCACATAAGGCTTGTGGAGAAACTTATCTTAGCCCTGTGAGGCATTGCCCCTAGCTAGTGCTGTAACTGAGTCTTTTAAAAGTCATTTCACTTTTCTGTCAATCCAACGGCTTCAGAATGGTGGGAAACATGGTAAGACCAGTGAATTCCATGAGCACAGGTCCATGGTTACATTTAATTTGCTATAACAGTTGGTAGTTTTAGTAGAAGTATTGAATGCAGGAAAGCAAATCCATATCCCAGGGTAATTGTCTATCCCAATGTAATCAACCTATTACCAGGTAGTTGGGTAATCACCCCAGGAAATGTTATAATTTCAGGGGTCAGATCATACTTGGTGAATGGAAGTCCATGTTGCTGAGCCCATGCATAACCTCTATCCCTGCCACATGGCCATTTTTTCATAAGCCCACTGAATGATAACAGGAGTGACTGGGGAAAGAGTCTGGTATTCAGAGGGCAGATCATTCCATTGAATTGGTTATTAAAATCCTCTCCTGCTGAGGTCACCCTTTTGTGAGCACTTACATGGAGGTCACACTTCTTAACATTTTTTTGCCCACTCAGAGAAGTTGATTCACATCCCTCTTCCCCAGATTTCTTTGTCATCAATTTTCATGCTCTTTCCAATTCTCTGACCATCCAGCTAAACCATTGGCCACAGCTCATGAACTGATATTTAATGGCATATTTGGCCATTTCTCCTTCCAAGTATAGAGAATAACCATGTGCACTGCCTGAATTTCTGTTCAGTAGGAGGATTTCCCTTTACTATTGTCCTACCTAGATTGCCCCAGAAAGGGGCTATAGTGCTGTAGCTATCCATTTTCAGGCAGTGTTTGTATATCATGCAGAACCATCTTTAAATCAGAGGTCTTTTCTCCCTCTGTCACCTGATTATATGGAACTCACCATGAGGCCATAAGTATGGGCTGGTCGGGGGGTAAGAAAGAAGTGTAACAAGAGTAGGGACTCTGGGTTTTGGGGCCACCTTTTCATGTCACCTCCCATGCCTTCAGAGCCTACTCAACCCAATTTTGCATGTATCATTTCATTTTGATCACAGAGTCTTCCTTTGCACACCCAACTTTATGGCCTTGTGAGTCAGACAACGAACAGTTGATAATGAGTAACTCAAGTCTCATAGTAACTTCTGGTGTATAGTCAAGCATTCAGTCTCTACTAAAGACTGGTAGAGGCCAAGAGCTGTTTCACAAGAGAAAAGTATTTATCTGCAGATGATGGGGTGGGGGGGTTGCTGGTTCTAAAATCTTATAGACCTATACTAAAATTCAACTATAGGGACCTCCCAAAGGCTCCAAGCAGCTTCTCTGTCACTGATTCTTCAAGTACCATTAGGCCTGCTGGATCATAAGACTCAAGTGACAGAGCAGCATGCACAGCAGCCTGAATCTGTTGCAGAGCCATCTCTTCTCTGGGAACCATTCAAAACTAGCAGCTTTTCAGGTTTCTTTGTAAATGAACTGGGGTGACTCACCTAAATGAGTAATATATTGGCTCCAAAATCCAAAAAGGCCTGCTAGGTATTATGCCGCCTCTTTCTTGTGTTCAAGGATTTGATGTAATAACTTTTCCTTCACATTAGAAAGGATATTTCCAACACGCTCCATACCACAAGACGCTTAGAAATTTCACTGCAGTAGAAGGCCCCTGAATTTTAGCTGTATTTTTATCCCACCCTCTGACAAATTTCTTACCAATGACAGTAGAATAGTAGAATAATTGCTACTTCTCCCTTACTAGGTCAAATCAATATAATGTCATCAATGTAATAGATCAATGTGTTATTTTACAGAAGAGAAAGACAATCAAAATCCCCAAAATAAATTATGACACAGGAGTCAAGAGTTGATATATCCCCAAAGTTGTATAGTGAAGATAAATTGCCAGGCTTACCAACTGCAAGCAAATTGCTTCTGGTAGACCTTATGGACAGGTATGGAGGAAAAATGACAGATCATTAACTACATGCCCAGGCACCAAGGGATGTATTAATTTGTTCAATCAATGAAACCACATCTGGCATAGCAGATGCAGGTGGAGTCACCACCTGGTCAAACTTATGGTAGTCTACTGTCATTCTCTGTGATCCATCTGTCTTCTGAACAGGCCATATAGGTGAACTGAATAGGAATGTGGAGGGAATCATCACCCCTGCAGTATTCGAGTATTTAATGGTAGCACTAATTTCTACAATTCCATCAGGAAGATGGTATTGCTTTTGATTTATTATTTCCCTAGGTAGAGGCAGTTATAATGGCTCTACTTGGCCTTTCCCATTATAACAGCTTTCCCTCCACAGGTCAGGGAACCACTGTAGGAATTCTGCCAGCTGCTAAATATGTTGGCACCAATTATGCTCTCTAGAACTGAGGAGATAACCACAGAATGGCTTCAGAGACCCACTGAATCCACTGTGAGATAGACCTGAGCTTAAACTCCGTTGATCACATGACACAAAACCCCTACTCTGATTGGAGGTCCACAGTGACATTGGATTTCCTGGAATCAGTTGTCAGATCAGAGCCAATGTCCAGTATTCCCCTAAAAGTCAAATTATTTCCTTTTCACCAATGTATAGTTACCCTGGTCCAAGGCCATAGGTCCCTTTGGGGAAGGCTGGGAAAAAGATTAATGGTATATATTTTCTGTAGTATACTGGGGTCTTTCTTTAAGGGAACCTGGCCTCCCCCATTGTACAAGGGGTAAACTGATTCAAATTTAAGAACTGATTGAGGGGACATGACTCTCTGTTTTTAAGATTCAAGTTGGATTTTGTTCATTTGACCTAAAACTTTTCTGCCTATACAGATTAAGTAAGAATTTAGTAGGCTTCCTATCCATTTTACTTCTAGGAACAATATGATTAACTAGCCCAAGCTGTAGGTCTGAATGTGTCAGAGTACCTGATTGTGCTCTGACTTTGCTGCCGTTTATGGTAACCATGCCCACCTTGCTTTTGGTGATTGAGTGTCTCCACTTGGCCCCTGACATTGTGAGATGAACTTAACTCCCACCGCATTTAGGTTTTCCAACTTAGTGATTACAGTTTCCACTGTAAGGTCTGGCTTACAGAGAAAAATGGATCACAGAGCACTTTAAGGATACTGGGACCACCAATTACAACCTTAAGACACTTTAAGTTGTAAAACCTCTTTTGATTTTAAAGTAGGAAAAATACTAATTTTAGCATCAATGAAACATTGTAAATGATTTATCCTATTATTTTTCCATGTAAAATATCTTCTCTTAAATTCTGGTATTGACTAAAACAAGAAATTTTTCATCATAACAATCTAATTGAGGAAAAGAATTTAAATGTCTTTATATTTAATTTAGTTCATATAAAAAATTTAATACAGTTTCTAGGTCAGGGTACAAAGAAAAGCATTAAAATTCCTACTCCGTAGACACAGAAAGTTTGAAGCTATACGGTTTTCATGAAGGGTATTTTGCTTTGTTTTCAGAGTATTAATAGTGGTGGTATTTAAGTAGTTATAATTTTTTAAATTTATGATTAAAAACAGCTGTTAATTTGGTTATTAGTTTTGAAGTTGATGTTGGTTATTAATTTAGCATAAAATTTGTGGAGTAGTAAATATTTTTCTTCCATATACCTATACAAATCAGATGTATTCATAAATATCTCCAGATTTGCTTATCAGGGGACATTTCACTGTTGACATAATATTATTAAAATAATATGATAAATTCTACACAATAAATAAATAAATATTGGAAGTTTATGAAACATTTAATAAAATACTAGTACATAATCTAATATACATTTCATATAAAATACTAAAAGAATATATATGTTGCCAGTAAGATTTTTGCTAAACCTTTTTATTATATTCTGTGAAATTATTTTTTGTCTAGAAACTAAAAATATATGAAAAAAGGAAATTTGGGGTTTCTCACACTGTTTAAATGCCATTACTCTAGGAAAAATTTATAAATGAGAAAGGCTTATGTTAAAGTCACGCTATCCTGTCACTTAGAAATACATAATTTGAATTTTCTGTATTGTCATGTTCTTACCTACCTATAGACATTTTTGTGCTAGAGATATACTTACTTTATCTACTACCCAAGAGTGTTTATTTAAATGATATTTTGAAAGAGAGGTTAACATAAATTCCTTAGTGACTGAGACTTGATTCTTATAAATAAGAAACTCTTATAAATTCTTATAAATAAGAAACAATTAACAAATAATCAGGGTGTTACTTCAAATAGGTCATTTAAAATGGCATGCAGTCTGAGAAAAAAATCCTATAATGTATTATTAATATTAAATTATGCAGTATAGTTTGCATGAACTACAGCTATAGTTAAGTCATATTGGATGTCTTTTATCTTTTATATACTTTAGAAAACTTTTATTAGTTCTAAGAAAATAATTTTTAGTGTCTAGCACAACAGATTCTGAAGATAAAATACTCATAAAAATGTCTTTTTTCTCTTTTATCCATCTTTCTCCCTGCCCATTGACATTGCTATTATTCATGTTCACACACCATTCCCTTTGAAAGTATTTACTAGCTGTTTTTTTAATTTTTAAAAATTTTCTATGGGTAAACACCTGGTAATGGAATTACTGGGTCATATTGTAACTCTCTTTATAGTTTTTTGAGGACACTCTATATTGTTTTCCACAGTAACTACACCAGTTTGCATCTCTACCAATGGTGCACAAAGTTCCTTATTGTCCACATACTTGTTAAAACTTGCTATTTCTTGTGTTTTTTATTTTAGGCATTCTGACAGCTGTGAGGTGATATTTCATTGTAGTTTTGATTAATATTTCTCTGTAATTAATGATATTGAACATCTTTTCATTTATCTGTTGGCCATTTGTGTGTCTTCTTTGGAAAAATATCTATTCAGTTTCTCTGCACATTTTAATTGGATTATTTGCTATTTTTTGGTGTTGATTTGTATAAATTCTTTATATATTTTGGATATTAACCCTGATTAGATATTTGTAAATGATATATTTGTTGGCAGTTTCCTTCACTGCGAAAATAAAATATCTTTTTAATCCCTGAAAATGAGTCACTTGAAGGAGCAGTAGTCCTGTGAGCAGTAACCTCCAATACCTCTACATGTTGGAGAAGACTTCCATTAAGGCAGTGTGAGGGACACCTGGGTGGCTTAGTCAGTTAAGTGTCTGCCTTCAGGGTCCTGGGATGAAGTCCTGCATGGGGCTCCTTGCTCGGCAGGAGCTCCCTCTGCCTGCTGCTCCCCCTGCTTGTGCTCACATTCTCTCTCTCTGACAAAAAAACAAAACAAAACAAAACAAAAAAACAGTGTGAAGAAGTTGGTGAGTCTTTAGACACACACAGAGTACAAAACTGAATGAAATTATCAAAAATCATCCTTTCAGGTTTTATAAATTATTAAAGGTAGACAACAAATAGAATAAAATATATTCTTGGAAAACTATTAGAGCTTTGGGTAAGAACAGCACCTTGTGCCAAGTTACATGTTTTTCCTCCCACCAGGGTCTTCAGTTTGACTAGATCACAAAGGTGAAGGTTACATGGGCAAAGAACCTTTGCTTCTTCTTCTTCTTCCTCTCTCCCTCTCTCTCTCTCTCTCTTTTTTTTAAATACCCTTGTATTTTACTACATAGAGATAAATTTACCACAGTAAATATTTGGTATATTTCCTCAAACTCAAACTTTTTTTTTTACTAACATAAAATGTATTATTTGCCCGAGGGGTACAGGTCTATGAATCATCAGGCTTACAAGTTTCACAGCACTCACCACAGCACATATCCTCCCCACTGTCCATAACCTAGCCATCCGTAGGAAAACTGATTTGTGATGAGACACTAAACCTTGTGGTGCTGTCAGGTACAAGGACAAACCTGGTAGAAAATTAGAATGGGAAAAAAAAAACACAGCTTTGCTGTCCTAAGATAGCAGTCACAGTTGGGGTAAGCAGTCCCAGTTGGGGTAGGACAGACAAAAAAAATAGCAAGAAGTTTCTGGAAATGAGAGCTACAGAAGGGATGAAAATGTTTGAACACAAGCTCTGCACAAACCACTGACCTCTAATCTATGCAACCACTAGAAAGCCAGACTAAAAGGCAATAATAATATAAAGAAGAAGAAAAGAAAAAACAATACTAAGCAGAGACATCAGCAAGTATATACCATAAGGAAGACACATTCTGCAGTTCCAGTGTAGGTTCAAAAAAAAAAAAAAATACCCAAACAATAACAACAATAACAATAAGAACAAACCAGAATACAAATATATTATGTGCACTATAGTATCTAAGATTTCCAGTTTTCAATTAAGAATTATACCACATGCAGGGAAATACAAAAATATGACCCATACTCAAATTCAGATGTTGAATTTGGTTGCCAAGGACCTCAAAGAAGTTATTATAAATATGTTCAAAGAATCAAAGAAAGTTATAATGATAATAACTCAACACATAGGAAATTTCAACAAGGAAGAAAACTTCAAAGAAATCCAAATGGGATTTCTGGAGTTAAAAAGAACAAAAACAAAAATGAAAAATTCAGAAGATTGACTCAGCAGTAGACATGATACTAAAGAAGAAAAATCAGTGTACTTATAACTGATCAATAGATATTAGTTCATAAAACAGAGAGAAAAAAGATAGAAGGAAAGTCAACAGTTTCAGTGACTCTTGTAACAATCATTAAGCATGATGATACAGATGTAATGGGAGGACTAAAAGGACAGGAAAGAGAGAGAAAGAGACTGAAGAAGTTATTTGAATAAACAATGGCTAAAGACTTCCTGAATTTGATTTCGAAAGCACATTATTCCAAATAATTCCAGGTAGTGGAAAATAACTCCTTCTGCCTTAAGTGCAGGCTACCTGTAGGATTTTCTTCTGAAGCATACAGAGAGAGCTGGGGAAGAGTGAATTTATAGTGGGGAAACTTTGCAAACATTACCTCAAGCCAGTTGATCAAGGTTAATTAATATAGTGACAATCATACTGATAATTTATACCCTTAATACAAAGTGGTAAGAATGGTAATTTACCTCTGTACACTTTCTCAACAAGCTATATTATTCCATTCTCATCATGGGAAAAGCACCAGACAAGTCTCAGAACTAAAGGACATTTTACAAAATATCTGATCAGTAACTCTTGAAAATGTTAGTCATCAAAACAAGAAAAACCTAAGAAATTATCAAAATCAAAAATTCTAAAGGAGACATAACTGCTAAAAATAATATAGTATCTTGAATAGGAGATAACCAAAGAACATTAAAGAAAAAATGAGGAAATCTGAGTAAAGTTTGGATTTCAGTTAATAATAATAATGTGTCAATATTGGTTCATTAATTGTGAAAAATGTATCATATAAGATATGTATAATAAGAGAAACTGAATGTGGGCTGTAGCGAAAGAAAAATTCTTCCTCTCTCCTTCAAGGTCTTCCAACTGGACTAACAATTACATTTAAATGAGACAGATTAACAGAAGAAAAACCCCCAATGTTTTATTATGTACACATAGAGGCCCAATAATGAAATTGAGACCTAAAGAAATGAGCAAGGCAGGCATTTCTTACAGTGTTTAGGCAATGAAACAATAAATTCATGAGAAATTGCCAGGGTAAAGAAAATAGGTGTTGGGGAGCTTTAATTAGTAGGGAATTCTAGGCAGAATTTCAGCTGAGGTATAAAAAAATAAGGTTTTGTTTCTACAGCTTTCTTGGCTTTAAAGTTTCTATCTCTGATCACCAGATCCTTATCACAAGGATCTCTTTTTACTTCTTAGAACATGAGAGATATTTTTCTTATGAGAGATTTATTTCCTGCTTTCACAGGGACAGAGGAAGGTCTGAGTGTTCTTGCATTGATGGTTTCTTAAGTAACTTTTATTAAAATAATCAATATGACAAGGTGGTACATTTTGGAGCGGCCTGTCCTTGGCCCCTATAGTGCTATTTGAGAATTCTCTGTACTATCTTCCCAATATTTTTTTCAATCTAAAACTGGTCTAAAATTAAAAGTCCATTTTAAAATGGAGGAAAAAATTGATCTACAGATCCAAACATCTCAAAAACTTACAGATAGGACACAGTGATCTACATCATGACAATTATATTCAAACTGTTGGATGACAAAGATAAAATTTTGATACCAGCAAAAGAAAAAAGAAAAAAGAAAAAAAGTAACCTCATTACATATAAGGGAATAGGAAGTGATTAACAGGTATTAAAGATTTCATATGCAGAAGAACCATCTTCATAATTGGTCTTCTTAAATTTAAAGTAGTAAGAAAGGTTAACTGAAAACACTTGTATTACTTGTGCCAAGAAGGAAAAGACCTAATAATGAGCCTTAATCCCAAAGTAGTTTAGGAACTTAAATATTCTCTTAATAAACCTTTCAAACCTTGGATTTGTAATATTTTTTTTCTTTACAAATTCTGCCCTCTTCACAATATGTCTTCAACTAGTTTGACATAAGGAATAAATGTTCCATAAAGCTAAATAATCACTCTTTTAAAATATTACTCCATTATATTTCTCTCAGTTCAATAATTTTTTACAGTTCATTTTATTCAGGCAGATGTAGATAAAGGAAAAGAAAAAGTAGAAATCAATTAACCCAGCTTGTATTATGCGATAACAGAGAATCATTAGGATTCTTTAGAGCAAAGAACGATAAGATAAGAGATGTACTGTGGGAAGATTAGTCTAGTAGTCTGAGTATATGGGATAAATTAATGAGAATCAGTTAATAGATATCTGTTAAGAAGTAATTTTGTGACAATAACAGAATAACCCGATCTGTACAGACAGATCGAATTAGAAGGAATAACGGATGCTTTATTGAATTCAAAAAATGGGGTAGAGAATGCTTAGAGCAAAGTAAAAAAGACTAAGTATTAGGAAAAGTGAGAAACTGGGTACAGATATTATTATGTGAAATTCTCTGTGATCTGATCCCAGATAACCCCTCTTGCCTTGTCCTTATTCTTTACTTGGCTCCTGCCAAACAGAATTATGTGCTGTTTTATAATTATGTCATGAATTTGTCATCTCTAAGGACATTTGCTTGAGAAGTTCCCTACACTTTGAGTGCATAGTACTGTTATATTCAACTAGGTCATTCATTCTTTTAGTAACATTAAATAGGTACTTATTAAGTAACTATTTTAAAGGATAGTACTATATTCTGTGGCTGACAGCTTAGTAGGGAAATGAACCCATAAACAAATGATTTTGGTAGAGCTAAACAATGAATCATAAAGATATGTAAAAGTATGGTACAAAAGCACCATTGTTGTGATGATAGGTGGGCAAGGACCAGTGAACCTGGAGACAAAGAAAAAGAATGGAGAGAGCTTGCTTCAATAGAAATGTTAGATTGTATCCTTCAAGGCCCATTTTTCTAAATTTGACTGATAGCAAATATCATGAAAGGTACTTAAGTAGAATATGTCATTCACAAAGATGGCGTGTTGATGGGCTTTGAAGAATTTTAAACAAGGAAAACTATATAACCAAGTTTGGCTGTCAGAAAATTGTTTGGCAGATTTATGGGAAGAATTGAGAGGGCCTTGGCTCTAGCAGCAGTTGGAATAGTTGGGAGAAGTGGTTTAGGCATCTAGAATTCTAAGACTGAAGACAAAACGTAAAGATTTTTACAAAATACGAGGAATCTGAATGACACCAACTCATTGAGAATTTCACTGATCATTTTTAGATAGAAGGTATCTCTTTCTTGAATCATTTCATCTTGCTTATGTACCTAAAAAATTGCAATGAATGATCATTTGCATGCATTTTGTATCACCACCATCTTCCGGACACACATGCACGCACGCACACATACACCCATGCATGTCTCTGTGCTTCTGCACAAACACACCTGTGTGTATTACTTTATAATCACTTTGTGGATGTAAGATCAAGTTTATCCAGAAATTAAGTGTTGTATCAAGTTGTGGCTCAATTACTACTTAGTGAAAATTTGAATTAACTAGCCCTATACGATTATAAGGTAGCTATTAAAAGAAAACTTTGACTGAAGATAGGTCACTGTAATAAGCTACACTTCAGCTTCAGGGCTCTGGCTGAGTCACTGTTCTTTTTTAACCATGTTATCCTTTTTTCCCAAGTGTAAAATGAGAATAATAATGGTTACCTGCCTCAAAGGGGTGTTGTGAGGACTAGCTAGTTGACAGTTTAAACTATTTTGAAGATGGAATGTACTATAAATGCTCCAAAGAAAGTTTTTAAAAGCACAATGGAATAAAACCCTTGAACCATAACATTAGGAAAGTTAGTATGTCTTTTAGGCTGGCAATCCTCGACCGATAAAGAATTCTATGGGAAATGAACTCCACCACATTCTTTATTTTCTTGCCTCTTTTCTACTTTCTTTTGTAGCTTATATCTGGCTAGTGACTCAATGCAACAGGAAAGTTCCAGTTACACCATATTTTGAAATAGATGTTACTCATAAAAAAAGAAATGCAATGAAGATTATAAAATGGTCATTAATCACACTGGAAAATGTAGCATTTCAATATAGCACTATATTCAGAATTCACCAGAACTATTTTAAAATTCCCTTTATCATTAGGAATTCAAGGGTATTTTGAAGTTGCCTAGAAGCAAATGTTCATTTTTTGTGAGGAAATATACTTTAATAATTTTCCTAAAACATAAATATCAGAACTAGGTCAGAACTTCATTTTTCAAAACAATTGCTTGTTGTTTTTTTCCAAATGCCAAATGACACACTCAAAACTCTGAAAAAGAAATTGTTTCCTCTAGTCATTCTTATTAAGAGCATTTGCACATTTGCATACCCTATTTTAAAAACAAAAATTCGCATGCATATAGGTTAAAACAGAAGAACTGCACACTGGGCAATTTTTGTGAGAAGGAGATGTTTATTAATGAGACATCTTAATCAAGTTCACATGTGCTTTAACAAAGCTGAAGCACATCCTCACTAGTCTATGTTCAGTAATATAGGATATGAGCCCATGAATCGGATTTTCATTCTTTACTGAAAATAGTAAGTAAAAACTCTAATATTAACAACAACAAAACACAACTTCTTATTAGATATCATTCAACCATGTGAAAGGAAGACAGCCTCCTCTTTGCAATAACATGGATGCACCTTGAAAGCATTAAGCTAAGTAAAATAAGCCAGACATAGACAAATATTTCATGTACCGCTTATGTGTAGAATCTTAAAATAAATAAATAAATAAATAAAATCAAACTCAAAGAAACAGAGAGTAGAAAGTGGTTGTCAAGGGCTGAGGGGCAGTGAGGAAAATAGGGAGGGATTGGGAAAAAGGTGCACTTTCAGTTATAAGATGAATAAGACCTGATCTAATGTATATAACATGGTGACTATAGTTGATAACATTATATTATATAATTGAAAGTTGCTAAGACAGTAGCACTTAACTGTTCTCTCACACACATAAATATAAATACGTGAGTAATGGATGTGTTAATTAACTTAGTGGAGAGATTCTTTTCACAATGTATATATATATATTATATAATCATGGTGTAAATATTAAATATCTTACAATTTTGTCAATTATACCTTGTAGGGGCCAAGGGACAAAATGTGCTGCCCCAAATGTGCCCTAAAAGGTGTCACCTTGCATATTGATTATTTTAAATAAAAGTTACTTAAGAGACAGCCTGTGCAAGGACACTCAGAATGCCCACAATCCCCTGAAAGCAGGAAATAATCTCCATTTGTGAAAGGTACTTTTCCTGGAAAATGAGGTACAGAAACATCTTTATCACCAGAGATAGGAAACTCAGGGCCTAGAAGGCTATGTAAACAACCCTTCTACTTTTACTAATTTATCACTCCAGCCCAAATTCTGTTTAGAATTCCTTGCTCACTGAAGCTCACAAAGTCGAGTTTTCTTTGCCCTGTCAATTCTTTATAGATTTATTCTCCTTATCCAAAAAGTATAAAAACTCTCTGCCTTGGTAATTCTTGTAATTTTTAATTTCATTACTGGATCCCTGTGCTCATGTAATTAAACTTTGTGTTGTTGTTTTTTTTTTTCTCATGTTAATCTTCCTCATATAAATTTGTTAGTCCAGCAGGAAGAACTTGACAAGTCATAGAAGAAGTTTTTTTTCTTTCCCTTTAACCTCAATAAAGCTGCATTTAAAAAAAAAAAAAAAGTTGAAAGTCAAAGAACTGAAAAAATTCTATATTTTATAAGTGGAGAGCAGTCAGGATATACAAAGAATCAGTGGAATAACTATAACAGACTTGAGTTAGGTATAGTACTTATAGAATCTAGAGAATCAGATAAATAGGATGCAAGGCTGTTGTGCATTTCTGTGCTATTTGCAACTGTATTTCTAGCCTCTAGAATGGTTTCATCCTATAGTAGGAGCTCAATAAATATTTGTTGACTCAATAAATAAGTGGAATATGGATTCGTAACTTGAAGTGGTAAGCAGTACGGATCAATTGTAGCTCCCTAAACAGCAGAGTGGCAGGATGGAATCTGTTTTGGAAAGCTTATTCTGGTGGTGGTTATGTGAGGTGACACTAGAGGAATAATCACATGGCAATGTTGATGGAACCATTTCTATGGGAGATTGCTTGACTCAGCCACGTTTTGAACATCTCATTATCCATGCTTTCAAATGCAAGAAAATCCAACATTACAAATACTATCAATTGAATCAATCTGACATTTATGCCTTATGATATCTTGCTGAGCTATCACAGCATTTGCATTATATATAAGCAGTGAACCAAGAAGGAAAGGCTTTGTATGCACTACATTTGGCAGCAAAAGCTATATAAAACAAATCCGTTCTACATTTGTATTAAAGTTGAAATCAGTGTGCCTGTACCTACAGAAAATGGAGGGCCAAAAAAGAAAAGTTGTTTGCTCTTGAATTTTATTTTATTTTTCAGTGTTTCTGGTTTTGTTGTTGTTGTTTTTTTGTTTGTTTGTTTGTTTTTAATGAGGGATGCAGAAAGATAAACCAGGACCTCCTTCTAGAGCTCATAACATGGGTAAGAAAACAAGAGATACTACTTAACAGAGGAAAATAACATCCAAGAGACAAATGTCCATGAAAGTGTTTTTTAAATATAATTTCTTATACAAATGTGTGACTAAATACTGACTTTGTGGTGTTTTCTGAAAGTGCTTTGAGAAATATGAAATCTTACTATTGCGTGAAACTCGTGGTCCATCTAGCCAAAGGTCCTTTCCAGTGGTACCAAATTAACTTGTAGGGAGAGCAAAGATAACTGCCAGATAACTTTTAATCTGTGAAGTTATCCAAAGTTTGAAAATACCAAGGGAAATCTTAGAACTCAATCAGTGAATGGGTTCTCCATACCTGCAAGTGCTATACATTGCCACTGAGAGTGCTCCTCAGAGTGGTGGCATATGAGAAGTTAACAATGTCCTTCCACCTGAATTCCTCTCTTCGTCCTTCCCTCTCTTATCTTCAATCACTTGTGTCATGGGACATATATGTTTGTTGGAAAGTTGTTGTTGGAAAGTGTTAGACTCTGATAGTAAAGCAAAATCAGAGTTAAAGACAAATGTTTAACCAGTCACGTTCAAACACAACCTATTGAATGAAGAACTTTAGGTTCAAATGGGCAAATATTCTGCATTCCTGAGAAATCTCAGTTTCTCATTCTGGTGAGTATTTTCACGTTGCACTTTGCAGCCACAAATTAAGTGAGTGTATATTTTTCAGTGTGGGATTATCACTAAAAGATCTGAAATAGAAGACCAGAAGAAAATATTTTGTATCTATATATTTTTTAAAATATCCATCCATGAAAAAGGAGGCAGGTGTTAGTTTCCTATGGGGAACGTTCTCATGGAGTCAATATAAGGCTAAATCTGTTCACTCCATTTCTTGTTCTTTAACAGCTTCTGTGGTTCCACCATTGTCCTGTTCAGGTTTGGAAAGCTCTCAGTGGTATTGCAACAACCTCAAATGGCAGCTTGTCTGCTCACCAAGGACTTTCAATCAAATCCAAGATCCCCCATCTCTCAGGACCTTGCTCTTCATGTTCCTGCAGCTAATCTTCTCAGATCAGTGCCAGACCCAGCGCTGAACCCTGATCTCTGAATTTTAATCTTCAAATGAACAAAAATAAAAACAAAACAAATGACAAAAAGAATAAAACAAATATTTTTCACTTTTATTATAAAGATGCTTGTCAATATAGAGTCTGATTTTGGAAACATCAAGAACAGGGTTAATTTTCAAGTATTTGATGATTAAGAAAAAGTTAATAAAGAATTATTTTCTAATTATTCTAGTCTTATCTAATTTTCCTTTCATTAAACAAGTATGGAGTTGTGATAACCAAGATGTCCAAATTTTATTATCATTATGAGTAAAAATATTCTGAATACTATTACTATATTAGTAACAATTTATTTTGTAACAATAATTATGTATAATATACACATTATTAAATGTATAATAATTTCAGTAACATTTATATGTCTTTATTTTCACTTACATTATTTCAACTAACCACAATAGACAAGTGTTGGGATGGTGCACATATTATTATCTTTATCTTATTTGGGGGAATCTACTAATCGGAAAATACTAGATAAAAGCACTGGAGTCTTTTATGTCCTGTTTCTTTTACTCCACCACACTGCTCTTCTTCCTGATTCTTTCTTTCATTAGGGACTTCTTTTTTTTCTTTAATCTCTGGCTAAAATTAAAATTTATCACTGAAATACTGAACTTGTCCAAATTCATGGTTGACCTTATTGACAATAAAGCATTTTATCTAAATTTACAGGATGAAATTTTACTTTATTTTTAATTTGGCAACAGAATAACTATTATCAAGTAACTTACTCACTATCCTTCACAAATATATACACGATAATATAGCAATCACTATTCTCACTCTTAAGATAAAAGGGACTTTAGAAGCCAAAAGGATCAACTGAATAATTTGCAAGAGTTTTTCTGGAAGCCATATTTCCAATCTATGTAGATCTCTAAGTCTTTGCATAGGTGGTTCTGTGCTTTCTTAACTATTAACAAATTGAGACATTTAATGTTCAATAAATAGTGTGCTACTCTATAGAGTTCTTTCCCTCACTCTTCATCTATTTGAGTAATTAATATAGTTACACATATTAACATATTACATACACATATTACAAGGATTTCAAAAGTTATTGTCTACTACACAATAGAATTTTCACTCTCAAGTATTAGAGTATAATCACTACACAGAAGTAAAAAATGACAGAAATTAGCTTCTACCCAAATAATAAGCTTCCCTTCTCTGAAATAACAGAAATAACATAAACATCTGAGCTAAATTATAAAATTATCATAAACAGAGTCATGTCAGAGATGGGGGAAAATCATTCTAAAGGCATGAAATTTCTCTAGCAAGAATTAACTAAAACCTCATTAAAATAATTAACATAATTATGAAAAAATGTATTTCTTTAATGAGGACTCTGCTTGAATCTGGAAACATCATGAAAGCATATTTTGCACCTTTTTATTTAAGCACCAAGATACTTGTTGTCTGGTGTTAATAAGCACAAAAACCCACATTTTGGATATGAATGAATCAGGTTGTCTCAGTAGAATGATGCTTTTACACATTCAGATCACAGAGACTTTCCTTTTTTCTGATTCTGTGCTTACCAAACATATTTCTGATTGTAATTTGACTTGTAGACTAGCACATGTTCAGATAGCATCTTAGTCATATTTGGGCTTTTAGTATAGCTTGCTGAAGGAGGGAAAATGTGCTGATCTACCTTTAAGTTCAGGCATTAAACATCTGTCTCTGGGGGCTTGCTTAATATGAGCCTGCTCTCAGGAGACAAATCTATTCTTAGTGTGTAGATATATCCAGTCCTTATGCTTGCCGAAGCAAAGGAACTGACTCCAGGCAGCTGCAGTGAACTCTCAGAAATGATGAGGGCAGATGAGGCATCCTGGAGAGAGCCAATACCTTTCTGGCTGCTCACATGCCCAAAGCAACTTTTATTTTAACTTCAGTATCCAGCATTTGCTATGTATTCAGAATTGTGATAATAGCTCCTGAGAATTCAGGGGTGCCTGGGTGGCTCAGTTGGTTAAACATCTGCCTTGGACTCAGGTCATGATACCATGGGGACCCCATGGGACCCAGCCCCATGATGAGCTAATCATCAGCTGAGAGGTATCTTCTTCCTCTCCAGCTGCCCCTCTGCCCACTTGTGCTCTCTTTCTCTCTCTCTCACTCAAATAAATAAAATAAAATAAAATAAATAAAATTAAATAAAATAAAAATAGCTCCTGAGAATTCAGAGTTAGAAAATTTGAGCCTTTTCCAAGGAACTTGAAACTTCATTTATGAAATAATTTTATTCTTGTTCTAAGAATGGCAATGACTGAGAATTCTAAGTATGAAGAACCACAGGATGTTAAAATTAAAATATCATCATGACAGGAAAGGCATGCCAATCCCTATATTTTACACCCATATGTGAGAAGAAAGCTTTGTCCATTTTATTTCCATGCAGTGTCCAGGGTGATTATTTTAAATCATATTTGGTAAGTCCTCTGTTAAAATCTGTTAAAATGGCCTCTTTTATTCCACTTAACACAAAATGCATTATGTTAAGCATAGGCTTGCATCTGTCTTTGCCTGTCTGTACCCACATCTCCCACTGTTCTAACCCTCTCTAACCCCCCTCTGGTAAAATAAATTTTTTCCTGTTTTGGGTCAGGTTTCCTGGAAACAGACTGTTGAGAGAGAAACATGTGCTTCGGAGGTTTATTGGAGCTGAAAGTAAAGGAAGCAAAAGGTTGGGCAAAAGCAGTTGAACAGGGTTACATTTAAAACCGAAGCCTAAGGTGGTCCAAAAAGGAGCTCTGGAGTTTGAAAGGCTGTTTGGAGTGGTACTAAATCAAGGCAAGAGGCTCAGGCCTGTGCCTCCATCCTGAAGAAGAAATCTAGATAGTGCCTCATAGCATCTACTCTGGTTTTTCTGAATAGATGGATATCTCTCCTTACAGAGGGGTTTTTTACGTTTTTTCTGTTCCTTTTCTCTGGAATGCTCCCCTCTTCCACCACCCTACCACTATTATCTGGACTTTTGTGTTTTTTTTTTTTTTTTTTTAAGATCATTTAAAAAGTTACAAATTCCTCAGAATGATTTTCTCTGATCCCTGAGTCTAAGTTACATCTTTCTTTTAAACTCTTTCATAGCAACCTATACATTTTATATAAAATATTTTATATAAAATTAATAAAATGTGTAATTATATTTTTCTTGTGTGGTCTTTGTGTTTAGTATTGCTATTTTCCATTTGTTTTATATCATAATCTTGAAGCATATAGCTTTTGCCGCAACTATATAGTTAGCAACTCACCCCAGTGACTTAAACATCACAAATTGTAATAAATATCTTGAAATTAATTAATAAGTCAGGGTCTTCTTTTCCTTAGACTCTAGTAATTGCTGACATTTCCTACTCACTATAATGATTCAAATTTAACTTCATTAATTTTTTCTTATGCATTGTATGATGTTAGTATTTAGAATTGTTGCTGATACTCCAATATAACAGTTCTCAGAATTGGCTTGAACAAGAATGACCTGGAGGTCGTGTTATATAGACCTCTATTATAGAATGACCTCTAGTCTTATTATAGCTCAGAATGCTGAGTCCTGCCCCCAACATTCTGCTCCCATACATCTGGGTTAGGGCTCTATATTTACATTAATGCTGATGCTTCTGCTCTAGGAATGGCACTTGGAGAACATTATTCTAGGGAAACTTTAAGATGAAACAGTTTTGCATACTTGTATTTTGCATACTTGTAATTTGGGAGATATTTTTATCTTTATGAAGCCATTCTGTGGGATAAGATAAGGGCAAACATATGTCAAACCCTATTTTAAATTTGAAGTTTTTTTGTTTGGTTGTTGGGTTTTTTTGAAGATTTAATTAATTTATTTGAGAGAGAGTGAAAATGAGAGAACCCAAGCAAGGTGGGGTAGAAGAAGAAGAGGGAGAAGCAGGCTCCTCACTGAGCAGGGAGTCCAATGCGGGGCTTGTTCCCAGGAACCTGGGATCATGACCTGAGCAGAAAGCAGATGCTTAACTGGCTGAGCCACCCAGGCTCCCCTCAAATTTGAAGTGGTGATTTCTCTATTTACTTTGATAACTTTTCTTACTTTAAATTCTGATAATCTGATGGATGCAATTTTATACTTCATTACATATGTCTTTGTCAAAAAACTTCAAAAGGAGGTTGAATCACAAACATGACCATTTTTTATTGGCTGTCCAGCATTGCTATTTGATAGGAGTATAAATTCCAAGAGCTGCTTTTGGTAAAGAGATAGTGTCTAGATAGAAGTAAATGGAGAGAGAGCCATATCATAAATAAATGGCCCTTTGATAAAAGGGAGTAGGAATCACTTATCGATCACAATAGACAAAGACACTTATATCTAGACAGAACTCAGGGGAGCTTCCTATGTACAATGTTGAATCAGACATGGGTTTCATTGCCTTCATTTACACTGGCATTTGCATGTATATGCCTGTATACTTGACAATCCCACCAGTCAACAACTCAAGATATAATACATTAAACAATCAAGAACAATCAATGGGTCAAATAAAAAAATAGAATAAATTAAAAATATGTCTTGAAACAAATAAAAGACAAGAAGGATATACAACCAAAATTCATGGGAGTCAGCAAAAACAATTTGAAAAGGGAAGTTCACAGCAATAAATGTCTACATTAAAGTGAGGGGAACCTCTAACTGTGCACTTCAAGGAACTATGTAAAAAAGAGCAAACTAAGCCAAATGCTAGTGGTGGGAAGGAAAAATAAGTGAAATAAAGACCAAAAACAAAATAGAAAAAAATCAATGAAAGTAAGAGTTCATTTTTTAAAATAATAACATAATTAAATATTTAGCTAGATTTATCAGGATAAAAAGAAAGAGGCTTTGAACAAATTAAATTATAAATGAAAGAAGAGCCAATACAACTGACACAGAGGATCATAAGAGACTACTGTACACGATTATATATCCAAATTAGATAACCGAGAAGATATGAATTAATTCCTAGAAACATACAACCTACCAATATTGAATCATAAAAATATAGAAAACCTCAACACACCAGTTACTAGTAAGGAGACAATCAGTAATCAAAAATTTCCCAATCAAGAAAAACTCAGGGCTAGATGGCTTTGTTTCTTTACAAAAGAAGAATGAATAACAGTTCTGAGCAAGAACAAAGCTGGAAGCATCACACTTCCTGATTTAAAACTTTATTACAGGGGCGCCTGGGTGGCTCAGTGGGTTAAGCCGCTGCCTTTGGCTCAGGTCATGATCCCAGGTCCTGGGTTTGAGCCCCACATTGGGCTTTCTGCTCAGCAGGGAGCCTGCTTCCTCCTCTCTCTCTGCCTGCCTCTCTGCCTACTTGTGATTTCTCTCTGTCAAATAAATAAATAAAATCTTTAAAAAAAAAAAACTTTATTACAAAGCTGTAGTAATCAAAGTAGTATGGAATGGGCATAAAAAAGAGACACATAGCTAAATTGAAAAAAATACAAAGTCCAGAAATAAATCAGTATATGTTTGATTAATTATAGACAGAGGAGCTGAGAATACACAATGGGGAAAGGATAGTTTCTCCAATAAATAGTGCTGGAAAAATTGGATAGTGACACACAAAAAAACAAACAAGCCAAAACAAGACAAAAATACCAAAAAACTGGACCCCTACCTTACACTATACACAAAATTCAATTCAAAACAGATTATTAAAGACTTGAACATAAGACCTGGAAATATAAAACTCCTGGAACCATAGAGGAAAACATAGGAAATAAGTTCCTTCACATTGGTCTTGAAAATTTTTGAATATGACACCAAAAGCAAAGACAACAAAAATGAAAGCAAATAAGTTGGACCGTGTAAAATAAAAACCTTCTGCTAAGCAAAGGAAATAATCAACAAAATGAAAAGGCAAGCAAAAAAATGGGCAAAAATATTTACTAGCCACATCTTTGATAAGGGATTACTAATCAAAGTAATAAGGAACTTCTAAAACTCAACAGCAAGAAAACAAAACAAAATAAAAACCCAGTTAAAAAATGAGCAAAGGACCTGAACAGAATTTTTTTTTCCAAAGAAGACATACAAACGGCTAACAATTACTTGAAAAGTGCTCAACATCATTAATCATCAAAGAAAGGCAAATCAAAAGCACAATGAATTATCACCTCCTGTTAGCAAGACTATTATCAAAAAGACACAAGTTAACAGATGCTGGTGAGGATGTAAAGAAAAGAAACACTTATACCCTGTTAGTGGAAGTGTAAATTGATCAACCACTATGGAAAACACTATGGAAGTTCCTCAAAAAAGTAAAAATAAAATAAGTTACAGCAATTCCATTTTTGGAATTAATGTCTGAAAGAAACAAAATCATTATGTTGAAGAGGTATCTGTATTCCCATGTTCATTGCAGCATTCTTCACAATAGCCAAAGTATTGCAACAACCTAAGTGTCTGAATAGAAATATATAAAGAAAATATAACATATAAACAAAATATTATTCAACCTTAAAAAAAAAATCCTATCATCTACTTGACATGGATGAACTTGGAGGGTATTATGTTAAGTGAAATAATCCAGACAAGACAAATGAACACGGTATCACCTATATGTGGAATCTAAACACACACACACACACACACACAACTGAACTCAGAAACAGAGAGTAGAAAAGTGGTTGGCAGGGGCTGGGGATAGGAGAAATAAGTACAGTTTGGTGAAAAGTTACAAACTTTCAGCTTTAAGATGAATAAGGTTTGAGGATCTAATGGATAACATGGTGACTGTAGTTGAAAACAAAGTATTATATAATTAAGATTTTCTAAGAGAGTAGAACTTAAATATTCTCACTAAAAGACAAGGAGGGAGGATATGTGAGCTGATGAATATGTTAATTAACTTGATGGGAGAAATCGTTTCATTATATATGTATCTATACATATATCAAAGCATCACAAAAACCCTTTAAATATCTTGCAATTTTATCCATAAATTACAACTCAATAAAGCTGAAAAAAAAATGAAGGCTCACAAATGAAAAACGAAAAAAATGGATAAAAAGGAGAAAAAGATAGGTAATACACATCATGACAAGGATATGACATATATAGTAAGTTGAGATGGGATAAATAAGTCAAGTCACCACTGTAAAAGTCATCTGTAACTAGGAAATGTCTATATCTTCTTGTGTATTCTATATATCTTCTGTCAGTCTGTATGTGCACTGGACTCTAAGACTAATTGACAATCTTTACTATTGGCTTCTTCCCTTATATCCTAATAAATAACAACATATTCCAGATTGTCAGTATCGATTAGAGGAAGTGAGAATCAGAATTAGAAAAAAGCAATTGTCACACGGTAGCAGGATTTCATAAACAGAAACTGGAGTGTAGACAATGGTGTTTTTCTTTAATATGGGAGCTGGGGCACCTGGGTGGCTCAGTGGGTTAAGCCGCTGCCTTCGGCTCAGGTCATGATCCCAGGTCCTGGGTTCGAGCCCCACATCGGGCTTTCTGCTCAGCAGGAAGCCTGCTTCCTCCTCTCTCTTTCTGCCTGCCTCTCTGCCTACTTGTGATTTCTCTCTGTCAAATAAATAAATAAAATCTTAAAAAAAAAAAAAAAAAAAAGAAAATTTAATATGGGAGTAGTTCCTAATAGACACTTGAATGTTTAATTAAGAGGCTCTGAACTTTATTCCATTTCCAACTGACCTCACCCAACAGCATCCCAGTTTATTTGAAATTTTTTTCCCAATGGAAAAACAGAATTATAGAAAAGAAATGTGTTTTAAACAACATTACCTTAGAATACTCTGCCTACAACCATACAACCATGAAAGTGATGTTCTTTAATTCTCCAAGAATAAGGAAGCCAGATTAGTTTCAAAGTAGGGAAAAAAAATAATGTAAGTTACTAAAAGGGAAAGTAGTATTTATGATTTTTCACACAAGTTTGTAAAATGGTGTAAATTCCATTCTGATGGTCAGAGTGGTTAGGTTAAGATGTGCCCACTGAAACAATGAAACGGGAAAATCCTCTTTTCTCTACCTTTTTTTTTTTTTTTTTTTTTGCCCTCAGTGGATTGGATGATGTCCACCCATGCTGAGGAGGGAAATCTACTTTACTGATACACTGATTCAAATTCTGATCTCATCCAGAAATCTCCTCACAGACACACTGAGAAATAATGTTTAATCTGGGAACCCCTTAGCCTGTCAAGATGACACATAAAATTAACTATCACAGCTATGGAGCCATAAAAATTGTTAAATATATATAAAGCCTATATTTATCTGATACACATATCCTTATTCAGATATTCAGAAATCTAAGCTAAATCTAAGTTATTTCTCTCTTTGTAAATTCTTGCAAGCCTCAGTTAATTCTGAACATTAGTCTTTTTGACACTACCCTTCCTATTTAGATTGCGCATTGGCTATGTGCCTCATTCCAGAGTTTTCTTTTGAAAAATCTGAATTCATCAGAGAGCACCCGACCTGCAATACTTGGCCTTGAGTTTTGGTTTCTTTAAATTTTCTTCAAGCTGGGGGCACCTGGGTGGCTCAGTTGGTTAGGCATTGGACTCTTGGTTTCAGCTTAAGTCAAAATCTTATGTGTCCTGAAATAGAGCCTCTGCATTGAGCTCCACACTCAAAGGGGAGTCTGCTTGAAGATTCTCTCCCTCTGTCCCTTACCCCTCAAATAAATAAGTAAATCTTTTTAAAAATTTTTTTTTCTTCAAGCTGATCATACACGATTAATCAAAAGCTACTTATCTTAAGTCACTGCAAAACTTTTTGTCAATTAGCCTTTTTAAAACATCAATATCTTTGCCTTTAGGATTTTTGGGAAAAAAAAATCCTTTAAATTCCAACTAATGAACAGATTTGTTCCTGCCAACTTGTCTCTACTTTGTCTTAACGCTACATGTCTTTCAAGTTATCCATAAATTCTATTTTACCAAGTCCTTCCTTATAAAGAGGGAAGGAATCCTTCCTCTTACTATTTCCTCTTTCTTCTGAGAGAGCAGAAAATGTTTCTTTTGTATATAGAATGAAAGTTTTATGGGCACCTGGGTGTCTCAGTCAGTTACGTGTCTGCCTTCAGCTCGGTTCATGATCCCAGGGTCCTGGGATCAAGCCTCACATCAGGATCCCTGTTCTGCTAGGCATCTGCTTCTCCCTCTCCTCCCTGCTCATGTCTTCTCTTGCTATCTCTCTCTCAAATAAATAAATAAAATCTTAAAAAAAAAAATGAAGATTTTAATCATGTGGAAAGATACTTGATAAAAATAGGGATGAAATCAAGTGACTCAAACCATACAGATAAAGTAAGAAGTAGTGCAATTATAGATTGATTATTTTGATAAATCATTTCAATAAGCCATTATTAAATTAAAAACACATAATTAAAATATATTAATACATTAATTGAATATTAATATAGTTGAATTCATAGCATAATCTTTATTACATTCTAGGGTCAGGACAACTTCTGTGTTCATTTTTATTTTGTTTTACTTAAAATGTCTCTTTTCAATTTTTCTATATGGTTGAACATTTATTCTAACTGCATAATACTTTTCTTTAAAAATTTTTAATGACAATTATTTTGGAAAACAAGACTTTTTATGTTTGCAAAGTAAAATAGATGTTTAGAGAGATATAACATGTTAATAAAACAGTGATTTAATTTACTTTTCATGGAGTGTGTGTTTTTGCTTTGGAACACTGATTTATAAAGTTGTAACAAGCAGAAATGTACTTTTAAATAAAGTTGTAACAACTAAATTTAACTTAAACTTAATTAAACTTCCCTTCCAACTCTGAAAAACGATCTGAGAATTTTGAAGGGGTGGGGGGTGGGAGGTTGGGGGCACCAGGTGGTGGGTATTGTAGAGGGCACAGATTGCATGGAGCACTGGGTGTGGTGCAAAAATAATGAATACTGTTATGCTGAAAAAATAAAAAATTAAAAAAAAAACTGAATTAAACTTAACTGAAATGTTATAATTATAAGGCACATATTTGATAGTAGAGCTTTATTTATTTTTTTCTATTTTTATTTTTTTAACTTTTTATTTAAATTTCAGTTAATATACAATTCAATATTAATCTCAGGTGTACAATCCAGTGACGACACTTATAACTCAACACTGGTAAAGGAGCTAACTTCTTTTTTTTTTTTTAATTTAATTTTATTTTTTCATTGTTCCAAGATTCATTGTTTATGTACCACACCCAGTGCTCCATGCAATATGTTTAGAATCCTGAAAAACTGGAGTGTCTGGGTGGCCCAGTCAGTTAAGTGTCCAGGTCTTGGTTTTGGCTTAGGTCATGATCTCAGGGTAGTGAGATCAAGCCCTGTGTCAGGCTTCAGGCTCAGTGTGGAGCTGGCTTGGGAATCTTCCCCTACCCCCACTTCTGCCCCTTACATGTGTGCACACCCTCTCTCACTCTCTTAAATAAATTAATTAATTAAGAAAAAGAAATCACGAGAAACTAACAAATTGGGATAGTCTCTCATTCTGGTATGTGCTGAACATGGTTAAGAATAAGTGTACCATATTAAAATTACAACTACATTTTATTTTTATTTTTTTTAATTTTATTTATTTATTTGACAGAGAGAGATCACAAGTAGACAGAAAGGCAGGCAGAGAGAGAGAGAGAGAGGGAAGCAGGCTCCCCGCTGAGCAGAGAGCCTGATGCGGGACTCGATCCCAGGACCCCGAGATCATGACCTGAGCCGAAGGCAGCGGCTTAACCCACTGAGCCACCCAGGCGCCCCACAACTACATTTTAAAGATCATTTTCCAGAAAACACATGTATTACTTGGCAACATATGAAATGTTAACTACAGGTAACTATTTCATCTTTCTATGTTTTCACTTAACATACTGCAGTATTTTCTACTAAACATAACTAAGTATTCTTCCTAAATATCAATGAAGAATTCCTATTAACAAGTAATTGCTAATTAACAAATGCACACAAATATCATGATATATTGAAGCTTATAGTGTACTGAAATGAGCTAAGAAAGAAACAAACAAATACAAAACATTTGCAAATCAATGTGTTGAAATAAATAAATGGTTATGCTGACTTAGATGATACTTTCATTAAGACTCTTCTCTAACTTGCTAGTATTTAAACTGACAATTGGAAGACTGAAAAATACAGAGGGAGATTATAGCAAGCAAAGGCAACCACAGAATGGGACAATCTGAGTCTGGAAGAAACCAATGTGTCTTCATACCCATAAGCAGTGTGAACAAGGTGGGAGCCATTATAGGGTGAGTATGCTCCGGGCAGATAACACTGGTGTTAGATAGAATGGTGAGAGATTTTTATTTTTATTTAACAGTAACAGGAAGCCATTGAAGTGGGAAAGCAGAAATATGACCATGTCCAATTCATAGTTTGTTACAGAGGAAGAAATATCTCACTTCAAGGAAACTATAGTTGAAAGATTCCCAAACTAGAGGAGGTATAAAATAAAACTCTCAAAAACACCTCAGGAAATGAAGAATAAGCATTCACAATTTTAGAATAACACTTTATCTTCAGGACACCAAAAGCAGATGACAACTATTCTAGTCACATAGGATTTTTCTCTTGTGCCTCTCTTCCCTACTACCTGTTCAAGCTTTCCCATGGCCAGATACACCCTGTGATTAGGGGGAATGATGTAAAATAACAAGTTACAGAAACAGGCGTAAGCTGCAAGGGGAGAAATCTTTCAACTAAATAGGAATTTTTAATTTTTTATTCTTATTATTTATTTATTTATTTTTAGAGAGAGAGATAGTATGTGTGAGTGGTGGGGGGAGAGGCACAGGGAGAGAGAGAGAGAGAGAAGGAGAGAGAGAGGATCTTAAGTAGGTTCCAGGCCCAGCATGGAGCCCAACTTGGAGCTTGATCTCACGACTCTGAGATCATGACATGAGCCAAAATCAAGAGTCGATGCTTGACCAACTGAGCTACCAAGGTAACCCGAGAATTTTTTTTTTTACTTTTAATAAAATAGTAGAGAGAGATAATTTTCATTTAATATAAGTGGCAATAAAATAATGGACCTAGGGGCACCTGGGTGGCTCAGTGGTTAAGCCTCTGCCTTCAGCTCAGGTCATGATCTCAGGGTCCTGGGATCGAGTCCCGCATCGGGCTCTCTGCTCTGCGGGGAGCCTGCTTCCTCCTCTCTCTCTCTCTGCTTGCCTGTCTGCCCACTTGTGATCTCTCTCTGTCAGATAAATAAAATCTTTAAAAAAAAATTTAAAAAAAAATAATGGACCTATAATTGATTCTATTCTGGGAAGTGAATAGCTAGATCTCAGAGATTAACAATGAAAGTCATTTTTCCTATGCCTTATCAAGCCTATCTCTGCATTTGTATGCTGAAAATGCAGAAAGGAATTGGTCATTTCACAAATTGGAATTTAAATAACTTTTTACATCATGTAAGCATGAACTAATTTTCTTTGAACCCTAGGTTTGGTATTTTTGTAGGATGTGCATGTTACATCAAGTCCACTAGGACGTAAGTCCAAAGACAGACTTTGCCATTCTTTCTCTCTCTGCTGCATCTCCAATATGTTGCAGAGTGCCTGGGACACAGTATGTTAGTTAAAATTGAATCAACTTGAGCAGACTACATAGGACTGCCTTATTCCTAACATCCTCAGCAATTTTCAAAATGAAATCCTCTTACGGTGTAGCTGAATTTAATAGTTCAAAATATGGCTCTGTACCTTTAAAGAACTAATCTATACAAACTCCCCTCTCAAATATTTAAGACAACATGATTATTATAGCAAAACAGAGAAAAACTGCTTTACCAGGAATTTATTCAGACATCTTCTGGGGAAAATACTATTTATGACTTTATAGAACACGTCAACTTACAAAAGCCACAGCCCAACCTTTATGATGTAAATTTGTCTAACAGGAGTATTAGGACTGTCTTTAACTCATTTGTGAGGAATTCATTCCAGTCCCTTTGGGAAAAATACTTTGTATGATACCATGAAACATGCAAACATATTCATGTCCTAATGCTCAGGAGTCTAAGGATTTAATAGGAAAATTAGAGAGCTGTGAGCATCTCTGGCAAACTGACAAGTTTAGTCCATTTGATTGAGGGTCCTCTGTAAGAATTAGTCTTTAAGGCAGAGAAATCCAAGCAGGCAGGCTGATTCACCAACAGTGCTTAACATCACAAGGGTACAACTCAGTGATGGTCATTCAAAATTGTGTACAGCCCACGTCCAGATTTGAAGAGAGTAGAGCTAATAAGTAAAATGGAAAAAGCTTTTTTACTAAACCTCTGTAAGTCACTGGTGCTGTGAACAATACTTTTGGGCTCAAGTGGAAGAATCAGGTTCTCAAGGGAGAAAGCTCTGCCTTTTCACTTCCGCATCAAATAGAATATGGCTTTTATACAAAAATACTGCTTCAATCGATATCGAAGGAATCCAGAACACTGGCAGTAATAGAAGTGTTCAGTGCAGTTTGGCAATTGCTGAAAGAGTCAACATAGTCCAGAGGAAGCAAAACGGGAGACTGGAGAAAGTTATTTATGGCAGAAGTCACAGTAGCCATATCTCTTGGGATATTGCTGTATTCCAAAATGGAAACAACACTTGGCATTTATGGAATAGCCAATGTGTGAGGCCAAAAGGGGGAGATTTCAGGAGAAAATTGGCTGAAAACATGTGAAAGCTATTGGGGGTGTTTGAAAAATGCCAAATGTATTTAGATGGGGACTTCATAGGGATTACTAGGGTAGATGGTGGCTAAAAGAGTAATTGAAATACAGATTTCAGCGTAAACTGATAGGTTTATCACTTGGAATATGCAATTTATTTATTCTTTATATATGTTTTCTTCTTGATACTCTTATCTCAAAGGCTGACACCATCAGCTACTGTATTTCCCAAGTCAGAAAACTTAAGCTTTTCTTCCACACCACACCCAATGCTAGCACCAAATGCTGTAGATTCTACCTACTAAAATGTCTTAACAAATGCTGTCATTAAGCCTTTGTTGTTTCTTGTGTGAATTGCAACAGAATTCTGAGTAGCTTCCCTGCCTCCAGCAGTTTTCTCTATCATGTTCCAATGAGATCATTGTTAAAAACCAATTCTCATTATTTTGAGTTTCCTCCTCAAATCCTTTAAAATCTTCCTGATAATTTCAACATGAATTTCAAATTCTCAACATATTATCAAAATTCTTTCAAGAACTAGAACCTGCCTATCTTTTATAGAATGCCTCAACATGCATAATTTTCTGAATATGCTTTATTCTTTCTTACTTAATCTTTTATACAAATGGTCACCTGTGTTCAGTTATCAAGCATACACATGCCCACATCTTTCCATTTTTAGCTTAAATATCTCTACCTTTAAGAAAGTTCCATCTTTTTATCCCCATCCATAATAATAGCAAGACACTTTCAATTATAAGTAGAAATACAAAGTAGTTACAGAAAAACAGATTGGAATTGAGATCAAAGCTCCAGTTTTAAGAAACTTGTTTCTCTATCTATTTGTCACAACTTGCTTCTGCCTGGTTACTTCCATGACTTAACTTAGGGAATTAAAAGTGTCATCAGAAGGCTTCTTCTCTGGACCTCTTGTTTTTGCTGCTCTCTGTTTGGTTTCAGTCTTCTAGTGTGGGCAGTATTACTGCTGGAAAACCCACATTCATATCAATCTGGCTTGGTAATGTGAGTTCTGTCCCTTGCCCATGTCTCAATCCCAGTACAGGGGAAGACATGTATAGCCCAACAATCCTAGACCCAAATCCAATGTTCTTGGAATTGAAGGATGCTTCTTGGCACTATTAGGTCATAGACTTACTCCAAGGTGGTAAAACAATGCAGTAATTTAGTCTCTGAAGAACTATTTGGTGTAGAGATGGACATATCTAAATAAATCAGAAGTTGGATGGATTGACATATACATACAAAGTAACAGTAGTCCAAAGGCCCCTTTTTCCTCCAAAACCTGGGATAGTCATCGGGATCTATGTTCTTGTGGTAACTTACATACACCTTTATCAAAGTGTATATCTTATTATACCATGTTTTAAATTTCTCAGACTCTCTGAAAATTCCTCAATGATTATGATGATGATGATGATGATTTTATTTCTGTATTATCAATGCTTTGTATGGACTTGCAAAAAAAATAGGCATTGCACAAATGTTTGCTAAATAAATAAGTGCCAAAATCATAACATCTGCACCATGCTTTCCTCTTAAATTGCACTTATCTGGGATCTGACTTTCCATTTGATTTTTGTTTTTTATTGAACAATGGAAAGGACTAACTTTGTACTGCTAAAAATAATTTATCTTATGAATTATATATTACCTTTAGCATAATCAATTTTATCATATTTAACAGTGGCATTCGCCAGAGACAAACATCCTTATAGACCCTAATATTAAAAATGTTCTTTTTATTAATCTCAGGACATCAGGTTTGGAAAATATGCATATTGCCATTTAATTTACATGATGTATTGCATATTAGAAATAGTTTTTTTGTTTCTTTGTCAGTATCTACTTTGAATAACTTTAAAAAAGAACATGAGACTAGTCAAAGCCACATCAATTTTTTTGATTATATGACAGGAAAAATGCTTGTGCATTAATAATTATTGAGTATATTTAAATCATTTTTCATTTATGGAATAGCATTACTTTCTGAATAGTGTGGCACCACATATGAATGATTCAAGGCAAAGCAGAGTCTCTCGAAATCATTTAGTTCCTCATTATATCAATCTGTCATTCACTACTGCCACCCACAAAAACTTCTCAATCTTGAAAAAAGCCATCATCTGTCAGATAACTGGATGAGTAAAACAAATAAGATGATAATTTTAGAAAGTTTAAAGTATTAAATTCTCAGAAGACTAAAAAAAATTATTTTTGGCTATTTTGAGGCTGTTAGCTATGAGAATTCCAAAATACCTTTAAATTCATTTCCCCCCCCCCCCGGATCATATTTTTTTTTTAATTTTTTTATTTTTTTCAGCATAACAGTATTCATTATTTTTGCACCACACCCAGTGCTCCATGCAATCCGTGCCCTCTACAATACCCACCACCTGGTGCCCCCACTTTAAATTCATTTTTAAAACAATGTATAATTTTCAATTATTTTTCCCATTCAGAACAAATTGTTTTTCATTTTTTTAAGTCTCATTTATTTAATGCAAACAACTTTTATACCAGTAAAAAAGTTTTTTCTCAAAATACAAGCACATTTAGAAGCACCTGAGTGGATCTGTTAGTTAAGCATCCAATTCTTGATTTTGGCTCAGGTGATGATCTTGACTCAGGTCCTGGTGTCAGAGATGTGAGATTGAGCCCCACATGGGGCTCCATGCTCAGTGGAAGTCTACTTGAGTTTCTCTTTCTTCCTCTCCCACTGCCCCTCCTATCCTCTCTCTCAAATAAATAAATAAATCCTTAAAAATACATGTAAGAACATTTATTATCTATTAAATGAAAAAACACCAAACATATTTAATATATTTCCTGGCTTAGATTGTAATCACTGATTCATCCATTTGTGTAATATATATTTACTATACAGGAACTAAATTGTATTGTTAAATGTTGGGCTATTTTGTTGATATAAATTTTAATATCTATTGAATATGTGTAATAGTTACTTTCAGTAATGCTTATTTAATTTTATAATGATTAAAGAAAATAATAGGTATTCATTAATATATTTAAAAAGGCAGTCCAATGTAATGGATTAGTTAAGAGTTTGTCTCTAGAACTCTGGAGACAAAGAATTCTATTCCTGTTATCCATGTGCAAGACATCAAAAATTCTGTACTTCAAATTATTCATCTATCAAACTAGAATGGTAATAATGATACCTAACTCTAAGATTATTATAAAATTAAGTTTTAATTAATATTGGTTTATTTTTCTGTCACTGTACATGATGAAAATAGTTAAGGTAAACATTTTCTACTAAGTATCAAAAAAGGAGAATGTGGGGCATTTTTTATAATTGCAAATGTTTAATACAATAAGCAATCAGCTTATTTAGTATGAATTATTTTATAAAACACATGGTTGCCATGGTCCCATTTTAAGACTCAATTTAAAAATTAAATTAAGTGGCACCTGGGTGGCTTAGTCACTTAAGCACCCTATTCTGATTTCATCTCAGGTCATGATATCGGGGTTGTGAGATTGAGCCCTGCACTGGGCGTGAAGCCTACTTAAAATTCTCTCTCTCTCTCCCTCTGCCCCTCTTCTCCCTCCCTCTCTGAAAATTAAAAAAAAAAATACATAAATGCATAAAATACATAAATACAAATAAATACATAAATACATTAAAATATTTTCACAATTAATTTTAAGGCGTTCTAACTACAGATTTAAATCCTCCCTCAAGAGTCACTGACCGAATTCACTAGCATCTGAATCTCCTTGGGAATTCTGGTTTAGGATTAGATGATATTAAGCCATGTCCTTAACCACCCAGTGTTCGTGAACTCTACGGGACATATGACTGAGAAAAACAACAACAAGCAAGTTACCTGTAGAATTATAGATTTATGTAGGACAATATAAAAACTGCTTTTATCTAGTCTGGAGAAGCCTATGTATTAAAAAACGCTATGAGTCAATTATATATGTGGACTAATTAGTACAGAAAGTGGCTCAGAACAAATGTGTACACAGTTTTGGCTTCTGGTTTCATATTGGATGATGAAGAAACTGTTATTAAAGGCTGGAAGGGTAGTAATTTAAATGATTCAGTGCTAAAACATTTTGTAAAAAATATCACTTGTAATAATTTGGAAGGCAGGCAACATTCTTAAATAGGCTTTTAACTTTATTCAAATAGGTTGGGAAACAAGATATAAGGAGTGCTTCTAAGTTGCCATGGGTATCCTTTGACAAAGTATTACCACAAACTTAGTAAATGATTGCAAAAAAAATAAAAAATAAAAAAATAAAAGTAAATTTAGAAATGTTCTAGAAGTTACAGAAATATGGAAAGTTGGAATATGAAATTGATTCTTCTCTCTATCCAGTACCAGATAAAACTGAGATCTTTGGGCAAGAAAGGCCAATCTAATTCATGGAAAAGATTTTGAATCTATTAAACTGGTGCTTAATAGATCTTTTCTATTGTACAAAATGGTTCAATTAAAAAAGAGACGAAAGTGATGGCTCTTCCATGTTGGCTTACAGGTTGCTTCAGGATCCACAGAGGTGACCGAGGGCAGCAAGCATATTACTCAAGGCACCAAAAACCATGACTTTTCCCCAGTGGATGGTGCTGGTGGCAGGACCAAGGCCAAATGGGACTGTAGCCAACTCTGTAGGGAGACAGAGCTATTTCTGGGTCTGTAGCTACACCCACTGTCAGAGAGCTTGCCACCTGGGCACAGACCTGCTTTCTTGAAACAGTCCTCCTCAGTTTTGGGCTCCATCAAGGCTTCATAAACTTCTACTTGGATCCCAAAGATCCCATAAGCCACTTTTATCTGTGGATAGCTGCCACATTATTGTTGCTGTGGGGCATCTGAGAATGGGGCCCCCAATTTCACCATCATGTTGATGTCCTAATTACATTGTTAAAACTATTTTCTTCATCATTCTAAAAGAGGATTATATATATATATCCACCCTTTAATATCAGACTTGGACATGTAACTTGCTTCAGGCAAGAAAGAGTAAGCAGAGATGACCTATATTACTTCAATGCATAAATGTTAAAGGCCAACGCATAGTTTACCACAGTCTTCTTTCTTTTCCCAAGATTGACAGTGTTTAAGAGACAGTTTCTACTTTAGCCTGGGTCCTGGAGTGACCATAAATGACAAAACCCATCGCAGATTTTTTTCATTCTTTTTAAGACAATATAACTTAGTTGACTGATATTCAGACAAAACAGCCTATACTGTCCACTTCTATGCCAAACCTAAATCCAAATCTTACACAATTTCAGTCTGTGTAAGACATAGAATATGTCTTATATGATATAATAAGACAAATAATGTCTTATTACATGATATAATAAGACAAATCCAAATCACAATAGCCAAAAAGAAAATAACTAGCCAAAAATAAATGAATAAATAAATAGCCAAATGAAAATAACTAGACTCTTGCCCAACCCAGAATGGTTAAGGTTACACAGTAGAAAATGTGGCCAAATCTGTGAAATTGTACTTGATTAGCCAATGCGGGTCCTTTCAGGAAAATATGGCTTCAGGTAAACAGGGAGGAGAAGAGAAATGCCATACAAGCCATATTTATCATTAATAATCTAAAGTACAGACTTTCCATATAAATACTAGTACAGTGTCTCCAAACAAACAGTTTGAAATATTTTCTACATTCTGGATTGTTAAAATTACTTATATTCATACTCTCCAATTTAAATGAAATTTTAATTGTGAAAGGCATTTTCTGTTGGTTACTTGATCAAAGTCAGTGTATGCTCTCAATTAAAATCCTTAGCACCAACTAGGACCAGAGTCTTATTACATGGTTTAAAAATACACATATGCTCATTATCAAGGTTTCATGGGCTCTCTTTTTCTCCTCTACTTTATACTCCATTTAGTAGAGATTTCTTCTGTCTGCACACTTTGTTACCATTATTCAAGACCACATAATTTTATACTGAGCCATACCAGAATCTGAATTCTGCTTTTTTTTTTTTTTTAATTAGCTCTGGTGGGGTGAACCTGTCACAAATTCCTAAGAATATTTCCTTTATTCAATCCTTAGTAGTAGAAGATGTGGGTGGTACAATTCATAAACATTGATCTTTACTGTTATGCAAACCAAGAAATCCAGAAGAACATGAAAAATTGTTCCTAATTTCAGATTTGATTTAAAAGTTTAAAGCTTTGTATACTCTATAGATGATAAAAGCTAGTCATAGCTCTTTACTGTATTCAAATGAATGGACTAGGACTTTGGTTCTAAGAGAGAAAATAATTATGTATGTTTATAAAGGATTGATAAAAGATGTGACTGAACCTACAAGTGAGAATCAATATTGTGTTCTTTTCCGTCAGGATTCACAGCAGGAGACAGTTTTTCTACCTTCCTTCAAGTTAATGTTGACCATTAAAAGAAAAAAAAAAGTTAATGTGGGCATTTTCCTGGGTTCTGGCAAATGGAATTTGACTAGAATTTGAAGTGGTCTGTTCCAGATAACCTGCAAAATATGTCTCATGTGGTGCTCAGTCTCTTTCCTCATCTGCTTGTGGATTTTCATGACACCAAGGTGGGCAAAGCAGTACAACAGACCTCTGAGTCAGTGAGTCCTAAGAGGTACTGACCCACTTCTACAAGTCACTTACTCCACCTGCACTGAATTAAAATGGAATTAAGAAATAAACTTTAATTATGAAGGCATTAATGGCCATTGGAATTTTGGAATTGTTAAAAAATTAACCTTCTCTGATTAATAGCGTGCTAGAAAGCAATCATAAAGTACTTTATCTTTTATCACAGTTACTGCTCATAGCAATCAATTGATGTAGAAGTCCTATCTGCAGATAAATAAACCAAAGCAAAAATAAGTTTTCCAAAGTGCCAGAGATGCTGAGTGGCAAAATTGGACTTGAACCCAAGAAGTTTGTTTCCAGATCAGCTTTCTTAAAAATTACACCATCTCTTGAGATAGTCCCAAAAGACCAACTCTTATAAGTGGCAGGGGAATTTCTATTTAGTACACTTTCTCTCCTTTTACTCCTTACGTACAGTCCCTCAATCACTTTAACCACTCTGTTTCATTTGTTACTTGGTCATAGGCATTTTGCTCTGTCAGATTCCAATGTTGGATGAAGTTTGGGCAAGACAGGAAGGACTGGAAATTCTTTAGATGCCAAAAAGCAATCTCACCATCACATTTCTTCACTGGGTCAAAAATTTATAACACTTACTTGGCATAGTTTCCAAAAAAACTTTCTCTGTATCTTTCTATATGTAAAGATGAAACTTACCTCTCATTAAGGGAACGCATACAAGCATAATTAACTTAGATTTCACTTGAGAAGTTTTCCTCATTATCATTCCAGACCAGAATGCTGTCGGTTGCCCATGTCTGGCTAATTATTACTCTAATCCTCACCCATAACTGTTGGTGGACAATAGAGGAATATACCTACCAGTGTAAGTGTTGCTGGTGATGCTGCAGAGAGCTTCCCTGAAAACAATACTAACAAGGGAATCTAGAAATGACAATTGATGACCTTGGATCAAGATATATCTGAAGTTGCCCATACCTCCTTAGAATCCCAGCAGATTAACATCTAGTTGGTAATATTTGCTAGATGGACATCCATAGCTTGATATTCAAGTATCAAAGGTCAATACTCTGAACTTGATGCTGGGAGAATGCAATCTTAGACCTTGAGGGTAGAACTCTTCTCTTTTTGTAGGAACTTCCAATTTTGCTTTTCTATCCATCCTTCAAATTTTATTCAGGGTGGTTGGTTCATTACCAAAAATTCTGATTCAAAAATGCATATAAGAGGCATAATTTCTGAAGTAGTAACAACAATGAAGCTAAACAACTATCAATCATTTGAGTTTGAATCTTGCAGGAATGGGGAAATCTACCTGTATTTTCACAACATTAGACAGGCAATTGCTGGATTTAGATTGACAAGTAGACATGTTTTCCTTGAGCAAATGACAAAAAAATATGACAAGCCTTTTGCTTTGCTTTTTTGCTTTGCTTTTTGTTTTTCTTTTGATTTTGCTTTTCTTGCTTTTAATCCCAGCCTAAGTCCTTTACCTTATTTTTCAGGCTATAAACTAGAACCCAAGTCATGCATTTTTTTTTCCTTTGCAAATCAAACATTTTCAAAAAGTAAATGAAAATGTAGTGCCATGGAAATTTAATGGGATATTTTATCAAGTGTCTTTTGCTTTTAAGGTGATGAGGACATATATGTTAGACCAGGTGTTGGAACTTCTCAGATGTTTTGCAAACACAAATTAATAAGCATGATATAGTATTATTAATAATATAGACTCTACTCACAATAAGACCGTTGCCCATGCCAAGTCGTTGGCAAGCCCCAAATCATCCCTGGTTTCTACCTTTTCAATGGGGACTGTCCTTGTTAATTTTCTTATCTTCAGAAAGGGGGTGATTCAGACCACAGTAAACTAGTAATACACCATAGTGCTCATAGCCCAGTACAGTTCCTTTTGCCCACAGCCTGGTATCTGTACAGAAGTCAGCAATGCAGGAGTTGTGACATCATAGAGGATGAAATTCTTCTGTTCCTCTTCAGGCCAAGCCTACTCAGGCTGCTATCTTGTCCTCTGTATACCTCCTTCCAGGGCTCCTTAACTTAATAGATCTTACCATGGCATAAAGACCTCTTTGGATCTGTGTAGTGTACCTGAGGAATGATAATGTGCATTCTGAAAGTTGACTTGCATATGCGAGTGCCTGCTACTTCCTCAGGCACCTTTTCATCTTCTAGCTTACTTATCACTTGGCCTTACTTAATTTTCTATCAGACTTTTAGCCTTGTATTATGTATTGTCTTATATTTTTTGCTTATTATTTTACATGAAATATTTAACATTTCTAACTAACGTGCTAGATATTTGAATGTATAAATCACATGTGACTTCTCTAATAATTTGAAGTACTTAAGACAGAGTTTAAGAATGATGTGAGGGGAGGACTTACAGTCCTCATATTACTGATGGGCACTTACAGAAGGAAGGTAAAGGCTAGTTGCATTTTGCTCTTATTTTATTTAACATCCATTCTCATGAGAACTATAGAACATTTCTTGATCATAGAAAGTCAAAATTTTGATATGAAATGTTTTAAAAGATTTTTTTGCTGGGGCACCTAGATAGCTCAATCAGTTAAGTGTGAGACTCTTGATTTCAGCTCAGGTCACCATCTCCCAGTCCTGTGACTGAGCCCTGTGTCAGGCTCTGTGTTCAGCACAGTGTCTGCTTCAGATTCTCTCTCCATCTTACTCTCTTTCTCTTTCTCAAATAAATAAATAAAATCTTTAAAAAAAATCTATTTACTTGAGAGAGAGAGAGAACATGTGTGTGTGTGCATAAGTGAGAAGGAGGGGCAGAGGGAGAGGGAGAGAATCTCAAGCAGACTCCCCACTAAACGTGGAGTCAACGTGGGGCTTAATCTCATTACCCTAAGATGATGACCTGAACCAAAATCAAGAGTCGGTCGCTTAACTGACTGAGCGACGCAGGCTCCCTAATATGAATACTTTCTAAACCAAGTTAAAAAATGCATTGCCCAAGTCAAACTAAAATGTCTCCAAAGTTATAACTGGAAATCTTCTATATCAATAATGAATTTCTTACTTTATAGAAGGGAAAGGGTGATAAAAAATTATTAACACAATAGTGTATAACAAAGTCAATTATTATGTTTAGCATCAATAGCTATAATAAGGCAAGATTCGATAAGAGAATAACTTGGAATAAGTGGAAACCATCGGTACCAATTTTTTTTAAGATTTTATTTATTTATTTAACAGATTGGGAGAGAAAGATCTCAAACTCGGGGAGTAGCAGACAGAGGGAGAGGGAGAGGCAGGCTACCAGCTGAGCAGAAGCTGATGTAGGGCTTGATCCCAGGATCCTGGGATCATGACCTAAGCCGAAAGCAGATGCTTAACCAGCTGAGCCACCGAGGCACCCCTGGACCAATATTCTTTAACACTGCTCTCATTCCCTTCTTTAGTCTTTTGAAATTAGTTTGAGGTATTCAGAGAAAGGAAGTGTGTAGATACCTCATTTCCTTTCTACCAAGTATTTCTTCCTACAAATTTCCACCAATTGGATTAGAGATATGAATTATTGGGATCCTTGCTGCAATTAGGAGTATTATTTAAACTTGCTGATTTTGATTCACTCATCTTGTAACAAAATTATTAAAGTAATTTCCCATGAGTCTTATTGTATGATTACCAACTAGCTTTAAAAGAGTTTTTGAAAAATAATGTACTTTTTTGGTATAATGACTATTTCCATGATGATGGTTAAAAGACATCAGACTTTTAAAAAATATTTTGATTAGACAATCACTATCTAAATGCAAATAAATATAAGAAATAAATTCATGCAAACATAATGCCCTGAAATAAATTAATGTTTGATTTGATGAGCATATCCTAAAGATTGCTCAATTCCAGAGGGGGGAAATAATAAAAACTACAATATCCATAGGATAATGTTTATTTGGAGAATGAATTGCTTTCTTCCTTTCCACATTCATTAAAGTTACACTAAGAATTTGAATATTAATTGAATGTTGATTCTTTTATGTGGTAATACTCTACTGTTAAAATATGCCCCTAATAATTGTTCAAGATACTGACTGGCTGGTTTGTTTTTAATTATCTTCATTATCTAGTTTTTGACACTATCAAAGATAGTAATTTAACAAGATTAAAGATTTAAAAATTGAAAGAATAAATATCCCTTTTAAATTATCATATAAAAACAATAAGTTTTATTTGAGATGTCTTGATTTTCTGTTGAAGTATATTATCCATATTCTAACTAACACATAAGTATCTGAAAAATTTAGTCAGGAAAAATAGTTCTTATTTAAGATAAGTCCTGAGTTTTGTTGTTGCTGTTGTTTTGTTTTGTTTATTAATAAGGGAATGCATTTATCTCTTTGTTAATATTTTGGCATAGCTAACCCCCCAAACTGATGAAATTATATTTCTTTAATTCTAAGTAATTCTTGTTTTCATAATTTGACATCTCTGAAATAAAAACATGTTTAACAATTAAGCTATTTTACTACTATAATTGGTAGACTTTTTTCTCAGTAGAACACAATACATTGCTTACAGTTGACACAATCATTGTTTCAATAGGTGGTACAAATATTCGAACAAAAGCATAAAAATTTACTCTGACATATCTCTTCTTCCTTAGATTTAGCTACCTAAACTTTGAATTTAGAAACAAATATTCAATGTTTTTCTTTAGTAAAATATGTTAACTAAGTGAAAAGAAGCAAAAAAACAGAATTCTGACCTCTTGGCTCACTATTTTTTAAAGCAATGGGTGATATTTTCCCAAATAAGCTTATTGGCTTTGTTCTTAAAGGAATCCAGTATCTAGGAAAAGGAGGATTATTTGTAAAAGTTTAAATTGTGAACCCGTTATGAAGACATCAAACTTAACTTTCTGTTCTGAGCAATTTATAATATTGTGCCATACAGTTTTTTCTCTTTATGTGTCTTTTTTTTTTTTCAAGAGATTTTATTTATTTATTTGAGATGGGGAGAGAAAGAGAGTGAGCAAGAGCCCAAGAGCAGGGGGATGGAGAAGCAGACTCCTCACTTAGCAGAGAGCCTGATGTGGGACTTGATTCCAGGAAGCTAGGATCATGACCTGAGCCAAAGGCAGAAGCTTAACAGACTGAGCCACTCAGGCACCTCTATATGTGTCTTAAGAATATTTCATGCATTAAAAAAAGAATATTTTATACATACATGTACATAAAATAAATGTGTTATAAATTTAAAAGTGAAAGGCTCCTTGTAGAAAAAATATATATATATAATTTCTATCATACTACTCTAGGTACTGGGTCCCCCATTCTTGTCAAGTCCTATGGAAAAGCCTACCCCAAAAAGCTCTTCAGAGAGCAGATATTAATCAAAGTTCTTACCTGAGGTATATTTCTTCAGATTGGTTTTAGGTCAGAACCGGTAAATTCACTGGTTCTGACCTAAAATGGTCCAACTACAGTGGAATTCTGGACATTGACCTTATTAATCATTGATATATAACAGAGAAAGAGAATCCCTTCCAACTAGAAATGAGTGTTAAGTGGAAACAGTATCCAGAAGATTCTAGCTACCTTCTTGTTACCTGGAAAGAAGAGCTTATTATTTTGGTAGAAAATATATATTTTCATGAAAAAATTTCCTCAGTGGCCATTTTAATTTTGCAAAGTGAAAGCAAAAATCTGTGTAGAGACAAAATAATGCACAAAGCACTCGTCTGTTTTGCAAAGTAACAGGCACAGTTTTCCTGACTGTAGATAATGATGCTTATGTTTCCTTTTAGATGTTCTTATACGTTGAATATTGTACTATCCTTAAAAATACAGCTTTTTATCCCTGAGGTATGTATGTAGTGATGCAAATCTTTGCCAATAATTGGATCCTAAATGACAGAGCCCATTCTTCACTGTAACTCTGAAGACTCAGTGCAAATCCTTTCATTTTCTTGATTAATACTATGATGCAGGAGAGGTTCTTGGCCTTATGCAATAAAAGCACACACACACATGTATAGATTTATATGATAAATTGTTAGTATATATTTTTTCTAATTTCATAATCTGTGCAAAGGACTAACCACTATAAAGTATCATAATTTTGTGTAATTATTTATATTTATTAAATTAAATAGGATTATCACTAATATTCAAAATTTCAGCCTAACAATCCATTTGGTCAAATAGAAATATTAAATTTTACTAGCAGAATGACTTATATATTTAGTCTTTATTTATTTCTGAAGTTATGTCTATCCAATAAATGTTAAAATGTATATTACATATCTACATAACTAATATTTAATGTATATAATATATCTGATGTATATATGCATATAACTTAATAATAAATTTAAAAAATACACTTAAAAAGAGATTTTTTAAAACCACAATGCAATAAAATAAGTTATTTTAAAAATGCTTTTAAATAGAAAATTCTTAGATTTTAATACATAAATGTTGTGATAAACATTACATTAAAACATTTTTCCAGATTTGTTTATGTACTTATTTAAATACATCTATAGTATATTCTTTACCCTTAGGCAATATATTCCTTGAGGCCAAATCTGTCATAATTTAAATATCATTAGAATAATCTACATTAAATGAGCCCTGGGCAAAAGTGATTAATGAGTATAGTTCACTTATGGAACTAATGTTGAGATAAGTAGAAATCACAGAAAAAACTGAAATACAAATTGTCATATTCATTCCAATGTCTCATGACTTCTAATTTTCAATGTGAATTTATCATTATCTGTCTAACATTCAAAGGCATAAATCATTTATTCAACTTATATTTTCTGCAAGCAGAGCTCTAACATTGCACTATTTCAGTGAAGGTAGTTAGAGAAGATGCTTCTGAGAAATGACATTGAACAAAGCCCTGAATGAAGTAAGGAATGAACCAATCGGATATTTAAATAGAGTTCCTTGTAGAGGAAATACCAAGGAAGTTCACCAGGAGGGACAGTGTTAGACATGTTTGACTTTTAGTAAAGACTAATGGTTCACAGTCCTAAAGTATATTGCCTTCTGAATCTTTATTCATCCAGTCATTATTGTCTGAATTTTTTCTGATGTACATGTCACTATTTTAGATAGTCTTTAGCTATCATTTATTATATTTTCTTATAATGTAAAATAAAACAAAATATTTAAACTTTAAAAAATATCTTTGACTTTTAGAAGTCTTGATGGCAATTTTTAAATGGTATTTGAATGTTATATTCAGTTATTAAATGAGGGAAATGAGTCTTATTCTCTACTCCCTTGACTCCCCACAGTCACAACTTTGTTTCTTTACTCTCAAATCTCTTCTTTTTCCTTATTTTGTCGCTTCCTCTCTGAGTATCTTAAATTCAATTTTCCCAAGAGACTATGATTTGGTTGGGTCAATCACTATGGAATATAATTTATCTCTCTTATGTTGATCCTATAGTTGGCTGTCTTTGCATAGGAAGTTGATTCCTTCTCTAATTCATTTTCTTCCTGATAAGAGAGTCATATCAGACCAAATATGCCATGCTACCTAGAAAAAACTGATAATACAATTTGAAAAGATCTAGAGAGATAGAAACTACAGAATCTATGTAAAAGAAACACCTTTCCCAGACTGACAGAAAAGGTGAACTCCACAGAAAATAACCAAATGGTGTCCTGAATTTCCTTGAATATAAATCACTCTCTCATATTTAAAAGATCTGTATGGATTATTCTCTTTGCTGGGAAAAGCTTGCTTTTCTTCTCTAATCATTGCCTGGGATGCCACTGTCTAGTCTTGTTATTCATAGTAGTTGTATTCTATAATGTCTCTGCAAACACCAGATTAGTGAATACTGAACAGTTGTTTCCAGAGGAAATGCAGGGTTACTTTGCTGTGAGTGCTGGGTCACAACATCACCATCAGCTAATCAATACATAATGTTGTTTTGTATGTTTCTCTTTAAAGGTATCTTATTTAAGATACTTACAACAAACAGGGCTATAATTTATGCCTAAATGAATCTTATCAAAATACATATTTTTTCCAGTAATTCAAAGCCTTCTTGTGCTTTGGTACACTAGAAAACACTTCAACATTTGCTTAGAGTCCATTTTAAACAAGGAAATCATTGAAAAAAGCACAAAACTATAGAAATTTTGGCTTTAAGTAGACTGTGAAAAAGAAACTTGTTTACAGTGTCAGAGCTGCAACAAGAAGGTAGAGCATCCCTTGTTTCACATTGGTTGGGAACACGGATGCTAAGCATCTCAAATTTTTTGTCACTCTACACTCATTCTTAAGTAACCACAAAACCATCGTGTTAATTTTGGGATTATAAATTATAAACTATAAATAAATTTTAGTGAGTAGGCAATTTTGCAAATGTGGAATTAGCAAATAATGAGGATCGACTTCTCTTCATGGCTTCCACTCATTCTTCCCCGATTCTCTACTTCTTGCTCATCTTCCAGCCTCTTGTAAAATTAGCTGGTCTTTCCCACATGTGTCACAGCACCTCACTCAAACCTGTTAGTATCACACTTAACTTTGTGTATAATTAGTCTCCTTTTTCTGAGAATATATAATCATCACTTTGAAAGCATAGATCAAAGATAAAGAATTTTTATATCCTCAATGTGTATTCACATATACTCACATTATTTAACATCTGTGAAAGGAGAGAGGATAAGAGAGAGACAGGGAAGAAGCTAGAATGGAAAACGAGCAATTCATTCTTCACAAGCTGTTAACACACAACTTCCTCAGTAAATCTTTGTGCTTTACTACTATATCACAATGTGCCCTCCAAGAATTCATTTTAATTCTCTATTTCATTTTTCCATCTTTGAAATAAGAAAAATAATAATTTTTACTTGTTTTTCAGAAATGTCTGAGGATATTCAAGAGGAAAATAAAATTCTTTTGAGCTCATTGGAAGGTCTTACCTAATTTGAAGCCAGTCATATTGTTAGTGTTATAATTATTTTTACCAAGGGAACTTAAGAGACTATATAAATAAAATCTTCTGAAGTTGTTCATTTTACTCAAAGTGGAATAAAATGTAATGAAAATTTTCCATTTGTAAGCAGAAAGTCTTACAAAATGAGTCTTCTTGAATTGGGAAGGAAAAGAAAAACAACACAAGCCTTGATATTATATCTTGGCACATAGGCAGCCCATCACTGACACCATACTGTGTACCCTTTTCCGAGTGCAGAGGAAGTGGTTTGGCTTGGTTCTCTGGACTGAGTTGGACTATGCCCTTCTGAGGCTCCCTGTCTAAACTACAGAACTTTATGTAAGATTTAATATGCATATAGAGTACCAAACTACTTCTGCCTCTTTATTCCCTGTTTCACTAAAAATAGACTAGAATAAGATTAGCAAAAGTCCCTGCTGTTCAACTGTATCCTATTAAGATCACAAAAAGAGGAAATGAACCAAAAAGTTGTTCAAAAAGGTGATAGATGGGCACCTGGGTGGCTCATTTAATTAACAGTCTGCCTTTGGCTTGGGTCATCATCCCAGGGTCCTGAGAATCAAGCCCCACATAAGGCTCCCTGTTCAGCAGGAAGTATGCTTCTCCCTCTCCCTCTGCTACTCATGCTAGCTCTCGCTGTCTCTCAAATAAATAAATAAAATCTAAAAAAAAAAAAAAAAAAGGTGATGGGGCGCCTGGTAACTCAGTCATTAAGCAGCTGCCTTCGGCTCAGGTCATCATCCCAGGGTCCTGAGTTGGAGCCCCGCATTGGCCTCCTTGCTGGGTAGGAGGCCTGCTTCTCCCTCTCCCACCCCCCTGCTTGTGTTTCCTCTCTTGTTGTGTCTTTCTCTGTCAAATAAATAAATAAAATATTAAAAAAAGAAAAGGTGATCGCCTATGGGTAAATGGGTAAAAAAAATGTTTATCTCCATTTATTTAAGACTTCTTATTCCATCCATAAATGTTTCTTTCAATTTTATGTAAGGGATTCATGTCATGATTATATAAAGGCACGATCAAATTTACTTTCCTTATAAAAATAGGTGATTGTTTTTATTTGAGTAGAAATATTTTAAAAAGAACACTTGAAGAAAAGTTGTCATATTATTTTTTATATGTATCATACCTTTAGGGTTTACATGATTTATGTAAAATAGATGAGACATTAAATGTTTGAAATTACTTCAACAATAAGACTGATCTGCCCTTTAGTATAAATACTATAATTATAATGAAGAACAGAAAACTTTATCTTCTACATTCTCAAAAACACAAAACAACTTACTTCTTTCAAAACAAGTTATTAAAATAAAACAATCCTCCAATCAACACAAAGGAATAGAAGCTTAGTTGTCACATCATTCTAGATATTTACAAATATTAGAATTATGCTACATTTAGCCCAGTTTTTTTAATTTTATTTATTTTATTATTTTATTTTATTTAACTTATTTTATTTTATTTTTTTCCTAATTTTATTTTATTTTTTTATTCTTTATGTGGTCTTTTATTTTATTTTTAAATTAAATTTTATTTTTTTAAAGGTTTCATTTATTTATTTGATAGAGAGATAACACAAGTAGGCAGAGAAGCAGGCAGAAGGAGAAGGAGAAGCAGACTCTCCACTGAGCAGGAAGCCTGATGCAGGACTTGATCCCAGGACCCTGGGATGATGACCTGATCCGATGGCAGCCACTTAACCAACTGAACCATCCAGGCACCCTAGCCCAGTTTATTTTAAAATACTGATTACCTAATAATTATCAGATATGTGACTATTTTATTTCAAGTTACCCATGTACATGTCATTTACTTACATGGGGTTTTGTAGACTTAATACTGATTATACCCAAATATGCGCAAACACCATGACTAAAAGTCAGCAAAAGTAATCATAATTTTTCCCTTAACCATATTGCCTTGACTGTTTGAATAACACACAAGACTAAACTTGTTTAGAAACTTTTTCCTCAAATTTAGTGTTCTTATTATGTATTGCTGGACTTAAAACAAAAAAACAACAAATGCAATACCTTAAAAATAATGATATTCATTTTGCTTAAGGATCAGCAGTTTGAACAGCCTTCCATAGGAACAGCTCATTTTTGTTCCACTTGTCATCAGATGCTCGGAGACTGAGGGTTAGAATCATCACAGGCTCACTCACATGTCTAAAAACTATCAGGCAGGATTGCCACCAGAAAAGCCACACGTCTTTCCATGTAGCACAGGGTTCTTCATAGGATGGTGGTTGAGATCCAAGAGTAGGCATCACAAGAAAAAGATAACTATGTGGTAGCTGTATGTCTTTTATGACCTATCCTCAGAAGTTATAAAAGTGTCACTTCTGCTATAGTCTTTATTAGAAGCAAGCTATGAAGGTTAAACCATATTCAAGGGGAGAGGAATTAAGGTTTGTATTATAAGAGCCTGTTAGAGGGCATATATAAGAATGTGGCCATGTTTGGAAAATATAATTATCCACAGTCTCTTTAGCATCAATAAGTATACTGATCTATCCTAATTCTGCTTCTCCATCTTATGCTGTTGTGGCTGTTTGCTTTATTTCTAATCATTCAATAGGTAGAAGGGAATTTACCTTGTTCCAATTACTTTAGGTGAAAATAAAGTATTTCCCTGGGAAATTGATGAGAAAATTATTTGTTTTCTATCAGCTAATAAAGCTAAACCTTATAAGTGGTTATTCAGTTGGAGAAAAACATTATATATTTTTGGAAATCCCAATATTTCTTTCATTCATCTCTGATGTCTGAGTAACATACTATTTATTGTAAAAAAAAAAAAAAGAAGGGATATAAAATTTAAATTCAAGAATAATAATAATAAAACATTCTCAGGATTGTTAAATAAATAAATCATTGTTTTCTGTAAATCAGTCTTTAGTTTGCACTTTTTAAAAGAGGTTTATATAAGTCCCTTTTGATGATGAAATTACTTCAATGCTGAAATTATTTTCTAAGGAATATCTCGAACTAGCAATCTCTGTTGTTACTTGTCACCTGTAGCTGTGGCAAAAGACTGCTTCCATATAAATGAATGAGAGAAGGCATCATAAAAGATTTATTTCTGCTGCCCCATTTTTCTTATTTATTTCTAACATTCTTCCCATTTACCATGAGCTTCCTCACATTTCAGAAACAGCTAGACGTCTTTGAGAACAAATTGTGCTATTTACTTCTGTCCTCAGAGAAAACGAATGGTTTAGTGGGTGAGATGTCCAGAACAATAAGGAAAACTTGTGTTATGTATTCCCAACAGAAGAAATAGATCTTCCGTAAATAAATCCCAGCACAATCATGGCAGGTCTCAGCACTGCACAGAGTTATACATATTTTTTTCTTTATATAACTTTAAAGCCTTTCAAAAGAAAAAGCAACAGAATGCTGTTATGCAGATGCATAGACTTACCACAAAGTTATGAAAACAGAATATTCAAAACAACAAAAGTGTTTTAGTTATATTTCTATATAATTTAGTACACATACACACTGATTTTCAACTTTAATGAGAGAAAATACCTTAGATGTAAGGAACACAACTAAATAATAATATTAGGATAAGAAAAATAATGTTATTTTTTATAAATCAAAGTGAATTAATTATAAAGTTTAATAAATTATCCTATTATTGCAGTGAGAAAGAAGAGCTGGATTCTAACATTTACTAATTCATACAACATGCCTGACTTATTTCATAGAACATTTAGATATTTATAAAAACTTAATTGCTACAGATATTTTTATGTGATAAACATTTTTATTTTTATTATACAGATGAGAAAATTGAGATCGATAGAAGTTAAGTAGTTTCCCTCAAACCCCTAAAAAAGATGTAAGGAAATTCTTATTCCCAGCAAATGGCTTTGATTCATGATTGGTGCACTTAAGGGGTCAACTGACATCTGTTGGTACACTTTTAGAATCTCAAGACCACCCTGACATCTGACACCAATTGCAAGTTTTGAGGTCCTCTAAACCACTTTCATGTTCAATATTTTGCTAAAAAACCCACAGAACGCAGGAAAGTTATTTCATTCATTCTTAGGGCTTATCGTACTGGAAGGATACAGGTTAAAATCAGTAAAGACTCAAGAGGTAGGGCACAGGAGACATTAAGGCACGGAACTTCCAGTTGCCCTCCCTCAGTGAGAGTGCAGGTAGCACTTATTTCTTCCAGGAATGATGGGTGGCAATATTCATGGAGTACTGCCAACCAAGAAAACTCATCTGAGTTATGGTGAGCAGAACTTTTATTAGGGCTTAATCATATGGACACGATTGGTCATCAACCTGACTGACCTTAGTCTCCATCCCTTGCAGATGTTGAGCTGATACTGAGTGGTCCAAGGTCCCCTACCACATTCTTAGCAGAGATTACTAGACATGGCAAAAAGCCACCAGGTGAACAAAGACAGGACATTCCAAGGACTTTGAAATTACCTTCTAGAAGCCAAGCACAAAAGCTATCTTTGGTCAGTTATTCCTTTGCTTCAATTATCCTAAAACTAAGCCATGAGTGAAAGCATAGTCAGTGATGTATATCCTACTGATTAAGCAACAAAAAAGCTTCATAAAATTTCCAAATGGAAGAGTTTGGTTGTATTTTCATTTTGAATTATAAAATGATCTATTGCACAATACTTCTTCTCAGTTTTCCAAAGATTATTTCTTAAATGCAATTTTGTCCTAAATTGCATAGCGGGTGAAGGGATTTGTATAAATCCCACTATAAAACTATCTAACACAGTTCCTAACTTTCGTAAAACTTTGAAAATTGAGTTTATATATTTTAGTTGAATTTATTATTATGGAAGAACAACTCCTAGTAGAACTAATAAATATAAAAAATTCTCTTTGACACTCTATGATGATGTTTTCTGATCCATTTTTAGTTGCAAGATCAATTTTAGAATATAGTCCTGACTGACTCACTTGTTTTATCCTACTAAAATATCATGTCAGCAAGAATTTCATCTCCATCATTATACACTGATTTATTACTGTGAATGCACGTTCATGTTTCAAATAAAGTGAACACTTAGGTATAATGGATCTAATTATATAGAACATGTTTTGGTCAAAGAAATATAGATTTCAAAGAAAATGATCAAGTTTTCACAGGTAAACAGTGTTTGAAAATTTCCATTCTGAAGTGCTTTGGTAGAGAATTAAGGCACAATGACATTAAATTTGTGCTTTTATTTATTTTTAAATGTCATCTCAATAAGTTAAATAATTATTATTAAAATTAATGTTCAATAGGAAATATTAAGTGATGTCATAAAACTGTGGTGGTACACATACTCATATAGGATATATATAGTATATAATTCATAAAATTATTATGTCTGACATAAGATTTCTTATTTTATGGTAGAGTTACTAGTTTTAAAACCTGAAACTAGTTTCTTTCATGCCTATCTCCTTTCTGATTATTCTCCTTTCTGATTGTTGTATTCCTATTTATTTGAATTGTGAAGAGAGCAATTATTTGGGAGAATGGAAGTGCTAGGGAGATTTCTGGACTGAATGAGGATAAACCTTGCTGTTGCCAATGTCAGATTCCATCAATTTATTCAGCATCATATTGTTTACAAGGATAATGGATCTTGATTCATTTTGACAAAATGTTTGGTCTGAATCTAATCTGCAACATGTGTCATACTACCTCTCAAATTTAATGGAACACCTTGTTTCCTTGGTAGTGGTACAGTATGCTTCATGAGCTTTTCCAGATATTTTATATTGTTCATTGTGAAATTATAAGCAGAATTTGACCTTCTTTGTGAGACTTTACAGGAAGGACTGTAATTTGGAGAGAAGAATTAGAGGAAGATTTGGTCCTTTTTCCCATATAATTAGTCACATTTTAATCATACAGGAAGAATACCATGAAAGTAGGATAAGCAGATATTTTAGATCTCTGTAGATTCTTTGTGACTTAGGACTGCAGAATATCCCTGGTTCTACCAAATGGTGTGTGAAGACCTCCTATATGAAATGAAGTTCTTGGGTCTATAAAGATGGAATAGAAAGAAGACTTCTCATACATATTCAGACTTTAATTTAATTAAGTTGGGCCATCCAAAATTGTTAGTATTCAACTATTTTTGACCCACAAAAACTATAAATCCCATATATTTTCACCTAATAAAACTATGGATAAATACTTGTCTACACAGTTCTTTTTTTCAGATGTGTCTTTACCCAAAACTGTGTCCAGTTAGGTTGTTAATAAATGCCTTTCAACAGTAAGATCAGAACCTTGGTTAAGGTGTTTCTTGGGAAAAATCACAGCAAAATTACTTGGTGTGTAGTAACTTCTAACATTATATTTTCTCTTTAAGCCACATATGTCATAACTTTGTTATCAGTCATTGAGAATAACAAAAATATGTCTGGGCAAACAAACTAAGAAAAAATCTTAAAGATACTTTTTCTTAACTGAGGAGTATCATTTCTCTAGGATCTATGAATATCAAGACTCCTGTGCACACTGTGATCTAATTAGGGCATGTCATCATTATTATCATCTTCATCTTCAATAATATCATCATTTCATTGGAATATGCAAGTTCCCCATTTTGGAAATCTAAAAAGCTAGAAAATAAAACCTGTGACTAGATAGAAATTAAAAGAAGGCAATTATTTATTTCAGGTCTTGATGATAACATTTTTATCATCCCTAAAGAGAAATTTAGATAAGTATGTATCTAAATAATCAAATTCTAGAACACTCTAATGGATAAAAATTATAAAAATTATAAGAGCACATTTCAGCATTATAGTAACAATAAGGTAATTGAATTAAGACTGAAAATTACATTAAATTATACAAAAAAAGTTCCAGTATGGCCAAAAATGTATTTTTTTGGATATTAAAAATGAGGCTTATGAAAAAAGAGGAAATAACACTCATATGCTCATTAGGTTCATAGGTTCAGTCTTGTTTAATCAGGTATTAAAGTCAGTGGCAATCGAGAAAAGAGGTCCCTCAGTAACCAACTCCCTTGGCCTAAATCCTTTGTCTAGAAAATAACCTACCTCATCTCCTAATTACGTATTAGATATTTCTAATGATATTAAAACTCTAAATTGATTTTTACAATGGCAATGTTCATAGAATTCATTTTATTAAAATTTTTATTTATTTACGTATTTATTCATTTGTTTATTAATATTATATTGTTAGCCAACATATATTACATCATTAGTTTTGATAGTGTTCAACAATTCCCTAGTTGCATATAACACCAATGCTCATCATCATAACACGTGCCCTCCTTAATACCCATATGTTTTAAATTTTTTATTGACATATAATGTACTATTTGTTTCAAGTTACAGGTTTGTGATTCATCAGTCTTAACAATTCACAGCGCTCACCATAGCACAGACCCTCCCCAGTGACTATCCCTCAGCCACCCCATCCCTCCCTCTACCCTCCATTCCAGCAACCCTCAGTTTGTTTCCTGAGATTAAGTGTCTCCTTCTCTGGTTTCTTCTTGTTTCATTTTTTCTTCTCTCCCCCCAAAACCCCATATTTTAAATAATTATAATGTGAAAAATATCTATCATATTTAAAATCATTTCTTATTCATCAAAATCACTTTATATTTGTCACAAACCATTATTTAAAGAGGTGATGAGTACTCCAGAAAATTTTGGTTTAAAAAAGGTACAAAGCTATCAATTATAGTGGAATATTTGCCAATATTATCTTTGGATTAACAATGGATTATTCCACATATTTCATGGCTCCAGAGTGACTGTTATATTTTTGCTACCTGCTGACAATAGTATTATTTATACTTTATCTTATTATGTTGGTAGTATTTTTATTTACTAAATCTCAGGATTGCTTTAACAGATAAAGTCAATTAGGGTTCACTAGTCCCTGCCTCAAAGAACTTAAAGCTGATGTTTGGACCTATATTCCTCTTCCTTTACACTATTTTCACCTAATCCATAGGCATTTTGTGATGTTTAATAAATATAACATTCTTCTCTTAGACATCTGCATTACTCTTGGTTGTACAGTATCTTGGGGATATCTCTAAGCTTTAGAAACTTAAGATAGAAATGTGTTACATCCTACTTAAATTTACTATACAAAACTCTCAGACCAGGATAACATCTTTAGCTTTGGTGCACGACTTCTAAAAGCACTTAAGCAGTACTTGGGTAATATACCAAAGTTGGGACTCATTGGTTGGGGCTGCTTTTCAAATAATAATAAAGCTCAACAAAAATATTACCATATGAAAGCAACACCTAAGTCTACTCCTTTTCTTTTCTTAATGTAGTGCCACATAACCTATGGAATATGGATTTTCATAGCACTGAGAGGGAGGATTAATTGGTCAGGGTTGTAAATAGTAACTGGTAAGGGATTTGGGCTATTTAAAATTATTTATTATTTAATGAACAAAACTTTAGAAGCCATACGGGTTAATTCAGTGATGTCAGAATATATTAAGAAGTAAACATTTCCAGGGGCGCCTGGGTGGCTCAGTGGATTAAAGTCTCTGCCTTCGGCCCAGGTCATGATCCCAGGGTCCTGGGATCAAGCCCCACATCGGGCTATCTGCTCCGCAGGGAGCCTGCTTCCTCTTCTCTCTCTCTCTGCCTGCCTCTCTGCCTACTTGTGATCTCTGTCTGTCAAATAAATAAATAAAATCTTAAAAAAAAAAAGTAAACATTTCCAAATTCAGTTGACTATACTTGTTTTTTATTGTCAGAGTATTACCTTCATAATCATTGTGCAGTCATAGGGATAATAAATCCTTTAACTAAGATACTCATACAAAAATAAACTGAACTCAGCTTTTGATATGGCCAAATAATCTTCTATTATATCAAATCTCAGATAATAGCTATAAACTGATTTAAAAAATTAATTACTTGATGACCCTGAAAAATAAACAGAAAGAGGTATTTTTCTGTCAGTAATATAACTTTGGAAGAATGAAATAAATGGGGTGAGTTATCCATCTTGAGAAAAAATCACAACTAGGATTGCCTAGAATGGCTAAAAAATTAGGGAAGAATCCAAGAGAGGGAACTGGAAAGACAGATTTCAAGTTCTCTCTATAAACTGTTCAAATCTCTGGGTGACAAATAGAATAAACATACCTGGACAACACAAAGAAGCCTAGATAAGCATAGTAAAATGAACCATAATTTGAGGTTGCTCCTCAAAAGACAGTATTTGTAGGTTGAATGCAGTTTGCAGTTAACTGCTTGTTAGAACAAACAAAAAACACAAGATACTTCAAAGTAATATAATAGAATCCAGGGTCACCATAATATCACATTTAAATTAAAAAAAAAAAAATCTCAACATACAAAGAGTCAGGAGAATGTGACCTCTTATGAAGGAAAAGCACTTAATACAGACCAACCCCAGGAGAACATAGACTTATGTAGATGAAGATTTTAAAGTCTATATAATAACTACTCAAAAGTAAAAGAAAAACATGGTCACAATGAATATAAGGATTGAAAGTTTTAGCAGAGAATTGGAAAAATTTTAAAAAATGGATATTTTAGAACAGCAAATTACAAATATGTGAAATAAAAAAATACTCTCTATGGGCTAAAAAATATAATGGAGATGGCAAGAACAAAAGCAAACATCAAAAGATTATTTATAGCAATTGCCCAATCTGAAGTAGGGTGAACAAAAAGATTTAAGAGTATTTTAGGAGAATTAAACTCAGACAAGAAAGTGAATGAAATGTTCCTATTTGATACTTGGAATTAAATATAGCGTTATTTCCTGGTCCTCGTATGTAAGTGATGAATCACTAAATTCTACTGAAAGTAATATTACATTGTATATTAACTAACTGAAATTTAAATAAAAACTTGAAGCTACAGAGTGAAACAAACAAAAACAAAAAACAAAGACAAAAACAAAACAAAACAAAAAAACAAAGTGAAACCAAACAAAGCCTGCATATACAATTTAAAAAAATACATATATAGTGCTATTTCATTAAAAATAAACAAGCAATAATGACCCATTTTTTCATTCAGCAAAACCAGTTACTTTATCGATCCTTATATATTTAAATGTTATAAAAGTTATAGGAAAATTGTTATAAAAATTGTTGTAGGAAAAATTGTTCAAATACACCAAATAGTTGCACTTTCTTTTATGGAAATTGAAATGGTTTTGGCCATTTCCATGGAAGCCCAGAAAAGTACTTGGCAAATACTTCCAAGTGATAAGTACTATTTTCAGATGTCTGGAAAAAGTAATAAATACTAAAATTAATATGAAATTGAAATTTAATTAAATGCATATTATTTGAGTTTGCATTGTTCTTTTTTTTCTTATAGCCAATTCTTTTCAGTTTCTTTGTTTTAGCTGTTTATTTTTATTGATACAATATTATTTTATGATATTATTATCTAATATAATATTATGCTGTATTTGATAGTCTACATGTAATTTAGAAGGAGATTTTTTAGGGAAAGCTTTGGTATTCTCTGAATCTCCTTCCCTTCTATCCCTATGAAGGGAAGATGAGGTCTGTTTTTACTTTTGCTCTAGCCTTGGAAAGATATTCTAATATGACACTTTCAGAAAAGAAATTATATCTTGGAGCTTCTGATTTATGCTTATGAAATCTAAAGAATTGGGAACTGTGGCTAGCCAATGTTCTAAGGATAAAGAGAGGTTATTGAATTGGCAGCCACCAATGTTTTTTTGTGGGCAGTGGGGAGAAAAGGGAAAGAAAGGATATATGTGTTGTTTTTGTTTGTTTGTTTGTTTTTCCTGTGGATCATGCCTGGAGTACTTAAGACAGAGCTGGCAGGGGGTTCTTTTGGATTCCAACCAAGCCAGCTGCCCAGAGGTCAAAGAACTCAGTAAAAAAGAAGCTGGATGTGAGAGGAGGCAATTATAAGTGACCAGATGGAGAAATTGTGTCTTTGCACATTAAAAACAAAACTGCAGGTGAGAAATGACCAGTGGTGGGATGTCTTCCAAGAACAGATAACAGCAGACATGAGAGAAAAGATTTAGCTGGAAACACTAGCAGAGCTCAAGGAGCCCAGAAATCAGTGATGATGGTACCAGCCGATAAATACACTTTCTACTTCCTTACAGTTAACCCTGCCTTGTTCTCTAATATTAAATAAATGCAGACAAAAACAGCATATTAAGTGAGGAGTGGGAGTAAGAATTATTAATTTTACTGTTTATACTTTTAAAAAATGTTATTGGATCAAAATTATGAGTATGGGGTTAAAAAAAATCCCATAAGTACTCCAGTTACATGCTCTCTCAGTATTTTTTCAAATCCTCTGAACGAAATAGGTCATTGGCTTATTCTCTGTCAAAGACCAGAAAACCAAATTACCTATTCTGAGGGAACCGTCTTCTGAGTATATGGATCACAGGCTCTGCAATTGTCTATGTACCACTGGCAAGCCTTCTCCTCTGTAGGATCTTAGCTTTTGCTGAAGATTACTGCAAATCCCATTAACCCTCCACGCTTTCCTGCTTAGATCATGCTCTCATTTTATAAGCACTTTAAAATTTCATTCCAATACATTAGAATTGCTGCGCTACAATGCCCCCTTAAAAAGATTTTTGTGCTTTACAAAGTCAGTTTACTTGACTTTTCTACCTTTTGCTTAACACTACACTAATGTAGCTTTTCAGCCACGTAAGAAATTTTCTGAGGTGATTTCTTTTCATCAAGAACATTGTATGTCTTTTGTACCCTGCTTCAAAAAATGACCTAGGGTGAACTTGGTCTTATTTTACTAAATTGCTACATCTAAATTTCACCTACACTGTTCAAATCATAAGACTTTAAGTATTGCTTTATTGAGTACCCTGATAATACATTAAAGGTTGAACAGATAGTGTGTCATATTTCTAACCTGATGTTCAGTATTCAGATATGTATATTTTTCAAAGCACGGTTATGTGTCACTTGAGGGAGTCCATTATAAGTACATTGAATATATTGACCTTGATACTAGTTGTATCAAGTTTCATTAACATGTAAACTGGATAAATATGTTGCAATTGGGAGTCAAGGACTAACTAAAAAAATACCAACACTAAATGTATCAAAGTAAAACCACAATCAGAAATACTTAATGTACAGTTCAATCAATTTTGTCTGGATTTCTAATGGATTATCCATTATATTTTCTAGAATTTATTTAATTTATTTCCCACTTTCCAACAGTCTGACCCTTTGTTCTATTCGGACGACAGCCGTCTTACTACATTGATGGAATCAGGGAATTCATGTAAGTTCTCTCAAGTTTTTTCTTTTCCACTTCAAAATTGTTTTTGCATTCTTCTCACAAGGATTTTTCTTTCCATCACTTTTTCAGGAAGTGTGAATTCCATTTCTTCTGATTTTATTAATAATTTCCTTTCCCTTTGACATGTTTTTCTATTTATCCACCAAATCCTTTTCAACTTACAAAATTTTTAAAATTTTTGCCATCAGAAGTGAGTCATTGAGGTTTCTTGCCTGAAACTACTCATTATCCATTTACTTATAAACCTTTGCTTCTTGACATCTTGTCTCCACCACTTTATTAAGTGGTGCCCAATGATTTCTATTCTTCGGCCACTTGTTTTTGATTACCAGGAGCCACTGACACTGCTCGTCATTTCCTTATAGTCTAGATCAGCAAATAGTAATCATCTGCAGGTTGTGTCCCTGGAACTAATTTATCCATATGACCATTGGTTTTGTTTGTTGGGTTTTTTGTTTTGTTTTGTTTGTTTGTTTGTTTTCTGTCATATAACCTCAGGTTGCTGTGGTAATTTAGGGTTTCAGGGCAATTGAGTATCAAATGAAACCTTAACTACTCACGCTTCATTTCTTAGGGAGCAGGATTCATCTTGTGCCCTCGAGATTGATATCTATAAGAATATTCCCTATGATATTTTCATGGCAAAGGATTCACTTCTTCTGGTGGGCATCTCTAATTCACATATTAGCTTTTCAATGAGGATAGCTTAAGAGAGGAAAGATTTCTGTTATACTTGTGCTAATATTTCTGAATCCTTAGAATACATAAAACATTTGATGCTGTTTTCCAACATACTGATTTACATCCTTTTAATTTGACTATTACCTCTGGCCTAACCCCTAACTCTTTGAAGTTTTACTTTTTTCTAAAAATACCTCAAAATATCTTAAAACCAACTCAATGGCCTGCTTCTTAAAGAGATAATAAATTTAAAAAATCTGTTTATCATGGAATTTACATAAAATCACATAACTTAATGTAAACTTAAAAGATTTCTAAAAGTTTTTTTATAGTATTCTTCATATAGGTTAATTAGATTATGTTAGCATATATTATCTAAAGATTTAACTGATATTTAAAAAGTCAGACCCTTTCTTCCCTTTTATGGTTTAAAAGTCTGTAAGACAGCATGCCCAAGGGTAGGATTTCACAAGTACTATTTATTGATTGTGTAAATAATATAAGTTCCAGATCCATTTTAAGTATCTACAATAATTTTCTAATCTCACAATTAGAGCCACCAAAAGCACTTGTTCTGAAAAGAGTATTTATGTAGAGTCTTTTTCTATACCTAGCTCCTTTCCCTTTGCAGATTGAAATAAATGGGTTATTCAGACCTACAGCACACCACAGTATTTATCTAAACTTGTGCTGACTATGCAGGTGTCATCTGGAATTTTTGAAATGCTGATGTTAAAACAAGAAACCTACATAATCAATTTAAAAGTCATCCTTCATTATTCTAAGTTTAAATTAAGAAAATAATGCCTACAGGAAATTCAGCCTAAAATCTTCTTGGTCATACTGTTTCCACAGGGAATTTATATTCTATCAATTCTTTAGGGCATCATTGTCTTAATTTAGATTTGAAGAGATGAAGGAAGAAGTTCTTAAAATTACACTGTAGTTGCAAAACTGGGCATTTATGGGCGCCTGGGTGGCTCAGTGGGTTAAGCTGCTGCCTTCGGCTCAGGTCATGATCTCAGGGTCCTGGGATCGAGTCCCGCATCGGGCTCTCTGCTCAGCAAGAAGCCTGCTTCCCTCTCTCTCTCTCTCTCTGCCTGCCTCTCCGTCTACTTGTGATCTCTCTCTGTCAAATAAATAAATAAAATCTTTTAAAAACAAAACAAAACAAAAAAACAAACTGGGCATTTATTATTTTTTTCCTCATGGAATAGAAGTAAAATTTCCCAAACACTGATCTGATTATATTTTTGTAATATTGTTTTTTACTCAAAATTTAGGTTAAGAAACTGAACAAAGCAAATAAATAACATTCTTTTGATCCATTTTAACATATTTTTACCCATTTTTGAGGCCTTTTCAGTAAATTTATTAGTAGAAACATGCTATCTATTGTGACATGAGATAACGCCAGTGAAATTGGTCAATTTAGAAGTCTCTGAGACCCAGAATGTTACATTTCCTATGAGGAGCATATGTTATTGGGAACAAGAATTATCTCTGTAGTTAGGCATAATGTGATGTCTAGAAAGGATAGTGCCATAAAATGGGTAGAATTCTAGACAATATGCATAAGGGATGCCTAGCAAGACATGACAAAATACTTACAAGAAATGCTAATGGAATCCCAACAATAGGAAATCTAGAAGCAAGCAAGAAGACTGAGTTGACAGGCAGCAAAAGAGAAGGGTACCATAGGGTCTGAGCTCAGACATTTGGTTTTAAACCTGTAGGACACAAGCTAGAGGTGAGAGAATGATCCTCAATGACAGTACAGGGCAGAACAAGTTTGTAAATAATGTAGGTAAATAAAGAGACACTGTAGGAGCAAGATGAAATACAGGGCAAATTAATTATGGCTCTTAGAATAAGCAAAAGTTCAGTTAGATTGGGAACATGACAAAGAGAGCAACAAGTTTAATTTAAATAGTCATTTGAATATTAAACTAATTTTTTCCTAGGGCACCTTGGTGGCTCAGTCAGTTAAATGGCTACCTTCCACTCAAGTCAGGTGTCAGGGTCTTGGGATTGAGTCCCGCATCCAGCTCCCCGCTCAGCGGGGAACCTGCTTGTGCGTCTTTGTCTGCTCCTCCCCCTTATTTGGGCTTATTTGAAATCTTAAAATCTTAAAAAATCTTAAAATCTTAAAAAAAATCTTAAAATCTTAAAAAAAAAAATTTTAATAAATACTTTTTTTTCCTAAAGATGCTATTGTACCCAGATACTTGACAGAGATAAACAACTAGTTAGCTATCAAATATGTATTGACAATGAAAGGTAAAAGGTCTGTGGGATAGAGATCTAATATTTTAGTGAAAATGTTAGCATTTTAAACAGCACAGCTCTATATAAAATATATATGATGAAAAAATAAATTATTCTTATTCTCTTAGTAAAGGAATTTTAATTTTTAACAATTTTAGCTCTACTTTTGACATAAAACAAATTGTTTTATTAAAGGGTGCAATATCATACATTTTAATAAATGTCTACCTCCATGAAACCACAAAAATGAAGATAATGTATATATACATTATGCCTCCAAAGTTTCTAAGTTTCTTTTTTTAACCCCTTCTTCCTGGCACTCTCTGCATACTCAGTCTTCAAACAGATGTTTTATTTTGTTACTAAAGATGTACTTTCATCTTCTAGATTTTTATATAAAATTCAAAAAGATGAATTTTGAGATTCATCTGCGTTGTTGCTATGTCAGTAACATATTCCTTTCAATTGCTGAGTCATGTGGATAATACCAAAAAATATTTCACTCATTCACCTGTTACTGAACATTTAGACTGTTTCCAGTTTTCCTGTGGACATGTGCTGTGACATATGAGTGAAATACTGAGTCATATGGTATGTGTATGTATAATATTTAATGAAACTGCCAAATTATTTTCCAAAGTGGTTGTGTCATTTTACTTCCCCATAAGTGGTGTAAGAAAATTCCACTTATTATACATCATAGTGAATACTTGACAAAATGAGTATATATAAGGATATATATACATTTAATTTTAGAGATTCTTTTTTTTGTCTCTTGGTATTTCATAGTAATTTTAATTCGCATTTCCCTAATGAGTGATAACCTTGAAAATATTTGCATGTGCATATTCTCCATTTGTATACCTTTTTGAATAAAGTAGTTCAGATTTTTTTGCCCATTTCTTAATTGGTCATTTTTGGGTGATTAATTTATTCTTAAATGAGCTTTAGCTGCTTTGTCTTTCAAAGAATATGTTTGTTTAGTTGAAGATGAATTTATTGACATGAAGTTATTTATATTATTTCCTTATTATCATTTTCCTGTCTATAGAATCTGAAACTATTTAACCTGTGTCACCCCAAGTATTAGTAACATGCGTCTTCCCTTTTTTTCTTGAACATTCTGGACAGTTTTCCAATTTTATTTGTCTTTTCTAAAAATCTGTGTTTTTGTTTAATTGATTTTATTTATTGCTTATCTTTTACCTATTTCAGTTACTTCTGGCTTTATCTTGATTGGGCCCTTTATTCTGCTTATTTTGAATATAAGTTGATCTTCTTTTTGTACTTTCTTTCCATCAAAGCCAGATCATTGCTCTCTGGGTTTTCCTCTTTACTTTTTTTTTTTTTTTTTTTTTTTTTTTTTTGAGAATACCCATGAGAAAGGGGGAGGGGCAGAAGGAGAGGGACAAGCAGACTTCCTGCTGAGTGGGGAGCTCAATGTGAATTTGGTCTTAGGATCCTGGGGTCATGACCTGAGCCAAAGGCAGACATTTAACTGACAGAGCCACCCAGGCATCTCACTTTTCTCTTTTCTAATACAGGCTTCTTTGTGGCAATAACCCATGGGTTATTTGGCAGTGTATAAATTGGTTTGCAAATATTTTAATTTTTTTAAAAGATTTTATTTATTTATTTATTTATTTGACAGAGAAAGACAGCAAGAGAAAGAGTACAAGCAGGGGAACAGCAGAGGGAGAGGGAGAAGCAGGCTCTCCACTGAGCAGGGAGCCCGATGAGGGGTCTTGATCCCAGAGCCCTAGGATTGTGACCAGAGCCGTAGGCAGATGCTTAAGGTCTGAGCCACCCAGGTGCCTTGGTTTGCAAGTATTTTAATATGTTGTGGATGTCCTTCTATTATTGATTTTAATTTAATTCCTGGTGATTTGAGAATGTACTTTTTTTTATTTTAATCTTTCAGATGTGCTGAGGTTTTTTAACCATCATAGAATATATTCTATCTTGGTAAATGTCCCATGAGAACTTTGACAAATGTATAATTTTTTTTATTGACTTTTTTAAACTTCATTTTTGGGAGCAATTTTAGAGCATTAGTTTTTTAGAGCTTTTTTTTTTTTTTAGATCAGTTAGATCGACAGCAAAATTAAGAAGATACAGAGATTTTCCCCTATACCCCCTGTCAACACATATACCCCCTTCCCCCAATGGGGGAAGCACTACTTCCCCCATTATCCATATTCCCCACCACAGGGGTACATGTGTTACAATTGATGAAACTAAATTAATACATCACAATCACCCAAATCCATAGTTTACATCACACTTCAGTCTTGGTATTGTATATTCTATAGGTTTTGATAAATGTATAATGACACATATCCATCATTGTCAGATCATACAATGTATATTCACTGCTCTCAAAATCCTCTGTATTCTGCCTATTAATTCCCCCTCCATTCCCCAATCCCAGGCAATCACTGATCCTGTTACTCTCCCTAGTTCTGTCTTGAACATGATGGCATAGAGTTGAAATCATGTAGTATGAAGTCTTCTCAAATTGGTGTCTTTCACTTAGTACAGGCATTTACTGTTCCTCCATGTCTTTCATGGCTTGATAGCTCATTTCTTTTTAGTACCAACTAATATTCTAACATCTGGATGTGACCGTTTATTTACCCATTCCCTTATTGGAGTACATCTTGCTTGTTTCCAAGTTTTGGCAATTATGAATAAAGCCATTATAAACATCTGTGTGCATCTTTTGCAGAGGCATAATTTTTTAACCCTTTTGGCTACATGCTAAGGAATACAATTACTGGATCATATGGCAAGAGTGTCTTAAGTTTTGCAAGAATCTGTCAAACTGTTTTCCACAGTGACTGTACCACTTTGCAATTCCACCAACGATAAAAGAGAGTGTCTTTTGCTCCACATCCTCACTGTACTGCATGTTGTCAGTGTTTTGTATTTTAATCACCTGGTGTCTGTGTAAGTAGTACCTTGTTGTTTTAATTTGCATTTCCCCTACAATATATAATGTGGAGCATCTTTCTATATGCTTATTTTTCATTTGTGTATCTTCTTTGGTGAGGAATTTTTTAAGGCCTTTGGCTTATTCTTTTTTTTTTTAATTTTTATTTTTATTTATTTATTTATTTATTTATTTATTTATAAACATGCAATGTATTATTAGCCCCAGGGATAGAGGTCTGTGAATCTCCAGGTTTACACACTTCACAGCACTCACCATAGCACATACTCTCCCCAATGTCTTTTGGCCTATTCTTTTTTTTTTTTTTTAAGATTTTATTTATTTATTTGACAGACAGAGATCACAAGTAGGTAGAGAGGCAGGCAGAGAGAGAGGAGGAAGCAGGCTCCCCGCGGAGCAGAGAGCCCAATGCGGGACTCAATCCCAGAACCCTGGGATCATGACCTGAGCTGAAGGCAGAGGCTTTAACCCACTGAGCCACCCAGGCACCCACTTTGGCCTATTCTTAAAGCATATTTCTTTCTTTATTCTTGAGCTTTGAGAGTTCTTTATATATTTTGGATAAACACTTTATCATCTGTGGTTTTTACAAGTCTTTTCTTCCAGTCTTTGACTTGTCTTTTCATTCTTTTGATCTTGTCTTTTGTAGAGCAAAAGTTTTAATTTGAATGCCACCCTGTTTATCAATTATTTCTTTCATTGATTTTGCTTCTTGTGTCATACTTAAAAAGTCATCTCCATGTCCAAGGCACCTCGATTTTCTTCTATTAGTTATCTTCTAGGAGTTTTATAGTTCTCCATTTAGGTCTATGTCTAGATTTGTGCATGTGTGTGTGTGTGTGTGTGCGCCCATGAATGCCGTTGTTCTAGCACCTTTTGTAGAAAAGACTATCTTGGCTCCATTGTATTACTTTTGGGTATTTTTTGGCCAAAGATCAGTTGACTATATTTATGTGGTGCATTTCTTGGTTTTCTAGTCTCTTCCGTTCATTTATTATTTTACCCAAGTGTGCTGATAACTGCAACTTTTTAGAAAGTTTTGAAGTTCATTGGTGTCAGTCTTCTAACTTTTGTTTTCCTACATCAATATTGTGTTTTATTGTCTGTGGGATCTGTAGAGATGTTCCCTCTTTTGTTTCTGATATTACTAATTTGTATTCTCTCATTTGTTTTCTTAGTTAGCCTGGCTAGAAGCTTATTGATATTCTTTTTCTTTTCAAAGAACCACCTTTTCATGTCATTGATTTTTCTCTACTGATTTTCTGTTTTCAGTTCCATTAATTTGTGCTCTGATTCTTATTATTTCTTTTCTCCTGGTTACTTTGTATTTAGGTTGTTCTTTTTCTAGTTTCCTAAGGTAGAAACAGGTGATTGACTTTAGATTTCCCTTCCTTTCTAATATATGCATTTGATGCTTTAAATTTCTAAGCACTGCTTTTGTTGGATCCAACAAATTCTGACAAATTGTGTTTTCTTTTTCATTTAGTTCAAGATATTTTTAAATTTCTCTTGAGATTTCATCTTTGACTCATGTATTATTCAGATGTATGTTGGTTTAATCTCAATGTATTTTGGGATTTTCCAGTTATTTTTCTGTTATTGATTTCTAATTTAATTACACTGTGATATGAGAACAGACATAGTGTGTTTTCTATTCTTTTAAATTTGTTAAGGTGTGTTCTATGGATCAGAATTTGTTCTATCTTGGTGAATGTTCCTTGTGAGATTGAGAAGAATATGTATTCTGCTGTTGTTGCATGAAATAATCTACAGGTACCAGGTATACCAAGTTGATTGATGGTGTCATTGAGTTCAACTACTTTCTTAGTGATTTTCTTCTAGCTAGATCTCTCCATTTCTTTACAGGAGTGTTGAAATGTGCAACTATGATAATGGATTCATCTATTTCTCCTTGCTGTTCTATCTGTTTTGACTCACATAATTTGATACTCTGTTGTCAGGTGTATAGATTAAGATTGTTATGTCTTCTGGGAGAACTTTTGTCATAATAGAATTGTTATTTTGTCCCTGATAATTTTCTTTGCTTTGAAGTCTGCTCTGTCTGATACTCATATAGTTTTTTCTGCTTTCTTTGATTAGTGTTAGAATGTTATGTTTTTCTCCATCTATCTACACTTAATCCATATATGTATTTGTATTTAAAATGACAACATATAGTGGGTCCTTTTTTTGATCCATCTGACAATCTCTGTCTTAATTGGTGCATTTAGATCATTGATATTCAAAGAACTTACTGATATTTGGATTAATTACTGTTTTCTATTTGTCACCCTTCTTCTCTATTCCAGTTTTTGTCTTCTACTCTTTTCTGCATTTGTTGAGCATTTTATATGATTCAATTTTCCCTTCTTTCTTAGATTTAGTTTTTTTGGGGTTACCTTGTAGTTTTCAATATATATTTATAGCTAATCCAAGTCTGCTTTGCAATATTTCTGTATCACTGCACATGGGGTGTATATACCTTATAGTAACAAAATAGTTCTATTTATTTTCTCCATTTCTTGTATCATTGATGTCATTCATTTCACTTATATATAAGGATGCATATATATAAGAACATATAATCCACTACATTTTTGTCACTGCTATTTTGAATAAATTAAGGTTAGATCCACCAAGAAGCAGAAAAATAAAAGTTTTTATTTTACTTTTACTCATTCCTTGCTTATGTAGATTCAAGTTTCTGACTTGAATTATGTAGATTCAAGTTAGTTCCCTTTTCTCCAAAGAAACCTTTAACAATTCTTGCAAGACAGGTCTACTGGCAATGAATTCCTTACATTTTTGTTTGATAGTCTCTGCTTCTTCTTCACTTTTGAATGACAATTTTGAAGAGTAAAGAAATCTAGTTTTTTTTTTCCTCAACACTCTAAACATTTTGATCCCACTCTCTAAAATCCTAACCAAAATATTAACAAATAAATCTGGCAACATATATATAAAATTCTACACAATGACCAAATGGAATATGTCCAAGGGGTATAAGATTAGTTTAATATCTAAATATCAACTAATGTAATATACTTTATTAATAGAATAAAGTCATATAATCATTTTAATAGTTATAATAAAGATTTGACAAAATACCACAGACATTTATGATAAACACTTGCAACATTAAATTACTCAATCTGGTAAAGGGTATCTACAACAGGTATATAGTTAAAATTATACTTAATGAGAAAAACCCAATGTTTTACTCTAACAACATTGCCAGATAAAATAGAAGACACTTAGATTGAACTATTAGATAAACAACAATGATTTTAGTATGACCTATTTGTAAGTATGTCTCAAATATTGTACATGATATACTAAAAAAACAAACTTATTGTTTATCTGATATATCCAAATTTAACTTAGTGTTCTGATTTTTATTTGCTAAATTTGGCAACTTATCCTCTAACTCAAGAATAAGACAATTGTATCCATGTTTGTCATTTCTATCCAATACTGTACAGAAAGTTTTGCTGGTGTACTGGAAATTTTTCTAGTATTAATACCAGGTACAGTATTCCCATACTATGACAAGGTGGAAAAAATAAACAAATCTAGGTTGGAAAAGAATAAGTAATGTTGTCTTTACTCACAAATGACACAATACTGTATATAGATAAACCCATGAAAACTAAAAACAACAAAAAGATACACTAACTCATAAATGGCTTTTGAAACTATGCAAAGGAATAGATTAAGATATGAAAATCAGTTATTTTTTCTATACTATCCATAAAAACAGACTAGAAGATAAAATTGAGAAAATAATTCCATTTCCCATAGCACCAAAAGAAAAATACACATAATAACAAATTTAGCAATGATAAAAAAAAGAGCAATACCTATACACTAAAAACAGCATATATTGCTGACAGGAATTAACAAAATTCTAAATGTCTAAATAAGTGGAAAGACATTTCATTTCTCAATATCAGTAAGATGGAAATTCCCTCCAAATTGACACATATTCAATGTAATCCTAATCATAAATAAGAAGACTAATTTGTAGCAATCAATAAGTGAATCTTAATCTTAAAATTTATATAAAAGTGCAAAAGAATTAGAAAAACTTAAAAAAATAAGAAAACAAAGAACAAACTTTGAGGAGTTGCATTCCCCATTTTCAAAACTGTATAAAACTACAATAACGAAGACAGTGTCGTGTTTATGTAGGAATTAAAAAAGTCCAAAAATAAACTTTTACATTTATTGTTGGTTGGCTTTTGTGAAAAGTACCACGAAAATTAAATGCTGTAAGGGAACTTTTTGAGAAACGGTGCTGGACAATTAGATATACAAGAAATTAAACTTAAATCCTAAATTTATCCTTAAATTTAAATCCTTAAATTTTGTATACCATATACAAAAATTAATTTTAAATGGATCTTGGTCCTAAACATAAGCACTAAACCTGTACATATTTCTAGAAGAAACAGAAGAAAATCACTGTGGCTTTGGATTAGACAACAATTTTTCATATATATATATATATATATATATATATATATATATATATATACCGAAAATAATGATCTATTAAAAAATGATAACTTGATTTCATTAAAACTGAAAACCTAAAAATGTATTCTCATAAAAGCACGCAATTGAGAAAATAGACAAATCACAGATTGAGTGAAAATATTTGTAAATCATATATGTGATAAAGAAACTGTATTCATAATATTAAAACAAAACAAAACAAAACAAAAAAACAAACAAAAACCAACTTGTAATTCAATTTTAAAAAGCCCAGTTAAGAGGTGCCTACATGGCTTAGTTGTTAAGCATCCACCTTCTGCTCAGGTCATGATCCCAGGGTCATGAAATCAAGCCCTGCATCTGGCTCACTGCTCACCAGGAAGCCTGTTTCTCCCTCTCCCACTGGCCCTGCTTGTGTTCCCTCTCTCAATGTATCTCTCTCCGTCAAATAAATAAAATATTTTTATAAAAAAGTCCAGTAAAGAAATGGGCAAATAATTGAATAGCCATTTCATCTCAGAGGACTTACAAATGATAAATAAGCATATGTTTTATTGGATAGCTTTAACTTTTATGTCTTCAAGCTATCTGATCTTTTTCTCTGAATTTTCTAACCTGCTGTTAATCCTATACACTGAAGTTTTGAAAAATCTCAAATATATTTTCCACTCTAGAAGTCCTACTTAGATCTTTTCTATTTCTTCCATGTCTGTACTTAAATACGGTAAATGTTTCATATGCCTTCTTGAAAATATGGAATATATTTATAATAACTTTTAGCATATTTGTATACTAAATCTATCATCTGTGTCATTATTCTATCTGTGTCTAACCACCCATTGATACTACCAACAAGCATGGCCTGCCATAATATTTCACTGTTCCATTTTTTCTCATTCATTTACTTTTTCTTCCCTCCTTTTTCTTCCTCTCCTTAGTCCTTAAATATAACAATCCCGCATCTGTTTCTTTTTTAGCTCCATTTTTTCTCCTTATAGAACACCTAAGTAATATTTATTTTCCTTTTTACAGAGATTTTCAATGTATTATTTGCTTTAACATTACTTGTCCCTAGAAGTTTCTTTTTTTTTAAACTACATGTGCTCTCTCCTATTCATTCTTTGTCTGTGTTTCTGTCTGATTATCCATAATATTTATATGTCCATGTGTACAATAGAACTGATTATTGTCTTTCAAAATCCATTCTTCCTCCTACACTAATTCCTGGTCTCTCTGATAAGTTATGGCATTTCTTATTTTAAGCCTTGTTCAACTGGAGAAAGTTGATTAACTTTTCTAATACTTAGTTGCCTCTTCTGTAATATTGATATGTTTATATCTTTTCACTCATTGAAACTTATATGAACTACTTGTACTTGACAATGCTAGGGTTCTATGCTCAGGTCTCTTTGTTGATACTCAACTCCTCATGTGAACTTATCCAGGATAATGGATTTAAATTACCCCTGTACCATTGCAATCCCCATCTTAACATGGGTCTGAATGCCAGACTCCTTTAAATACTTAGGACTATGATATGATAGACATCCCAAGTCTACAATTAACTCTGATTTATTCTCATCAAATGTGCTCCTTGCTTGACTTCCTCATCTAAATGAAAGCCAACTTTACCTTTCTAGTTGCTCAGACCACAAATCTCAGAGACAATCCTTCTCTTCCTTTTCTGTCCCATCTCAGGGACAATTCACCAGCCAAATGTGCTGGTTCTACTTTCAAAGTACATTAGGAAACAAGACTTCTCACAACTTTCATCTCTGTACTCTGGCTTAAACCTTCTTGATCTTTCCTTGAAATAAATGGTTGGAAGAGCTTCCTAACTTGTCTCCATGGTTCCACTATTCTTCTTTCCCAGTGTCCAGTTATGCTTTTAAATCATTTATTGAAACTAAACACCTCCCCACCTCTCTGACCTCATCACCTACTGTCTCTTCTCATCTCTTAGGCCCTGCTCTTCATCTGCCTGGAATATTTTTAATTTAGATATTGGCACAGCTCAATCCCTTACTCTCTTTACATTTCTTACCATGTTACCTTATCACTGAGGCCTTCTTTAGAGACTGTATATAATAATAGTCTCACTCCCCATTCCTGGTACAAGTTCCTCTTACACAATGAGGAGGAGTTGAATTATTCCTTCCAATTATTCACTCCAATTCCATGTAAAAGAATTATACATCCCTACCTTCTGCCATATGATTTATAGTACCATCTGGCAGAATGATTATACTTGCCTATTTTATTGAAATTACACTTTCTTGTATGACTTCTTTGATCAATGAAATGAGAACAGAAAAGGTAGTATTTCTAGTTAGATCAGAGATTTTACTACTCAGCTCATAGTTTTGTTCAGTTTCCTACACTTTTTGGTCTGTCATGAGAACTGTCTTAGATTGTTACAGTTAGAGTAGGACCACATCTGACCTGTGTCGATATGAGGGACTGTGATTTCAGAATTATTATCACAACGTAACAATTAACACTGACCATCTGGATATTATATATATATTTCATATTTTATTTTATTGCCTTTCTTACAAAAATGTTACTAACATGGGAGAAAGACTTAGTGTGTTTTGTTTTCTCTAGTATCCGAAAAACCTAATACCATGCCTGACACATGGTGACATTCAATACGTATTTGAATAAGGAATACTTAAATAAATAAATAAATAAGTAGATATACTTATATATTTATATCTATATATATATAATACTAACTTTTCAAATATGAAATTAACATTGTTTAAAGTACATTGCTTTTCATTCTTTTATAGTCTCTATTATGTAGACATGAAAACTTTGCACACAGTATGTGCTTAATATAAATTTTCTGAATAGTGTTAAATTGATATTTACCATCAGTTTGTGTCAGAGGATAAGAAATTTCAAACATGTTTTTGATTTATTAATGACTTTCTAAAGTAGTGTGAATTTTAATCTCTTTGCAGATTGTGAAAGATATGCTTTAATTGACTCAAGCTGTCTACTGATGATTTGAATACTAATAAGTCCCCTCTAGGCCCATATGGGAAAGATCATGAACTTTCAGTCTTATTAGACATTAACAATTAAGATCAGATTTGATTCAATATGTCAACAAAGATGTACTGAGTACTTATTATGTGCAGGCATCATTCAAGGAGCTGTGAAAATAATTTAAAAGGTGATTTTAGATGCATATATAATATCACTATATTAAGTATGCTAGTTGAAAGGTCCAGGATAAAGTGAAATATATTATATTTGAGCTAATATATGCAGTGGAATTTTTCTTTTACTTCTTGACAGAGATAAGAAATTACATGAAGACTTTCAATTTTCTTTTTTTTATTTTTTTTAAATTTTTAAAGATTTTATTTATTTATTTATTTGACAGACAGAGATTACAAGTAGGCAGAGAGGCAGTCAGAGAGAGGAGGAAGCAGGTTCCCTGCTGAGTAGAGAGGCTGATGTGGGGCTCTATCCCAGGACTCTGGGATCATGACCTGAGCGGAAGGCAGAGGCTTTAACCCACTGAGCCACCCAGGTGCCCCTAATTTTCTTTTGCATGGTATTTTTATCTACAGGATTCCAAAAGAGTTAATCATTAATTCATTCAACATATATTCATTGACTGTGTGTCCAGCTCAAGGCATCCTGCTAGGATCCATGTACTAAGGTGATGCAGAAAAAGTTCTTCCCCTCAAGAAGTGCCAAAACAGCTATTTCCTATGCAGATAGTGTTAAGAAAATAAAGAAAAAAAATCTATTTAAAAAAATAACCATAAAAGTGTAGTCACCTAATTCTAGGCCAAGGAAAGTGGATTTATTTTCTCCTAACGGAGAGGAAAGAACAATTTGTGTAATCAGCGTACTTGGAAGACAGATTTTCCCAGGAAAGCTGAGAGGCTCCTAGGATGGCCAAATGTCCCAGTAGAGTTACTACCAGCCCCAGGTAACATCATTTGCTCAAGTGCCATGCAAGATAAACATGATTATTTTCTACATGCAGGATAATATGAAAAAGTTTGGGGAATGCTGCTTTACAGGGTTTTACACTGTCATTAGAACCACCGAAGGTTTTGGCTAGAAAGTTACATCCATAGTTTATCTCAGAAATGTTACTTACATTTATTGAAAAAACAATATGAGGGCGCCTGGGTGGCTCAGTGGGTTAAGCCGCTGCCTTCGGCTCAGGTCATGATCTCAGGGTCCTGGGATCCAGTCCCGCATCGGGCTCTCTGCTCAGCAGGGAGCCTGCTTCCCTCCCTCTTTCTGCCTGCCTCTCTGTCTACTTGTGATCTCTCTCTGTCAAATAAATAAATAAAATCTTTAAAAAAAAAAAGAAAGAAAAAACAATATGATAATCAGCCAAATACAGACAGCACTGAACTAGGCAACAGATTGCACTGGGTTTCTCTATGTCTTCACAGATTTAAACCTCTGAATTCATGGTACTTGCTTTTTATCTCCCCTCTATTTCTCTCTCTGACTTCAAAATATTGAACTTTTTGTTTTATAATTTTAGGTTACTAATAATAATTTTTTTAACTTCATGTGTAAGTATTTCTATAGCCTTTTTTTTTTAAGATTTTATTTATTTATTTGACAGACAGATTACAAGTAGGCAGAGAGGCAGACAGAGAGAGGGGGAAGCAAGCTCCTCGCTGAGCTGATGTGGGGCTCGATCCCAGGACCCTGAGATCATGACCCGAGCCAAAGGCAAAGGCTTAACCCTCTGAGCCACCCAGGCGCCCCTATTAGCCTTTAAAACTATACACACAGATACTTTGAACATTTATCATGGAAACACGAATTAACATACAAGTAAGGTTTTTCAAACTCTTAGTTCCTAGTTCCTCCAGAGGGGGGGAATATATCTATATCTATATATATATATATATATGTATATATATATATATACTGCATTATTGTATCCTGGGGTATATCCCCCAGGATGCAACTTCAGAAGTGTTCAATTATGCTAAGTAAAACAGTTTTCCTTATTCTCACAGAAACTCCCAAGATCTATAATATTTTATTGTGCCTATTAATATTTTATATATGGCATCCAAGATTTTTCACACTTGTTCAGCTATATGTATGTTTTTTGCTTCTTCCTTGAGCACTAGAGCATTTCGTAAGAGTAGTAATCTCAGTGAAACACTGGGAAATTTGGATGTTATCCTAAATTGCAAAATTTTCAACTATTGTTGTCAAAGATTAAAGGCAATCCCAAGCCAAATCTAGTGATTTTTTTTGCTTAGCAAAAGCTGATAAGGTCATCTAAAATTTATTTGGAAATGCAAAGGGTCAGGAACAACTGTGGTACATTGGTTATCAATTGTTATATTTTTAAAAATGCTCCCAAATTAGGAGTTAAAACAATATTCATTGTTTTCTGAGTCAGCAATTTTGATGAAGTTAGCTGGGCACTTTAGTTGGTCTCAGCTGGACTTGTTATGCTGTGAGAGTAAGCTGTTGGCTCTCTTGATGCCAGATAGTCCCTGCAGGTAGCAGTCATTTGTTGGAGGTTGGCACTGGTGCTTGGCTGGACCTCTCTCTCTACATGGTATCTCATCCCCCAGAGGGCTGGCCCTCCTTACCTGGCTGTCGAAGGGCACCAAGAAAACAAGCATAAAAGCTGCAAGGGCTCATGAGAGCTGGGTTCAAAAACACAGAGTAATGTCTTCCATGGTCTCTATATCAAGGTAACTCAAAGGTCAACCCAAGATTCAAACATTAGGGCAATAGACTCCGCCCCATTATGTGAACATTTGTAAAGAATCCGTGGCCATCTATAACTACCACAAAAGTGAATCTTCAAAAAGGATGGAAAAGTTGAAGGACTATACTAGCAGATTTGAAAATTTCTCATCAATTTATGGTAATTAAGACATTGTGCATTAGTACAAATACAGACAAATAGATCAAGTGAACAGATTAAGAATGTATAGAAAGAAATCCTAACTTGATTTATGACAAAGATGAGACTGGAGCTCAGTGGAGAAACATGGTGCCTATCTGGATTTATCTTTATTTTGCCTTTACCTTTATAAGATTTTTTTCATTTGATATAAAATTCGGTTTGAAGTTATTCTCTTTTTTTTTTTGAAGTTATATTCTTTAAACTTAAAATATTTTCTGTTTGTCTTTAATTTTCAGTGTATTTACTAAGCTATGTCTAGGTATGGTTTTCTTTATTTTTTTCCTTTTGGTCATTCATAGCTAATGCCAGACCTGCAACAATATTCACTTCAGATTGATGAAGGACAGTAGTAATTTATACAAGGACAGCAGTAAAAAAGGACAATAGTAAGTGATAACTATAATTAGTAAATTCAAATTAAACAAGACAGTAGTAATTTTAATAGTAGTAGTAAATTATAACCCTGTAGTATAATAACAATCCATAAGTCCACATTGATACTAAATAGATAGAAAAGATAGAGAGATAGAGTATGAGTCACTAGGGCTTCTGAAACAGAATATCACAGGCTGGGTGGTTTAAACAACAGAAATTTATTTTCTTACAATTCTGAAGGCCAGACGACTAAAATCAAGGTCTAGGCAGATTTGTTTTTTTCTGAGGCCTCTCTTTTTGGCTTGCAAACAGCTACCTTCTTGATATGTGCTCACATGGGCTTTTTCTCTGTGCATGTAAGTCCTCGTGTCTCTTTCTTTTCTTATAAAGATAGTAGTCTTATTAGCTTAGGATCCCAATCTTAGAATCTTATTTAACCTAAATTATCTCTCTAAAGGCTCTATATCTAAATACAGTCACATTGAGAGTTACAGTTTCTTTTTTTTTTTAAGATTTTATTTATTTATTTGACAGAGAGAGAGAGAGAGTGAGCAAGAGAGAGTGAAAGAGAGAGCAAGTAAACACAAGGGGGGCCAGAGAGGCAGAGGGAGAGGGAGAAGCAGATTCCCCACTGAGCAGAGATCCTGACACAAAGCTCCATCCCAGAACCCTAGTACCATGACCTAAGCTGAAGACAGACAGTTAAACCACTAAGCCACCCAAGCACCCCTGGAGTTAGAGTTTCAATATATGAATACTGAGGGACATATTGAAGTCCATAAGAAGCAGATGATAGATAGATACATAGACACATACATACAGATGTTTAGATAGTTTACAACCATCATAGTAAATTTAGGAAAAAATCATCAGTGGATGCTACATCTCTGAGGGTTGAAATTTTCATGGATAATAGGCTGTTTGCATGATCTCCTAGTACATTGTTAGAAACTGCTTATTAGTTAGGAGACAAAGAGTAACTACACAATGGAGAAATCAATCTTCTGACTGGGTGAGCAGAATGAACATCACCAATGCGAGCAGAGGCCCATGAGGGGCCTTCCAGATGTGATACCCTCAAAAAGACACAATACCACTTTTATAATTTTCTGGTTGAGGATATTTAAACTGAACCTAACCCTGGGGAGGAATCAGATGATCCCAACCTAAAGAACATTATATAACAGAACTGGTTTGCATTCTTCAAAAGTGTCAATGGTGTGAAAGACCAAAAAATAATTGTTACTGTTCCAGGTAAAAGAAAAATAAATAAGGACGACATAAATAATAAATAATAATAAAAAAATAAATAAGGATGCAACACATAATTCTGAACTGGACCCTGTGCTCAAGGAGAAAAATTTATAAAAGGGGTATATTTGAGATAATAGAAAAAAAATTGGAATGTAAACTATAAATTAGATAAAACTACTGTAGTACTTTAAAATTTCCTGAATTGTTTAGTACACTGCAGTTATGTAAAATAATGTCCTTGTCTGTAGGAAATACACACTGAAACATTTAAGGAACAAGGGGCATGTCATGTGTAACCCAAAGCTCTTTTTAGACTCAACTAATCAGACTCACAAGAGTCTCACAGGCCGCAGTTGGCATCCCTGTAATCAGAAGCCACAGGATGGGAATCACAGGCTGCCAGAAGGGGAGTCAGACAACGCTTTTTCTCCGGGAGTCCTCGCTGCAATCCAACATTGCAAAGGCTGAGACATACTCCAAATCAGGAGGTTACAGGGGCTGATCTAGCCTAAAAGCGTCAAGCTCCACAGGCCCGATATCTCTAATAAAAACTCCATTAGCAGTGATTCCAGGGTCCCTGGAAAGGATGTGCCAATCATAAGAGTCAACATATTCAGGAAGCCTGAGATATAGTTTACTATCAAGGATTCATGCAGTGTATCAATTCAAAATCATTCTTTGCCATAAGCATCAAGTAACATTGTTGACATTTCAACATTTATCAGGTAACCAGAGGAACAAAGCTAGGGAGTTTCATCAAAGATCAAATTTTCATGCAAAGAGAAATATTTTTTCTAAAATTTTGATCATGGCAACACATTCTCACATGGTTCATAAGGAATAATAATGGTAGTGTGTGTGTGTTTGTGCCTGTGTCTGGGTGCATGTTCAGGACAGATAAAAGGAATACATGTAACAGAATGATAACAACTGGTAAATCCAGATAAAGGGTATATGGGAGTTATCTGTACTATTCTTGAATCTTTTCAATAAGTTTGATGAATTTTCAAAGTAAATTTTTTTTTTTTTTGCTAGTGGACTTTAATATCAAAAAAGAGCTAAAATCATTAACGTTGGACACATAGCAACTTTATTTTTTAAAATTATATTTGACTATTTTATTTCCAAATAACCCAGATGTAATGTATCCTTTATTTATTTTATTTTATTTTATTTCCAAAAACCCCAATATGTAATGTACACTTTCAGGGAAAAATAATCTTTCTAACTTCCATGGTTATCTATGCAATGTGCAATTTCTTTTGTAGAAAGCCTGCTTGCCTTTTTAAAAAATACTGATAAAAGAGAAAATATAATCTACTTAAACCATGCAAAATAATGACCTTCAATGAACATAGCATGTGCTTTTCAAAAATCTGCTTCTTTTTTCTCTACAGTGGTTTGAACATTGTAAATAAGAGTCAAATTAATTATGCAGATGACAAAAAAACAAAGCATATTCTGTCTTTCCTAACTGGTGCTGAAAGTTGCTTTTCAAGCTTTTCTATCTACAATCTACAAATCATTTGGAATTCTAGACACTTTCAAGGAGTTCAAAAGTGCAGTCCACTTCATTTCTCATCCATGAATATCTGGATTACCCTTAAAGCTATTAAAGAAAATGATAATGAAAATCTACATTCAAGTAGTGAGGGTTTCGGGAGTGGGTAGTAATGAAAGGAGATAAATCCATTTTACCATTGCTGTTCCTGTATCCTCCTTACCAATATAATGTAATGAAAATGTCATGTATAGGGTGCCTGGGTGGCTCAGTGGGTTAAAGCCTCTGCCTTTGGCTCAGGTTATGATCTCAGGGTCCTGGGATCGAGCCCCGCATCGGGCTCTCTGCTTGGCAGGGAACCTTCTTCCCTCTCTCTGCCTGCCTCTCTGCCTAGTTGTGATCTCTCTCTGTCAAATAAATAAATAAAACCTTAAAAAAATATCATATATCAAAGAAATAAACGTGGAAATAAAAAAAATAATGTTTTAAGTTCATTTTGTATGGCCCAATTATTTAATAATCCCACTTAAGATTCTAGATCATGGACAATACATTAAGGATTATTGAAGTACATTGAAAGATAATTATATTTTACATTTTCTTAGTACTTTATAGTCTTTAAACATTTCACTACAAATTCTTTCAGTAAACATTCCTTGAACATGTATCACATTTCCACATGGGAGAAATTATTTAGAAGAAATCAATCCTTCTGAGGTAAATGGTTTCATTCCCATTTTACAGATAAATTAAAGCTAAGAGTAAATATTAAAATCTAACAAGATAGGAAAAAGAATGATTTTTAATATGGAGAACAATACTTCTATTTTTCATGTTTTAATGCATGTCTATTTCCCTTTCATGTTGGCATTGCAGAACTACATACTAATGCCACATAGTATGAATGTTGTTGATACTTTAGATGATCTTCACATGATGTAGAAAAATCACTCCTAAGTTTTTCAACAGCACTTCTTTCTTTTGGTCCTTGTTCAGTGAGATGTGGATGCATATTTGTTGTCATTTTAAGTGAGTCAGAGAGAGACTCTGTTATTGTGTTATATTAAAATACATTTCTATTTAATATATAGAATTTTTTTTGAAAAAAAATTTGGATAGCGCCAACCCTATGTCAACATGAATATTATATAACCATAATAATTAAAACTTCTTACATTTCTACAAATTATCAAGAAATTTTTATCACAAATATTACTGTGGGTTGTCTTCACATCAATCCTATATTGTAGATATTATTATTTCTGAATTCAAGATGAGAGAACTAAGATTCATTCTTGCCCAGAGACATACACTTAAGAAAGAAATAGATATAAAAGTCATTTAATATTTAACTTCAAAGTCTGATATTCTTTTCACCTCACCAAAAATAAGTAAATACTGTTTTACCCCCAAACTTTGTGAAGTAAGAAAGATGAGAAATTAGCTGCCTTATTTCTTCAGGTTAAGCTCTTTAGGGGAGAATAAAATTGGCCAAAGCTTGATGTCTTGGAAAATTTGACTTTTTTTTTTTTTTTTTTTTTAGTTTTACTTATTATTAGACAGAGATCACAAGTAGGCAGAGAGGCAGGCAGAGAGAGAGAGGAGGAAGCAGGCTCCCTGCTGAGCAGAGAGCCCGACGCGGGACTCGATCCCAGGACCCTGAGATCATGACCTGAGCCGAAGGCAGAGGCTTTAACCCACTGAGCCACACAGGCATCCCTGGAAAATTTGACTTTTATCCCAAGAGAGACTGGAAAGTTCTATCATCCTTAAGGCCTATGTTCATGGCAATTGTGCAAAGTTACCCTTGAGTGCTGTCAAGAACTGAAGGAAAGCAAGTGGCCAGATCTCAGAGAATGCTGAATCCTCCTAGACAAGGTGATGAGTGGCTGAAAATGTATCATATTACCACAGAGGATACTGGCCTGAAAGCTGAGGTAAAGGCTGTGATTGCTGGTGATTTGTCATCAAGCACCCTGAAAATTATAACAAAAATGCTGGTTCTAAGAGTGGCATGTGGAGGAATCAGATTTTTTGAGCTGTAAAATCACCTAATCCCTTATACAACACATAGACCCAAGCAATGAGCAGTTCAGCACTACCTTTCACAGACTGGAGAACAATGCACAACCCTAAAAGTCACTCACAATTGTACACATTGGAGTCTGCAGGAACCTGATTCCCCAAGAAAGCACAGTCTGTAAGAACTTTATTGTAAAATGTGATCCACAGAGCAAGAGTGAGGAAAACGTGTGGTGCAGGAACGGAGGGAGCCAGTAAAAAGATACAGAATGAAGTTGGACAATAATTGCTTGTTCGTTCTAAAAAGACCTCCTGAAGAACTATCTAAAATGCATCTCAGGACTGACTCTCAGGAAAATAAAAGTGAAAATTATACACCATTGGTCAACGTTGTCCTCATGAGGTGTAAACATCATCAATGGATGTAATACAAGATCTGCCTTTTAATATCAACAGCAAAGTCCCCGGGTGGAAGCAAAAGAATCCTTGCAACATGGGTCACATCACTGGTCACAGGAGCAGCAGCTGAAGAAAGAAAACTGCATGGGGGTGCCTGGGTGGCTCAGTGGGTTAAGCCTCTGCCCTTGGCCCAGGTCATGATCTCAGAGTCCTGAGATTGAGCCCCACATCAGGCTCTCTCCTTGGCAGGGAGCCTGCTTCTCCCTCTCTCTCTGCCTGCCTCTCTACCTGCTTGTGATCTCTCTCTGTCAAATAAATAAATAAAATCTTAAAAAAAAAAAAAGAAAGAAAAGAAAACTGCATGGCCAAGAGCATCTTAAATAGCTCACAAGACAGGTTCCATATCAATTACTCTGATGTAACTCAGATACACCCTATGTTCTATGAAGTTTCTTTTATCACAGAATTGCTGCAAAAGGGAAGGTCCATGTCAGTCTCTAAAAATATGTATAGAATTTATTTTATTTTATTTTAAGATTTTATTTATTTATTTGAAAGACAGAGATCACAAGTAGGCAGAAACGCAGGCAGAGAGAGAGGAAGGGAAACAGGTTCCCTGCTGAGCAGAGAGCTCGATGCAGGGCTCGATCCCAGGACCCTGGGCTCATGACCTGAGCCGAAGGCAGAGGCTTTAACCCACTGAGCCACCCAGGCGCCCCTGAAAGTATCTAAAGTAAGTTGATTATGGGAACAAATTTTCTTTCTTTTCTTTTTTTTTTTTTTTAAAGATTTTATTTATTTATTTGACAGAGAGAGATCACAAGTAGACGGAGAGGCAGGCAGAGAGAGAGAGGGAAGCAGGCCTCCTGCTGAGCAGAGAGCCCGATGTGGGACTCGATCCCAGGACCCTGAGATCATGACCCGAGCCGAAGGCAGCGGCTTAACCCACTGAGCCACCCAGGCGCCCCGGGAACAAATTTTCATTGCTGTATTTGTTTGCAAAGATATTTATCTCTCTTTTCCATCATTCATTTGTATTTGTTTACACCCTCACCCAGCATCCAACTGTCCTGTTTTGTTTGTCTTTATCACCAAGAGATCTGGGTTCTTATATTCTTTACCCCTCTCAAGAGTGAGTGCTTTAATTATACATTTGCCACTTAGTCCTCTGTTTTAGAATGCCATTTTCCATGCTCCTACTGTCTATCAGCAATCCTGACTCCTGATGGAAATCAGGGTTCAATTATTCTTGCCAATATAGCAACTTTTTTTTTCCTGTGCCTACTGGATTATTATCATTAAAAATCTCAACACAACTAGATGTTAGTTGTGGCTTCACATTTAGCAAAAACTTTATCGCATTCCCTTGAAGAGGAAGCTCTCATCCTGGACCTCATGTTCTACTAGATTAGCTGCATCTGGGTTTTGGAATATACAAGAAAAGCTAACAGATCCAATGACCATGCATCCATTCTACCAAAGGAGACTTTGCTGTAAAAACATATCTTCTGATAGGAGACAGTGCTCTGGTAGGAGGCAGTGTTGTGTATGGTACTATTGTCAATACGTTAGGCTGCTGTTTGACCTAGGAGAGCAAGAAATAGAGAAGCTGGTAGAAATAGCACATTCAGGGAAGGCAAATCTATATCCATAGCATATGTTAACTCAGAAACCCAGGAATGAGAGAGACAGACAGTCCAATCACAAGGCTTGGGATTGAGATAAACTACCCTCAGGCTGTTCCTGTATGCAACTAGTCCAAGCCCACACAGAATGGGGCTTGTGGCTTTATGTGTGTGAAATAGTAAATATTACATATTTAATGCAAGGTTATAGGTATCAAGGGAGAAGAAGAAGGCTCTTAAAATCACCAAAAATTTGATTTTTAGCCACCTAAAAGGCACTTAAGTCACTCAGTTTTATTTAGAAATATGACCTTCCTTGCAATAAAGTGTCTTATAAAAAATCAGACTATATTCAATAATACTATATGGGAAGTAATCCAATGGATCAAAGAACCTTTTATTTCAAGAAATAAGATAGAACATTGCTAGAATTTATATCCTAACCAATCCCCAAAGTAGCTAACAAAGGGTTGATGGAGCTTTTCCATAGCTGCTTCAGTATCAGATTTCAAAGCATTTGGTTATATGTGGACAAATATCTTATGTGCTCATCCCAGAGTGATAAGTGATAAGATTTCCCTAGTCTAGGACAGTGCTCTGAAATGTAGTGGTCCTTGATTTTGTTCTGTAAGACGCTGCCTCCCTTATCAGCAGATCCCTCCTACCAGCTAAAGAAACAGGATAGCATGAAACCTGAGGTGGACTGCCCTTACCTTGTTAAACTCCTGGTCACTCGATGTTGTATGGTTTTCTCTCTGTGTTTATCATAACATCAAAAGAACCTGACATTTCAACAGCTGACAATTGTTTTTTTTCTATAGGGAGAATCCTGTTCACAGTAAGAATAAAACACCAAATGCTTCTCTCACACTGCTCAAAATCCTTTCTTCGGCTGACTCACTGATAAGAATATTGTGGAGCATGTGCTCATTTAGGTTTGATCTCTGCTAAGATGCTTATAAGGGTTAATTCTCAAACAGAATGAATGAACCAAAAGAAAGTACATATGCACCTTCAAACCCCTGGAGTTTTCCTCTGTAATCATAAGAACCGTGCATTTATACAAAAAGTGGTAAAACTGGAAATAAAATTTCAACATCTCTCTTCTTTGACACCACATCAATTCCTTGTTGAAGTGAAGAGGAAGAGCCAGGGGTCCTAGGAGTAATACTCTAGATTGTTTAATATAAATACCTTCCTGTTAGAAAATGATAGAGAAATGATACAGGAAAATGAGGGAAATGATATATGACAGTAACAAAATCTAAAATACTTTGCAAGAAATAACATATATAGGATATATACAAAGAAAGTAGTTTAAGAGCATAAAACAAAATCTGAACCAAAGTAAAACTGTAGCATGAGGTTGGATAGAAAGACTTAAAGTAACGATTTTCATCATTCTGTATTACGTAAGATGAATACATTTTCAATCAGAATCTTTATAGTCTTACTTTTGTTATAATAAGATTAAAATCAACTGATAGATGTTTAAAATTGCTAAAATGTTGAAAAAGAATACATGCATACCATGCATTCAAATTAATTTTAAAATTTCAGTAGTCAGGAGCGCCTGGGTAGCTCAAGTGGTTAAGCGTCTGACTTTTGATCTCAGCTCAGGTCTTAATCTCAGGGTTGTGATGTCAAACCCTGGGAAGTGACTGTTTGAAATTCTTCTCCCTCCCTTGGCCCTTCCCCCTCCTCCCCTTCTAATAAATAAATAAATTAAATTGAATTTCAATAGTTAAAACAATTGATTTGAGAGCTACAGTGCTAGAATAGATAAAAACAAAAAAGGACTAGGGCTTCCAAAAGCTTGGGGTTGAAATGGGAACCCTGACATATGTATTTTACATGACAGCTGGCATTTGTATTGCACACATCTGAAATTGTAAATTTCAGCATTAAGAGCTGCTTTATCAACTTCCAAGTTATGTATGTACCCTTTTGACATCCTGCTCAAGGAAAACTGAAGGGGAATGGAGGTGTTACTCCAGGAGGTTCCCATGATGTCACTATTTGTTGCATGGGGAAGGAAAGTCACTAACACATAAACTCATGCTTCAGCAAATAACACTGACCAGTATAAAATTTGAACATCAAGTTTGGGGCTTTATATACAATGGGTTATGCAAACTTCCAAGTCTGTGCAACAAATTGTGTGGTGCAATCTTGACTGAAGAAGTAAAATCCTTTAGTTTTAGGTTGGATTTTCAGAGAAGCTGATAATTATATGAGTTCACATGTTTGATTGGGGTAGCAATTCCTTGAAAGCTCTTGTGGGATAGTGTAGAAGTGAGACAGAGAAGTGAAGGAAGGCAATACAGGCGGTTAATGAGATTCTGTCATGGGCAACAAAGACTCAATACCACTAGGGATTTCTGAGAAAGTGAGTATACTCTGACTCTGATTTGTCCCACTCTAAGGCAAGGCATTGGAATTACTTATCTACTAACCCCAATATCTGATTTTTGAGGAATGCTCCTCGGGTCATTAGCATCTCGGCACCTTTGGGTAACTTTATACATGAACTGAAAACTCTGTAGACAGCAAGAGATCTCAGACAAAGAGGTGTTGGTGTTTTCAGTAGAAGACATTGACCTATAAGGAACATGATTTTACATGATATGTAAAGGACAAGATGTAAAAGATCATTGTCTGCTAAAGAATATGAGCAGGACATTGACAGCCTCTATTATCCATTCTATATAAGGCTGTTTTGTTGATATTTACAATTCAAACAATGTAGTAATTCTAGTCATTATCAAGGTGCCCAACAGATCAACAACATTCCCACCAAGGAGAACAGCTTTTCTGAGCTTGGGGAAAGAAGTCCAACACACAGAAATTTAGTCTTTGTGCTAAATGTCATTTCAAATCAGTGTTAGAAATGGTTCATTGCATTTTAAAAGGGTGAAAGGATAATTAGTTTCTAGTAGTGGATAATTATTTTTCTTGCTGTTCAAATCCATTTTCTTTTCTCCGTAAAATGACTCAAAATTTCTCCCAACTTCACTCTCATGCAGCTGGAGCTGTAGTGCATGCAGTTTAAGGGGGAGAAGCCCACTCAGCAACATCTCATGACCCAGGCCATGTTTGCTTTGAGAATGAGCTTTAGGCTCACTTAGCTTTTTGGCTAAGACCAAGTGTAGACTCAATATGAATCAATGAGAATTAATCCTGGGACTTTGTTCAAGCTATAGAAACAATCATTTATTTTCCTTTGGATTTGGAACTAGAGCATGTAAACTTAAGATCCATTAGCCAGGTTGACAAAAGTCTAAAATGAAGCCAAGGCAAAACCAAAACATGTAAATTTTATTTTATTGTTTTGGATGTAATTATTTAATGACATGGGAAAATAAAACATGTTGTGAAATAATCTAGTTACAAACAGAAGTAGTGGATGACTTCACTTCTGATAAAAAAAAATATGTATACAAAACACTGGATGTTTTGAACTAAAATATCAACAGTATTTATATCTGTTCAGTGATTAAATATTCTTTTCTTTGTTTTTGTGTATTTTTTGAAACACGATTAATTCTAAAACAAAAAAGAAATCCACGTTACTGAATATCTTAGATGAACAGAGTTGAAATGCCAGGAATCCTGCCATCAAGCCCCAACCCCCAGGACACTTCCAGCCAGGGTGACAGTGGTCTAGCAAAGATGGAGAGTATCACTCTTTTTATGACTGGGATGCTATTTTTATCAGGCTGTTTCCTCCACAGTTGATGTTTTCAATGTACTTATATTTAACAGAAATCTATGAATATTAACTGACACAACAGCAAAATGATGCTAGCAACTTTGGTTTCAAATTGATAAAAATGTAATAACCATTTTATAGTTATAAAATGCACTAGAAATAAAACAAGACACATGAAACACTGAAGTGATGAAAATTTTAGAAAAGGTTTTTCTAATAACGTTGTCTGAACACTGAGAATGAAGGTCATTGGAACTCTGAGATGAGGGTCAGATTGAGATCAGACCCACCGCTGTACTCTTAAGAGACGTAAGCCAATAATGTTCTCTGTGTTATAAAAAGTTTAAATTGGGTTTTAAATTAGTTAGATTTATAATATTGCTATATGAGAGAAAGGAAAATTAGATCCATTCTTTGCACCATTATTTTTATTCCTTCAATTTCTAAATTGGGGAATGTTGATTGAAATTTAGACCTCTGCTAATAACTAAAACAACTAACAAACAAAAATCCATAGCAAAACAAACAAAAAGTGTACTAGAAAAAGATATGCAAGGTTATTTTTATAATTAGAATTGTGGAAAGCTTTTATTTGCCTAACTCTGAACGTTTAAACATAAAGGAAAATATTATATCTAAATATTTTTTAAACTTCAAAGGATGCAATGAATAAATTTGAAAGACAGTTAATATATTGAAAAATATTTTAAAAAGATAATATGCTAATTTTACTAGGAAAAAAGAGCTCGAGCAAATTAAAAAAATTGAATGACTAGATTTAAAAGTGGCCAATTTGTATTTAAAAATACAATAGTAGATAAAGATATAGATACAAATATAACTAAATAATTACAGCTAATTTAAAACAATTAAAATATATTATTTTAGCTGAATATATTTATGAACAATTGTGTCAGAGTTTGGCAAAGAAAATCTCATTATGCATTATGCTATAACCATTTAGAACAATTTAGTATATTATATATCAAGATCTAAAGCATTCATAATATAATTAAGCATTTCTACATTTAAATAGTATCACATAGAAGCACTTGCAGTAATTATAAAATGTTCATTTCAATACTGTTGATAATAGCAAAATATTTAAAGGAAGCAAATGTTCATCAGTTGGGAATTTTGTTATGAATAAACAGTGCTTTCAATGAACTACTCTATAATATGTAGAGTCATAGAATTATAAATACTTTAAACTTTATAAGGAAAATTTACCAAAGAATAGAAAATAAAACACAAAACCAACAGCAAGGTATTGTTTAGTATGGTACATTTGTACCAGAAAATAATATGTGCTTCTATATGAATTTACGTGTAAAAATATAAACAAAGACAAATAAGGATGGTTCTGAAAAATCCAGAAATATACTACAAAGTAAATCAATGATTATTTTGAAAGTTATGAAATTATAGCCGACTTTAGTCTTACATGTAAGCATTATTATAATTTTCTAGTTGTAACTAGCATAACAATATTTTTAATAAATCAAAAATAAATTACTTAGTTAACTAAAAAGGGAAGAAAAGGGAATTTGCACCCATTACTCTATGCCAGATGATAACAAATAAACAAGGATTTTCTTTTTACAAACAAAATAGGCCCCTTGGTGTTACAATAGAAAACTCTTAATGTAACTAGTTATACAGCGATTGGTTGCCATTCTCCCCAAATTCTAAGCTCCTCAAGCACAGGGATCATATTATTAATAATTGTATATACAAAGCAGTGAGTCAAGTTTTGGATTCAGGCAGCAAATAATCCAATTATAAATTATAATTTTAAATATTTGATAAGTATTTAATAATTTTATATAATATTTATTTTTATCAAATAATTCATAAGTATAACTTTATTTTTATCTATTTTTTGTAAAAATCAGCCAAGAAATTTATTTTTTCAGTATAAAAATAATTTTATTTCCATATACAAGCAGTTTACATTAGGAAAATGAATTTATTATGTTTAGTTAGACACCCAGGAACAAGTATAATTTTGAAGGATCAGCAGCATTATGAATTTATAAGAAAAACAATACTATTTCACAGTGCTGTTGTTCCCAAAATTTATTATTATAGTTACTTTCATATGTTCTTTTCATATTTATCTCTATTTTTTTAAATTATAATACACTGCAGAAACACTCATCAATTTAAAAAATTACATTGATGTTATTTTTTGATAGATGAATATTTAGTTTATACTAATCCTATTTCCTTTACATTATCTTCCCAGTGTGTGGGGGGTGAGGGATGAGGTAAGGAGAATATGTGTGTCTGTGTGCATGTGTATGTGTGTCTGTGTGTGTCCCCACACACACAGGAATTTAGTGGGAGTAACATAGCCTAGTAATGGAATTTATAAGACAGTACTCCATTGTCTTTCAGATGTTGAGACTAAAGATACCACAGCGATTTCTCTTAATACAATCCATTTGTTTGTTTATTGTATAAATTCTGAAATAGTTTAGGATATTTTTTTTATTTCACATGGTTTAACATTTTAGATGCTCTGCCTTAGCTTGATTCCTTCCACCTTCCTTCCTTCCTTCTTTCTTTCCTTCCTTCCTTCCATCTTTCTTTCTTTCTTAAATGCCTGGAGGCTGGACAATTGGTAGGGACTTAAAATATGGAGATTCTTTCATTAGTTCTAGACCTTTTAGAAATTACCTATTTACACATATACTCCTTCTGTTTATTTTTTTCCCTAAGAGCTCCTATAGTCAGATTAGTAGATGGAGTACACAGAGCACAGAACTGAGAAGGGCTTCCTCAGATACTGGCTTTTTAAGAGACTGTGACAAATTCGAAGTGAAATGTTGGTGAGGGTTCAAAGCCTGATAATCCCAACCCTCAGAGCTCAGATGGACTCCCCTGGGCAGCAGTCACCTCTGGTCTTCAGGAAGCCGACTCAGACTTATCCTTTAAACTCTCCACTGGTCCTCAAACTGCCAGTCCCTAGGCTGGCCTGAAACTTACCTCAGGAGGATCTTTGACTCTGGCCGCCTTAAAGACCCACAGCCCAATTACTTTTCCTTTCTTTTTTTATTCTACATCTAGGGCACTTCCATTTCAGTCCTAATGCCTAGGAGTACAAAAGCCTCATGTTGCCTCTTTTCCCCACAATAGAGGTTGATTTCTCATCAGAAAAAAAATGTCCCAGAACTTATCAGTATAAAAGCCTCTTTAGCCTCCTCCACCTCCAACTTGACAGAGGATGCTTTGCTTTTACTATTAAATAGAAGTTTGAAGAGTCAGTTTCTGTCTATTTCAATCTGAGGAAACAAGTCAGGTAGCACTGCTGGGACTTTTTTTTTTTCCTTTTCTATTCCAAATGTTCATTTGAGTGAACAAGAGCATGTATGCTTGAACGGGAAAACTATGAAGCAGGAAACCAGGGAATTACACGTACTAAAATATTGGCACAGAAAAACAGTATAGAAATCAGAGTTGTGGGGCGCCTGGGTGGCTCAGTGGGTTAAGCCGCTGCCTTCGGCTCAGGTCATGATCTCAGGGTCCTGGGATCGAGCCCCTAATCGGGCTCTCTGCTCAGCAGGGAGCCTGCTTCCTCCTCTCTCTCTGCCTGCCTCTCTGCCTGCTTGTGATCTCTCTCTGTCAAATAAATAAATAAAATCTTAAAAAAAAAAAAAAAGAAATCAGAGTTGTTAGTACTTACAGACAAAAAAGACATTGAATCATGGAAGAATTTATAGCACAGTAAACCCAGAGCAGCCCTGCAAATACTTAAAAGTACTCCATGAATGTAAGTTTTCTATCTGATTATATGCCATCTAAAGCATATATATGTACATTTTTTTTATTCTGCCCATTTTTTTTATTTTTAATTTTTTTTATTTTTTTTCAGCATAACAGTTATTCATTATTTTTGCACCACACCCAGTGCTCCATGCAATCCGTGCCCTCTACAATACCCACCACCTGGTGCCCCCAACCTCCCACCCCCAACCCCTTCAAAATTCTCAGATCGTTTTTCAGAGTCCATAGTCTCTCATGGTTCACCTCCCCTTCCAATTTCCCTCAACTCCCTTCTCCTCTCCATCTCCCCTTGTCCTCCATAAAGCATATATATGTGAAGCAATAACCACAAAGACAGCAAAAGAGCTTCTTTATTAAATATCAGTGTATTTAAATTAAATCTAATGCATTCTCTGGCATCTCGAAAATTGTAAATAGGATGAAGAGAGCCCATACACTCAATTTTGAATTAACAACTCAATGCACTGTCTACCTAAAGACACCATCAGTTGTTGATTTTGAAGCTGAGTTGTATATGTAGGCATAACCCCACTGTCAAATAAGTAAGTTTAGTGCTAAAAACAGAAAAAAAAATATTCATTCATAAACCCAACCTTTACTAAATATCCATTAAGTATTTATTTTTGTTAGGCATTGTATTAACCAAATTGATTTCAGCTCTTACAGAAGTTTAAGTTTCAGTGTAGAAAATTATAAACTCCAATTAAGTATAATTAAGATTTTAAGCATACATAATCTACTTATATACATAAACAAACATTAACATATATACATATATATAAATACACATTTGTAATAATTTAACTATAACACTATGAAGAAAAGATACATTGTCCTAAAACCTATAAAAAAGGTTCAAATTGGTGACATTTGGGCTGAAATCTGAATTATAAATTGGCACTATTTAAGATTGAAATCTATAAAGATTTACATAATTCCTGAATGAGAGAAGAAACAAAGTAGCATTTTCTGTGTGATCCAAATGTATTGTGCCCCAAAGTGGAAATTATTAAAAGACCCTTTACCACTGAGTATCACTTTTTAAAGAAGGAAAGACATCAGACTATCTAGACATAATACATATCAAAATTAGTCTTTCCTAACTTTACAGACATTAGTACAATGAAATCCATCTGCTGCAGATTCCTGGTAAAGTTGATCAGGGAGAACTTCCTGTGCTTACCTTGGAAGTAAAGATTCTGCAACAAAAATTCTATAAAAATTCAAACAAATCACAGGTCTCTTTAAAATGTTTTAAGTTGATTTTTTGTTTGCTTTGTTTTTGTTTTTTTGGCAAGCACAATTAAAGTCTATAGGTGTCTTTAAAATCCTTCTTTTATTCAGATTAATTTTTGATCACACAAAAACACTAACCAAGCAAACACAGACTGTGGAATACATACTATTTTGTTCAGTAATTCCCACAGTCTGCTCAAATTTCTTTTAGTCCCTTTAATAATGTATCTATTTTCTCTCATGAAGCATATTTTTTCATGAAACATATTTTTAAAAATGAACAATGGTTTCTCAATGTATTACAAGTGGAGTTTCTAAGTTCAAAGTTTGCTATGTTTAGGCAGCAGATTTTGCAGTTCTATCAGCAAAATTACTGCTTTTAGAAACTTTGTCCTTCTGTCCTGTGAGCTTTAAGTGGCTTACTGACATATGAACAGGCAGTTGGAAGGTTTCTGACAAAGCAGCCAGAAATTTTTCATTTGATATTTAAGTTCTCATTTTAAGTAGAAAATCTTCTATTTAAAGTTTTTTTTTCTGTTGCATTACAGACATCAAAGCTACAGTATATATATATATATATATATATATGTGTGTGTGTGTGTGTGTGTGTGTGTGTGTGTGTGTGTATGCATTTATGTACAAAACATGTATTTTATATATATATATGGCCATCACATGACCAATCACTAACATTATCAAATATGCAATATAAATAGGGATATCAGATTTTTCAAAATTTGAGATTCTCAAAGCTAAAGGAGAGGTTACAGCCAATTTTAATTTTTCAAAGCCTCTTCAGATTCTAGATCTTTAGAAGCTCTCCAGAGGCTGTGGAGGATTATTATGCAATCGTTCCAGCAGAAATTTTATTTGTTAAGCTGGAATCTTCCACCTATAATACTGTACTTGTCCCCTCAATTTGTCTGTTTTTGGTTTTAAATAGCTAAAGAAAATAGCAGGAGGGTCCCCAAGCCCTTGAGGTATACTTTGCCATAAACATTGGATTCCTTCATAAGCAAAAGCAAAGAAGAGCTTAGACTTGTCCACTAGAGGAACAGGAAGACAAAAGGGAAAGGAAAGAAGGAAGGAAGGAAGGAAGGAAGGAAGGTAGGAAGGAAGAGAGGAAGGAATAAATTGTGGAACAAAGATTTACCCAGAGATAAATTTTGGAGACAATGATACCAAAGTCAGCAGTTAGAACAGTTTCAGAGTAGCTACAGGGTTAGAAACTGCAGAGATGAATGGCTAACATCTTGTACAAATCTATATAGTGGCTGGCCATCTTGCATTTGTTGCCCTTAGGGCAGTAATAAAAGGACAAACTGTTTCCCTTATCCCTTGATATTGTGGCTTGTTTTTCAATAGTAGAAATAAGGGAGATGGGTCCAGAGCTGCCACTGTTTCTCTCCAGGCCAACACCAGGAGGAAATATTTCTCATGATTCTCCCTAAAAAAAATTCTTATAACAGATTTTTTGTTGCTATCATTTTCTTTCATTTAAAAACATTTTTATTTTTGGGACACCTGGTTGCCTCAGTTGGTTAAGCTGCTGCCTTCGGCTCAGGCCATGATCCCAGGGTCCTGGAACCAAGTCCCGCATGGGACTCCTTGCTCAGTGGAGAGCCTGCTTCTCTCTCTGCCTCTGCCTGCCACTCTGCCTGCTTGTGCTCTCTCTCTCTGACAGATAAATAAATAAAATATTTTTAAAAATTAAAAAATTAAAAAGAAACATATTTTTGATTTGAGAAAAATCAGAACATGTATCATCATAACAGTTTGAAGGGTTTTTTGTTTGTTTGCTTGTTTGTTTTGGACACAGAGAGAGAGATCACAGGGAGGCAGGCAGAGAGAGAGTGGGAAGCAGGCTCCCTGCTGAGCAGAGAACCTGATGCTGGGCTTGATCCCAGGACCCTGAGATCATGACTTGAGCCAAAGGCAGAGGCTTAACCCACTGAGCCACCCAGGCGCCTCCAATTTGAAAGTTTTATCACAACCTATGGGCATTTGATTTTCCTTGTGAGAAATCCTATGAAGTTCCATGGAACTATAATCCATTTGTATGATAGGAGATATACTCAAACATTCGGGAAATCTGTCTGCTGCTCAGCAATAAATTCATTCAAGCATTGTGTTTCATTTATATAACAGCTTATGTACCCTGGATCTTATTCAGAGTCTAGAGGTAAACCATTGTTTGCATCATCACTGGGATTTATATGAGTAGTTTTAATCTAAGATCTTATTTAGTGCCACAAATTTACTTCCATGTTTTAATTCACACTTCCTTGACTTTGGTGCTTATTGTAAAATATCCCTTCATATTTTTTTCTTTCATGAACCAGCTTTCATTAACTATAAGTATATACTTAAACAGCAATTATGTTTCATTCATTTTCTTGAGAAAATCAAGTTAAATATAATTATAATTTATAATTATATTTCTTCCTCTACATGATTATTATATACCCTCAGGACTTGTTGATCTGCCTTAGTCCATCTGGCATTATTGGATGTCTCATCATATATTAAATAATACTAATCTCATCAAAATATATTAGCATGATGTTACAATATCTGATACTAGGAATCACAAGACATTTCTTAGTAGTTATTTTTAATAGTAGACATGAGCGTAATTTAATTATGTGAATGCCTGTCACTAACAAAAATCTAACTTGATAAAATATGATACATAAGCTATCCTGTAATATTAAATATTGGTGGTCTGTGTCATAATATGTGTTCACCTTTCTGGGTAAATACACATTTGAGAAAATTGAGTTTCAGAAAGAAATACAATTATTTACAAACTACTTTGGGTGGAAAATACTGCATCACAATTCTAAATTATTTGCTAAAATCTGCAAAACACATTTCAACTGCTGTTTTTACTTTCAATTCTTAATTAATGTGTGTAGCAATTATAGGAATTTCCAGTGTGTAGTACCACATATTTATAAATAAATGTTTTCCTTTCCTGTTGCAAATTTGACCAGCTGTCATATAAGTATCTGGAAGTATCAGAAGCGATGCCATCTGCTCTTCTTGAAAAGGTATTTCCTTCTGTTGTCAGCAGATCACTCTTGTCTTTACTCTAAATTTGTTCATCTGATATATAATAAAGATGTTAAAAACACTTCTGGAAAAGTGTCACTACACACACACACACACACACACACACACACACACACACACTACCAGCAATGGAGACCAAAAAAATAATAATTGACTAATAGTGTGTGTGTGTGAATATGTGTGTACAGCAGATATATATAGTAGATATAGACAGTAGGTATTTAATTAGTACATGTGCTTTGGTTGCCTACCGTATTTGACATGCCCTGCTAGACAGTGGGAATACAAAGATGATTACCGATAGGGTCTCTCCTTTCAAGGATCCCAGAATCTAATAGGGCTAGAAACAATTTTTCTAGGAGGAAAGTATAAAATATCATGAAACTGAACTAAGTAAGCAAAAGGTTACATTTGCATTATTATTTTTGTCAGAATTTGGAAGCTACTATATGTCTCTCTTCTCTTCTACCAATTACAAAAAAGAGAGAGAGAGAGAAAGAAAGGAAAAAAAAAGAAGAAAATGAAATTACTAGGTATAAATTAGGCAAAATGAACTGCAGCAAAGAAATGTAAAGTCACCTGAGGGAGTCCAAATACCTTCCAAAGGAACTGCAATGCCACTGAACTTCTAATTCATCTTTAGGAAGAATGGATTTATAAAAAGAAAGGGGAGTGGTCTACTGTAAAACTGGAGTTGGAAAATTGAGACGAATGACAGCTTTATCAGCATTATCAGAAAAGAGGACATCATAGCCAGCTAGTTAAAAAAAAAAAAAAAAAATCCCAGTTCGATTGAAATGACTCTGACCATTCCTAATACGGGCTTTAATACTTGGATTACTAATGTGGGCTTAGGCAATTTTTGACAGAGTCCATTATAAATTTAATCGATCTAATCTGTGTGTTCTGATTCTAAGATTACCAATCTGAACATATTCTTAACAAAATAAAATCCAAACTAATCAATGAAAACTTCACTAGGAGAATGTGGCTTCATCCATTATGGGACTAAATATCAATATTGGCTATCACTTTATGAAATATTTCTGTAAAACCGGAAGTTCCTGGACTCTCAGTAATAGACCAAACAGTTTCAAGCTGACTGATGACTTTACTTCATTTTACTTACTGTTTCACTTCTGATTTTAGAGTTGTGTATGATCCAGAAGGTTATATATGAACAGCCGGACAATGTGAGACATCAGCAACACAACAGACATACCTAAAACTATGAGAAGATAATCTCGACCAGCCTTGGGGGAGACATAACATGTGCAAAGTGCTTACTGTTATGTTCACATTTCAGATCAAGAAGAAGAAAAGGACTTTTCTAGGAGAGTGAGAACAGTTCTGAAATAAAGTTCCCAGTTTTGGCTGTGACACTGAATAGAGCCATCACTTCACTAAATACATGTTAGTAATTCTCAAAACTGAGAATTCTTGAATACTGAGTGGGAACTGGGAAGGGTGGTATTTGTTATTTCATTTCCTTAAAATGAACTGTCATAATTCACATGCATTATTATTGTGATTCATCTGTATTTTTGCCTATATTTCCATCAGTATAATTCACCGGTCCACAGTTCCACCATTGCCTCATTTGTACCTGTTGTCTCATTTGTGCTTGTCCTGTGTACAAATTCCTGTGTACAAATTATCTCCTGGACTTTTCTGGGTTTCCCTCCTTGAAATTTCTCCTGTACTCTACCAGCATGTGCAAAAAAAAAAAAAAAAAAAAAAAAAAAAAAAAAAAAAAAAAAAAGTGAGTCATTTATCCATACTCTTGATGTGAAAAATATATTCAGTCTAGAATCAAAATATCTTATCTCAATCACTAATTTTGCTACTTAGAAGCTGTAAGAACTGACACCAACTAAATTCCTGAAATTTAGTTTCTTCCCTGGTAAAATGAGATAAATAATATATTTTACCACATTAATGTGTCATCATAATGTAATTCCATTCTTTGCAAATATAAAAAGCCTTGCTCATCACAGGAACCACGTCAGTCAATGGTAAATTGACACCAAGCCACTTAAAAAGCTAATAAAAAATTCCATCATCAAGAAGTTTTTCTCTACTTTTGGTTGCTTGTCATAATGTAGGAAATGCTCCTACATAATTGACTTAATTTTTTATAAATCAAAGTAATTTATAATTCAAGTTTTTTTGTAAATCAAGGTATTTGCTTATTTATAGTCCATCTACTTCCAACAGGCAAATGAGTGGAGGTACCATAAAAATGTAATACAATAAAATGAGACATTATTAATAAAACATAAAGGCAATCTGTAAAGGAAGAGAGAAGGAAGTATATCAGGACATTTTGGTAGCAGAACTATGCAACAGCCACACACAAATCATCTCTGAGTTTTTTAGCAGTGGAATGTTACCATGGAGTCTTGGGCTCCATGTTTTAAATGCGAATGAAAAGCTATCCAGCCAAAATTTAAAAATCTTATCTGCATTTGAACCACTTGTTTTGTAATTTATCTGGAATTTCAGTTCCATATAGTGAAATGCTCAGTGCCAGGACAGAGGCACTTGTTTGGGAAGTGGCTAGTAGTTTGCACAAGGGGAGCCTCAGAAGAGACTAGACTACAGTGTGTAAGGCCTTGGCTTTGCGGCTAGACTGCCAGGTTGAGCATCAGACTCTGCCCTTCATTACCTCCACAACTTGAGGAAGTTATTAATATTTTAATGCCTGTATTTCCTTACCTGAAAATATTCTCAGAAAGGCTACCTCATAGCATTGTTCTGAAGAATAAATGAGTCAATACATGTCAAGCACTCAGAACCCTGCTCTAAGTCACTGTTCAATTCAGTGCTGGTTTTGTTTTAAAGTGATAGTTTCATGAAGCAGACTTTTAGAAAGTCCTCAACACAAGTACCTCGATAAAACAAATGTCTATTGCTTGCCTGTACCATGTTCTAAGAAGAATTTGTGAAGTCATTTTAAATCTGGATGCAGGTGCAGCAGGCTAGATGTTTGTGCTCATGATTCAAGATGCATGTATCATCTTGATTACAATTTAGAAAAAAAGGGAGAGAATTTTCTTACCAAAAACGGAGTAGTGTGTCAGTGTGTGTGGGGTGTGTGTGTGTGGGGGGGGAGTAGTAAAGATATAAAATGTATTATAATGTCCCTCCTACTTCCTGCTGCTGCACCTGCAGCTTTAAAAATTAAATGATTGAGGCCATGCCTGTTGGACTAACAGATTACCTTATCTGAACCATAATGTCTGTCATTTTTTTTAAAGATTTTGTTTATTTATTTGAGAGAGAGATTGTGAGCATGAGCAGGGGAAGGAGTGGAGGGAGTAGGAGAAGCAGGCTTCCTGCTAAGCAGGGAGCCCAACTCTGGGCTCAATCAAGGACCCTGAAATCATGACCTAAGTTGAAGGCAGATGCTTGACTGAACAACCCAGTGCTCCCCATAATGTCTACCATTAACTATTAACCCAGGAAACTGAAATAGTAGGGCTAATATAAGAGAGAATATCTTGTATTAGAATTCAAGCCAGCTTTCATGGGAGATGTCATAATATTACTAAGCAACTGAATGTTCTGGACCAGTAGGCTTACATTCTACATGCAAATTTAAGTCACTTGGAGAGTTTTTGAAAATCAGATGCTTAACCACACCCCCCCCCAAACTTAGATTTAACTGGTCTAGGTTTGGATATTGCTATTTTCAAAAGCTAAGGTACAGTCAGGGGGATGGCGCCTCCATGAATGACCTGGACTGGAGAGGGCAATAGCAGCAAAAAACCAAAGGTCTTTTCACTTTTCACAACCAGGTCTTTTCATTTTCCACTTTCAGCAACAGAAACCTACACTGATATTTTGGATTGAATAAGCAAATACCAGAGATCCTTGGGAATGTGTGAAAACAACACCCAAAGGACAATTTTCAAAATGGTGACAAGTGACACATACCTTACTTGGTATTCCAAAGTTAAGAAATATCAAACACATAGTCTATATTGTATTTTATGCAACTCCATGACCATTACCATTACCATTTTTAATAGTAAAGGATAGGATATTTTATAAAATTAGAGGATTATATCAAATTCACCTTTATATCATTGAAGAGCTTAGAAATCTATCCAATCTTAAAGGGCTTTTGGAAAAGGAAGGATGAACCGACTGGATTTTTCTTTCTTTTGTAAAGTAAGTAGGCTTAAATAAGAACTAAATGTCAAAGCCACGTTACACAAGTTATACCAAAGGAAGAGGAGCAACTAATACAACTGGCAAAGGAAGAATTCTCTCATAGCTACATACACATTACAGAATATCTATATGCATTGAAAGTCTAATCACCAGAACAATTACTTTTTTTTTTAAGATTTTATTTATTTATTTGACAGACAGAGATCACAAGTAGACAGAGAGGCAGGCAGAGAGAGGGAGGAGAAAGCAGGCTCCCTGCTGAGCAGAGAGCCCAATGTGGGGCTTGATCCCAGGACCCTGGGATCATGACCCGAGCCGAAGGCAGAGGCTTTAACCCACTGAGCCACACAGGCGCCCCCAGAACAATTACTTTTAAGTAGAAAATATAATTTAGGTTCTAATGTAAGTTGTCATTATATAAATAAATAAATAAAGCATGAATACATTATGTGCAAAATTGGCCTCTCATCTGTTAATACTGTGTTTACTATTTATGGTCAATAAAGCTTTGGGTTCGGGGCGCCTGGGTGGCTCAGTTGGTTAAGCAACTGCCTTCGGTTCAGGTCATGGTTCCAGAGTCCTGGGATCGAGTCCCACATTGGGCTCCCAACTCCATGGGGAGTCTGCTTCTCCTTCTGACCTTCTCTGCTCTCATGCTCTCTCTCACTCTCTCTCTCTCAAATAAATAAATAAAATATTAAAAAAAATAAAATAAAAAATAAAGCTTTGGGTTCAAGCTTCAATTCTCCAAAAAACACTTAATAATTAGTAAAAAATAATGAAATAAATTGTTCAATCTTTCAAAGTTTGTCTACTTATTTCCCACAGTAATTGCCAACTATCAGCTCTGTTATTTTATATAAATCATGGGGTTTTTTTTAAGTAAATCATTAGAAATAATTATAAAATGTATAATATGTATTGAACTTTGTTTAAATTTGATCCAACAAAATATATATACTTTAGTCTCTTCTCATCATGTTCCTCAATGGTGTTTTGACATTTCCTTACAGGAGTAATATTACAGATTTTTATGCTGAATTCACCCTTCCCCTGGGACTTTAAACTTACAGTCTCTGCTTATGTCGTCTAATCTGTGTGACATCATTATCCAGTCAGGATAGAGTTGATTACAGCATTTTCCTGAAGGCAGCCAGTGAGTGAAATCTACTCACATCAATTTGTTCCTTCAAGTTCCTGGTTTTATTCTGTCTTGGTTAGTTAACCTTTGAAAGTTACAATTACTCTGTGTGCCAATGTAGTAAGATCAAACAGACTGCATCCCTTCAATAAATCTATTCTCTGTGGAAAATATTCACATAGAAATTATTGAAACAGGAAAAAAATGATTAAAGAAAATATTTACCTTCTGTATGTGTTTACTATTTGTGATTTTTGATAGCTACTACTAGTTAGAATTGTGTTTTAAAAATAAAATTTAAAAAGTTCAGAACTTACTGAGAATTATAGTAGAAAATAAGTAAAATTTACATAACTATATTTTAGAATATATTTTATTCATTAGAGGTTTATAGAAATGGAGGTAAAACAAAAACCTAAGGTCTCTTTAGCAAATATGAAAGATGAGATTTTTTTTTTTTTTTTGATTTGTTTTGTTTTAGACAGGGAGACTGGGCTGAGGGAGAGAGAGAATCTTAAGCAGGCTCCACTTCTAGCATGGAGCCCAACATAGGGCTCAGTCACACAGCCCTGATAGCATGACCTGTACCAAAATCAGGAGTCAGATGCTTAACCAAATGAGCCAGCCAGGTGCCCCAAAAGGGGAGAAATTCTGAATGTTGATGGTTAGAGAGTGTATAAACTTACCATTCTGTATCTTTCCATCTCTGAAGTCAAAAAGTAGACATTCACTATAACAAGGCTTTGGGTAGAGATCTTGTTCAGGTACCCCTACTGAAACCTCAAGGAGGGAGAAATCCTGAGGACATCTTTTTCCAGACTGACTCAGTCTTCAGTACTTTTATATACATGATAACTCTTCCCTCTCACTCTGCCCTCTACCTCAGAACCTCTGTGTTGTGGTCCCTCAAGAGTGAAATGACCACTGAGCTGATCCACCTGTTCTTTACCAATTTCACTGTTCCCGGGGAAAAGTAGAAGGGGATGGGGATGGCGGTCAGTGTTTCCTTCAGTTTTAGACTCTTGCCCTACCATCAGAACAAATGATGAAATGTTTAACATTCATTTTTGGTTTACTGCTATAGTAGCCTCTCACATCTGACGTTCAGTTCTCGCTATCCTAGCTCAACTGGGCTTGTAGCATATCCTTGAGAAAGATATGTATTTTCTACCAAAACATGAAAGTAATGACAAGGCCATATCCATCTTTCTCTTTATAAATCATGCTAATTTAAAATCATCAGGAATGGAGTGCTAGCAAGATGGTGGAGGAGTAGGAGACCTAAATTTCATCTGTTCCCAGCAATTCAGCTAGGTAATTATCAAGCCATTCTGAACATCTACAAACTTAAGAGGAAATCAAAGAAAAGAATAGCATCAGCTCTATGAACAGAAAAGCAACCACTTTCAGGAAGGTAGGACGTGTGGAGAAGTGAATCTGAGGTTATATTTGGGAAGATAGACCAAAGCGGGAAGGGAGCCTCTGTCAGTCAGCTCCCAGCAAGTGAGAGAGCAGCATAGCACAAAATCAGAACTTTTAGAAGTTAGCTTAGGTGAGGGATGTTGCTCCAGCAGCTAAGCATGGAGCGGAACCCTCACTGGGACAGTGTGGTCCTAGGACCTTTAGGGTCACAGAAAGACAGAAGGTGCCTGAGTTTGACAGAGCCCCAAGGTATCAGAGTGGGGAAGATGGCTGCAAAGAGTGAGCTGAGGAGTGAGCTTTGAGCTCAGGGTTGCCATAAACAAAGATCTGTAGCACAGTTGGGCCATTGCTTTTCAAGCAGGGACCCCACATGAGGCAGATCTGGGGAGACTCCCCTTCTACCCTCTGGGAGGAGTGGCATGGCAGCACAGTGCAGGAATCTGCTGGGTTTGAAAACCCCAAATGGGGTTTTGTGCAAGATAGAAATGCTCAATCACAGGCTGGGTGAGCAAGGATTGCAGCCAAAGCAGGGAGATAGAAGTGATTGACTGCTTTTCTCTGAAGGCTCACTAAGGAGTGGGGCCCTGAGGTCTCAGCTCTTCTGAAGCCAGAGATTGGGGGCCACCATTTTCATTCCCGTCCTCCAAAGCTGTATACAGAAAGCATTCAGGGAACATAAGCAACCAAGCGCAAATCTGAACAGATTAAATAGCCTGGCCCCTGGCAAGGCTGGTGCAATTCCACCTGAGGCAAAGACATTTGAGAATCACCAAAACAGGCCCCTTTCCCAGAAGATCAGCAAGAACACCCAGGCAAGAGCAAGTTTACCAATCAATGAGAACTGCAAAACTCTAGTGCTAGGGGAATATAACACATAGAATTCATGGCTTTTTCTTCATGATTCTTTAGTCTTCCAAAGTAATTTTTTTTTGTTTTTATTTTTCCTTAATGTATTCTTTTTAAATACTTTTCTTCTTTCCTTTTCAAATAAATTCTTATCAATTCCTTTTTTAAAATCTTCTTTTATTTTATTTTCATTTTTATCGTCATGGCTCTCCTTTCATAATATTTAACTTCATTTATATATACATATTTTCTTTCTTTTTTTTCTTTAAAATTCTGGGATGCAGTTTCTTCTAACAGAACAAAATATACCCTAAATCTAATGTACAGTTTTGTTCTAGTCACCCACATAATCATATTCTCTCTCTCTCTCTTTTCTATTTTTCTTCTGTCTTTTTTCAACCAACTTCTTATTAATTTTTTAAAATCTTTTATTTTTAATTTTCGTTTTTGCAGTCATATTCCATCCCTTCATTGTATTTAATCTTATTTGCGTGTGTATCTCTATACATATGTATGTATAGAGATACACACACACACACACACACACACACTATATATATATATATATATATATATATATATATATATATATAACTTTTTCCTTAAAATTTTGGGAGGCAGTTTCTTCTAACAGACCAAAATATACCCAAATTCTCTGGACAAATGACAAAATGGAAAAACTCACCTAAAAACAAACAAACAAACAAACAAAAACAAAACAAAACAAAGCAAACAAACCAACCAACCAACCAAAAAAAAACCCCAAAACAATAACAACAACAACAACAACAACAAAACAAGAGGCAGTACCAACTTCCAGGGACCTAGTCAAACTGGACATAAATAATATGTTCGAAGTAGAGTTCAGAATGATTACTATAAAGATACTAGCTGGATTTGGAAGAAAAAAAAATTAGAGGATGCTAGAGAATCCCTTCCTGGAGAAATAAGATCTAACCAAGTTGAATCAAAAAGGTTATTAATTTGGTACAATAAAAAATGGAGGCTTTAACTGCTAGGATAAATGAGGCAGAAGAGAGAATTAGAGATAGAAGACCAAAGAATGGAGAATAAAGAAGCTGAGAAAAAGAGATAAAAAACTACTGGATAGCAAGGGGAGATTTTTTTGTTTTTGAAGATTTTATTTATTTATTTTATGGAGAGACAGAGACAGTGAGAAAGGGAAGGCAAACAGGGGGAGTGGGAGAGAGAGAAGGCTTTTCCTGCTGATCAGGGAGCCTGATGTGGGGCTCGATCCCAGAACCCTGGGATCATGATCTGAGCCAAAGGCAGACACTTAACGACTGAGCCACCCAGGTGCCCTGCAAGGGGGAGATTTTGAGAGATAAGTGATAACATAAGATGAAACAATACTAGAATATTGGGTTTCCAGAAGAAGAAGGAGAGAAAGGGGCAGAAGGTATATTGGAGCAAATTGTAGTGGAGAACTTCACTAATCAGGGGAAGGAAACAAGCGTTAAAATCCAGGAGACACAGAGAACCCTTCTCAAAATCAACAAAAATAGGTCAACACCCTGACATCTAATAGTAAAACTTACAAATCTCAGAGACAAAGAGAAAATCCTGAAAGCAGCTCAGGACAAGAGGCCTGTAAACTATAAAGATAGAAATATTAGATTGGCAGCAAATCAACCAACAGAGACCTGGCAGGCCAGAAAGACTGGCATGATATATTCATGGCATGAAATGAGAAAAATATGCAGCCAAAAATACTATATCCAGCCAGGCTTTCATGAAAATAGAAAGAGAGATAAAAAGCTTCCAGGATAAACAAAACTCAAAGAATTCACAATCACCAAACCAGCCCTACAAGAAATGTTGAAAGGGTCCTCTAAGCAAAAAGAGAGCCTAAAAGTAACATAGACCAGTATGGAACAGAGAAAATACAAGTAACAGTTACCTTGCAGGCAATACAATGGCATTAAATTCATATCTTTCAAAAGTTACCCTGAATGTAAATGGGCAAAATTCCTCAATGAAAAGACACAGGTATCAGAATGGATATAAAAAACAAGACCAATTGATATGCTGTCTGCAAGAGACTCATTTTAGATGCAAAGACACCTCCAGATTTAAAGTGAGAGTGTGGTAAACAATTTACCATGCTAATGGACATCAAAAGGAAGCTAGCGTGGCAATCCTTATATCAGACAAACTAGATTTTAAACCAAAGACTATAATAAAAGATGAGGAAACACACTATATTTTATTTAAAAGGACTATCCAACAGGATCTAACAATTTTAAATATGTATGCCCCTAACATGGGAGTAGCCAATTATATAAGCCAACTAATAACAAAATTAAATAAACACATCAATAAAAATGCAATAATAGTAGGGGACTTTAATGCTCCCCCTCTGAAATTGACAGATCATCTAAACAAAAGATCAATAAGGAAATGAGGGCTTTAAGTGACACACTGAACTAGATGGGCTTTGCAGATATATTCAGAACACACATATTTTTCTCTGGTGCACATGGAACATTCTCCATGTTCACATGTGAATAGATCACATCTTGGGTCACAAATAAGGTCTCAATCAGTACCAAAAGACTGGGATCATTCCCTTCAGGTTTTCAGACCAAAGTGCTTTGAAACTAGAACTCAATCACAAGGGGAAAGTTGGAAATAACTCAAATACATGGAGTCCAAAGATCATCATCCTAAGGAATGAATGGGTCAATCAGGAAATTAAAGAAAAACTTTAAAAATTCATGGAAACAAATGAAAATGAAAATACAACTGTTCAAAATCTTTAGGATGCAGCAAAGGTGGTCTTAAGAAGAAAGTATATAGTAATTCAAGCCTTTCTCAGGAAACAAGAAAGGTTTCAATACACAATCTAACCCTATACCTAAAGGAGCTGGAGAAAGAACAGCAAAGGAAGTCTAAACCCAGCAGGAGAAGAGAAATAATAAAGATCAGAGCAGAAATCAATGAAATAGAAATCAAAAGAACAGTAGAACAGATCAACAAAACTAGGAGCTGGTTCTTTGAATTAATAAGATTGATAAATCCCTGGACAGACTCACCAAAAAGAAAAGAGAAAGGAACCAAATTAATAAATTCATGAATGGAAGAGGAGGGATCACAACCAACACCAAAGAAATACAAACAATTATAAGAACATATTATGAGCAACTATATGCCAAAATTAGACAATCTGGAAGAAATGGATGCATTCCTAAAGACTTATAAACTATCAAAACTGAACCAGGAAGAAATAGAAAATCTGAACAGACCTATAACCCTAAGAAAATTGAAGTAGTAATCAAAAGTCTCCCAACAAACAACAGCCCAGGGCCAGATGGCTTCCCAGGGGAATTTTACCAAACATTTAAAGACTTAATACCTGTTTTTCTGAGAGTGTTCCAGAAAATAGAAATGGAAGGGAAACTTCCAAACTCCTTTTATGAGGCCAGCACTACCTTGATCCCAAAACCAGACAAAGATACCATCAAAAAGAATGACAGACCAATATCTCTGATGAACATGGATGTAAAAATTCTCACAAAAATACTAGCCAATAGGATCCAACAGTACATTAAAAAGACTATTTACCATGACCAGGTGGGATTCTTTCCTGGGCTGCAAGGTTGGTTCAACATCTGCAAATCAATCAATGTGATACGATACATTAATAAAAGAAAGGACAAGAACCATATGATACTCTTAGTAGATGCAAAAAAAAAAAAAAAAAAAAGCATTTGACAAACTACAGAAAAATTTCTTGCTTAATTAATTAATAATTTCTTCACAGTGTAGGCATGCAGAGGATACATACCTTAATATCATAAAAGCCATCTATGAAAAACCCACAGAGGATACTCTGAGAGTTTTCCCAAGGTCAGGACAAGGATATCCCCTATCACCACTGGTATTCAACATAGTACTAGAATTCTTAGCCCAGCAATCAGACAACAAGAAGAAATAAAAGGCATCTGAATCAGCAAAGAAGAAGTCAAACTCTTGTTCTTTACAGATGAAGTAATATTTTATGTGGAAAATCCAAGACTCCATCCAAAACTTCTAGAACCCATAGAGGAATTCAGTAAAGTGATAGATATAAAATCAATACACAGAAATCAGTTGCATTTCTATACACCAACAACAAGACAGAAGAAAGAGAAATTAAGGAGTTGATCCCATTTACAATTGCACCCAAAACCATAAGATACCTAGGAATAAATCTAATCAAAGAGGCAAAGAATCTATACTCAGAAAACTATAGAATACTCATTAAAGAAATTGAGGAAGACAAAAAGAAATGGAAAAATGTTCCATGCTCATGGATTGGAAGAACAGATATTGTGAAAATGTCTGTGCTACCTAGAGCAGTTGACACATTTAATGTAATCTCTATCAAAATGCCACCAAATTTTTTCAGAGAAATGGAACAAAAATCCCAATATTTGTATGGAACCATAAAAGACCCCAAATAGCCAGAGAAATGTTGAAAAAGAAAACCAAAGCTGGTGGCATCACAATACCAGGCTTCAAGCTCTATCACAAAGCTGTAATCATCAAGACAGTATGGTACCAGTACAAAAACAGGCACATAGATCAATGGAACAGAATAGAGAGCCCAGAAATGGACCCTCTACTCTATGGCCAACTAATCTTCAACAAAGCAGGAAAGAATGTCCAATGGAAAAAAAAACGCAGTCTCTTCAACAAATGGTGTTGGGAAAATTGAACATCCACCTGCAGAAATATGAAACTGCACCATTTCCTTACACCACACATAAAAATAGACTCAAAATGGATGAAAGAACTACATGTGAGACAGGAATCCATCAAAATCCTTGAGATCATAGGCAGCACCTCTTCCTAGACACACTGCCAAAGGCAGGGGAAGCAAGGGCAGAAATGAACTATCGGAACTTCATCAAGATAAAAAGCTTTTGCCCAGCAAAGGAAACAGTCAACAAAACCAAAGACAACTAATGGAATGGGAGAAGATATTTGCAAATGACAGATCAGATAAAGGGCTAGTATCCAAAATCTATAAAGAACTTCTCAAACTCAACACTCAAAGAACAAATAATCCAATCAAGAAATAGGCAGAGGACATGAACAGATATTTCTGCAAAGACACCCAAATAGTCTGCAGACACATGAAAAAGTGCTCAACATCACCTGGCATCAGGGAAATACAAAACAAAACCGTTATGAGATACTACCTCACACCAGTCAGAAGGGCTAAAATTAATGGAAATGACAAATGTTGATGAGGGTGCAAAGAAAAGGGAACCCTCCTACACTGTTGTTGGGAATGCAAGTTGTTGCAGCCACTCTGGAAAACAGTATGGATATTCTTCAAAAAGTTGAAAATAAAACTACTCTATGACCCAGCAATTGCACTACTGGGTATTAATCCCAAAGATACAAATGTAGTGATCTGGAAGGACATGTGCACCCCAATGTTTCTAGCAGCAATGTCTACAATAGCCAAACTATAGAAAGACCCTAGATGTCCATCAACAGATGAATGGATAAAGAAGATGTGGTGTATATTTACAATGGAATATTATGCAGTGATTAAAAATCCAAAATCTTAACTTTTGCAATGATGTGGATGTAACTAGAGGGTACTATGCTAAGTGAAATAAGTCAATCAGAGAAAGATATTTATCATGTGATCTCACTGATATGAGGAATTTGAGAACAAGGCAGAGGTCCATAGAACAAGAGAGGAAAAAATGAAACAAGATGAAACCAGACAGGGAGACAAATATAAGAGACTCTTAATCTCAAGAAACAAACTGAGGATTGCTGGAGGGGAGGAGAGTGGGAGGGATGCGGTGGCTGGGTGATGGACATTGGGGAGGGTAAGTGCTATGTTGAGTGCTGTGAATTGTGTTAGAGTAATTAATCACAGACATGTACCCCTGAAACAAAAATACATTGTATGTTAATAAAAATAAATTAATTAAATAAAAAATGAAAAGCATTAGGAGTAAGTTAGCATCTTTTTTTAAAGATTTTTATTTATTTATTTGACAGACAGAGATCACAAGTAGGCAGAGAAGCAGGCAGAGAGAGGGGAGGAAGCAGGCTCCCAGCTGAGCAGAGAGCCTGATGCAGGGCTCGATCCCAGAACTCTGGGATCATGACCTGAGACGAAGGCAGAAGCTTTAACCCACTGAGCCACCCAGGCTCCCCAATTTAACATCTTTTTAATGTTGATAATGACACTGGAAAATATTAAGCATTCTGTAAGTGGTGAATTGTTACTTATGACTTAGAAGACATAATACTTTAGTCTAAAGAAAATCTAACTAATGAGGAATTCCTACATTGTTTCTTCAGTTTTCTATTTGCTGTAGCCCCAGCCTCCAAAAACAAATTATAATTTTAATAGTACAATTGAACAAAATAGAAATAAGTCATAAAAATGTGTTAAGTTGTCTAGTAAGTGTGAATACAATTACAGAAAAGAAATTGTCACATGGTTCTAAAACATTCCATTTGCTCTTAAAAGTTTCACCTTATTAATTTATCTGCTTTCTTATATTTCCATTCTATTTTGACAGTTAAAGTTAAATAAAGCAAAACAATGGTAGATGCCAATTCTCTAGGTTGTTTAGAAAGTTATGCTATTGCCTAATTGACTCTACTGCTATAAAATGGTTTCCAAGTAGACTGGTAATTTTTATTTTTAATACTATTATCATTAATTCTTCAGGCACCAGCTTTGGCTGCTGTAAGAATTTCCTTTTTTATTTTTCACCCACCACTCAATTTCTATTCATTAATCCTCACCAAGCACAGTAACTGCATTGTTATCATCACCCATGTTTTACTTTTCTCCTGGTCACACAAATATTTCCTTAAGTTCAACCACTTCTCATTCTCAAGAAGTGATTTCCAAACCCAAGTAGCTATTTTCATGCTTTACATTTTGGATTCATCATTCTGACAGACTCTTAATTTCCCCACTCCTTTCTCAGTTAAGATTTTTAGGTTTCTCAGGATATTCCTTAATGATAAAAATATAATAAAGCATATATAAAGTTCATTTTTCTCTTCAGACTTTTTAAAAAAGGATGTGATATATGCTTCATAGGTTCTTTCCATTCTGGAGATATCAATATCAGCTATGAAGCATTTCTTTTGTGGCTCTGTCTCTCCCACTTATAGGAAAACCAGCTCCTTGAAGTTTCTCCAAAATAGCTTTGTCAGTCTGGAAGGATTGGGCTCCAATAAGGAGTCCTCTAAATATGTGACTTCTATTTAAATATTCTATTTCCACTGTTCTGGATTATGAAGTTTCCAATTTCTACTTATATTAAAAGTAGAAGATATGATGTCAAGTTACCCTAAAAGCACCAAAGAGTTGGTGCTTCTATTTCTATTACAAATTTATAGATGCCCAAGGTTTAAAAGAGTGGATTTTACAGTAAGAGAATCAATTTCCAATGCTGAGGTGGGAGGGGGTAAAAAATGGCTGTAATCACAGCCAGTGTTCTATTTCTGTAGTCATTATGTTGACTACCATTCTGCCAAATCTACTGCCATTTTGATTCCACTACTCATGCTGGGACTAATGTTCACATCTTGCACTGCTGGTGTTAATGTTTGTATGTTTGTTTTGCCATTTCTACCACTGCACCCCCTCCCACCCTATTTGTGCATACATATACATGAGATACATGAGTAGAGCCAGCCATTATTATATTATATAATTATCTGATATAATTATCAGAGTTACAGCTCTTATCATATAGCCCTTCCTTGATTTAACATGGATTATTTCCCCCCCAAAAAATCATAAGTAGAAAATACCAATTCAAAAATATATTTAATGCACCAAAATTATTGAACATCATAGCTTAGCCTAGCCTACCTCAAACATGCTCAAGACACTTATATTAGCCTGTGGTTGAGCAAAATTATCTGGCACAAAGCCTACTTGACAATAGTACTGAGTTATCTTGGGTAATTTATTAAGTAATGTAATGAAATTGAAAAACAGAATGGTTGTATGGGTACAGAATGTTTATCAGTTGTTTATCCTCATGATCATGTGGCTGACTGAGAACTGCCACTCACTGCCTCTGCCCAGCATCAGGAGAGGGTATTATACCACTTATCACTAGCCTGGGGAGAGACCAAAACATACAGTTTTTTACTGAATCAGTATAGCTTTCCCATTTTAGAGTAAATGGTTTCAAACTATTGTAAATCATGGACCTTCTATAAATGCAATCTTCCAAGGTTATGACACTTGAACAACACTAGTTTACTACATCAGTTTACTTATACACAGATTTTTAAAATATTTTTATAAAGAACTGTACTATAAATGTATTTTTTCTTCCTTATGATTTTCTTCATAATATTTTCTTTTCTCTAGCATACTTTGTCATAAGAACACAGTGTATAGTGCAAGTAACATACAAAATGTGTGTTCATTGACTATTTATGTTATCAGTAAAGCTTTGGACCAACAGTGGTTATTAAAAAAGTTTTGGGGAAGTCAAATTTATACATAGATTTTCAATTGTGCGGGATGAGTTGGGGGGTGGTCAGTGTCCCTAACCACTATGTTGTTCAAGGGTCACCTGAATTATATGTTTTATCTTGTTTACCAGAAGTCTTTAATCTAAGAACATAATAATAAAATGATTAATGTAACTATTTCTTGTGTGTTTGAATCTGTATCTATTGTATTCTGAAATATCTTGATTACTTTTTACAGGGTTACTTAGTTCCCTAGGCCTGCACCATTCTTAGTGTTTTTAGCAATGGATGTAGATCAGAATCATGAAAGGGAGGTGGTTCTAATTGCTAGTAACTGCCCTCTACACCGAGCTTTCAATTAGATGGAAATGCAAGGTTCTCTAAGCATGCACATTTTGAAAAAAAGAAAGAAAGAAGGACAGAGAATCCAGCTAATGTCAAAGTGAAAATCAATTAAGAACCACTAGTCCAAATTAGGAACTAAATTAAAATTTTTGCAAGTGCATTTCTTCATCATCAGCAATATAGCCAGTTTTACCCCAATATCAGAACAGTTTTTTTCTATAGATAGGAATTAGAAAGTGACTATCCATGTTAGCTCAATGATTTCCATTTCTATACTTTGTGACTGAATTCCATGTTAAGAAATTAGTTTCTCAAGACTGGATTTTTTTTGCCTTGAACCACAACATCTTAGACAAACAAGACCCTCCTATCCATCATAGACTGCTGCACTCCTTCACTACATTTACATACTCCTTGGATTTTCACTGATTACTATTTTTCTCCCACTGTAATGGTCATTGTGGTTTTTAGATTTAGCTTAAACTTGAGCTAATTACCTGGCATGCAAATTTTCTCATCTTATACCATTATTTTCCTTATTTTAATAACCTATTTTTAATTTTAAAAACTTAATTCTTGCCTTTCTCTCAAAGAACGATCAGTCTACACCTCTCAAACAGCAGGCTCTTCTAAACTCCTGCTTGTACCTTTTGTTGCTTAGATCCACATTATAATCTAGCCATTAAGCTCATCTTTGAAAGTGATAAAATGGGTCATTCCGGGACAGCATGCAAAGGGTCACATTTAAATGTTGCAGACTGACTCTAAGAAATATGACAAAAGTAATTATTCAGTGTATCACTTTTAAAGATGGTTTTATATTTCCAAGACAAGGAAGAATACTCAGTCATAGTTCAGTCAATGATAGTTGGTAGATTAATTCATCAACCCCTAACTGATTTCAATTTGTTTCTCTTTGAATTGCCATCACCTCTTCATTATTTGTTAGATGACCTGGAACACTGTATTATTTATTGAGCCTCAATTTATCATCTATTCTGTTGGGGTAATGGTAAGTACCATGAAGGCATCTTGTGAGGTTCAATCGTAGTTCCCATAATGTTACATTTCATGAAACCATAGTGCTTCCCAAAAACTCCAATGACTCATGTGGGGTTTCTACATTCTTCCAAATAAAAATGAAAGCAAAGCCCACAACTATCATGGACTAGCACTTAATAAAATGAAACCATTTTAACACTAAAAAATAATATGAAGCCAGAATAAAAACAGAATCTTAAATACTTAAAACATATATTAACTTTTAAAAAACCCTCTAATTTACATGCTTTTCTCATTTTACTTTGGACTTTTGAATATTTTGTCATGAACTGAGCAGTGTGCATGCAGCACAATATAAGCCATACATACAGCAAGTATTTTGAGGTGGATTAGTTCTCATTTCTAATGGTGCAATTAGCTAGAAAATTTCAGGAGAAAAATTATTTTACTTTATTAAAGATTAAGTTTTTTAACTCACTCTTTAGACAAGTACAGATATAAGCACTTATTTTTATTCTTACTATATTTCTTATATCACATAATGAGAAATGTGAGTTCTTTGTTAATATTCAGTCTCCTCAATTTTTATTTGAACATATGCAATTTATTTTTGAATCTCTATGAGATATGTCATAAGGAAAAATGATAAGGGTGGAAATAATATCCATGAGATTTCTATGGGACTTTGAAATTTGGTGATTATTATACTTGAATAAAAATATTAAATATAAAATCCATATAATAATATTGACTATAATTTTTAAGATCTCTGAATATAATGCATAGGATTCTTGGGGTGCTTGGGTGGCTCAGTCAGTTGAGCTTTGGAATCTTGATTTTGGCTAGGTCATGATCTCCCAGTTGTGGGATTGAGCCCTATGTTGGGTTCTGCACTGGGCACAAAGTCTGCTTCAGATTCTCTTTCCCATGGTCCCTTTCAAATAAATAAATAGATAAATAAATAAATATGTTTTTAAAAGAAGAAAATGCATAAAATTCTGCTAAATTGTTTGAAAAGAAACATATTAAATACTTCAGGGAAAGACTTACTTGATCTATCATCATTGCCTAATAGCTTCTCAATTAGATATTCATTATTTTTGTGGCTATTATTTTTCTTTATAAGAAGTAATCAACTATTTGGTGTTGCAATTCAAAAAATTAGTCTCGCTTTCAAAAAACACTGTACATTTCCTAACAGACTGTGTTCTCTTGAGTATTATCATAATGCATTTGTTTTGATTTATTTGTCCCTGGTTGTCAATTAGCTGAATAGAAACTGTCACTCATGTAACATCTTAAATTCTATGACTAGAGGTTTTCTAGCATGCCATCTGTCAAAATATCAACAACAAAAAGGTAGGTTTTTTTTTTTTCTTCTAACTTTTGGGAATGTTTTCCAAAATTATTATTTTATTTGGTATACCTTTGAAGTAGGTTCTCTTCAAGTAATTTGTTAAGCCATGAAAACATCAAAAATTCACACACAGATGCAAAAAGAAAATAAGAATATAAGAATATACATTTCTTTTACTAAATCAGTAAGGCATTTTTATTTGAACAACCAAAAATAAAACAATGAAAACATGAACAGGTGGAAAGATATCATGTGTTTGTGGATTGGAAGAGTTAATATTATTAAAATGCCCTAAGTAATTCAATGTAATCCCTATCAACATTCTAATGGCTTTTTTTTACAGAAATTTTTAAAAATCCTAAAATTTGTATAGAACCACTTTGAAGAATTAGACCTTGAAGAGTAAAAGCAATCTTGAATAAGAAGAATTAAACTGGAAGAATCATGCCTTCTGACTTCAAACTATACTACAAAGCTATAGTAATTGAAACAGTACAGTACTGACAAAAAACAGACATATAAATCAATGGAACAGAATATAAAATCCATAAATAATCCAATGCATATACAGTCAACTAATACTGACACTGGTGCAAAGAATACAATGGGAAAATAATAGTCTTCTTAATGAGTGGTTTGATAAAACTGGATATTCATATGCAAAATAATGAAATTGGAATCTTATCTTATACCATATATATAAAACAACTCAAAATAAATTTATGATTTCACCATAAGACCTGAAACTGTGCAATGTCTAGAAAAAAACCTAGGGGGGAAATCTCCTTGACATTGGTCTTAGTAACAATTTTTTTTTTTGGAATTAACATCAAAAACACAGGAAACAAAAGCAAAAATAAAGAAGTGAGACCATGTTAAAATAAAAGTTTTCTGTACAGCAAGGGAAATAATTAAGAGAATGAAGAAGGAACTTATGGAATGGCAGAAAATGTTTGAAAACCATCTATCTGGTAAGATATTAGTGCTGGAAATATATAGGAACTCAGACAAAGGAAGAAAAAAGAAAGAAAGAAACAATTCAAAAATGACCGATCAAAAAAGACCAAGGATCTGAATAAAGGTTTTGTTAAAGGAGAGATACAAATGGACAATAGATTAGATGAAAAGATAATCAACATCCCTAATTATTAGGGAAATTCAAATCAAAACCACAGTGAGATGTCACCTCACACCTTTCATGATGGCTATTATGAAAACATTAAAAATTAACAATGTTGGTAAGGATGTAGAGAAAAAGAAATCCTTTTACACTGTTGGTGAAAAAGTAAATTGGTAAAGTCATTATAAAAAACATTTAAAAGGTTCCTCAAAAATTTAAAAATGGAATTAATATAATAATCCCACATCTGAGTATATATAAAAAAAAAATCAGCATTTCAGATATTTGCACTCCTGTGATCACTGGAATGTTATTCATAATAATAGCCAAGACATGGAAACAATGTGTCTATCAATGGATAAATGGCTAAAGAAAAATATGATGTGCTATACATATATTTAAAATTTCAAATATACATATATATATGTGTATATATATATGAAATATATACATATATATGTCAGCCTTAAGAAAGAAGGAAATTCTGCCATTTGCAACATGAATAACATTGTGCTAATTATAAGAATGAAAGAGCATCAGTAAGAATCAGTGGCATCAGTCATAAAAGCTCTCATAAGACTTTATAACCTAAAGTCATCTTTAAAATATTATCTCATCTTTCTACTATAAATGAACACTTTTTAGGTTCCAGAGTTCAAGAAACATTGAAAAATATTTCTCGGAAACAGTCAACAAAACCAAAAGACAAAAAAAAGAATGGGAGAAGATATTTGCAAATGAAATATCAGATAAAGGACTAGTATTCAAAATCTATAAAGAACATATTAAGCTCAACACACAAAGAACAAATAATCCAATCAAGAAATGGGCAGAAGAACAGACATTTCTGTAAAGAAGACACCCAAATGGCCAACAGATATGTAAAAAAGTGTTCAACATCACTTGGCATCAGGGAAATACAAATAAAAACCACAGTGAGGGGGCGCCTGGGTGGCTCACTGGGTTAAGCTGCTGCCTTCGGCTCAGGTCGTGATCTCAGGGTCCTGGGATCGAGTCCTGCATCAGGTTCTCTGCTCAGCGAGAAGCCTGCTTCCCTCTCTCTCTCTCTCTGCCTGCCTCTCCATCTACTTGTGATCTCTCTGTCAAAAAAAAAAAAAAAAAAAAAAAAAAAGAAAAGAAAAACACAGTGAGATACCATCTCACACCAGTCAGAATGGCTAAAATTAACAAGTCAGGAAAGGACAGGTATTGGCGAGGGTGCGAAGAAAGGGGAACCCTCCTATACTGTTGGTGGGAATGCAAGCTGGTGCATCCACTCTGGAAAACAGTGTAGACATTCCTTAAAAAGTTGAAAATAGAGGTACCCTATGATGTGACAATTGCACTACTGGGTATTTACCCCAAAGATACAAATGTAGTGATCCAAAGGGGCACATGCATCCCAATGGTTCTAGCAGCAATCTCTACAATAGCCAAGTATGGAAAGAGCCAAGATGTTCATCAACAGATGAATGATAAAGAAGATGTGGTGTATATTTACAATAGAATATTATGCAGCCATCAAAAATCCAAAATCTTGCCATTTGCAATGATGTGGATGGAACTAGAAGGTATTATTCTAAGTGAAATAAGTCATTCAGAGAAAGATAATTATATTATCTCAGTGATTTGAGGAATTTGTGAAACAAGACAGGATCATAGGGGAAGGAAGGGAAAAATGAAACAAGATAAAACCAGAAACATAAACGAATCATAAGAGACTCTTAATCTCAGGAAACAAACTGAAGGTTGCTGGAGCAGAGGAGGTGGGAGAGATGGGGTCTTGGGTGATGGACATTGGGAAGAGTATGTGCTATGGTGAGTGCTGTGAATTGTGTCAGACTGATGAATCTAGACCTGTACCCCTGAAACAACAATACATCATATGTTAATAAAAAAATAAAAATAATAATAATACTCCTCTGCATCTTGTTTATATAGCCACTTATTTATCTCTAAGTGAAATAATACAGACACAGAAAGATAAATATGACATGATCTCACTTATATCTAGAATCTAAAAAAAGAAAAAAATATTGAAATTATAGTAAAAGAAAAGAATGAATGTAGGTTACCAGATGCTGGATGGGTGGGTTTAAATACAGATATTGATCAAGTGTATATACTTTCAATTATAAGGTGAATAAATCTTGGAGTCCTAATGTACCATGTGGTGACTGTAATTAACAGTAAACTACTGTTTATTTGAAATCTGCTAAGAGAGTAGATCTCAACTGTTCTTAACACACACAAAAAATAGGTAACTGTGAGGTAATGGAATCAATAAGTTTGACTGTGGTAATTTGTGACAATGTATACATTATCAAAACATCATTTTATACTGTAAATCAAAATATTTATTTTTATCATAAATTTCAATGTTTTTCTACAATGAGAACTTTGGAGCTGGAGTACTGTCATATGAAATTATTGTATCTTATCAATAGAATAATAAATAAAATAAAATTATGGGAATGTGCTCAAATTATAAGTTCTTATCATGCATGTTTGATGTTTCAAAATTCTGTGGGTCATTTGTTTAGTATTTGGCATACCTTTTTTCATAGCAACAACATTTGAAACAGTAGGTCAAATTGCGGAAATTGATGCAACCACAAATAGGCATTAAGTATGATATGTTTTCATACTTTATATTTTTAATCAGGATACTAACAGAACATAATATTGTCAAAACTATATAGAATATAAAATAAATTACATAGAAATAATGAAATAACTATATAAGTGAAATGTGACTGAATATATTAATACTGGAAAGAAGAAGAGATAAGAGCATAGAGAGGATTTTAGGTTTGGAAAATTTAACAAAGGACTTTTTTGACTGATGCTACTGATTCTTTCAAATGCCCTCTTATCCTGATATAAGTACTGTACAAATACCTCCTATTGCTACTCATTTGTGACTATGAATTTTTAGAATTTTGTAAATAAAACTTTAAAAAGGATAAAAAATAACAATGTTTTCTTTTTTATTCACCCCAAAATATTTGAATAAAAGAGAAAGGAAGGGGAGAAGGAAGGAAAAAGTTTAAAGATTTGTTTATGCAGATATGTACATAGGTTTCTACAGTTATAATAAACTGTGAAAATATGTAGAAAATGCTGGAAAGAAAAACTGGGCTTGATATATGGGTAATCATTGGCTTAGTAAATTCAAGTGACAAATAGGACCAGCTACTAATATCTAAAAGACCAAATAGCTACCAATATATACACAAGATAATCAAAAGTAAATATTTGTTCTTAATTTTTTTAAATTCTTTAACATTTTTTTAAGGATTTTTTTTATTTATTTGATAGAGATCACAAGTAGGCAGAAAGGCAGGCAGAGAGAGTGACAGGAGGAAGCAGGCTCCCCTCTGAGCAGAGAGCCTGATGCGGGGCTCAATCCCAGGACCCTGAGATCCTGGTGCCCCTGTTCTTAAGTCTTTAAATTATATGGAATAGTAAATTTTTAATTCCCTAAATTAAATGATATCAAAATATTTTCTAGACTAAGAAATCAAATACTTTTTTGGTTTTTGATTAAAAGCACAGGGGAACACTTTTCAAAATAAAATATTCACTTAGGTTAGGCATTAATGTATTCTTGTTTTTAATCAGGATCACAAAATATATGTTGCATTTCATTAATACACAATAGGACTGCCTGGATTCAAATACTTGCTGTACAAGTTATCAGAGGATTATGTAATTTACTCTGCTTGGCTGGGTTTTTAATGTAAGTCTAGATCTTGCAGAGTTGCAAAAGGAAATTGCTAATCTAGAACATTCACAACTAGGTGTACAAAATCCTGCTACTATAGTATCTCAGATTTTAGATGGGTTGCACGGGTTTAATCTTGGAAATATAATGAAATATTCCTTTTGGATTTTTATCATTATATTCATTGTCTTGACTATATTGATTGTAGGATGGGGAGTTTCCTTATTTCGTACAGGACAACAACAACTGCATGCTCAGGCACAAATTCATATGCTTGATTTATTTTAAAAAGAAGGCGGAGATGTTGGAGGCTACGGCATGGTTGGAGTCGTGGATCAAACCAGGCCCTGACTTGTGTCTCCTTTAAAGTCCAGATGCCAGGACGCCTGGGTGGCTAAATTGGTTAAGCAGCTGCTTTCAGCTCGGGTCATGATCCTGGTATCCTGGGATTGAGTCCCGCATTGGGCTCCTTGCTTGGCGGGGAGGCTGCTTCTCCCTCTACCTCTGCCTGCCACTCTATCTGCCTGTGCTCACTCTCGCTCCTCTCTCTCCGACAGATAAATAAATAAAATCTTAATAAATAAAGTCCGGATGCCTTGAGAAGGGGTTAAGACAGGAAACTTGAGTAACACTGAGAAAGGGGATGTGCTACGATGTGCTACCTGTCGTGCGCTTACCTACGTGACTTCCCACACGCTCTCCCTACAGAAGGGAACAATGTGGTCAGGGTCGTGAATTCTTAGTTGGTCCTTGTTGTTCCTGTACTTCCCATAACCCACTCCCTGGTTGATTGTAACTTCTTGTATCAATAGTAGCTAATAGCATTAGCCATGACTACCTGGCATCACGAGATTTGTTTGTAGTTAATGTAAACTTGTTATAGGAACTTGCAGTTATCTGACTAGACACTGATGTATTATTCCTTCTATTTTGATCTGCCTTATAAATGCTTGTAAGATGTGGAATAAAATCGGCACTGTTGGACATCCTCCTCAGCGCTCCTCCTGCCCCCATCTCTTTGTCTCTTAATTTCTTTTCACCATCCTCTTACCCTCACGTTCCTGGTCAATTTGTTGCACCGGCCGCAACAGATATCCAAGATCTATGAAGAACTCCTCAAACTCAATACACACAGAACAGATAATTACGTCAAAAAATGGGCAGAAGACATGAACAGACACTTCTCCAAAGAAGACATACAAATGGTTTACAGAAGCATGAAAAAATGTTCATCATCATTAGCCATCAGGGAGATTCAAATCAAAACCACATTGAGATACCACCTTACACCAGTTACCATGGTCATTCATCTCTTAATCAATCACCAAGTCATGTCTATTTTGTTTTCTAAAATTTTCTGCAGTCTACCCATTTTGCCTTATTATCCAGGCACCATCTTTTTTCAGGCCCATTATTTCTTCCATTGAGTTTCCTAGTTGGGATCCCTCCTTCCAATCTTTCTCTGCTACATTTTTTTTAAAATATATTTTGCAACTAAAGTGCTCCAGAATGAAAATATGATTAGGATATATCCTGATAAGGCCCTTTAAGTGCTGTTTATTACCTTTTGGATAATGTGTTTTTTTTAAAGCTATACATATCAGAATATTCAGAAATCATGAAAATGAGAATTGCACATATTAGATTGTACTTGCAATAATCATCAGAGTTATATCCACAGGCTTTACATAATTTATATAACTAAAACATAACCTAATAAACGGGCATCAATTTTGCTGCTCTTTTCCTTAAATGTTGCCGTCTAACCACATATAATGAAATATTTTTAGTTCTTTGAATTCCTTACATTATCTTACTCTAGAGTCTATTTGATACATGATTATCCATTAGACTGAAAGCATCTGCCTTTCAAATGCATAAATCGCACTCATACTCAGGTCCCAGCCTAGATCACAATTTTTTCCAGGGTTTCAGGTTTATATTCCTGACTAGAGTCTCCAGTAGGTCTAAGTTGATTGTTCTGGAAAAAAAAAAAAAAATACAAAAACAACAAAAACTTCTTAGCACAATAAGTATCTTCTGTTATAGCCCTTATATCTTTTTATTACAACTATTCACTTATCTCTCTTAATCCTCAACTGGACTTTTAATCTTATTCTTAACTATATCCCCAGGACTTCACATATTTGTTATTATGTAGAGGGCACCCAAATATATTTGTTATATAAGTAATTGCTTCAAGAATATTTTATCTTGGGACGCCTGGGTGGCTCAGTTGGTTAAGCAGCTGCCTTAGGCTCAGGTCATGATCCCAGCGTCCTGGGATCGAGTCCCGCATCGGGCTCCTTGCTCGTCGGGGAGCCTGCTTCTCCCTCTGCCTCTGCCTGCCATTCTGTCTGCCTGTGCTCGCTCTCTCTCCCTCGCTCTCTCTGACAAATAAATAAATAAAATCTTTAAAAAAAAAAAAAAGAATATTTTATCTTTTGACTATTTTCATATCAACCCTTAAAATTATTAATCTTGTTTAACTATTATTATATTCATGTTTTCTTTTTACTCATCTTTGAACTCGATTTAAGCCTATTTTTGAAAGGACTAGTTGTAAAAGCTCTTCCACAAATCTTGATTTAATATTAGATATTTGCAGGTTCTTGGTTGAGGAACTTAAGAAAGTCAGTTCACCTTCAACTTTTCAATCAGTATCTGGAAGATAATAGATGCCTCTTCTGAGATCTAAAAATGGAAGACAGGAGAGTATGTGGAGTTAAGACTATACTGCCTTGCTCTTCTCTGTCAATCAGCTAATTCTTATTCATCTAGTAGGACCCATCTGTTCAAATGTCATATCAAATAGAAACTCAGCTAGTATGTGGAGTTATGGGCAAAAAATCCCTTAAGAGAGGTCATGTGTTTCTGATTCAGAAGACAAAATTTAAAGTATGCTATAGGTGAACTTTGATGACCCTTTTCTTATAACATTACCTGACTCAAAGTGCTTTTCAAGGCATTTACTGGGGAAAAAAACAAACAAACACTTTCGGCTAGAGGCAGAATTTTTTTCCTTCCTGTATTAGTGCAGTCTGGTCAATGAACATTATATATTGATATGCTTAATCATGCCACCCGGAATGGCATAATTTTTAAGGTAGCAATTACCAGAGAATGGGAAACAAATAAGATACCTGATTATAAAATTTCTTTCTTCCATGAACTTTCTTGACTAACTTCAGAAGTGTTAGTCAAGCTCTCAATGCCACAATATTGCCAGCTCTATAATAGAGACAGTCCTTCAATTTTTAGCCATGATAATACTTTTCATGGAAAACTATCTGGTTTGAACTATCTGGTTTGTGTTTTTCTAAATGCATTTGTTGAAGCTCTAGTCCCTCAGTGTAATTTATTTGGAAATAGGGCCTAAAAGGAGGTATTTGACATTAAATGAGGGCATTTGGGTGTGGTCAAGATTCAATAAGATTGGTATTATGATAAGAAGACACAGGGAAGCTCTTTCCTTCTCTCTCTAGGAACTCTCAGAGAAAAAAAGCCCATATGAGGGCACAAGAAGGCAGCTTTCTATAAGCCAGGAAGGAAGCTTTCACCAGAAACTGAAACTTGTTGAACCTTGATCTTGGATTTCTAGCCCCCAGAAATGTGAGAAATACATCTTTGTTGTTGAAGCCACGATGTCTGTAGTATTTTGTTATGGCAGCTCAAACAAGTTAAGAAAATATCCCTTTAGGAGCCTCCAGAAAGTCTTGTTTAATTGTCCCCACTCAGAGCTACCAAAACAAAATAAACATTCTGTGTTGCAACCATTATCATCCTCACTTATTACTGAAAATAAATACAAAAATTGTTTACACTTAGCCTAAGGTTTTGCTGTGCAACACTCTTGAAGTACGGAATTGATAGGTGATGCTTGCCATCTATGTATCTCCCCCTGTATTAGGCTTTCCCAGTTTGGTTGAATTGTTTCCCTCACACATGGAATTTAGAGAAGGTGGTGCTAATATAATAGACTCCTGACATTTGGGGTACATATCTGAGAATCTCATATCTTCATATATGTTAATCCCAGGATACTACATAGATTCCCTCATTTAAAAGAAAAGCTGCAATAATTTAAGTAGATAACAACAAGAATTCGTTTGAAAAACAGACTCTGAACTCATCACTAACCCCAATCTCTACTATGAATTATACCTCCACACCAGTTCCCCGATATCATACCTCCGTAAAACAACAAATTACTATATTATCTCTTAAGCTGACTTGTGACTATTTAAATTCATAAATGCTAAATCTGTAAATGCTAAGGATCTTCCATCTCATCTCCAATCAGAAAGTAAAAGTTCATCTACAGCCCTTCTTATAAAAATCATCAAGGTACTCTTAAAGGACGAGTCATCTTCAACCTCTTAAATAAAACACACATGTTTGTAAAGACCAGTAATTCTATTTGGAGACCTTAATCAGAAGTGAGGTCATCAGATTGTAAGTGATTTTCAAAATTGATTCTAACCATTTCCCTCCAAATAAGAGGTTGTTGTTTTTTTTTTTCCCCAAATATCTTTACCATCTCTACTAAGAATCACCATTTATATTTTCAAGTACATATTTTCTAGTATTTCTGGCTGAAAAAATAGTTTTCTTTGGAAGTAAAAATAAATAGAATAAAAATCTTCCTACAAAATGTATCTCTAAACAATTACACAATTCATATTTCTATGGAACCTACCAAGGAAGCACTGATAATTAATCCTTCATCATTTATAGTATGTCTTTTTAAATTCTAAATGTAGTTCTATATTTTCCTTAGTATGAAGTGCTTGGAAATGTTACTGTTAAGATTTATATCAAATAATACTTGAGTATCATATCTACTGCTTAATACTGAATTATAATAGAATTCTAAATCCATACTGCTAAGTATCACGTGAAGATGAGAGCAAAAATTCAGGTTTCTTATCAGACAAATAGAGTCAGGTAAAATATGGAATCCAGGTAGGTAGCTGTGCTCAAGAGAGAATGACAAACATAGGGAAAACTTAAAGACAACAGCAGACCTGTCATTAATTTTAGCCATCTTGTCCTGGTTTCACCTTCTACAAATCATTTCTTAAGTTATAATTTCAATAAACCTTAATGGTGAATGGATTGACATCAAGACTGAAAAATAACTATGTTAATGTTAATGGTGTACAACACTGGAAGAGACCATAAAGGAAGAACACGTCAAGAGAAGAAGTTCATTTCAATGTTACTGAAAAATTTAATTCAAAATTTGAAGCTATAGTTGGAATCAACTATAAGAATAAAGCATATCATACAGGCAAAAAATAGAATCTCAAAAACAGGGTTTGCAGAACTTGAGCACAGCTTCTTATCCTAGAATCCTCAGTCTCCTAGGAAGAACATGGATGGGCTTCAGAATATCTGGAAACCATCTCAAACTGTATGCAAAAATCTGTATGCAAACAATACAAGCACAGGAACCCAAATAAACACTTGAGCACTTTTGTGAGAAGAGAGAGCAATGGATCCATATAAAATTCAATAGATATTAAAGACATCAGTAAACTGACATAGATGAATAATAACATGCACAGTCCAGATAGGCAGAAGAACAATTTGGATATACAAGTAGGTTTAGTCTCTAAAGATTTAAGTAAGATACAAGAAAATAAAAATATTATGAGCGAGAGAAGAAAGATAACATCTCAGAATATGTTGTTATTAAATGGGGATACAAAAGAGGCTACATTTAGAAGATGAATGTTGATCACAAAGTTTCAGATGGTTGGGTTGTATTATTATTTTAAACATTCTCTTTAATCTAGGTAAACCAATGCTGCTATATTTGTTTACATGCAGTAAATGGCTGTAAATCCTCATAACTAATTTTCAAAAATATAGACAGCTGTAACCATGGGGACACCAGCAAAAATCTCTCACAAAATGAGAAAGATTGATGCCTATTAAGACAAAATGAATTTATCCCAGATTTGAATAAAATAACCTTGACTACCCCTATTAGTCAAATGTCTTTTCATAATTATACATTAATACACATTGATTAAAATATGTTATTTCTCTAGTACCATCCAAGAAATTACAGTTTCTTTATTTGTAAGTATGAGTCATATCAATCTGGAAATTGTGTTTTAATTTGAATGACTTTTTATATTTTTAATTAAAAAGTAATAATGGCAATAGACATCAAAAGGATAATATAGTGAACAATGTTCTGGCCATGACTGATAACTCAGATGAAGTGAAACAATTTGTTGAAAAACACATTCTGTCAAAATTCACACAAAAAAGAAATAGATAATCTGAATACACCTATATCTATTAAAGAAATTGAAACAGTAAGTTATAAACTTCCAAACACAAGTACCAGGCCCAGACGGTAAATGCCACCAAACATTTAAAGAAGAAATAAAACCAGATCTTTACAATCTTTTCCAGAAGATAGAAGAAAAGGGAATATTTCCTAACTCATTCTATGAAAGCAGCATTACTCTTATACCAAAATCAATAAAAATGTAACAAGAAAGCTACAGACAAATAGCTCTCATGAAAATAGATGCAAACTCTTCAAGAAAATATTAGCAAATTGAATCCAACAATCTATAAAAAGAATTTGACATCACAATCAGTGGTGTTTATCCCAAGTATGCAAGCCTGATTCAACATTCAAAAACTAATTAGTGTAATCCATCACATCAACAGGATAAAGAGAAAAATCCCATGGTCATATTAAATATTTTTATTTATTTATTCGTCAGAGAAAAAAAAAAGAAAGAGAGAGAGAGAGTGCACAAGAAGGGGAGAAGCAGGCTCCCCTCCGAGCAAGGATCCCAATGCCAGACTCTATCTTAGGACCCTGTGATCGATCATAACCTGAGCCAAAGGCAGATGCTGAACAAACTGAGCCACCCAGGCCTCCCTCCCATGGTCATATTAATAGATGCAGAAAAGGCATTTGACAAAATCCAACATGTGTTCATGAGAGCAACTCCCAAAAAACTAGGAATAGAGGGGAACTTCTTCAACTTGGTAAAGAACACCTACAAAAACCTACAGCTAACATAGTACTTAATGGTGAGAAAATATTTCACCTTCATGAACAAGGTAAGGATATCTCCTCTCACTATTCCACTACTAAGTATTTAACCAAAGAAAATAAAAACACTAATTAGAAAAATATATATATGCATTCTACATATAATTCTTTATGTGTATTATATATATATATATATTTTATGTGCATTCCATATACATTGCAGTATTAATTACAAACAGCCAAAATATGGAAGAAACCTAAGTGCCCATTAATAGATGAATGGATAAAGAAGATGTGATATATGATATACATACACAATATAATACTGTTCTGCCATTACCAAAAAAATGAAATCTTGCCATTTGCAACATGGATGGACTTTGAAGGTATTATGCTAAATGAAATAAGACAGAGAATGACAAATACCATATGATTTCACTTATATGTGGAAAGAGATGAATAACTAAAATAAAACAAAACATGGGGCGCCTGGGTGGCTCAGTGGGTTAAGCCGCTGCCTTCGGCTCAGGTCATGATCTCAGGGTCCTGGGATCGAGTCCCGCATCGGGCTCTCTGCTCAGCAGGGAGCCTGCTTCCCTTCTTTTCTCTCTGCCTGCCTCTCTGCCTACTTGTGATCTCTGTCTGTCAAATAAATAAATAAAATCTTAAAAAAAAATAAAAAATAAAATAAAACAAAACAGATAAAAACAGAAAAAAAAGATGAATAAAATAAAACAAAACTAGACTCATAGACACAGAAAACAGACTGATGGCTGCCAGAGGGAAGGTAGGTTGGGATGTGGGTGAAATGGGTGAAGGAGATCTATTTATAAAGTAATTAAATCGGGGTGCCTGGGTGGCTCAATGGGTTAAAATCTCTGTCTTCGGTTCGGGTTGTGATCCTAGGGTGCTGGGATCGAGCCCCTCATGGGGCTCTCTGCTCAGTAGGGAGTCTGCTTCCTCCTCTCTCTCTGTCATCTCTGTGATCTCCATCTGTCAAATAAATAAATAAAATCTTAAAAAAAAGTAATTAAATCATGGGCATATAATGTACAGCACATGAAGTACAGGCAATAGTATTATATTAACTTTGTAAGGCGATAACTTGCCACTGGACTTATGATCATTGTGTAATGTACATAAATGTCACCATCTTATGCAGCTGAAACTAATATAATATTGTTAGTTAATTATATTTCAATTTAACAAAAAGATCTACAGATGGCAAATAAGCATATACAAAGATGCTTAATATCATATGCCATTAGGGAATTAAAAATCAAAACAATGAGACACTACTGGTTATGTAATACAGTGGCCTAAATCCAAAACACTGATGGTGAGAATGTGAAGCAATATAAACTCTCACTCATTGTTGATGGGAATGCAAAACAATATAGCCACTTTAGGGACAGTTCGGCAGTTTCATATAAAACTGAACATATTCTTACTGCATAATCCAGCAATCATGTGCCTTGCTATTTATTGAAATCACTTGAAAACAGGTCCACATAAAAACCTTCACATGGTTGTTTGCAGCAACTTTATTCATAATTGCCCAAACTTGGAAGCAACCACCTTTCAATAGGTGAATAAAAAAATAAACTATGGTATATCCAGACAATGGAATATTAATCAATGCTAAAAAGAAATGAGCTATCAAGTCATGAGAGACATAGAGGAATCTTAATTCATATTACTAAGTAAAAAAAGCACAGTTTGTAAAGACTTCATACAATACAACTCTAACTAGATGACATTATGGAAAAGGCAAAAATGGAGAGACTAAAAAGATCAGTGATTATCAGGATTTAGTAGGGAGGTAGAGGAATACACAGAACTGCAGCATTTTTGGAAAATGAAACTATTTCCTGTGATACTGTAATGGTGGATACAAGTCATTATATATTTGTTCATGTCACAGATTTTCCATTCTTCTGCAAAAAGAATTGGATGAATCTCTTAACCAATCTCCAAAGGAAAAAAAAAATTAAAACACTATAAGAATAAACAATTATATTTATATTTTTTCATACTACCAAATTCCAAAAAAGTCTTTGCAATGGCTTATAATAATATCATAAAGCAAAAGTCAAATAATAAATGAAGACATAATTTTAACATGTAAACACCACTGAGTAGAAAACAGCACCAATCTTACAAGTAGTCAAGGGAGGAACTTTTTAGATAATAATGTTTTATCTATAAAAACTAGATTTTTTTTTTTGGAAATCCACCAGCTTGCTAACATCTCTTAAGCCTGAGAGGACTTTATCACTGGAGTTCAAAGAGATTCTTAATAAGATATTGAGCAATGTCCTCAGTGTTCTTTTTTCTAATTACTTCTAGGTACATATAGAAGTCAACTGCTAATTCAAGTTAATGCCTATACTCAAATCTGGTTTAATTGTTCCATTCTGAATGTGCCATCTCAGTTTTAGATTAAGATTGAAAAAAATAATTAAAATAGCTAACTATTCATCCTCTTTATTTTAACTTGACAATTCTTTCTCTCTCTCTCTCTTTTTGTAGTGGTTGTGAGCTTTGTATTAATTAATTTTATATTTCAAAGGCCAGGAAATTTTATACTGGAGTTCTTTTTTTTTAAGTAATTAAAACAGATGAGATTAAAATAGGTAATAGATGATGGTTAAATAATGTAAAAGTGACTTCCAGCTCAACATGGTGGGCTGAATACATGAACTTACTTCCCCAAATTCTATTTACATAAATTGTACCAGAAGAAAATATAAAATCCATTAAAAAACTCATTGAGGATATAGAGGAACAGTCATCAGAAAAAGCATGGGCATTTGCTGAATTCCTGGTAGATGGAACACACAAGGAGCTGTATCAATGAATATAGAGCATAAGAAATCACAGCCCAGATTCTTCACAATAAAATACAAATTACAGGTAAACCTTGTCAGGTGTGGAGAGGAGTTGCAGGAAAATGAATCAGGAATTAAAAGATAATCAACACATATAGCTGGTCTTTGTATTTGCTTCAACTTGGTGCCGTCTTACCGTGATGAAGCCACTCACAGGAGAAAGTAAAATTTCTTAGGGACATCTAAGCTTCTATGTGTACTTAGGTGCTTGAAAGAAAACTGAATAAAGAATTTGGATAATGCAAACCATCAAAAAATCATGCGGCATGGGGCAAAGACGTAGTGGTTAGGGAGAGAGGGAGGAGATAGGGTCTACTAGAGTTCTTCTCAGAAAGAAATGGCATGATAATTCAGCAACCCCAGGGGTAAATAAAACTGAGAAGCCAACAATTTTATTCCAGTGATAAACCTATCTGAAAAAGGAAATTATAAACCTAAAGGGCAAACTTACTTTATGTATATTATTCAACCCAATTTTTACAATGATTGGAAAATCATGTAAGTTGTTTTGCAAAAAACCAACAGTTTGCAAAGAATTAAGATGAGCCATGGAAGACCATGGCCTGACCAGGTAGACTGCGCAAATAGACTTCATGGTATGGCAAGAAAGTAATTTGAATGTCAGGTCTGGGTGTTATAAACTAGTGTCCCTCCCTCTACCCACCCCCTCCCATGCCCAAAGAGATAAAAGGAGTCCCTATGACTGGGAGAGCCCTTACCTGTCACAGCTTGCTGGGTCCACCATACCTTGGTGGCAAGATGCTACACAGCTGACAGAACTGTGTGTGATCTCAAGAACACACACTTGGAATTTTAAGGAAGTTGTATTCTATTGGTATTTGGTTTAATTTTCCTACCCTCACCCCTTAAACTAGCAGAGGCTTAGAGCAATAAAGGTAGAGACTGTCATAATAAATTTCATTGCACCAATTTTGACTTCTTTGTGAGTGTAGACCTATTTCTGAGTTTCCCAAGCCAGCAGCCTTAAAAGTACTTTATTCTTTTTTTTCCCCCCAGAAGGACTTTTAAGATATCTCTTTTAGCCATGAATCTTCAATTCAGAGCAAATTACTTAAACTCTACTCTTAATTTTTTTTCCTCCCCTGTGTCTCTTTCATTTAGTGGTTACTTTATCCTCACATCAATTACCTAGTTCAGACTCTTTTTTTCTCTTCAAACCAGAACCCATTTGGTTTTCCTGACCCCTGTTCTTAAACTTGAAAGCATCTTAAAACAGTTTTCTTTTTTTATCACTTTAATTCACTCTTCATAGAACATATAATTTCAACTTTCAGCCAATCAAAATGATCAAAATTGTTCTTGCCTTCAGCTTATGTCCCAGCCAAGCCTTCACACTTTTTGATTTTTGCCTTTTTTATGTGAGTATACCGAGACTGAATCATTTTTAAAAGTTGGTCTCAGGGCATAGGGTGGCTAAATGCTAGATATGTTTTGTAAATGAGAGTTGCTTTTATTTGCACCAATACTTTCAACAGAAGGGCCTATTGTTCCCCACTCCTATTCATCAATCATAAAATTTATTTTGGGCAAATACTTTGATCTGAGAGCCTATGAGCCCATGAAGGAGTTTTATATTGCCTACAGATATCTTGAAAGAACATGCAATTTTTTGGCAACTAAATTTCAATGGATGTGTTTATTCTGGAGCAAAAGTCCAAAAATTCCATCAGAAGATTAGAAAATTCACAGCTATATAAAACAGGCCTATTATCCAAATTGTATCTTGGGGTGCACCCGGGTGGCACAGTCAGTTAAACATCTGGCTCTTAGTTTCAGCTCAGGTCATTATCTCAGGGTCATGAGAACTGTCAGACTCTGCACTCAGCCTGGAGTCTGCTTGAGAGTCTCCCTCTCCGTCTCCTCCAACTATTGCCTTCTCTCTCTCAAATAAATTTTTTAAATGATAAATAAATAAATAAATAAATAAAATCTTTTAAAAAACTAAAAAAAAAGCAAATTATATCTTAGATGTCAATTTCAAGTGTCTAAATCCTTTTATTTCTGATACCCTGAAACAAAATAAAACTTGAAAAAATAACAAATTACTTGAAAGGACTTGGGTGAAAATAATAAGAAAAAAACAAGTATTTTGTGATCTCAAAATAGTATTTATTTATTTATTTATTTATTTATTTATTTTTAAAGATTTTACTTATTTATTTGACAAACATAGATTATAAGTAGGCAGGCAGACAGAGAGAGTGGAGGAAGTAGGCTCCCCATTGAGCGGACAACTGATGTGGGGCTCCATCCCAGGACTCTGGGTCATGACCTGAGTTGAAGACAGAGGCTTTAACCCACTGAGCCACCCAGGCACCCCTCAAAATAGTATTTAAATTAAATTTAATCAGTATTTCGTAATGTACCCACATTGTGTAAATTGTAAAGAAAAAAAATTCAAGAAAACATTTACTCTATAGAATAATTTTCCACTAACTTTGAATTGAATATTTACATTTTGACTTCAGGAATACAATGTTTAATCTTCAAAAATCTAATAAATTTAAATAATTTTAATAAATATGTTTGATACATAGAAATAAAGGTTCAAATTCTTTTAACACTGTGTTTATATCTTCTCATAAAACAAAACAGAATCTTCATGCCTGATATTTTGCCTCATGCCTCTCTTCTTCCTGTGAATGTCCTGTTTTCATCTTCCATCTTAATTGTCACTATCTCAGAAAGCTATCTCTGGTCCTATTGTCCAAATTTAGTCACTTTTGAAAATTTCCTTTCATATTCTCTTGTTTCTCTCAATAAGCAAAATTTCTATTTATTTATTTATTTATTTATTGCTTATCTTCCTTATTAGACATAAGAACATGTTTCCTTGGTTACTACTATATTCCCCAAATCTATAACAATGCATGACATATCTTCAGTATTCAAAACATTTTTTTTTTCTAATGAATGATTAATGGTTTAGTTTGTGGTTTACCACCTGATGGTCAAATGAATTTTCTTGGTTCTGGTGCCTCAGGGTCTGTTTTCTTTTATGAGACCTTCTCAGACCTCATCTCAAAAGATGGGTTACTTTTTCAGTGCATGTCCCACTGGTATTGATTTTTGTATTTCCTTTATACGCAGCATACTTGGCAGTCCAGTATGGGATCTTTTTGTTTGGGTTGGGTTTTCTCCTGTACAGAGTATTAATGCCTGCACAGAGGTTTAGAATGCTATCAGTGAATGTAGGGTCATTCGTGTTTAGGCACTCCCCGGACTTCAGTTTCTTTGTCAATAATCAAGCTTTGGTTATTTTGTGACTGCTTGTGACATTCTGAACTTGCTTTGGTTGATTAGAATGCTCTGCTCATTCTTGGGATGCTCTGTGCTAGCCTCTGAGTCATAAGTGGACTGGCTTGGGATCTTGATTTTTTTCTCTAAACTGTGTGGCTTGTCACATTTGAATCTATTTCTTAATGAATTGGATTAGGAAGTCCTTTATAGGATTTTAAGAAGCCAGAATTCTCAAACTCTGCTGCTTCTTTTTAGATATCCTCTCCCCAATTCAACAATTCTAATTTATTAAAATGCTTGTAAAGTTTACTTCCAAAATGTAGATAAACAGTGAATAATATGGCCACTGCAGTTTAAGACCTGTGACTAATGTGTTGATCTGAACTAGTCCAACTGCAGCTCCTTAGCCTTGTTTCTCAATGTCTATGCTGTTTGTCACCCTGAACCACAGCATCTTTCTCACTGCCTTCTAACAGTATTGAGACCTAACTTTAAATTCTACTTTCTTGATCTTTATGCTATCAAGTCACATAAACTCTCTTGAGGTAAACATGGTCTGAATATCAAACACAAAACAATGAATAGCTTGACTGATTGCTTCAAACACCATGCTCTCTCCAGCCATGAGTCACTCACTCATTCCCCTCCACAATGCCTTAATTCATCCAGTTCGTATTTATTTTCTGAATATTAGTTACTTACAAGAAAAATCCCACTGAACTTTTTCTACCTCGACTATCCTAGCAAAATAAACAGCTGCTTGCCTTACATCATGAGACTTTTTTTTTTTAAAGATTTTATTTATTTATTTATTTGACAGAGACAGAAAGAAAGAGCACAAGCAGAGGAGCTGCAGAGGGAGAGGAAGAAGCAGGCTTCCCACTGAGCAGGAAGCCTGACATGGGGCTTGATCCCAGAACCCTGGGATCATGACCTGACGTAGAGGTAAATGTTTCACTGACTGAGCTATCCCCCTCCTCATATGCATGAGTCCTATAAATACCTATATATACTTTCAGATTTAAGAGTTATGATTTCATGCTACTTTGAACTTTACACAGAATTTATTGTAAACAATTGCATAGTTTCTTGCATTTTCCCTACATACAACTTCCATGTATTATCAAAATATATCACTTCATTTACTGGTAAGAACACTACTACATGATTGCTGTTATACAACACAGGCAAAAAAAAGAGTTTTCTTTCGATTAATTTGTGAGGGGTAAGGGGGCTGGGATGGAGTGAGGAGACTTCAAAGTTGTGGGCAAATATTTTGTTAATCAGCTATTCATCCAAACTGTACTTCAAATTATCCAGTTGACTTAGTTTATTTACAAGTTCTGTACTGTTATCAAAAGTGCAAATTCAAATACATAAATAACAAATATGAATACTGGTTATATTGTTTACAACCCCAAGTGTCCTACTGTTCAACTGATAATTTAGAAGAGAACACATTTAGATGGAATGTTTGACCTGATTATTCCATTAAATATTATTTCTATATTTATTATAATAGTTTCACCATATTTTAGTTATATTATCCATATTCTACTCTCATTAAATATATATATGTATATATCTTTTGCATTATGCAGGTTAATTGATATATAATAATAAATCATCAAACTAGAGTCCTTCAAAATTATTCTCACTTCAGGTTTATCATGAGCTTTATAAAAGTTTTCCTTATCAGGCATTTACTAAATTAAATAAATATGCATTTTCAATAGTACGGATTCTCAACAACTGCTTCCCATATGAATGTCTAGAAATTAAGTGACTACTACATCTGGTGGTTTACTTTATCCTTTCCCTTGTGAAAACAGTTCATGTCCCAATAAGTTGATGCACTGTTAATTCCAACAATCAATGAAGATCTGTCCCAGCCATCTGTGATGTTGTAATAAGAATTCATTCATGCAGGCAATGCCCACTGAGTTGTAATAATCTGATAGGTTGTCTGAACCTGGCTATAGCTACAACACCTAAGGTGCCAGATTTGGGCATTGTGTCATCAACTGTACAGCTTTTCCATATGGGAAGTGGCTGTGGATATACTAAACAACTAGTCTGTCTATCATATTGCAAAACAAGTGTTTGATACAAATAATATTTAAATCAAGTGGCCCCAGTCTATATTTTTTAATGGGGAAACACCTAGAAAATTGATCCTAGATAGTATCACAAAGGGTAATTTATAAGAAAGATAAGACATGGCATGAAGCTAATTTTAGATAAAACTTGCCTTAAAAAAAAACGTTTGAGACCTATAGTCATTTATATACTAAATGCTACCATAGGGAATGAGTCTTTTTGTAATAACTCTCTCTTCTGTTATCCTGAAGAGCAGGAATTTAATGTTATGTCTATGCTTTCTTCTAAGGAAAAAATTTATTATATCACATGAAGATTTGTGAAAACTATCAAATTTATCTGACTGTTAAAATACAGGGAACTAAATCACAGAACACAGACATATGCAAAATGTAGGGCCTTGTGGGAACACTGAGGTTATTCTGAGCAACTCCAGTTTGGAGTATTGTTTGATTAGACCAAACTCATGATCCATTCACCCTTTTTCTTATCTCTAAGAGATGGCAGCTACTATATCTATTTGAAGAATTCATGAAAGACATTAAAGTTGGATAGAATACTGAAATTCCTTAATTTATTAACATATATTATAACATCAGTATTCATGAGTCGGTCAAAATACTTCAAGCAGGTGAATTAGTATATTCAGAAGCAAGTGTACAGATCAATTAGACCTTAAGGAGAATAGAGTCTTATAGGAAGAGAAAGGCAAAACGTAGAAGGAAAACAGATAAAACTGTGGACTAATTTGTATTTCTTTATCCACAGTACTGAAGGTAGTTGAATGTCTCGTGCCATGGGAAGCTCTTCTAGTTTCCCCAGAAGTCAGACCCCTATTTTAGTAAAGTAATTATAATTAGAAAGTCATTTTCTTGTAATGTAAACATTAATTGGTTTAGAGTTCACATGTGATTTAATTAGTTCCATTCAAGGGAAAGTTTGAGTAGGAAATTCAAAAGTGATTGTACCACATGGAAAAGTGTCAATTAGGAAGAAAAATATGATATGTATAAAGAGTTAACTAGATCTTTGGGTTATGGACATTGGTGAAGGTATGCGCTATGATGAGTGCTGTGAAGTGTGTAAACCTGGCAATTCACAAACCTATACCCCTGGGGCTAATAATGCATTATATGTTAATAAAATATTTTTTTACTAGATCTTGGGGTGCCTGGGTGGCTCAGTGGGTTAAAGCCTCTGCCTTCAGCTCAGGTCATGATCCCAGTCCTGGGATCGAGCCCCGCATCGGGCTCTCTTCTCCACGGGGAGCCTGCTTTCTCCTCTCTCTCTCTGCCTGCCTCTCTGCCTACTTGTGATCTCTGTCTGTCAAATAAATAAATAAAATCTTTTAAAAAAAAGTTAACTAGATCTAGTTAATCTACAGTTAATTATTCTACTTAACTAGAATGCAAATTGAAGAAAATTTGATTCACGAATTTCTTGTGTGTTCCACTGTCTTTGGTAAAAGTCAAAAGTCACGTCTTCATTATTTTGCCTGGCCAGTCCAGTATTATTGCTTCAAAAAGATAGGTACACAGCTTTAAAGAGGGATTCCGATAGACCCTATTTCTAATCAGACATCATCGACCTTGCCAGGGAAAAATAAATATGTTCAGAAAATCATTCCAATTTTCTGAAGGAATCTAATCAGAAAAAAATCCCTACTTTATTCTCTGAGAAGCTTAACAAAATCCTTCTGTAATTGATAAAGACAATGGTGGTCAATCACCCTAACCTAAGCAAGCCATTTTGTTTCCCTGATAATAAAGATTTAAAAAGTGTAAAATAATGAATATGGGCAAATGAAAATATAAAACCAGTTTGTTTTTTCTTTATTTATAAGTGTAGCATATGGCCTTGTTGAGAACTGATAAACTAGAAACTAGATATAGCTTGTCATATGTAAGTACTCCTGATACCCTGCCATCTCATCTTTCCCCACTGTGTGTGTATGTTTTCCTGGGTTTGAGTAATGTATACACTGTAGAGCATCTGTTTTGAAAGTCACAGTATTCTTTAGTATATTAAGTGTGCTCTGTTGTCCTACAACAAATTAACTTATTTAACTTTGCTTTAGCTGATATTTTCTTAACATATTTGAGCAAATGGGGAGCCTGGGTGGCTCAATCTGTTAAGCATCTGCCTTCAGCTCAGGTGGTGATCACAGGATCAGCCTCTACTCCTAAGGGGTTCTCTGCTCAGTGGGGAGTCTGCTTCTCCCTCTCCCCCCACCCTGTGTGTTCTCTCTCTCTCTCTCTCAAATAAATAAATAGAATCCTTAAAGAAAAACAAAAAACCAAAAAAAGAAAAAAAAAACATACTTGAGCATATTTAAAACAACAACAACTTAACCCTGACCGAAAATAGTGTTTCACAAATCACCATTCAGCAAAATGTGGCTATAAATTCTTGATGTATGATATAGTTTGCTCATATTCTTTTTTAAACTGAATAAAGAATAGATCAAATTTGGTAGAATATTGATCATTATAAACTGCGTGGAAGCTTACATGGAATGTTTACTGCAGTAACTGCTGGAAATAGAGGTGACACTGAGAGGATTTGTTTATCACAAGAAGCGTCTCTTTCCAAGAGTGTCTGAGACTACTTAAGCCAATCGGCAAAATGTAGATTGCAATATTTTTACAAGAAAATCTTGACATTTACTATGTTAATTAGCAAGAGTTCCTATGTAGTTTGGTAGCTTGAAAAGCTTAAAGTAACATCTCTCAAGTGAGGTTGTCTGATTACACACTGACTATCCTAAAGAATAAGTAGCCCATTGGAGCAAATGAACTCATATGGATTATAACCTAACCTAACCTAAGACACACACATATATGCACACACGCACATACGCACACAACATAGCAGTGCCAAACTAAAATATTTTTCCCAAAATTACAATCATAATAAATCTTATTTGGCCATGATAGGCAGTCGAATAACCTCTCCAGGGAAATCAGATTGAGTGGAATCTTGCTGTCCACCACCACATAGCTTTCTGTCTAGACGGTACACAATTATATATTGGCTGCCTTTTAGTCTGGAGTCTATCCCTGTGAACAAGATAATGGAGATACAACACAAACATGATAACTTAAGTGTAAACAAACTCTAATTGTCACTTCCTTATTTAGGCTCAGAAATTTCCATTAGAAGAGGGCTTTGTATGTGACTGCAATTCTAAAATTATCCAAAAAAGAATAATGTAGGATAATAAATTTTTTGGCAGGTTTACTGCAATAATTGAGGGAAATGTGTTCATTGGTGTATGTGATCTATACATCTTGATCTGATTTTTGAAAAGAAGAGAGGTCAGTCCTCACATATATAATTTTTTTATTTAGATATAATGAATACAAACTTTTGGGGAATATTTTAAAAATTATACTATTAAATTGAAAAGAAATTCTGTCACTATTTAATTGTGATTCTAAACATTGTGTTTAAAAATTGTGGTTAACATTGTTTGAAGTTATTTGAATACATCTTTATCAAGTGCTGAAGAAAATTGTCACTTAATTGAAATATAACGAATCTAATTTTCGAATTCTTTTTCCTCTCTCAGGTTCTACTTAAATTCATTCATCAAGAGTAAACAACTCTTAAAACGATAAAACTGTTGGAAATAAAATGATTACCGTTTTGAATAGGAAATGAAGTATTCTTCATTTTTCTTTGCCTTATGCACAGAATTGATATGGAGAAATGAATCAAGTACATAAGGAAATTCTGAGTATACTTAAAATTCATACTTACTCTCTTTGTCTTTAATAATTCATGGGAAAGCAAGTTGACACAAAGTACTTGCTTTAATTTGATTTCATGCAAATAATAAAATCATGAGAAGATTGGCTTATTTCAGGACCTATGAAATAAAACAATCAAAGATCAATTATTATTTGGGATATTGGCTTCCCCATTTTCTTATTACTCACTGTGCCCAACACATAGTAGCCACCTGATAATTGTTTGCTAAAAGATTAGAATCCAATTACTCTCTGCCACTATGAGCCCTTATTTTGAATTGCTGGTGTCTGTTTTAAATTGCTATCAATACCACCAAGTGTGCTTTTCAATTTTACACAGAAAATAAACCAAGTCTAATTTAAAAAGTTCTTTAGCAGCAAAAACTCACTAGATACATTTTACTACTTAATATTTATCCATGATTCTAGCTAAATATAATAAACATTGCAGGCTCTTGATTGCACTATCCTTTTCAGTTTGAATGGAAAATTCAGTAAAAATCAAATTGTCACAGTTTGTTGAAAGAGGGAAAGTTTTAAGTAAGTCATAAATCAGAAGTAAAACAGAGCCATTATGTTAGTACTGTGTTCTGAAAGAAAGCTGTGAAGTATATAATACCTGCAAAATAGAATAACAGAAACAAATCTTATCACATGAATGAAATTGAAATGACTAAGAAAGGTTAATCAATTTTATTGATTTTTTTTTAAAGATTTTATTTATTTGACAGAGAGAGAGATCACAAGTAGGCAGAGAGGCAGGCAGAGAGAGAGGAGGAAGCAGGCTCCCCGCTGAGCAGAGAGCCCGATGTGGTGCTCGATCCCAGGACTCTGAGATCACAACCTGAGCCGAAGGCAGAGGCTTTAACCCACTGAGCCACCCAGGCGCCCCATTTTATTGATTTTTATAAGTAAACTTAACAAATTATTTTCATTCATCCTTTCACTGGGAAATCAAACCTCTGAAGGTGGGGGAAAAAGTAACAGAAATTTAACATAGAACATGATACATTTTATTTGAAAACCACATGTTTTTTAGGGATATGAATAGTGGTTGTTTGGGGAAAAATACATAACTTTATAAAACTTTGGTTACATATAATCAGTACATTTTTAAAAAAGGCATATCATTAAAATCTGTCAATTATAACAACATGCCTAGAGAAAGTCGTTTTATTAAATTGATGTTGAAAATTGGTTTGAATGAAAACCAATTAAGTGATGCCTGAATTATCAGAAGAGCATAAGAATTAAAAAGGGAATTTAGAATATCTCAATATTTAACTTGAAAATGATGAAACTCCTTAAAAGGAAAGACTTGTAATCGTTAAGCAAAGCAAACATTATTTGTTCTAAAACTAACTTTAATGTATACACATCTTTATAACCTTCAGTCACTTTTATTATCTCTGACATTCATAACATCCTATAAACTAAGTTCATTATTGTCATTTCAATAAATGAAAAAAAATTGAAGGCCATGTGAAGAGCTAGAGATGGAGCCAGTGTTCAAAAACAAATCTTTTGGCTCTGGATTCACAAGATAACCTCTGCATTGGTAGAGTTAATTTTATTTTTATTTGTTCATATGTTTTTCTGCTAGACTATCTGTGACCAGAGGGTAGTATGAGATTTTGTTTCTTTTTTTTTTAAGATTTTATTTTATTTTATTTGACAGATGAGATCACAAGTAAGCAGAGAGGCAGGCAGAGAGAGAGAGGAGGAAGCAGGCTCCCTGCCGAGCAGAGAGCCCGATGCGGGGCTCGATCCCAGGACCCTGGGATCATGACCTGAGCCGAAGGCAGAGACTCTAATCCACTGAGCCACCCAGGCGCCCCTGAGATTTTGTTTCTTACATTGGTGTTGACTGACTGAACAACAGTTTCAATAAAATTTACTTTAAAGATACGATATTTGTACTTTATGTAGTTATAATATTTTCAAAACATAAACAAAAATAATATAAAATAATATTTTTCTCTAATTGCCCTTTCCATTCAGAATAAATGTCAAAACATTTACCACCTACCCCACGTCATCCCTCCTTCTTTTTCTTCCCCAATTAACACTTTCTTTCTCTTCATGTAACATTTCACAATGTAATATGCTCTGTATTTCACTCTTTGAGGTAATTATATCTCCCAATATGTTTGTATGTTTCATTCACTGTTATATAATCTGTGCCCAGAGCAAACTACATGCTCAGTAAATACATACTGAATGAATGGATGAATCAATCACTTAATCAGCAATGGAGGAAAAAAAATGCAGATCTTTGCCTTGCACTCATGTGTTAGGTTATTGCAGTTCTACTATATCCCATGCAGTCTTCTGTGAAAGAAGCACTCATATTTCATTGTACTATTTTAATTGAAATTTTTGACATAATTGCATATTCAATGCAGTTGTAAGAAATATACAAAGAGATACCCTGTATACTTTACTCAATTTCCCCCAAGAGTAATGTTTTACAAAACCAATATATAATATCACAACTAAAATACTGAAATTTGTTCAATCTGCTGATGTTATTTAGACTTCACCACTTTTATTTTTACTCACTGGAATGTGTGTATTTAGCTTGATGCAACTTTACCACATGCCCATGTTCATATATTCACTACCCAAGGGAAGATTGTGAACAGTTTATCACAAGTCTCTCTCAGCATACCTACATCCTCTCACTGACAACTGCTAATTTGTTCTCAATTTAATAAATTTATTTTTTCAGAAATATTATGTAAATAGAATAAGGCAGTTAGTAATTTTTGGAAATTGGATATTTTCGTTCAGTATAATTACTTGGAGTTTCATTCAAGTTTACACATGGATCAGGAGCTAGTTCCTTTTTATGGATATATATGATATTCCATGGTATGATGAACCACAGTTTGTTTAACCATTTACCTTTTGAAGGACATATCAGTTGTTTCTAACTTTTGGCCATTATGACTAAAACTGTTATGAACATCTGTGTACAGATTTTTGTTTGAACACAAGTTTTTATTTTTCTGGGATAAATCCCCAGGAATATAAATATTAAGTCATCGGGTAGTTGCATGCTTACTTTTATCAGAAACTGTCAAAAAATTTTTCTATAGTGGTCGAACTATGTTGTTTTCCCACCAACCCTGAGTAAGTGTCCCATCTATTCTCATCTTTGCCAGCATTTTATTTCGTTTTGTTTTTAGTCAATCTGCTAGGTATGTAGACTTTTTTTGTTTATAAGATTGTCTCTCTTTCTCTAAAAAACTGGGGATATAAAAGCCAGCACTTGTATTATTTCTATATTTATTTCACTTGTACTACTTATTTCTGTATATCATATTTAACATATGTTCTGACACCTAATGTATCTTCAATAAATATATGTTGGATAAATAAATAAATAAATGTGTTAATGAAATGAAAAAAGAAGTTTTTACACTCTAAAATTTAAAGTCTAATATGTGGGGCACCTGGGTGGCTCAGTGGGTTAAAGCCTCCGCCTTCAGCTCAGGTCATGATCCCAGAGTCCTGGGATCAAGCCCCACATCCCCACATTGGGCTCTCTGCTCAGCAGGGAGCCTGCTTCCCCTCCTTTCTCTCTGCCTGCTTCTCTGCCTACTTGTGATCTCTGTCAAATAAATAAATAAAATCTTTTAAAAAATTTAAAAAATCAAGTCTAATATGCATAAATATATTAATACCAAACAAATTATAGCTAAAACTAAAATCTACATGTAATCAAAATATGTTCTCATACATATAACTAAGACAAAAAGATATTTTTGTTGCATTATTAGATTTCAGGGATATATTACTTGAAATTATGATGTTATCAGCTGATTAAGTTCCTGAAGGCATTCATTGCATTATAAGTTTGTTTTGAAAAATGCCTGTAAAGTTACTAATATCTCACAATGAAAAGATTATCCTAGAGTAATCATTATAGTTATTTCACAATGAATTCTTATTGAAACTGAACACAGTATAAGTGAATGTTTTTAAGAAAGATAATATCTCATAATGAGAAATTACAGCAACATTATACAATATTAGCAATAATAACAGGTTCACCTCCCTTTGCAAAACAGGTCAGCTATTATATTATCAGAGAAAATTACCAAATGCTCCATATATTAAAAAAAAAATCTCACCATTAGGTGAGAAAATAGAATTTTGTGTTTAGTATTCATTTTGGGCAAAATACTCTTATTATCTGAAAATGTGAATTGGCATGGAGTAGGCAGTGAACCAGCTGAACTTGAGGTTTCATTTCTTTTTAATTTAGGGGGGAAGAAATATGAAAGGCTCAAAATGAAATTACTTCATCAGAATTCACATTTGATTTTCGTCTTTTCAGCTACCCAGCTGCATCAATGCTCAACTGACTGTATTCCCAGCTGCATTATTCAAGGAAGTTATTCAAGAAAGAGTACTTGCAATACGTGTTAGACTGAGTAGCGAGCTAATTAAAAGAAATTCACAGCTGGATTTTTAGAAGGCTTTGATCTTAATTGTAAGGGGCTAAAAATGCTTGTTGGCTAGATTTTGTTCCTTATACACTAAATCTGTAGTCTTCCCTTGTAAGAAAATTAGTAAGAACTGTTAATGAATGAATGAATCCTATCTCTGTTCTCTTTTTTCTGTTAGAACTTAACAAGCTATACATCATAATTAATTTCTTACATTTCAAAGAGATCCCCTGCCCAGAAATAATGGTAAGAATGCAACACTATGTCCTCCAGGAATGTTAAATTGCTATGGTCAATTAAAAACTCTCTATTTAAAAAATATGTATTCTGAAAACTGTATTGTTCTAACTGAAGACTTATAAAGTATTTTCAGTTTTTTGATTTGGGCTTATTTTTCCTCACCAAATTACAAGACTTTATCTTTGCTAATGTGTATAGTGTTAGATTTAGGCTATGTGAGATCCGGTGGGCCTGTGGGAAGATAAAGAAAATAGGGGGACCTAAACAGAAAAATAATATGAAGGTAGAGAGAATGCACAAATATAAAAAGAAGTTTGAATTTAAAAAGTTAAGTCCTATTTTTGTCAATGACAAATAATCATCGGACATGCGATTCCTCTTCTTAGGTTCAGTACAATTTCTTCGATTGCAAATTTAGTATCTTTTTATTACAGAGGCCAGTTATTTTGTTAAAGGTAATGAAAATTTACTCCTACTGGCTTAAAGGGAAAAAAATAATTAATATAAGGGAAAAAAATGTACTGTGTTTAACCAAGAGCAGAAAGTATAGTTGGGACTTGCACAAAACTGGAATCTACCAAAACAACAATCTCTCTAGAGCTACTTGGTTTCTTTTCTCTGTCATGCTCTGAGTTTGATTCTGATTTTGTTTGTTTGTTTGTTTGTTTGTTTTATTCTCTCTCACTGTCTCTCCCTCTCCTTCTCTGTCTATTTTCTTTCTCTGCTTCTTTGGCCAAATCCTCATTCTAGTGCTGATACAGTCTACACGGAACTACTGTTTTCTCAGTACAAATTCCAAATCTATAGACAGCAAAACAGATTAGTTAAGTATGAATCAACTAATGATGGGTATAGTGGCATATGTCTCTTCTGCAGAGACCCTGATATCTACACTCACAAAGGTGTCAAGAGAATAGAACAAAGTGATTGAACATGTCTACCTCACTGAGGAAGAGATTATTTTAAAATCTTGGAGCAGCAAAATAAAAATATTTTCTTTATGTATGCAATAATAAAAATGCTTGTTCTAAGTTATGAGATGCACATATATATCAGATTGTATTACAAAGTGTTATGAAAGTAGAACTGTTTGAAGAAAGAATTAACACATTTTTTTGTAGACTAAATTGCTTCTCATTCTTAGGACTAATTCAGTGAATTAGTATTTTTTTTAAAGATTTTAATTATTTATTTAACAGAGAGAGAAAGAACACAAGTAGGCAGAGAGGCAGGCAAAGAGAGAGGGAGGAAGGAGGCTCGCTGATGATCAGAGAGCCCAATGCGGGGCTCCATCCCAGGACCCTGGGATCATGACCTGAGCTAAAGGCAGAAGCTTTAACCCACTGAGTCACCCAGGCGCCCTCAGTGAATTAGTATTACTTTTGGTTTTCCACATACAAAATTTTGTCTTCTTGGTTTTACTTGAAAATGAACTGTTAAGCATGTTTTTGATGATTTCCCTTTCTTGTAAAATAATCATGTACAAGAAGTTAACCTTATCAAAATCACTGGATAATGTTTAGAAAACTAGGCAATTTATATTTGTTAATATTAAGCTCAGTGAACTGAAATCTCATTTCCAAAAATGGTCCATATTTTTAGGACATGGTTTATCCATTAGTATAGACCACCCCAATTTTCCATTATCATTTATTCCTCAACCAGTTGATGTTACACTAAAATGTCTAAATTTTGAATTATGCATTGTCAGGTCATGAAGGAACTTAAAAAAATTAAACTTTAAACTTCAAAACTTTCAAAAAGATTTTCTCAGTTCACTAAAACCAAATTACATGAGGTCAATCAGATCAATCTCTGTCAGCTGTAACTACTTTTAAATTATCATAAGTATTCTAGGATGCATGTATTTGCTTTAAAATGACCATGGTGATGAACAATTTGGCTGATCTCCCTGATTAATTGAGGCAAAATAATAATAATAATAATAATGATAATTATTATTATCTACATTAGATATAGTTTTAATGTTTTCAAAAATATATATTTGTTTTCATCTAGTCTAAATTAAATTTGTAAAGACAAGAATTATTATTCACTATATATCTGCAAAATTTCATAGAAAATAATTGCCTTGCTTATGCCCATATAGCTATACAGAAGCAAAACTCACTTTGACTCTAATTCAAATTCACCATTCTATTATACTGTGGAGTCTAATATCCACTAATAATTTCTATGTATGTGATAATCATCCTGCTCATTTAAAATAATCCAACTGGGATATTATTTTATCTCTAACAGGAGCAATAAAGATTACGTTGGGAAGAGAATTATCATTTCTTTTAAAGCAATTTTCCTTAAAAAAAAATCCTAGAATGTAATTATGAAACCCAAATATCCATAATTCCTTTGGTGCATTATTTATGACTTATGTAAATTTTTCTTGAGCCTATTTAGAATTTTATCCTGAACTCCTTCATAATGATATCAATGAAAGCACTGAAAAATGTAATCCTTTTATTTTCTCCATTTAATCCCAAGGCCAGAGGTTTTTATGCTAGAATTCTATGATTTGGAGATTACTTTCACATTTGACTTCACTTTATATATTTTCATTCTTTTTTTTTAAACATGCTAAATAATTAGGTTCTGTTTAATTTGGACTAACTTTATTTGAGGTATGACTAGAGCCTGACCTCTAGTTCATTTTATATGTGGAAAAACAACTAAGTTTGACAACCCTTAAAATGTTCCTTGAGTAAAATACTAACTAGAATACTTTTACTGCCTATACTCACACAAAATTCAAGCAAATTTGTGAAAATGAAAGCATATTTGATTTCTCTAATTTTAAAGGCTATTTGAGGCTAAAATATTTACCTTATTGTAGCTAACATCAGAATGTTATTGCTACAAACATTAACCCTTTCAGTCTTTACAAGCACAGATGTACTATTATTTTCAAGTTTAACAGATAAAGCTTTAGTATATTTGTCACTCTATATAGCTAGGAAGTGGTAGAGCTGATATCTTAACATAAGCAATCTGGATATTCTGTGTCTATTTTTTATTATTAGGATCTGCTGTTGGCCTTCAGTGGAAATAAGATGACTCTCAAGTGTTTTTCTGCTAGCACTTGCAATAATTATAGACCCAGAGACTGGAACCTACTAGAACCTGGCTAAAGAAACTTCCCCCTGAAGTAACATGACCCAGATGCTCCTTCTATAAATTTCTGACAGATTGAGCTTTCTTCCATTGCTATTCTCCGGGGACTTGACACCTTTACCTGACTATCCGTAAGTATATCTTTTGTTCAAACCAAAGTCTCCTCCTGTCCTTGGAGAGCCTGCCTTTTCTAAGCTTGAGAAAAATACCTACAAAACCTCAAAATCAAGACCTTGCAGACCATTAAAAGAGGTGACATAGAATCATTCAGGGACCTTTTATACCATCTTTGAGAATTTGTTTTTAACAAATATTCTTATCTTCTTTTGTGGACAGTGTAAATTTCATAAGGAAGAATATCAGACTCCTGATGACAAATAGAATCTAGGTCACAGTATCATGACTTGTTGTGAAAATGGCAGGGGTAGGTTTAATTCCTGGGAGAGAATCAACCCTTAAATCTGAGTTTGGGTCTTTGTCTTTAGTCTCTGTAATACAGTTAGACTAACAACTTCAAGTGTTACCATCTAACTAATGACAAATAGATTATCACAAGGTTTACAGTCTTGATTACTTCTTTAGCTAAATAAAAAATCAAATTGATCTGACTAGCTGGTTGATCAGTTAACCTTTTGCAAGGAGCATTTTACAAAAAAAATAAAAAAAAAAATAAAAATCTCTGTTTAAATTAACTTCTCTAAGCTTCATCTTATGGTGTTAGTGGCTTAAGCCAGAAAAGTCAAGTCTCCTTTTTATTTACCTAAAAACAGACTACAAAAAAGTAAATAAATTTTAAGTTTGTTTAAGCAGATAAGTAAGTCACAATTCTAAGTGGTTAGCCATGTAGAAAAATATGTTGTCCAGGCAGGAATGATACGCTACTCTGTCCAATCTCCATAACAGTATCTATAGTAAGCACAATAAAAATGTGTTGAACTGAAGTGTTAGAGCAGCAGTCCAACAGCATTTTTTTACAAGAAAAGACTGCTAGAAAAATGTGTAGTCTTATTTTCACAGAGGTCACATTGTCAACACTATTATCTGATGCCCAAGATTTCACTTTCTCATAATTCTAATGCACAAAAAAACAAAAGGATAAATTAAATAGATATATACTTAGGGGTGTGTGTGTGTGTATAAAACGTATACACCATAAGACATCAAACATGAGATCAACATGTTATTATGCATTTCTACAATTTTCATCATTTTTCCTTCAGCTGCTGATGTTAAGAAATCTCGAGATGCTGTATAACCTCTGGAAATCTGTAGCATAAGAAAGAAAGAAGCAAGATAAGTCATGGTCATATTTACAGGATGGTGCCACATTTAAAGAAATTGACTAATTTAGTAGTTTTCTGTGGAAGAAGTGGAGTATTTCTGATCCTTCCTTAATTAGCAGTGCCTTCCAACAGGGTTTCTCCACCAACTGACATTTTGGAGCACATAATTCTTAGTTTAGAAGGTCTGCACTGTTCATTGCAGGATGTTTAGCAACATTCCTGGCCTCTATCCACTAGATGCTAATGGCATTCCTCTCTTTAGAGTTGAGACAACAGAAAGGGTCTCCAGATAATTTGAAAAATCCTCTATGGGCAAAAGCACTAGTTAAGAACCACTTAGCTAAAAAATACATACATACATACATAATTTTTTAAAAGCAAAAAAACAAAACAAAACAAAACAAAAAAAACACTTAGCTATACATAGTAGTTTAGGCAAAACCAAAGGGAAATAGTTTATTTTGTTTTACACTCATTCCAGTCTAGCATCTTGACTCCAAAACACTAAAAATATAAGGCAGACATAAACTTCATAATCTGCCTGTGGAACCTAGATACACAGCTGATAATGCAGAGCTACCCAGACTCTCCATTGCACTTGATGCTACAAGTTTTCAAAAAAGAATTTATTTGTAGAATAGGAATTCATCTACATATCTACCTAGAAATCTGAGCCATAGGTTAGTTACTGGCTGTTCCCAAACTTGTTCAGACACATTCTATTTTAACAGAAGAAACTGCTATTTTCCCTACCCTAGAAGAAGCCATTAGTCTTGTCATCAGATAATTTTCTAGAAATTACAAATAAGGCTGCAGAGTTTATATCCCTAATTGTTAATTCTTTGTGGGAAGGTCAAAAGGAATTCCTTAGAATGTACATGAACATCTCTAAGTGCTTTCATTTTGGACCACAAGAGGTATTAACTGTGAGACTGTTCTCAGAAGATGGGTTTGTAAAAATACATGGTGTGAATGAATGTGCTTTTGTTGTCTGACTATACATCCATATCACTGGAGGTTGCTCTGGGAAACAAACTCTGACTGCGATTTTCACACAGTGAGTTCATTGGAAAGTGCTCTGGGAAGAAAAAGGAGAAGTGCTGGGGCTAGCATGATCTTACAGAATCATCTTGTCTTAAAACAAGGGAGTTCTCTTTCATGTACCCCTATAAACCAATCATTGAACACACTGCCCTGAATAGGGGACATGGATTAAGGAAAGGTAGATCTTCTCAGTTGAGAACAATTGCTGGAGGGGGGTTGAATTGAGAGCTGGTTGCATCAGCACTCTAAGCAGCTAGCTGAAGGTTCAGTCCTCTCTGGGTATCCACTAAAAATCACCTATTAATAGATAGAGAAAATGCTACATAAATATTTCCATAAATTTGTGGAAGCACTGAGATGCTCCTCTAAGTTAATTCTGGGCTCAGCAGTTGGTCTGGGAGATTTATTAAAGTTTGAATATTTTAGACAAAGGATAGTTTTCAGGACACTTGAAATTATTGTTTCCTTTCCTCTACTCCTTTATCAATACTTGGAAATGAATCTAGGGTTCCTGGAGTTTCTCTGAAATTCAGAGAAAAAGGCTGGAACAATCATCAAAAGTATGTAAGATCTATCATCAAGGAAAAACAACAGTCTTCTCATTACAGATTATAGCCGTGATCTCAGAAGTGCACATGAATAACAAAGAATTGGTCATTCACAGAAAATTAAATCAGATTTTCCCAACTGACATAAGTAATAATTACATAAACATTTTTTCTTCCTGCAGCGAAGACATCACATAAAAACAAAAATGAAAACCAAAAATACATTAAAAATTAAAATTATTGATTGCAACTTAACTTTTTTCTGTCAGCACATGAATTCAAAATAAGCATATATAATATTTCACACAAGATGAACATTAACTATGTCTTTTTCATTTGTAGTGTCTGATTTTTAGAATGTTTCCTAAGAGATTTTAGAGACTCAGTAAAAATCTCAAACAACAAATCTTTTTAAAAAATCTTATTTTTTAATTTTAGCAGCTTTATTAAGATATTTTACCATATAAAAAGTGCACATATTTAAGATGCACAACATAATGTTGTAATATATGTATGCACTGTAAAAAGATCACTACATTCATTTCTACATAGTCACCATTGTGTGTGAGCATGTGTAGTGAAAAAGATCAATTTAAGCTCTATCCTCTGCAAATTTCAAGTATACAATACATTCTTATCAACTATTGTCACAAAAATATAGAATGCTTCATGAATTTGTATGTCAACATTGAGCAGGGGTCATGCTCATCTTTGAATTATATCGATTTTAGTATATATGCTGCCAAAATGAGCACAAAAAAACTTATTTTTAAAAAGCACTTAATCTTCATTATCTAATTAAAATAATTTACGCATGGGACACCTGGATGGTTTAGTTGGTTAAGCAGATGCCTTCAGCTTAGGTCATGATCTAAAGGTCCTGGGATCCAGTCTGACATCAGGCCCCTTGCTCAGCCTATTTTTCCCTCTGCCTGCCACTCCCCCTGCTTGTGGTGTCTCTCTTTTTCTCTTTCTTTCTTTGACAAATAAATAAATCAAATCTTAAAATAAAAATTATGCTTACCATTTTAACTTGTTTCACTGATTATAATCATTTTGAATATCATAACCTCCCTATTTTTTAATTCTAAAATACGTCATCCTTTTAAGATGACATTTCTTTTCCTGAGTCCTAGTTTTGCTGATAATGAATTGAAGTGCTATCACACATGAAAGAAAGGAAATCAAGAATAAGAATACAGATATCCCAATGGGAAGCACCAATGAAAATCTTGGTTGTCTAAACCTGCCATTCTCCAACTCTACTACGAATTCGGGGAAGAATAATATATAATATTATTACTGTGCATACTTCTTATTCTCTTTATGTCTGTATGTATGTATCTAACTATCTATCCATTCATCCATCCATCCAACCTACCTACCTACCTATCTGTTCTCCTCTGGTTATTCTCAAAACTCCTGTATGTGCAGATACATATAACAACATATATATGATATTATCTTTAAATTAAAATTGTGGAGAATAGTAATCAAAAAATAAAAGTATGTCTTTCCTGGATTATTCTTCTGCTGAACAAAATGATGTAGTGTACTGAGGAAGAAGAGATATACTTGAGTTCTAAAGGGAAATGAAAAGTATGAGAGCAAGATTGGCACATATATAAATCATTCCAAATTTTCTTTCAAGTGTACAAGTGGACCCTTGACTGTAGACAAGAGTAGGGTGCTATAAACAAGGAGGCCCCTTGCTCTTGAGCTTCCTAAGCTATCTGCTTAAACACTGGGGCAGAGGACTAATTTAAGTAAATAAATATATTATTAATTTGTTTTCAGCCGGTTTAACACTGAAAGCATATATGTTTGTTTCTTCCCAAACTGGGGGTGATCTGGCTTCCCATCTCTAACTGGGAACACCCTCCTCCACCTGTTTTAGTAGTCTCCAGTGCAGTATATTGTCTCTTTGTACTTCTCTTTCATGATCCACCATTTTGAAATTAAGTATTGGCCGTGTGACTTACTTTAGTCAACATAAAGAAAAGTAGTGCCTCCTTCAGTAGGAATTTTGAAATCTAGGTGAATAGCTCACCATATACTCTTTACTGTGTCAGGAGACCAGCAATTTTCCAGATAGTAAGAAGACAGGAAGCAGAATGCCCTGACAGATGTGGAGTATGAACAACACTTAAGTCTTTGCTATTTTAATACACTAAAATTTAGGAAGGGGTATTTGTAACCACAGCCTTATCTTGTTTCATTTTGTGAATAATAATTTACCCATGTTTCATCAAAGTAAATGCATACTGAACAGTGACAAGAGTTTAATAACATAATGCAGAGGGGGTCAGATTTCAAGGGTGTAAGGAATGGGGAAGAGGGAATACAGTGTGCCCCAGGGCCTACTGACTTTCCTTGTGTACCACACAAGAGGCAAACTCTTTCTAGTTTATGTATGGGGAAAGATTGGATGAGTTTACTGATTTTATGTCCTTAGAAACTTCCTCTAGTACTCCACCCAGGATGAACATCTCTCCCCACATAAATAATGTAAGCTTGTGTTTTTGGAACCTCTGGCAAACATACCCTAAGGCCACCCAAATGATTCTCACTTTAGTGTTTACATTTTTTTTGTAATCTCCTGTTGAATGGGCAAGGGGCTTGTGACCATCTTCTAAGCAACAGGATGTGACAAAAGGGAAAGGATATCATTCTATTAATATTAGTTTATATAAGACTCCATTTTAGCAAGCTGGTGTTAGAAACTCTCCTTATAGGTTTGAAGTAAGCAACCAAGTTGAAGAAATCCATGTAATAAAGAACTGTGGGGAGCCTCCAAAACCTGAAGATAGATTCCAGCCGACAGCCAAGAAGGGGCCGGGACCTTCAATCATATTAACTGCAACTAAATAAATTTTGGCCAAAAATTTAAATGAGATTAGAAGTATATTCTTCTCCAGTCAAGTCTCCAGACATTCATGTAATCTGGTCAACACCAAGATGGCAGCCTTGTGAGACTAAGTGGAGACTATGGTGAACTGTACCTGGACTCTTAATCCATGAGAAATATGAGATGAGTAAATCTATGCTGTTATAAACTATCAACTTCTTGGTAATTTGTCATACACACACATACACACACACACACAAACTAATACAGGATCATTTTTGAGTCTATAGTATAGAATGTCTATGGCTTATCTCATTTTTCCATTTCTGTTGCTTCCTTACCATGAAAGGTTAAATTCTTTTCTCAAATTGTTATAATCCACTAGAGGTAGGAGCCACAGATGGTTGGCCTTGAGAAATGAAGGGCATTCCAACTGGCTAATGGCTTCCTTTCCTCCAAAATGCCTAAAATTAAAAACATTCACAATGAGAATTTAAAAAAATTAGTCAGTGTGCTTCCAATTAACGTAAGTTTTATTTCATGTGCAAAAGTATCTGTGCTTCTTCTGTTAATTAACACATTTTTCTTCTTTCCATAATCTGAAGTTATAATGATAAATAGGAGGTGAGTGAGAGATGGTTGTTATAATGAATATGAGTATATAGGTAAATCGAAGTAATTGAGATCCCAAGGGAATGAAATAGGGTATAAACATAATATCCTAATTTAATAGAGCCATAACACGTATAGAAATTATGGATGGTCATCATACTGATTATGCCATGGGAAAGGACCTCTCTACATTTAAAATCACAGAGGAAGACTATTACAAGGAATGGTGCATTTGGTAACTTCAAGAGGGAGTTTAATTCACAATTCAACAAATAATTGTTTAATTGACTACTGGGTGCCAGGCACTGTGAATTTCTTATCATCAGTGGTATCCAAAGCAGAGGTAGAAATATGTTAGGGAGGGGTGGGTGGCTCAGTGGGTTAAAACCTCTGCCTTCAGCTCAGGCCATGATCCCAGGGTCCTGGGATCGAGCCCCACATGGGCTCTCTGCTCAGCAGGGAGCCTGCTTCCTCCTCTCTCTCTGCCTGCCTCTCTGCCTACTTGTGATCTCTGTCTGTCAAATAAATAAATAAAATCTTAAAAAAAAAAAAAAAGAAGAAGAAAGAAAGAAATATGTTAGGGCGCAAAAATCTTAAAAAAAAAAAGATGAAAGAAAGCAAGAAACATAAAAAGAAAAAAGAAAGAAAGATGTTAGGGAACATGTAAGGTTCCCTCCCACACCTTGTTTCTAAAATTTTTTAAGGGTAAAATAAATCTATAAACATATTTACACATGTGCTAATATTGACCAATAATCCATACTATTAATTCCAACCAGTGATTCTCATTCCCAGTTGAACATTAGAATCTCCTAGGGAGCTTTTGAAAACTGCTGTACCAGGATGCCATTCAGGCCAATTCAATCAGAAATCTGGGACTGTGTCTTCAGCAGTGATACTTTTTAAATCTCCCCAGAGGGTGATAATGTGCAGTCAGGGTTGAGAAATACTGCTTTAAACTCTTGATAGAGGTTACTATACAGGGATTTACTTTATATTTATAGATTTTGCCAGTATGTTTTTACATTGTTTATTAATTACCCAAAGTACCTGTATTTCCTGATGAAAACTGAGTGCTCTGCATTTTGAAAATTCAGAGGCCTTAATTTGAAAACAGCAATAAATCCTAATTTGAGCATTTGGGGCATCAGATTTATTTTTGCCATTTCATATGTTTGTTTTCATTTTTTTTAACAAACTTACCTTATTACAAATCTATTTTTTCCTGGATATAAGGCAATTTTGCACCATCAAATCTAATTATTATAAATTAAGGTAGTTAACGTGCATCACAACCTATGTTATCTGTACCATCATTCCTCAACACGATAAAATAGACATAAAACTAGGTATATCTAATAAGATAATCTTTCATCATGTTATAATGTATTAAGCTACTATGTAATATCTTTTATGTAATATATTTTACATATAACTATTTTGTTTATTGTTATAAAGAAAATATTGCATATAATATTTGATTTCAGCAATTCTGCCCATATTTTTAATCCAGGTGATATAAACTGATGACTAACAACTTCAATTGTCCTCTGTTAGGTAATTATATCAAAATATTAAACCTATAAATTAACTTACCTCTATCAAATCAAAATCTTTTTCTTATTTTCAACTTAGAGAAATTGTTTCTACAATTTTTTTCTTATTTGTTCTCTTGTATTCTCTCTGCACAGATATCATAGCTTCCAAATTTTGCTTTATATTTTTTTATTTTATTATTTCTCTTTTAGTATTTATGACTCTGACTTTTTGTAAAAAACATTTTATACATTTTGAAAAGACATGCTTTGTGGTGCCTGGGTGGCTCAATTGATAAGCATCTATCTTTGGCTCAGGTCATGATTCCAGGATCCTGGGATCAAATCTTACATTGGGCTCCCTGCTCAGTGAGAAACCTCTTTCTTTATCTCCCACTCTCCCTGCTTGTGTTCCCTTTCTCGCTTGTGCTCTCTATCTCTCTGTAAATTAAATAAATAAAATCCTTTAAAAAAAAAAAGAAAAGAAATGTTTGATATTTGAGTTTTTTTCTCAATAACCTATCCATTCCCTTTTCTAACTCACTAATGTAAGTCTCTCTTTTTAAAGGCATTGTACTCTTTTTTTTTCCAAAGATTTTATTTATTTATTTGACAGACAGAGATCACAAGTAAGCAGAGAGGCAGGCAGAGAGAGAGGAGAAGCAGGCTCCCCGCCGAACAGAGAGCCTGATGTGGGGCTCCATCCCAGGACCCTGAGATCATGACCCGAGCCAAAGACAGAGACTTAACCCACTGAGCCACCTAGGTGCCCCAAAGGCATTGTACTCTAACAAAAAACAAAAAACAAATAAACAAAAAAATCAATCTCCAAATATTCTGGTTAGATTTAAATATATAGAAGATTTTCTTACATTTTGATGATTGTCTATAGAATCAATATCATCTAGAGTAGAATCTTATTGAGGCTTTATTAGTTATACTTTTAAAATGTTTCCTCTATTAACCGTTTCATTGATATTTGTTCTACAAGTTTGATGCTCTGCATTTGACTGTTCCTTCAAATGCTTGATAACTCTGTTTTATATGTGCAGAATTTTGTCATACTAATGGTTTGGGGCAGGAAATCAGAGTAGTCATGGAATATTTGTTGTCACCCAAATCAAAATCATGGTATATTGGTGGTAAGCAGAACTCCCCATTACAGGAGCATATAGCTAACAGTAACGTATAGATGGTGGTGATGTGAGGTTGTAGTGACAGAATGTATAAGTACCCTGACTTATGATTGTCAAAGTCCCTAAATTTTCAGGTCATTAAACAACTGGGGTACTTTTCTCTTTCTAGATTCCAAGTATCTGTTTTGGCAGATCCCTATGGAAAACCATTTCATTATTCAGAAAGAAAATACTCTCATTAGTCATTTTTCCATTTTCATTCCTTCCCTCATTGTTTTAGTGAAGGTGCAGAACAAGACTACTCTGCTTCTAATCTTGTACTCATGTGCTTGGAAATTAGGACCAGTGCTTTGGTGGAAGAGTAACCAATCATCTTTGCTGTCACCTACTGAGCATATATAAGAGAAAGTCTGGGGCCCACCAGAGCCAGCTCTTTTAAAAACAGTATTTTAGGGGCGCCTGGGTGGCTCAGTTGGTTGGGCAACTGCCTTCGGCTCAGGTCATGATCCCAGACTTCCAGGATCAAGTCCCGCATCGGGCTCCCAGCTCCTTGGGGAGTCTGCTTCTCCCTTTGACCTTCTCCTCTCTCGTGCTCTCTCTCACTCATTCTCTCTCAAATAAATAAATAAAATCTTAAACAACAACAACAACAAAAAAGAACACAGTATTTTAATTATCTTCATTAATACCCCAGGACTTCCATTTTCTCATTTGTATTTGTTGTTTCTGGGCCTGAAATTTTTCTATTTTTCTTCTGAAATCTAGGCTTTGACTTCAAAGCCCTGATTTCTCTATCCCTCTGAAATTGCTTCTTTCTATTTTTTAAACATACTTCAAAAAAGCCTTTCTATTTATGACACTTCTCATGTTATAACTTATGGACTTTACTTAAAATATTCCCTGTGATTTGGTTGGGGACTGATTTCTGTGCTCGCTTTACTGCCTTCATCCAATCTATATATAGAACATATATATATAACATATATAAAACAACTCTTACTAGCCACACACATTGTATTTATCTGTATAAGGATTATAAGATGGCTGTATAAGGATTATAAGATGGCACCATATGTATTTGGAAACTACAAATATCAAAGAACCCATTTAAGACTGAGGTCTAGTAATATAATTTGATTAGAAGAAGAAATATTAATATACCAGAAACAGAAACAATCATATTTCTAGAAACGTTTCAGATCTCAGAATGTTTGAAAAATATCAGTGAGGGACACCTGGGTGCATCAGTTGATTAGGTGTCCGACTCTTGGTTTCAGCTCAGGTCATGATCTCAGGATCATGGGATCAAGCTCCATTTGGGCTCCACACTCAATGCAGAGTTTGCTTGAGATTCTCTCCTCACTCTCCCTCTGCCCCTCTCCCCACCCATGCTCTCTCTTTCTCTCTCTCAAATAATAAATGAATAAATCTTCAAAAAATATATCATTTAAGGAAGGGTTTGGGGTGTGGTAAAAGGACTGGGACTCCACCTTTTATGGATTTTAAAAATTAGATTTAAAATGTATCAAAATTTTATTCACCTAATTTAATTCAACATTGTACTTTTAAACCACGATTTATCACTCAATATTAAAAAAAACCATGATTATTATATAAAGCCCATTCTACCTCTACCAGGTCTCTTCACATTTCCTTTACTCCATTAATAAAGACTGGTAATCAGTATGGTTATCTAATGTATGATATTTACAGAAAATGTTTTTTTTTTTTCTCTTGCAGGCTTTATCATTTTTAAAAGAAGGGTTCCTTGACTCAGATATATCTAATCTATTATGCAATTAATTTTGGGCTGGTCATGACAATTCCACTCAACAGATTCAAATCTGGAAGAACAAAGTTTTGGATCAAGACCTACAACTTCAATCAATTCTACTAAACAAACATTTATTGAGAATTTAGTGTATATAAAACACAGTTAATAAATTTCCATACAGAGATTAACAATGAAGTAGATGCTCGATAGAGTGAGAATAGTTTAAAAAAAACTAATATTTAAGATAAAAATGTCTTCATATTTTAAATGTAAGGTAAAACAAGAGGAAATATCAAAAGATATAGAACAAAACAGACTAAGTGTTAAGATTTCCTCAAGAATTTCAAGTGGACAACCTCAGAGTCAAATGCAATAGAAAAGCTAGCCGGAATAAACCCTAAGAGAGAGGTTTGTGATTGATAAATCAATCTTTTTTGAGAAACATTTTAGTGAGGGCTGTTGGCAGAGGCCACATTAGATGATGAAGTGGGTTGTAAATAGTACAGAGAATAGCCTATGGTTTTAAAGCATCAGACATAGAAAGGCATGAAAAAGGTGGGCACAGTCAAGGACTGAATTTCTTGGGTTCTTAGAAGCCAAGTAGAAGGAGTCACTAGAAGAAAAGAGAGAAACTCTTTTTGTACAAAAAGAAATCCTGGAAGGGTTGGGCAGAGATGAGACCAGTTGTTCAAGTAACTGAGTTAAGCATTTCTCTGAAACTGGAGAGAATAAAATAATTTAAAATATGGTGAAGTTCAAAGTAAAAAGTAGAAATTTCAAAGAATTCTCACTGGACTATTTCTATCATTCTATTGATATAAGAAACCAATGCCACAGGACAAAAGTAAGGGCTTTATTTACTCCTTCACTAAACAAATCACATTTGAGAGTTTACATAAATCAGAAACAGTACTGATCATTGAGGATTTGCTGAAAAATGAAATGTGTGTGATTTATTTTCCAGCAGGAAACCAAATTAAAAAATAAGTAAACAGGGCCACCTTGGTCGCTCAGTGAGTTAAGTGTCTGCCTTCAGCTCAGGTCATGACCCAGGGTCCTGAGATCAAGTCCCACATGACAGGGAGCCTGCTTCTCCCTCTGTTTGTGCTCTCTCTGACAAATAAATGAAAGAAAGAAAGAAAGAAAGAAAGAAAGAAAGAAAGAAAGAAAGAATTAATTGTTTGGGGCACCTGGGTGGCTCAGATGGTTAAGCTTCAGCCTTTGGCTCAGGTCATGATCTCCAGGTGTTGTGATCAAGCTCCATGTTGGGCTCCCAGCTCAGCGAAGAGTCTGCTTCTTCCTCTCCTCTGCCTCTCCCCCTGCTTGTGCTCTCTCTCTCTCTCTCTCTCTCAAATTAATAAATAAAATCTTAAAAAAAAAATAAAAACCACATTGAGATATCACCTTACACCAGTTAGAATCACCAAAATTAGCAAGATAGGAAACAACATGTGTTGGAGGGGATGTGGAAAAAGGGGAACCCTCTTACACTGTTAGTGGGAATGCAAGTTGGTGCAGCCACTTTGGAGAACAGTGTGGAGATTCCTCAAGAAATTAAAAATAGAGCTTCCCTATGACACTGCCATTGCACTACTGGGTATTTTCCCCAAAGATACAGATGTAGTGAAAAGAAGGGCCTTCTGTACCCCAATGTTTATAGCAGCAATGGCCACAGTCGCCAAACTGTGGAAAGAACCAAGATGCCCTTCAACGGACGAATGGATAAGGAAGATGTGGTCCATATACACTCTGGAGTATTATGCCTCCATCAGAAAGGATGAATACCCAACTTTTGTAGCAACATGGATGGGACTGGAGGAGATTATGCTGAGTGAAATAAGTCAAGCAGAGAGAGTCAATTATCATATGGTTTCACTTATTTGTGGAGCATAACAAATAGCATGGAGGACAAGGGGAGTTAGAGAGGAGAAGGGAGTTGGGGGAAATTGGAAGGGGAGGTGAACCATGAGAGACTATGGACCCTGAAAAACAATCTGAGGGGTTTGAAGCGGTGGGGGGTGGGAGGTTAGGGGAACCAGGTGGTGGGTATTAGAGAGGGCATGTATTGCATGGAGCACTGGGTGTGGTGCAAAAACAAGGAATACTGTTATGCTGAAAATTAAAAATAATAATAATAATAAATAAATAAATAAAGGCTAAGAAAACAGATGAATAGCTTAAAAGAAGAAAATGTGCTTTAAAAAAATACACACTGGGTATAGATAAAGACAGTTGAGAGAGGGGAGCAGGCCTTTTAATAAGTAAACAGAGAATTCCTTCTTAAGCAGCTGAAATTTAAAATGAGTCTCAAAGGGTTAAATATAACTAGCCAAGTAAAAAAATGGGAAGAAAGTCATTACAGAAGAGGATACCAAAGATAAAAGGTTTTCTAGTAAAAAATGGTATAGCATGTTGAAAGAACTAAATAATATGAGTTAAGACTAGAAATAAGTAAGCATGAACAGTAACAAGACCTACCAAAATTAAAAAAAAAAAATCAAGGAATTATAGAATTAAAAAATTTTTTGAGTCCTGATTTAAAGAAATCAATAATAGGGGCAAATGGGTGGCTCAGTAGGTTAAAGCCTCTACCTTTGGCTCAAGTCATGATCCTAGAGTCCTGGGATTGAGCCCCACATCGGGCTCTCTGCTCAGCGGTGAATCTGCTTCCCTCTCTTTCTCTCTCTGCCTGCCTCTCTGCCTACTTGTGATCTCTGTCAAATAAACAAATAAAATCTTTAAAAAGATAAAGAAATCAATAAAAATTGTAAGACAGCTAGGGAATTTTATTACAAAATGGATATTTGAGGAATTTAAAGAATTATTGTTAAATTTGTTTAGGCATCACAATAGTATGGTGGATACATTTTTATTAAGGTCACACATTTTATAGATATATAAACTAAAATGAATACAAATGAAATAATCTGATGTTCAAAATACTCTGATGCAATCCAGTAGTATCAGAGTTAGGGATGTGGTAGTGGGGTGTTGGGGTTCATGTAGATGATATAAGATTGATCATGAGCTGATAAGTTTTGAAGCTTAGTGATATACAACGAAGAGTCCATTATGCCAGTTCCCTATCTGTTTGAAATTTCCATTGTAAAAATGATGAAATGTACACTAAAAACTTAGGGATTAAAACCTACTGATTATAATAGGATGTTTATACTTTTATGAATTTTATTGAATGAATTTTCATCTCCCAAATATAATATTTAAACCTCAAATAGCATAAACTTGTTTGTTAATTAAATATTCAAAGATAAGAGGAGTAAGCCACTTTTGATACTTGACTTTAGTGCCTTGACTGTCCCAACTAATGTTTGTACTATGGTCACCTTCAATCACCAACCTTGTTTCCTGAATATCCTCCCTTTCCTTTCTCTTCAAATTTTACATATTTTAAAGACTGAAAGGGAAAAAAACAAACAAACAAACAAACAAACAAAAAAACCCACCTCATCTTTTCTATCTGTGCATACAGTTTTATATTTATTATTATTTAAATACAGCATATAACATTAGGTTCTGTCCATCATTTATCTGTCTTTCCATCCATTCATCCAACTCTGTACTTTCTTTATCTATCCATAATAGTAAAAAAATAATTACCATTTAGGAGAGATTTTGGTTGGTTGTTGTATTGCAGTACTACCAATAAAAGACATTAATCATATTATTTAGGGAAGATAACTTTGGAACCATTTGGTTCAACCAGTTCATTTGGTAGAAGGGTAAAGCAAGACAGAAAATAAATACTAGTAACAGTGTGGCTACTGAGTTGTTTTCTAAAATCATTTTAAGTAACATTGAGGTCTCTTAGTAGAATTATATTTGAAAGGCCTTTGGAATTATAAGTAATAATTCAACAGCTAGAAACTCCATAAAATGTAATAAAAGCATTAGAATATTTTTAAAAATTTGAACTGTTCTAAAAATGAGTCTGATTTTGACTTAAAGTGGGATTTACATGATATAATAGGTAGCAAAAAACTCATCAAACATTATGGATATAACTTTATACCAAATGAACAGAGGCTAAAACAGACTTCAATAAATGTCTTTTATTGAGCCAAAAATTAATTTAACTCTTCTCAAAGGATATAATTCATCATATAATGAGTTTAGAAGCAAACTGTCTCTGTTACCTGTCACTACATGAATTGGGACTATTTACCAGTAACTTTTCAATCTCAGTTTTCCCATCTACAACGTGAGGATAATAATCCCTTTTAAAAAAAGATTTTTGTAGGGGCGCCTGGGTGGCTCAGTGGGTTAAGCCGCTGCCTTCGGCTCAGGTCATGATCTCAGGGTCCTGGGATCGAGTCCCGCATCGGTCTCTCTGCTTGGCAGGGAGCCTGCTTCCCTCTCTCTCTCTCTCTGCCTGCCTCTCTGTCTACTTGTGATCTCTCTCTGTCAAATCAATAAATAAAATCTTTAAAAAAAATAAAAATAAAAAAGATTTTTGTACAGATTGAATGAGATAAATGTTGTGGAATGTCATATAAATAAATAGTGTGCATCAGAGTTACTACAACTACTGTGACTATAGTTGTTCTATTCTATTACTCATAACTTACTAACTAGGTAGCTAATTAAACAAATTGTCAATATTAAATAAGTTTGCTCCTGGCACACATTTTAGAAATGTTGGTTGGGCACTGGCAGTGAAAATCCTTAAATTCCAACATAATTCACAAACATTTTTATAGTAGACATTGAGGGCTCCTGGTAGATATTTTACAAAGTGAATGATTTAATGAATTTAATATTTTAGAAAATTTATCCAATGACACTAAATAAGACTGAGTATAGATTCAAAAAGACCAATTAGGAAGCTATTGGTACAGACTAAGAGGGATTTAATAATTGGCAGAGTACTGAAAGAAAGGGTTCCCAATGATAGCTGAATATAAATAAGTAAAAATTAGTTGAATAAGAAGTGTGGAAAGATGGTAAAATATTCTTTATATGTCTATTTAAGCAATAAATCTAGATAACCCAGTACTATATTAAGACACAAAATAATTAGGTTTTAGTCACCTTTTTCACATCATCAAAATTAAAAGAAGGAGCAGGTGTGCTTTCTTGATTGTTCATTCACTGTAATTGATGTAGGTCTTTCTTTTTCAAGAATTTTAATGTCAGAAAAGCTCAAATTTGTTCATGTAGGTATTGAGAATGAGTACAATCAATGCTAAATAGTTCTAAGGGAAAAATAAATTTTTAAACATTAACAATTAGACTATCTATTGAGAATCTAAAATAAAGACAGAAATATCCTTGAGAAAGTAATACTACCACATTCTTAGCATATTTAAATATACTTTAACATCCATCTCCTCAAAGTGGGGTGTAACTGCCTATGTATCTCTTTTTACAACCTCCCATTGTAAGAAATTACATTATAGTCAAAGGTACATTAATTTCTTCAAAGAAAACATAAATTACCATAAATGTGTTTTTTGATGCTACAAAAACTCACATTGTCATCAAGATAAATCAGTTTTTTTAAAAAATGAGCAATTTATTCCATCTCAGAGGAAAAAATTATCACTACAGCACAGATATCAACAGTATTCTCCTAAATGTTCTAGTTAACCTGCCTCTTTGCTCTGTACCTATCCAATTTCCTTGAGAGGTAATGTAAAGCAGTCTATACTCATCATTTTCCTTTGCTCTGCCTCTGCCTCAAGGAAGATAAACTAACAACGATTTTAATAAGTGTATTGAGAATATATATATATATATATATATATATATATATATGAATTCAGATGGAGACAAACCATAAAAGACTGTGGGCTCTGAGAAGCAAACTGAGGGTTTTGGAGGGTTTTGGAGGGTGGGGGCTTGGGTGAGCCTGGTGGGTGGGTATTAAGGAGGGCACATATTGCATGGAGCACTGGGTGTGGTGCATAAACAATGAATTTTTGAACACTGAAAATAAAATAAGGAAAAAGAAAATTCTTTTTTTTACTCTATTTTTAAGTTTTATTTTTTTTTAATGTTCCAAGATTCATTGTTTATGTTCCACACCCAGTGCTCCACACAATACGTGCCCTCTTTCATAACCACCATGAAGCTCACCCATCTCCCCATCCCTTCCTCCCCTCCTAAACCTTCAGTCTGTTTCTCAGAGTCCACATTCTCTCATGGTGCATCTCCCCTCCGATTTCTCCCAATTTACTTTTCCTTTCCTTCTCCTAATATCCTCCATGTTATTCCTTATGCTCCACAAGTAAGTGAAACCATATAACTGCCTTCTTTGCATGACTTATTTCACTCAATATAATCTCCCCCAGTCCCATCCATGTTGATACAAAAGTTGGGTATCTATCCTTTCTGATGGCTGCACAATATTCCGTTGTCTATATGGACCATATCTTCTTTATCCATTTGTTTGTTGAAGGGTATCTTGGCTCTTCTCACAGTTTGGTGACTGTGGCCATTGCTGCTATGAACACTGGGGTACAGATGGCCGTTCTTGTCACTACATCTGTATCTCTGGGATAAATATCCAGTAGTGCAATTGCAGGGCCATAGGGTAGCTCTATTTTTAATTTTTTGAGGAATCTCGACACTGTTTTCTAAAGTGGCTGCACCAACTTGCATTCCCACCAACAGTGTAAGAGGGTTCCCCTTTCTCCACATCCTCTCCAACACACGTTGTTTCCTGTCCTGTTGATTTTGGCCATTACTGTTTATTAAACTAGTTTATTAAACTAGATGTTTAATAAAACATATTCCATAACAACTTTTTAACTTTATACATATTGTTGTATTTCTTTTTCTTTTTTTAAATATATATATATATATACATATATATGTATATATATATATATATATATAAAGAGAGAGATATAAGCTTCAAGGTAATCCTTTTTCCCTATTCAAAACAATCATATACAATTATATATATCAATACAATTATATATAAACCAGTTTTAATTTCTCTGTATCTCTAGAAAGTTGAGTTCTTTAACAAAGATAACAAGATATACCCAGGAAGAATTGAAATAACCTTCCTTGTTCACATGAGGATTTATAATCACCTTCCCATTTTATTTTTGTCAGTGTTTCTGTGTATTTGTTTTTGTTTTTATACTATATAAATCTTATTCTTGGGGTTCATTTTGGCTGGGTTTCTCTTTTTTTTTCTTTTACTTATGTTGGTCTTTTTGTTTTTGTTTTTGTACTTTATTTTTTAACTTATTTATTTAAATTAAGTTAGTTGGCATAGTGTATCATTAGTGTCAGATGAAGAGTTCAATGATTCATCAGTTGTATGTAACACCCAGTGCTCAGTACATCACGTGCCCTCCTTAATGCCCATCACCCAGGCACCCCATCCACCCACCCACCACCCCTACAGCAACCCTGTTTGTTTCCTATAGTTAAGAGTCTTGTATGGTTTGTCTTCCTTACATTAAAGATTGAAAATGTATGGAAAATGCAACTGCATTTCTCTATACTATCTGAAAAAGAAGCAAAAATTATTCCAAAGTATAATTATCAATTTTTGTTTACTAAATTTTTTATTACTTAAAGAAGCAAATTAACTGAAGTAAGCCAGGAAAAGTTTAAGTGCCTAGGTTTGTCCAAAACTGCAGGTACATTCTTACTCTTAATCTAAATAAACTCACAATTCTTGATTTTTTTTTCCTTTTCTCAAAACTAAATACTATCGTATGTGGAAAGGAGGAAAGCCTGTCTGTCTGTCCATGTCTTCAACCCCACCCCCAACCATAAGTGTTTAAATACACAGTACTTCTGTTGCTTAATTCTTAAAATAACTTCACATCCTTCAATGTGACTCTTACTATAATGGTTATAGCCATAACTTGGAGCGTATTTCCTACCTATGCTAAGTAAGTTTTTGGTAATAACTATGTGAGGCTTTTTTGTTAAATCATCATTTTTCAGGAGAAGAAGATGAATCATAGAAAAGTTATAACTTACCTGTTGTCATATAACTAGTTTGGATCACATCCCAAATTGTGACAAATCTGTTTGATTCCAAAGTGGGTACCTAGAAGCAAGCATTGTGCTGATGAGGTATTCAATCGTGGGTCAAAAATGGGAATGGTGCCAAAGTATAGAAAATGAAGCAGACTAAATTAAATTGGAAAAGAAAAAGGGGGAAAAAAAAGAATCCCTCATATCTTATGCAGGTCACCACTTTTCCTAGCATTCATTTAAATGTGCCTTAGAGTCTACTAAAAACGAAATTTGGAATCAGGCTCTGCATACAACATGACTAGAAAATCACTTGTAAATTTTAAAGACAAGTGTGGCATTCATTAAAGTTCAAAAAGCCTTGCACTCTAGTAATACAATTTGTAAATGATGATTTATACCAGTAATCCTTTCAACCCATTTCACAGTGGTTCTTACTTGATTTCTTCAATTGTCAATAGAAGTTTTTAAAGACAAGAGAAATAATTCTTTGTAAAAAATTTCCATTCAGCATACATTGTTTAACCAAGGTAATTTTTCATCATAACAGACTTACATAATAATTACTAAATGTTCCTACCATTCATATAATAACTGTTAAGAATTTTCACTTTTATTATCACTACTAATTATTCTCACAGTGCCAACTATTGTGCTTAGTGATAAACATAGATTTATATACCTTGAGTAAAAAAAAATTAAATGCATATTATTCTAGGATAGTACCAGTTCGGACAAATTTTGGTGAGGTACCATTTTGATATCACTCATGATACAAAAAAGTTTATAATGGCAAATGAACTAATTACAAAAATATTTCAATAATTATATTTGGTCATGAAAATGACTAGTATTCTTTTCTAAATATACTGTGATTTCTTATTGAGTGGAAATTAAATGTTGTAATTATGGGTTTTTTAACCTTCAAATCATAATTAGTACAAACTATGTTCAATAAATTTTAATTGAGTAAATAACTTAACCAATTGATTAAGTTGTTACAATATTGAAAATTACAGGTTAGTAAAAAGAATACTTAATTTAGAATCAAAACTCCTGACTATGAATCCCTTTTTATCACATTAGTTTCAAGGGTTTGGAGAAACCACACAAACTCTCTGATGCTTGGATTTTAATCTAAGAAATGGGGCCACCAGTGCTACATCTCAAGATTGCTTTGACCATCAAATGAGACAATGCATGCAGATCTATTTTACTAACTTTGAAATTATGCTTCTGGGCTTTTCTAGTTTTTATTTATTTTGATAATGCCCAGAAATAATACAAGCTGTTATATCATATAATATATCTTAATAAATAAGAGTCAGACATCTCCTGGTTCATATATGACAGAAATGACCTTGTACAATAAAAAACAGAATTAAGAAACTTATGCATTCATCTAATTTTGTTAGTACATTTCTTTATCTTTACTGAACACTCTTATCATCTCTGAAACTTATATTCTTCATTTGTAAAATAAGAATACTAAAATATTTCTTTTTTTTCAGTTCTACTAGGCTATTAAGGATTCTTTAGTAGTTATAGTAATATTATGAATTATGTATAATATATTTTATAAATGTACATACATATTTTTACTATACAATAAGAGGGTTTTGTAACATTAAAATATGAATAAATCTAGAATATTTTTCTCCTTCAAAAGATTTCTCTTTAAAGCCAACACCAACACAGGGGTGCCTGGGTTGCTCAGATGGTTAACCATCGGCTTTCAGCTCAGTTCATCATCCCAGGGTCCTGGGATCAAGCCCCACATGGCTCCCTACTTGACTGGAGCCTGCTTCTTCCTCTTTCTCTGCTGTTCTCCCTGCTTGTGTTCTCTCACTCTTTCTGTCAAATAAATAAATAAAATCTTTGAAAATAAAAATAAATAAATAAATAAATGGCACATTTCCTTTTTTTTTCTTTTCTTTTTTTCTGGCTTACTTAACAAAAATTTATTTTTTCATCATTCTGGAGGCTAAAAGGCCAATATCAAGGTTTCAGCAGGTTTGACTTCTCCTGAGGCCTCTCTCTTAGGCTGGGAGAGGGCCATTTTCTAGGTATGTCTTCACATGGTCTTTTCTCTGTAACTATTCATCTTTGGTGTCTTTTTTGTTTCCACAATTCTCTCTCTCTCTCTCTTTTTTTTTTTAATTGAGATAAAGTTGACAAATAACATTATATTAGTTTCAGCTGTACCACCTAATGAATGATTCAATATAAGATAAATTGTATATACTATAGAAATGATCACCACAGTAAGTCTAGTTAACATCATCACAACACAGTTACATTTTTTTCTCGTGATGAGAATTTTCAAGGTCTACACTTCTCCACACTTTGATGGCTATTATCACAATGGCCCAGTGCTCTCATCTTTTACTACAAGGCACTCAGTCCCCAACCACTTGATCCTCTCTGCAATGTTTCTTGTAGCAATGCTACCAAATATATTGTCTGCCATATCTTTCAGTGTTCCTTTTATGAGCTACTATGTTCTTGGAGCAAGGCAAATTTTTGCTTCTCATGAGCAACTGATGTTAATTTTTATGATAATGACACTGACTCTTCCATCTAATAATTTCCCTTTCCTTTAACTGCTATTGTTAGTTATCAGAGCCAAATATTTTGTCTGCATTCAATCAATATTGCAGAAACTTATTTTTTAAAAACAAATCTTTTCTTGGTTTCCAATTAAGCAAACTAACTTCCTTCCTTCCTTCTCTCCCTCCCTCCCTTTCTCTTTTTCCCTTCCTTCCTTTTTCCTTTTCTTTCCTTTTTTGTTTTTCTTTTCTTTTCTTCACTTTAGTTTACTTTACCGTTTCTTTCCTTTCCTTCCCTTCCCTTCCCTTTGCCTTCCTTCCTTCCTTTCTTCCACCTCCTTTTATATCTTTCTTGGTTCGACTTCCTACTCTCTTTTTATTTTATCTTTATCTGCATGCATGTGTGTGACAACATCGTAAATTATCTCAATGTTTACCCATTATGATATTCCATCTTTACTTCCACAAACCACATATGAAAATCAATCTTAGTTATACTTTAGTCAACTTTAATCTTAAATCAAAGCCAAGTGATTGTTCTTAGCTATTAGCTTTATTAGACTGGACATGTAACAACTTACCTCTTCATCAGTGAGATATTTTATATATGCTTACCTTTAGAATCTCCCTCATCCCAGAAATGGTGAATTAAAATTATTTTATTTGGGGCACCTGGGTGACTCTGTCCATTGTGTCCAACTCTGGATTTTGGTTCAGGTCACAATCTCTCAGGGTCCTAAGATCAAGTCCTATGCTCTGCATGTAGTAAGGAGTCTATTTCTCTCTCTCTCCCTTTGCCCCTCCCTCTGCATGCATGTGTGCACAACTCTCTCTAAAATAGATAAATAAATATTTTAAAAATATTTTCATTTAGGGAAATTATGAGTCCCATGGGGTTCTGAGGTTATAATAAAATAACATATGAGTATGAATAAAATCTATTTGTGGCAACAACTATCTTCAGAAAAAAAAATTAATTGTCCACACCATTGCTTATTTCAAATGGAAGAAAAATCCACTAAGGGTATAAAATAGTTATGTGGAGGACAGATAGAAGTTACACTCTTTCTGAATATACTCTGTTGTGTACATATGACTTTGGAAGCTTAAAAAGGTTTTGCATAATTATAGAACAAAATTAAATCAGAGTAGAAAAAGAAAGGAATCCCTAAAAGCCCTGAAAAAAATAGAACCAATAAACCTGAGTTGGTGGCTCCCTCACACAAAGAGAAAATATTTCAAGTGGACTTAAAACACAGTAATTTGATTATAAAATAAATCAAAATAAACAAATGGGATAAAAATAATTGGGAGAAAGAAACAAACCTTAAACAGCTTTTAGTAATACTGTTGGTGGTAATACTAATGTCTTTATTTTGAAATAAGCATACTGGGCACCTGGGTGGCTCAGTGGGTTAAAGCCTCTGCCTTCGGCTCAGGTTGTGATCTCAGAGTCCTGGGATGGAGCACCACATCGGGCTCTCTGCTCAGCGGGGAGCCTGCTTCCTCCTCTCTCTCTACCTGCCTCTCTGACTACTTGTAATCTCTGTCTGTCAAATAAAAAAAAAAAAAAAGAAAGAAATAAGCATACCAAATAAATAGTTACATTAATATTTGGGAACTAAAAATTTTAGTGCATGAGAAAAATTCAAAGTATATAAAAGATATAAGCAATATCCTGCAATCCTAAATTTAAACTGAAGTACCACTATAGTTTGTAATATACTTCTTTCAAATCATATGTATTTCCTGGCTTTGTTTATTGCAAAAGGTCTAGGGATGGTGACCAATTCCAAGAGCAAGAAACACCCTATCATTCAGATGGCAGATTCTAAATACCATTTTTCACAAAGGGAATTATGACTACTTGCAGAAATGCAAAATTCTAGGTCCAGAGCAGGAAATGTAGAATGAGCCCCAACATGTTTTGCCTTGTTTGTTTTGTAATCTTTAAAACCAAAGAAGGTGGACAGCCACATGCAGAAAAATGAAATTGGATCATTTCCTTACACCACACACGAAAATAGACTCAAAATGGATGAAGGACCTCAATGTGAGAAAGGAATCCATCAAAATCCTTGAGGAGAACACAGGCAGCAACCTCTTCGACCTCAGCCGCAGCAACTTCTTCCTAGGAACATCGCCAAAGGCAAGGGAAGCAAGGGCAAAAATGAACTATTGGGATTTTATCAAGATCAAAAGCTTTTGCACAGCAAAGGAAACAGTTAACAAAACCAAAAGATAACTGACAGAATGGGAGAAGATATTTGCAAATGACATATCAGATAAAGGGCTAGTGTCCAAAATCTATAAAGAACTTAGCAAACTCAACACCCAAAGAACAAATAATCCAATCAAGAAATGGGCAGAGGACATGAACAGACATTTCTGCAAAGAAGACATCCAGATGGCCAACAGACACATGAAAAAGTGCTCCACATCCCTCGGCATCAGGGAAATACAAATCAAAACCACAATGAGATATCACCTCACACCAGTCAGAATGGCTAAAATTAACAAGTCAGGAAATGACAGATGCTGCGAGGATGCGGAGAAAGGGGAACCCTCCTACACTGTTGGTGGGAATGCAAGCTGGTGCAACCACTCTGGAAAACAGCATGGAGGTTCCTCAAAATGTTGAAAATAGAACTACCCTATGACCCAGTAATTGCACTACTGGGTATTTACCCTAAAGATACAAACATAGTGATCTGAAGGGGCACGTGCACCCGAATGTTTATAGCAGCAATGTCTACAATAGCCAAACTATAGAAAGAACCTAGATGTCCATCAACAGACGAATGGATAAAGAAGATGTGGTATATATACACAATGGAATACTATGCAGCCATCAAAAGAAATGAAATCTTGCCGTTTGTGACAACGTGGATGGAACTAGAGGGTATCATGCTTAGCGAAATCAGTCAATCAGAGAAAGACAACTATCATATGATCTCCCTGATATGAGGGAGAGGAGATGCAACATTGGGGGTTAAGGGAGTAGGAGAAGAGTAAATGAAACAAGATCGATTGGGAGGGAGACAAACCATAAGTGACTCTCAATCTCACAAAACAAACTGAGGGTTGATGGGGGAAGGGGGGTTGGGGGGGTGGGGTTATGGACAGTGGGGAGGGTATGTGCTATGGTGAGTGCTGTGAAGTATGTAAACCTGGAGATTCACAGACCTGTACCCCTGGGGATAAAAATATATTATATGTTGGGGCACCTGTGTGGCTCAGTGGGTTAAGCCTCTGCCTTCGGCTCAGGTCATGATCTCAGGGCCATGGGATCGAGTCCCACATCGGGCTCTCTGCTCAGTGGGGAGCCTGCTTCCTCCTCTCTCTCTGCCTGCCTCTCTGCCTACTTGTGATTTCTGCCTGTCAAATAAATAATCTAAAATATATATATATATATAATGTTTATAAAAAATAAAATTAAAAAAAAAACAAAGAAGGTTATCAAGATTATAGGGGTCTTTTTAAGTATATAAGTGAACCAAATTGAAGAGGCTGACAGAAGAATTTGAGTACAAGTGTGCCTTGTGGCTAATGATCATTGGAACATAAATATCATAACTACATACCTCATTCACAAGCCTCTGTTCCCATAAACCACATTCAGAAACCAAAAGAAATTACAAGAATTCTTTATTCCTGAGAGCCAAAATGTGGACTTTTTTTCCCTACAATTATTTCTACATAAACAAAGCAACTGCTTTTATTAGTTTACTTATGTCTTTCTCTATGGTATTATTTTTTATCTTGCTTCAATATAAAAAGGATTTCAAATAGATTACAGAATATATGTAAGGAAGTAAAAATAGAACAGAAAAATCACATGAAGGAAAAAATAAAGGGAGTTAGTATTAAAATTTAAATTCATGCCATTTATAAGCAAGTTATAAGAAGTTGCTAAAGAAAGACAGCAAGTCTTTGGGTTTTGGACTGTCATGAAGTAGGACATATTCAGGCTAAACCATTCACAACAATAAGATAAACAAAACAAAACAAGCTAATTAATGAATAGAAAAGCATTTCCCACTCAAGAATCTTCATGAAATCATAATTTTGTTATGTTATAAAGAGTTCTTTTTAATGACAAGTCTACAGAAAATACAATGGAGACATCAAAGTGTCATTGTTTGAAACATTATGTGGAAGCAGAGTTCAGCAAATTCCAAACTATACATAGACTAACCAGCACTCTGGCTAAAACCAAAGAACATCTTCTAGAAATCTCAAAAGACACAGCTATATTTTCTTCACATTGTCTTTCCTAAATAGTACTTTTTCCAGCCAGCTTTTGCTAAGAATTGAACCACCATAAATATAAGTCCATTACCCCATCAATATATCACTCTACTTTCCATGAATTTTCAGGCTAGGTATTAAAATATTGACAACAAATGAGCAATTGAAGGTCTTCTTTAATGAACTAGTGTATCATTGCCCTAGAAATACTCTCCACTATTGTAAGAGAGAAAAAAAAAAAAAAATAATCATATATGTAGCACAATCCAATCATTATAAAAACAAACAACTAAATGAATAGGCAATTGCATGTATTTACAATTAAATTGCCCAGCAGGATATCCATTAATGTGTGCAAAGTGGGTATCTCAAGATGGAAAGATGACAGATCATACTTTTCTGTATTGTCTGATATTTTAAAAATATTTTAATAACATACATTTTCTTCAGATTCACTATAAAATTTAGTTATGTTCATAATCATTGGACTGTAATATTGATCCACAATAAACTGATCCAAATAAAGTTAAAACTATCAGTAATTATCATTATTGAAAATTTCCAGATATTTATATATATTTAAGAATTCTTGGGGCGCCTGGGTGGCTCAGTGGGTTAAAGCCTCTGCTTTCGGCTTAGGTCATGATCCCAGGGTCCTGGGATCGAGCCCCATGTCAGGCTTCCTGCTCAGCAGGGAGCCTGCTTCCCCCTCTCTCTCTCTCTGCCTGCCTCTCTGCCTACTTGTGATCTCTCTCTGTCAAATAAATAAATAAAATCTTTAAAAAAAAAAAAGAATTCTTAAATATATATATATTTATATATAGGAGCTCCTGGGTGGCTCAGTCTATTAAGCATCTGCCTTCGGCTGAGGTTGTGCTGGGGTCCTGGGATCCAGTCCCGCATCAAGCTCCTTGTTCAGAGAGGAGTCTGTTCTCCCTCTCCCTGCCACTCCCCCTGCTTGTGTTCTCTTGTTCTCTCTCTCTTACAGATAAATTAATAAAATCTTTAAAAAAAAAAAAAGAATTCTTATATGGAAACATACAGTAATATTTCAAAACTCACACTTAATTTGTTTTAGGACAGAAGTGATAGGAATGCTGAGTCCCATAAGACCTGGGTGTCTTCCGCCCTGGCATTTGTATCAGAATTAAACCAAAGATAAAGCAAAATATTAACATAATATAAACAGTAAACATTATGGCCATTACATTTTCTTCTAAGTAAATCTATCTGTGGCTACTTGGGATTTTAAAATAATTTATCTCCATATCTATTTTTCCTTCTTATTAAGAGGTTATAATTTTATTATTTTTTTGAGGATTATATAGATCATTACTAAAATATCATTCACTAGCATGGATAAGATAAGATTATTTACATAATTTATATTTCTTTTCTGGAGGCGAAAATATTAGCAGACCACTAACTTTCCTTACTCTTAAATTTTAGCTTATAATCTGGGTTTTCCAGTGTCTAAGCACGTGTGCTTGCTTTGGCAGCACATATACTAAAGTTGGAACAATACAGAGATTGGCATGGCCCCCGCACAAGGATGACACTCAAGTATCTAAACATAAAATATTTTAAAAGGTTAACCACAAATTTAATATTTTCTTTTTTAGTACAACTTCCATATTACATTATGTTCCATCCCCTGCTCCTTTTGTTGGTTATATTTAGTACTGATTCTTCACTTGGTTACAAATCCTATCCCTTCAAGACCAAAGGAACAGGACTGTACAAAGTATACAATGGTCAACATTTCATCATTAAAGTATTTATACATCCATGAATAATGTCTGCGATATTTTGCTGGACAGTTATTTCTAATTTGTTGAATAATAGTCACAACCTTTAAAAAAAAAACTCTGGTTTACTTTACTTTATTTATTAAATTTCTTACAATATTCATCCAGTGATAATCTATTTTTTTAAGATTTTACTTATTTATATGATAGAGAGAGACACAGTGAGAGAGGGAACATCAAAAAGGGGAGTGGGAGATGGAGAAGCAGGCATCCCACCAAGCAGGGAGCCTCATGGGAGACTCGAACCCAGGGCCACAACTTGAGCCAATGGCAGATGCTTAAGGACTGAGCCACCCAGGCGCCCTATTCAGTGATTTTTAAAGGTAACTGTAAATACTTGGAAAATGATACAGATTTGTGAGTACTTGGCTTACTCATATAAAAGTGGCCCATTTAATTGGATTTGTAAAATAGAGAGATAAGGCAACTTTGTATATAGATATTCAAATAGTGCCTTGACTTGTTAATCAAAGAAAGTTATTTCTAAAATATGTTTATTCTTGAGACTTAAAAGAAATACATTAGAAAGATGATATCAGAATAATAAGCTCTCTATTTAATCTAAAATATTTTAAGAATACATTTTATTAACTTAAATTAGGTATTGAGACTTGTATTTTATTTTTAAATATAAATAGATCAAGTAGAATTTATCTCACCATTTCTTTTCATTTGTTTTTATTTAGGTATAATTAACATACAATGTCATGTAACTTCCAGGTGTATACATTTTTCTACACATTATGCAGTGCTCACTGTGATAAGTGTAGTCTGTATCTGTCATCAAATAACACTATTACAGGTTTATATTCTCTATACCATATTTTTCATAAAAGAGTTTAAGAGGTAAAAATTTCCAGGTAAAAATTTATAAAATAAGCCACCACATCTTTTAAGAAGGAAATGTGTTATGTAATTTAACTTTAAAAAAGCATTATAAATGCATTTTTTCAGCATTATTTCAGCTCTTACAAGTTCAGTTTTAAGTATTATGATCCCCATTCTATTATCCACTCTTCTAGATCTCCTTCTAGCCTCTCCCACATTTGCAGTGGGAAATAATACACTGAGCTAGAAAATAGGAAGAAGGGGAAAAATACCTGCTCCCTTTACTAGCACACTCAAATTCTGTTCTACAGGTCAGATTCTCGTTTAAGATTTTAATTGGCTAAAAAACATGACAAATAATCATAGAGCTTCATTGCCTCAACTTAGACTCTTACTGAATTCTATTCATGCTCTGTATCTTATCCATACATCTTAAGTGTATTTGATTTCTAAATTGGCAGTCCTGTTCTGAGAGATGTTTATAGGAGTGACCTGAAATGTTTTCTCTGAATCTCTATGTTTGTGAAGATAACACAGAGTGCTTAGTTCTTGGAGATTCTCAGTGCACAGTGCCATAGCACTACACTAAATTGAAGCGTCTGAGAAATCCCTCTGTAAAGTTACTTCTTCAATTCTTTGTGTCAGTGCTTATTTATATATTAGAATACAGAATACTATTTTATTATAACATGTCAGTATGTGTGTGGATGTGAGATGTGTTGGTTTGTCTGTGTGTATGTTTTGTCCAGATTTGTGTTCTATTATTTCCCAACATACCAGTTAGGGGAACACTGAAGTATTTAGTCCACTGTTTATGTCAAAGCAATGCGTAACTACAGATAGGTACACATGATTAAATAATAACTCATTGAGATTTAAGAGTTTACATTGTTTGGTTTACCATATGTTGATGCAGTTCATTATTATGCTCTCTCTTGATGGTGACTATAAGGTATCTAATCCCCCCAAAAAGTTGGGTTTGAACTTCTTACTTGCTATGAGAAAAACTATCTTTCAAAAATAAAATAAGTGCTGCTTATTATACTTAGTTTAAGGAAAAGCAATAGTCTTTGAACCATCATTCTTGTAACATCAATCGGCTATTCATTTGTAGTTCATTTAAACCTAAATTTTTATTATTTTACACATTTTTAATAAAAACCTGTAAAGTGCATTGAATATTTCTCTTCTTTCTCTAACTAAGGATGTAGAACATAGTTTTATAATTCCTTAGTGATGCAGTGCTAATTTTCAGACACTGATATAAAAGAGTAGTAACCTCAGGTATAATTGAAATATAAGTACTATTAGGTCCAATAAATTAATATTGATAATAAGTAGCTCTGGGCTGTCATGCAGTCATAAATTTTTGCATTTTTAATTTTTTTCAATTTCTTTTTAATTAATTTCAACTAAGTAATAAAGAAAAACATCTTTAAATGAATGAGGGGTTAAGTTGCCCTGGTTTTATCCCAGCCACAGAAGCAGACAGAACGGTAGAGATGGAACAGTACCAGTACACAGCTTGTTAGATATCTAACATGAGATTAAAAATGTCTGGGTAGGGGCGCCTGCGTGGCTCAGTGGTTTAAAGCCTCTGCCTTCGGCTCAGGTCATGATCTCAGGGTCCTGGGATCAAGCCCTACATTGGGCTCTCTGCTCCACAAGGAGACTGCTTCCTCTCTCTGCCTGACTCTCCACCTACTTGTAATCTCTGCCTGTCAAATAAATAAATAAAAATCTTTAAAAAATAAAAATAAATAAAAATAAAAATGCCTGGGTAAAGATTTGAAGCACTCTTGTACACAGAGATAATATAATAAATATTATTGTAATATATTTAAGTATATATTAAGTATATTTAATACTTAACAAGATATATTTATATATTTAATGACCAATATTGTGTGGACACTGCCTAATGAGCAGAACTGCCAGCCACAGCACTGAAGTAGAATTCTAGGGATGTCCATATACATCATTTGGTTGCATCATTAATAAGAGGACTGAGGTTCTCTCAGTGTAGAGCCAAGAGCAACTGTGACTGTCAAAGGATTTGAGTTATTTGTAAGATAACAAGTTTTGGCAAGTATGTGGAAAAACAAGAACCCTTAGGGAGTGTTAGTGATTTAGCTGCTGTGGAAAATAGTATTAGGTTCCACAAAACTAAAATAAGACTACTATATGATCCAGCAAGTCCATGTCTGTGAATGTATATAAAAAGAATTGAAAAGAGTTTCTCAAAGAGATACTTGCACTCTCATGTTCATTGAAGCATTTTTCACAACAGCCAATAATTAGGAACAACCTAAATGTCCATGAATGGTTGATATAAAGGGAAATATGGTATGCACATATAAAGGAATATTATTCAGCCTTTAAAGAGAAGGAAATACTATCATACATGACAATCTTAAGCACTACATGTTAAGTGAAATCAGACACAAGGACCTATACTGCATGATTCCACTTATAGATGGGATCTAACATAATAAAAAACATAGAATAGAAAGTACAATGGCATACCGGCAGCTGGAGGGAGTTAGAAATCAAGAGTTGCAGTCCAATGAATACAGAGTTGTTTTGTTTTGTTTTGTTTTGTTTTTAAAGATTTTATTTATTTATTTGACAGAGAGAGAGAGAGAGATCACAAGTAGACAGAGAGGCAGGCAGAGAGAGGGGGAAGCAGGCTCACCGCCGAGCAGAGAGCCGGATGCGGGGCTCGATCATAGGACCCTGAGACCATGACCTGAGCCGAAGGCAGAGGCTTAACCCACTGAGCCTCCCAGGTGCACTGAATACAGAGTTTTAATCAGGCAAAATGAGTAAGTTCTAGATATCTACTGTACAACAAATGCATATAGTTAACAATACCATACTTTCCACTTAAATTTTTATTATAAGGGTACATTTCCTGTTACATGTTTTTTTACCATAATAAAAAAATTTAAAGGATAAATGCAAAGGAAAAAATGGAATGTGAGAGGGGATGCTAGAAATTGTTTATTTAGATAATTACAGTTCTCTGAATAATATTTAAAAGCATTATTACCACTGTCTCCAGACTATTGTAGGGAAAGACAAATAACATACAGTGCAATTTGGATTTGTAATTTATTAAAATATAAGACTTCTAGAAGGACACAATAAAGGTATTAGGTTGTTTTATTTTAAGGAATTATCTAATTTTTATTTTTTTAAATATTTTATTTATTTATTTGACAGACAGAGAGAGAGAGAATGAGAGAGAGAACATGCAAGGAGAGAGGTCAGTGAGAGAAGCAGACTCCCTGCCGAGCAGGGAGTCCGATGTGGGACTCAATCCCGGGACTCCAGGATCATGACCTGAGCTGAAGGCAGTTGCTTAACCAACTGAGCCACCCAGGCACCCAGGAATTATCTAATCTTTAATAAAATATCCTGGTTTAAGTCAGATTTGTTTACATATGGCTTTACATATTCCTCTAGTAAATTCAAGGAGGAAAGGAATTTTGTACAATATTTTCTTCTAATCAGAAGTGTGTACACACAACACAAATCAATCTTATAGCTGATAATTAAGCTATAAATTAACTCAACAAATTAGTTTAAAAAAGTCACCTTATATATGCTTCTGAGTTTATAATGTGTAGTAAGAAGGATAAGGTCTTTGTTTCCAGTCAGAACTGGAAAGGAAAGAGGACATCTGGTTATAAATGATTAGAAAATTAAGCTTCCCTGAGGCTCAGTGTGAAAGGCAACCTTTAGATTATCTTTGTCACTAATATGGCTACCTGGAAAGAACCACTTCCACACGAGGGGCCAACCAGTCAGGTATGTATTTCCTGAAACTGGTATCTGACTATAATTGCTTCAACCAAAGTTGAATTCCTAAGCTATCCTGGATTTGTAGGTTAGAAATACATAGATTTTCAGTAAATAAAGATTTCCTGGTTAAAATCTTTTTTTTTTTTTTTTTTTTTTTTTTTTTTTTTTAATCATAGGTCAGCGTTGTAAATGAACCCCATTCACATACACACAAAGAATTGAAGTTAAGGTCCTGATGATTTCCAGGTCCATTCTCAGGTCCAGAAGGATTATTGCTCTTGTTTCTGCATAATAAATTCTCCAATTTCCTAGCTTGAAATCATTTCTATTATGATTTTGGAATGGCCATAACACATTCCTTCAGTTTTCTAATATGTTAAGAAGCAAAAATGTTATCTTACTACTTTGCAATGTTATGAAATGAAATAAGATAATCAGTCCTTAGTGCAGTTAGAAGATGCCCAGTAAATATCAGCTATTACTTTTTACTTAGCATCTCCTCTTGGAAGCTAATCAGGCAAAATCAGAATTTACCTCAAAGCATTTAAACCCAAAAGGAATCCTAGAGTTATGAATCTGAAGCTGGAATAATCTCTGAATCATGTGACATTACTAGAAACTAACCAAATTAAGTTTCTTTAAATAATATTCCATAATTCAAATCTTACTCTCATTTAAGGAAAACTTCTGTCAAGTAAGTATACCCTACTTATGAAAGGATTTCCATATTTAACTGCTTAATTTTTATCAAAAATTATTATTAAGGGATCATATTTCACTAGAAGTCAATTCAGGTTTTAATGAACAGAGATATGAACCATGTCTTAACCGTTCAGTACAGCTGATCACCTTTTACTAAATAAGCCAAACATTTGTACTTATAACGTAATTCTCATGAGATCTATTTTTGGAAAGGAAATTATGACTAAAATAGTTTCTATTATTTAAAATTTATGTTTCCAGGGGTGCCTGGGTGGCTCAGTCAGTTAAGTGTCTGCCTTCAGCTCAGGTCATGATCTCAGGGTCCTCGGATCGAGCCCCACATTGGGCTCCCTACTCAGCGAGGAGTCTGCTTCTCCCTCTGCCTCTACCTGCTGCTCCCCTACTTGTGCTCTCAATCACTCTGTCAAATAAATAAAATCTTAAAAATAAAAATAAAAATAAAAATTACATTTCCAGGGCTATAAGGACATAAAATATATAAAAAAATAATCAAGCTGAATACAACATTTGTGCATTTTATAGGACACGGTACATATTTAAAAAGTGAAAATAAAATAAAACATTTATTTAAAAGGGGCATATTTCCTATTCTTTTGCATATGTAATGTTGTTATATTTGAAATATGCAATAATATTACTGTGTCCTAAAATTTAAGTTATTTTAAGATAGAAAATTTATCATTTTAACATCAAGATGTTGGTTATATCATATCAAATAAATGCAATTATTTGCAACTCTTATTTAAAACTTAACTTCTAACCTATAGAAATAACTTTTTTTTAAATTTGCCTACCTAGGCACTAAGCACGAACCCAGACAATTGACCATTACTGAAAAAATCTAAGGGGCCAAAGAATGCATAAATTTCTTATGCTGTCCTAACAATTTATATGATTAATGTTTTGACAATTATTATTATTAGGAGGCATTTCCAACAACCAAAAAGAAAAAGTAATCTTACATCTTTTAGTATCATATAGACTTATAACCTTGACTTGGAATAACAATTGATACCAATTACAGTATCATCAATTTGATCGGTGAATCAGATCAAGAGTGGTTGGACAAGGGGCACCTAGGTGGTTCAGTGGGTTAAAGCCTCTGCTTTCGGCTGAAGTCATGATCCCAGCATCCTGGAATAGAGCCCCCGTATAGGGCTCTCTGCTCAGCAGGGAGCCTGCATCCTCCCCTCTCTCTGCCTGCCTCTCTGCCTACTTGGATTTCTGTCTGTCAAATAAGTAAATAAAATCTTAAAAAAAAAAAAAAAAGAGTGGTTGGAGGGAAGAGCTTTATCAGAAATGGTTTAGAATAAATTGATACATTAAAGAAAGGTTTTATAAACTTGTGTCAACCTAAGACACACTAGCATTTGGTTCTGAAAATTTAGAATCCTAGCCCAAACTTCTTACCTACTAAGTGACTTTCCCATCAGAAGTGTTTTGGTATCAATTTTTTAATTTTTTTTAATTTTTTATTTCTTTTCAGCATAAGAGTATTCATTGTTTTTGCACCACACCCAGTGCTCCATGCAATCCGTGCCCTCTCTAATACCCATCACCTGTTTCTCCCAACCTCCCACCCCCCGCCCCTTCAAAACCCTCAGATTGTTTTTCAGAGTCCATAGTCTCTCATGGTTCATCTCCCCTTCCAATTTCCCTCAACTCCCTTCTCCTCTCCATCTATGACAGAGTTCTTGAAAAGAGAAGAAGCAACTCAAATTTATATGAAAAATTTATATGAAAATATATATTTTTTGTTTTTTTTACATTCAGATGCTTATTAAAGTTTAGTCTGAGATTTCTTATAAAATTTTATGAAAAATGATAGAAATTTCTTTGTTAAATGTGCATTCTTGTTGCAACTATGCAATAATCAGACAAAATTGATTGTGACCAGACTTATTTAGTGATCTGAATGATCTTTTTTTTGAGATTCGCTTGCTTCAGAAGAAAATTCTATATTCTCTGGTATCTAGAGAACACATATCTAGATTTGCCAATGGATCATATATAGTTTTAACTAAATTACTTCTCATCACATGGAATCCATATTTAATCTTTATGATAATGATCCTATATTTGAAAAATCACTTTATTTTGTAAATATGTGAGTCAATAAAGTGAGACATTTTTCAAGTCTTATTTGCAATTGAATAAGAACATTGGAAACCTAGGAAAAAGAATATCTGTAATATTGATAATGCTTATTAAATGATACCAAATGGTTCTTAATTCATACCATAAAATATTAGCATAGTTTTTTTTAGTTTTTATTTAAATTTCAGTTGGTTAACATACAAGATAATATTGGTTTTCGGTGTATCATAGAGTGATTCAACACTTCTATACACCACCTGGTACTCATCACAAGTGTAAAATGCTACAGTTTTTAATGTAAAAACTGTAGCTTTTAAACTACAGTTTTACTACACCATAGTAAAATACTACAGTTTTTAAAGAAAAAATATAAAATGTGAAGATATTCATTAAAATGCTAACAATGATGAAGAAAATAAAATCACTCATACTTAAACTATTCCAAGTTGGAATAGTTTAAGTATGGGTGATTTTTTTTTCTTCTTTAACTTTATACTTTGCAATATATTTTCATGAATAAATGAATATATTTTTCAAAATATATTTTTTCAAAATATATTTTTCAAAATGAACATAAATAAATTAAAATGAACAACTAGGAGAATGGTACCTGGTTTAATATCAGAAAAATTGCTAAGAAGTAATAATACTAAAACCCAATAATTTGTTCATAGCAAACATGTTTTCATGCTTAATATATAATACTAAATAATTTCACCCAAAAGCCCTGTTTATTCAGTTTTTATGTAGATAATCCAAATGGACCAATTGTCATCCTTTCCATTTATTCTCCAAATATTGTTGGCATGCTGACTGCAGATATAGCACTGTATTATAAGCTATTTTGTTGTTGTTTTGCTTTAGTCATTTACAAAATGCTCCATGCTGCAATAATCTTTTCCATATTTTCAACAACAGTGTCATGATACACAATATGACTATCCATAGTAGACTAAAAAAAAAAAATATAGAAACACAGTAAAATACTAATTTTACATCTTATTTATTTAAGCTTTTCTTACTTAGAGGAGATCAAGCAATATTTACAATTACATTAGCTTTCAGTATCTTTTTGATTAAAGTCATAGACTCCAGGGCCAGAATGCTTAAGTCTGAATCCAGTTTTCCACTAGCTATTAATGTGAAGTTTGATAGTTTACTTTGTCTTTCTGTATGCCTCCAATTATCATCCCCCCAAAATGGTATAATACTAATATTTGCTTCATGGAGTTGTTATGAGGATTAAAAGACAGTGTAGATCACTGCCTAAATTTAATTTAGACTGTTTAAATGTAAAACATTTAGTAGACTAGGTCATATATATTAAGCTGTTTTTCTACTATTCTCACCTCCCACAAGACTGAGTGCTGCCCAAAATGATTGCAATAGTGATCGTATATATTATATGGAAAACAATGTTGAGAATTGTAATTTTCAGTCATAGAACTCCAATCTAACTACTTGAGTATATCTGCATCTAAATCTAAATATACATATAAAGCATAATTCTGCCCCACCTCACTGTGCATGTGCATAGAATTGCCAAAGCTCATTGGCCTGAATTTTCAACTTTACACTGAATAATTAATAGCTCATTAGGATACCCTTCAAACTGCAGAACTGAAGATGAAATCCACTTGGGAAACCATTATTTTAATAATGAGATTAATTATGTGTGTGAAAACCTGCTCATAGTCACTGACAGTTTTACTCTAAGAAGAGAAAAAAATTGGCTCATACCATGTCACTGGTTAATGCTAGGTAAGGACAGAGAACATGAACCTAGAGAACATGCTGCTTTTTCATGTAGCATTACATAACACTGTTTGGAAAACAGGAATAAGCATTTTGAGCTCCATACAAATGTTTACAACTCCCCAAAGAAACTGGTATGAATATATTCCTTTCATTGACTACCCATAAGCAACTCAATTCCATATGTCCATAACAGAGCTTATTGTATTATCCCAACCCTTGCTCCTTCTTGTGCAACCATTTACCTAAAGTAGAAGCATGAAAGTAATTCTTGAGGCATCACTCTCAAGCTTCATCCCACCCATTAAATCCATGTAATCATTCACAAAGTCCAAAGGTTTTAATATTCCATGCATACCCTTTTTAAATTTTTATTTAAATTCAATTTAGGTAACAAATACTATATAATTAGTTTCAGGGATAGAATTTAGTGATTCATCAGTTGCATATAATACCAGTCCTCATTACAACACATGCCCTCCTTAATACGCATCACCCAACTACCCCATCCTCCCACCCACCTTCCCTCCAACAACCCTCAGTTTTTATTCTTACTTTCCATAAACTCTTTCCATAAGAGTTTCTTATGGTTTGCCTCCCTCTCTGTTTTCATCTTATTTTTATGTTCCATCCCTTCCCCTATGTCCATCTGTTTCTCAAATTTCACATATGAGTGAAATGATATGGTATTTGTCTTTCTCTGACTTATTTCACTTAGCATACCCTCTAGTTCCTTCCACATTGTTGCAAATGGCAACATTTCATTCTTTTTGATGGTTAAGTAATATTCCTCTGTGTGTGTGTGTGTGTGTGTGTGTGTGTGTGTGTGTGTGAGAGAGAGAGAGAGAGAGAGAGAGAGAGACAACTTCTTTATCCATTCATCTGTAGATGGACATCTGGGCTCTTTCCACATTTGGCTATTGTGGACATCACTGCTATAAACATTGGAGTGTATGCATGTCTTAAATCCATCCTCCCATAACCCTTACCTTGTCCATATCTCTCCTGGTTTAGACACTATGTTTCTCTCTGAAGGTTTAAACAACCTTTGATTGACTGCTTGGACTCCAGCCTTGTCTCTTTCAAATCAGCTACCCACGCATTTTCCAGAGAGATCTACTGAAAATGTAAATCTCTTATTTAAAACTCTTCAGCGTTTTCCTTTGGCTATAGTACACTGGCCAGCTTCTTCAGTGCCGCAAATTAACTTTGCACTACTTCATCTTCTTTCTTCACAGAGAGAAAACTCAGTTATATCTGGTGTTGCCTTCAGTGAATTTGCTTTTTCCATACCTCATTTTCTGTCTGCCTTCAGCTCTATCCTCTCCTCCTCCAACTCAATTACATAGCAATTTTAACTGGTTCAATTATATCCTGGGTAAAAACACTGAGTTGCACTTATTAAACTTCATTGTTATTATCTATCTGTCCACAGTTCTTATAAAAGCTCTCATAAAAGGAATTATATATTGTATTAGAGGGTTAGAGGGATAACATTCAAGTTAAACAAGCCTTTGTCATATTTTGATCATTAATATACTACTTTGGTAAAAATGGGCATGTATTTAAGCTCTCTGTACATCAATTTTTGTATTAGTAAAATGAGAAATTATGAGGTGTAAGTAAATATAAGAGTTCCTGTTATTTATTTTAAAATATCTCAATATATGCATAGTATTTAACTGATTAGAAATACACACTCACTCCCAGGGGTGAATTAGTAATTTACTCCTGAGGTAAATTAGTATTTGAAAGATTCTGATCAGACATCCACATCTACATGAAGCTACTCCACTGACTTCAATTATCTTTTCTTCTGTTAAATATCAAAGAGTTCATTAACTAGCATTATAAACATTTAATGATTTTTTTTTCATTGTTAAATGACAAGGTTTGTACATTGGTTAGAAATATTTTTTTCAGGACCTCCACCTCATATAGAGTAGATAAAAGAATCTAGAGCAACCAATAGAAGCATACCTGAAACTTAAGATCGTGATCATACCTGTAACCAAAGCTAACAAGAAAGCTTGTCTACATTTCTGGCAGAATACTGTTGCATGTGTCAGAAAAAGCATTCTGTGAAATGTGCAAATGGGAGCACAGCAAGGACAGAACGCTAGTTCTTTGTGGAGCTTAGAGAAGGGGATGAAGATTGTTACTGAGTCTGTTTGCTATGGTCTTTATGTGGACAAACTCTTATATGACTTGCATTCAATTGAAATATACCTCCTGGTAGGAAGGTAATGGGTAAATAGATGCAAAGCCTTGCCTGTTGCTAACACGTGGAGGCTACTGATACCTACATAAAGACATATAAATGTGAGCACAGCCTTTTCTTAGATAATTACCTTTGTACAAAGTGATAACCATAAAACTTAGCATATGATAGATACAATTGTATCTATCTAGATAAATACATACCTGTGTTTACTTCATCTTTATATCCCTGGAGCCCATGGTTTTCTAGTGTGGTAGTAGTGACCTTTTGTGCCTGAAGATTATTTGGAGGACAGGACTATCTCGTGCATTGTAAGATGTTTAACAGCATCCTTTACCTCTACTCATTTGAGGCCAGAAGCACTCTCCATACGTGACAACCAAAAAGGCCATCAAAGGTTGTTAAGTGTCCTTGAATGGGACAAAATCACCATTGGGTGGTAACCACTGCTATTATCTAATGCAGTGCCAGGCATATACCACAAGTTCAAAGACGATTTTGAATCGAACATTTTATTGGAAGTTTCAGGAGTTGCATAGATCACATGAAGCTAAATTACTGGTTTTAGTCCTCAAGTGCCCTAATGAATTTTGTTTTTTTTCCTGCAATTTTAACATTACTTCAAAATTTTATGTCATTGATTATTGAGATTATCCTAAGTTTAGAATTAATAAGCTCCAGAAGAAGAAGGGTATATTTTTCATGCCTTGAATCCACTGATGGGAAGGACAAAGGGAAGTAGACAGAGACAAAGCATGAATTTTCTTCATTTCCCACTCTCTGTATGAATAGGGATTATTTCTGAACTGAACTTCTATTTCAAAATGATTAGAAATCCTAAAAAAAGTTTACTAAGCTTGATAGGAAATATATTTTATTATGTATGACTAGCACCAATAATTGATGTTATCATTTTTTTTTAATCTGAAATAAAATGTAAAACAATTACTTATACTTTAAAGACCACTGAATTTCATTTTCTGGTGAAAAAGCTTATTGTCATTCACCCACCAAATTATAAATTCCAGGTGCGTAAAGTCAAGGTTCATAGTAGATCCTGACAACACCTAAAAGACAAGAGATTAATATGTAACTTATGTCATACACTTGTAGCCAAAAGAAAAAATTACATTAATAAATCTTTTCCAGGCTTAGAATTGGAAAATGGTTACCCAAATTATTAAATATTTCCCAATGGGAAATGCTTAGAGTGACTTATGCATGGTAAATTTTTTTGTTTCTAATTAGAGTTTAAAATTTCATAAGATTAATATCAATTAACATCAACATAAAACACAGCTTACTATATTTCACATATTAAGAATATAATATTTAATTATCAGAATTTAATATAATGTCAAACTCATGCTATAAAGATGGAAGTTTTGAATACTACAACTTTCATTTGTAGATTTGAGAAATATAACTTTAGAGTAATGAAATTAATTGCATGCGTGAACTAAATCCAAAACTATGCAGTTCTGCTATTACCAATCATTTGCCTTTCTTCCATTACTAGCTCTCCAGCTATGAAATAATAATGCTGTTTTAAAGAAAAAATATAAACTTTGTAATATTTGGCTGTTTGGTCTACCCATTTTTTCCTTTCATATGCAAAGTTTTAGAAGCACCTATGTATTGGAAAATTTCATTGACTATTATATACCAAACGTTGCACTAAAATATGGTAAACAATTGAACCAGAATATGGGAAATCATTTTTGGTTACAAATCAGATAATGAGAATTTCAATCCTTAAACTTGTTAGCATAATATTACTTTTCATTATACTGTTATTGGAAAATAGTTATTAAGTACCTCCCTGTGTTAAACCTGTCTTTTTCACTCAATGCATTATGCATGTTGAATCATTTATATCCTCATAACTACTTTGCAAGAAATGTATGACCTCTATTTTAAAATGAGAAACTTGAGCTTTCCTGAACTTCTTTTTTCAATTTATAAAATGAGACTAATGATTTCTATTAGTAGCTATTACCAGGGTTGTTGTGGGAATCACATTCACTCATGGGCAAAAGTGACCCACACAAACCTCAGGTGATATTTTTACAATGAGTGACAACAAAATAGTCCCTTTGAGCACAATAAATCTTTTAAGATTTGATTCTTAATTCTTTCAGGGAACTAGAAACCATGCCCCACATATATCTCAGAACCTCTGATACATCACCTTGTCCTTCAGTGGCCAAGGGACTGTTTTAGTAAAATGCCTCATGCCTCTCAGCCCAGCAAGGTGCTCTGAGAGTTCTGACAGTGTGCTCTACTAACTGTTGTTGGGAAGAACTAATGTAACCAAGCCCCCACATGGCCGACTGTGTTCAACCCCAGGGAGAACCCTGGACTCAGAAACAGGTTTTTTAATTTCCTTTTGAGACTGGAATTTGAGAAGGGAAAATGAACTAAGGTTAGTTCAGAGTAACAATTACTTTCACAAAAATAATATATTCCATTGTTAAGTAATTTCTGTTCCTTGGGAGGAAAGGGACAGTAAAAAAAGGGGACTAGATCTCAAGAAGAGGAATGAACTAACTAGGCAAATTATTGGTCTCAATAAATAATTTCCAAAGACTCTACAGAGATCTGTAGGCATTCTGATTGGATGGAAAGAGAAAATCTGTGAAGAAAAATATAGTATGGGAAATGAGGGCTGAACTTTCCAGAGCAAGGGATCAGCAGAAAAATTACTATAATTTTCCCAGCGACATCATGCCTGTCTTTCTTATTTTCTCTTCTGATACATTTAGGACACATTCATTGCAATTTTGACAATAACTCTCCACCTGGCAGTTGTTTAGCGGACTGATTCTCAGGTTCTGAGTTACATGATTGAGGTAAGTGAAATGGGACCTTCTTAACTTCTCAATTTAATCTCTCTCTCTAATAGATTAAGCAACACAGTGGTTGGTTCAAAACTAGGTGTTTACTAGTTACCTCTTCAATAATTGGTGTAATGCCATCAGACTGATTAATCCACACTTTTTGTGCTGTTCCTTTATCATAGAGTTCATATGCTCTTCCATTTCTGTATTTTTTTCTATAAAAATAGCAGGATCCTTAACAAAAGAAAAGGGAGAACATAGAAAAAAATTATATGTTCAAAAGAGGAACTTTAATTGTATCTTTTATCATTTCCAGAATTCACATTTTCGAACATGGTTGTGAAAATCTTGAGCAAATTCAGGAAAGGCTTTGAATTTAACTTCATCATAACTTCAGTATTCCATGTATTTCATGCCAGTATCATTGAACTAAACATACTGAAAGTCAATTGCACATATCAGTAATCAATCCGAGGCTTTTGGACAGCATCCTCAAGAAGTGGCAAGGGGAGACTCAGGAGTTTTGCCCCAATGCCAAGGTTGTGCTGGGTGGCTGTAAATTGGACTTATGCAGGGATGTGGCTACACTAAGGGAGCTAAGCAGAGGCTTATCCCTGTTATACATGAGCAAGGCACTGTGCTGGCAAGCAGGTAGGGTTTGTGTCTTACATGAAATACTCCTCTTGGTCCCCTGAGCTCAGCATAAGGCATGTCTTCCATGTGGCCACAGTGGCCTCCCTTGGCCGTGATCATAGACAGAGGCAGATGTGTGACTCCCACTGAGGACTGAAGAGATCTGCTCAGCTAGCAGGCCGGCCAGAAGAGGAACCTGGACCAAGAGCCGGAAATCAAAAGGATGGAGCCAAGAGCTGCAACCTTATCTGTTCTCATTTATTCTAACCTCCAGGTAACATGCACTAAATTAAAAAGCAAATTGAGAAGACCCTCCCCCTCTAACCGCAGTCCTAGTTCCCTCAATTTCTTCCCCCAACTGTCCCCAAATAAAGCCCATGTACATGGGGGGGGGCGGATTTTATGATTTTTGAGATTTAAAGTATTTAACATCCACTATGAATTTCACAGTTTTGGATGCATGAAAAATATACACATTTCTTTGAAATTATTTTTAATATAAATCAATGAGAGTATCAATATATCCTTTAAAAGTTTTCAAAATTTTAATGATATTACTATTATTTTCCTTCACAAGACAGCATGAATATTGTTTCAGAGGGTTCAAGTAATTGTAACTGAACTAGAAAACTGTGTTGTGAGGTTTGCCATTTTCACATAAGAATTTACACATAAACACGAAACACTGCATTTTTGCCAAATTATAATGACTTTTTTATGTTAATTCTCATGAAAAAACAAGGCAATAAATATACTGAAAAAATATTGACTTTCTATCTAGTGTTCAAATTTATCAAATGAAATCATTTTATGTGCAAATATAAATATATATACATATATATTTAAGTAATTCATGTGCATATGAAGAAATAATGTCAATATTGTTCATTTTGGAAATTAAATGTTTGGTAAAACATTGAATCACTGAACTAACAAAAGAAATGCCTGCTTCCCAATTTCTAGTCACCGTCTTTTTCACATCATCTGTAGTTAAATAATTTCAGTGGCTCAAGTATAGTTCAAACACCTAGTATTAAGATACCAGTGGTAGTCCAATCAGCTTACACAAGGAAATAAAAACAGGTAAGAAATAAGAAACTCATTTGATGAAATTTTAATAAGTATTAAAATTTTCCTGAATTGTGAAAAATAAAGGCTCTGTGTTTACTCAGAGGTATAAATGCCTTACCTTGAAACTCTATAAAGTCTGACAAACTTGACTTGTTATCTTAGCTTATCATCATATATTTTAATTGATATACATAAAGCAATAAGAATTAGATAAAGTGCTATATATCAAGCATAAGAAGAATGTGTGATGGCCGTATAAATTATGATTATTCTGTAAGGAAAACAGACTTTTTGAATATACAAATATTCAAATACATTATTTTAATTGAACGTTTGAAAATGGTTAAATTCTAACACTACTTACTTAATTTATCCTTTTTCTCTACATCTACCTCAAATTCCTGATATTCCATCATGTATTATATAAAAGCAAACTACATTTTTTCAAAAAATCATTTTAATAAGACAATTCTATTTCAATTCCGAATATGGTCTACTATAAGAGTGCCATATTTATCTATATTTACCCTAAAATTTGTTGTTCTCCAAATGATTTAAGGCAGTTTTAAAATAAATAATGTAAGATAAAATAAAGACAAAAATGCTCATCAAGAAAAACCAAATGGAGAAATTTCTGAAAGAATATGTGCCAATACAATGAACATTTAATACCTGATACATTATAGTCAATAAATGCTATAACTTCTAAATTATAAAGCAGCTATTTTTTTCCATTTCTGTTAATATTGTGTCAGATATGGAAGACGTCTTTTATATTTGCAAAACAGTGTCCAAATAACTCTAGTTTTAGGGCTTAAAAAAACCCTGTGGTATTAAAAAAAAAAGTGGTATAAAAAGCAAAAGTTATCATCCAGTGCTAATATTGACATTAGCAACCAGTGACTTTTGACACAGTCAAAAGAACTGTAAATAATGTTAAGTGATGGGGCGCCTGGGTGGCTCAATGGGTTAAGCCGCTGCTTTCGGCTCAGGTCATGATCTCAGGGTCCTGGGATCGAGTCCCGTGTCGGGCTCTCTGCTCAGCAGGGAGCCTGCTTCCTCCTCTCTCTCTGCCTGCCTCTCTGCCTGCTTGTGATCTCTGTCTGTCAAATAAATAAATAAAATTAAAAAAAAAAAATGTTAAGTGATATGCTCAAAATCACTTGCCTTTGAAATAGCAGAAAAAAGTTTTGGAACAAATGATATTTACAGTATTAGTTATAACAGTAGACAATTGGAATTCTATGCAATCACTTAGAGGGACAAAATAATTTCACAGGAAAATTCTTAAATCAACTTATTAAGTGGAAAAAAATGTTAAAAAAAGTGAGATGTGTCATTATTACAAAGTGTAATAGACTGAAGGAAAAAGACGTGAAATACAACAAAATTTTTACAAAACCAAACAATGTCTTTAAGATGTATCTATCTTATGATAATAGCCTCTACATATAGTTCATAATTTTCTTTAATTAGAACATTATTGTATTTAATACTCAATGTAATGTATCTGTATAGTAATATATCAAGTTATTTACATCCTTACCTATTTCAGTGTATGCTATTAATTTCTGGATTAAAAAGATTATGACTCCAAAATAAAGTGACTAAAAACCTACAATAATTGAATTATAAAGTGCTTTATATTTTATATGTATTAGAGAAAATCATTAGGCAATCATTTCCTCACTTGTTTTTAGAAATTACAAAATTGTAATGGTAGATAAAACTTTAAAACTCATGAAAATTTAGTATGTTTGATATCCAATAACTTTTGAAAAAAATGTATGTTACATGGTCAGGCAATTCATTTCCGATAAAGATGGGCCAGTTTCCAGTTTGTGTTATGACAAAATCATCTGTGACTGTGTTTCCCAATCATACAAGTAATCATTGTGAAGTTCAGCTGAGATACGTAAATGCTGAGCTGAAAAAACTAGAAGCCCAATGCTAGTGTTGAACCTAAATCATAAATAAATGAAACACATTACACAAACATACACACACACACACACACACACACACACACTTACTCATCTTTGTTATCTAAATTTTCTTCATATATATAAAAATCCATAATTGCAGAAGACTGTTCTTCAAAGATAAATCTGACTCTTACATTATAAGAATTTGTTCTCCAGGGGCGCCTGGGTGGCTCAGTGGGTTAAAGCCTCTGCTTTCGGCTCAGGTCATGATTCCAGGGTCCTGGGATCGAGCCCTGCGTCTGGCTCTCTGCTCAGCAGGGAACCTGCTTCCCTTCCTCTCTCTCTGCCTGCCTCTCTGCCTACTCGTGATCTCTGTCTGTCAAATAAATAAATAAAATCTTTAAAAAAAAAGAATTTGTTCTCCAGACTGACTTTTTTAAAGAAATGGGTATGCCTTTCTCACTAGATTTGTTTTTTTCAACTAGAATTCTGCTTATAGTTTAACCTCCATACATTAGTGCAATTAGCTATGGTAATCCCGGCCATTATAGAAAAAGCTTAGTGACTTAAGACAATTTGCTTCTTGCTCTCTAATCTAATGTTCCTTCTTTGTCTTCTTGCCTGAATCCTTTTCCTCTTCCTGTTCTATAAATGTTGACATGTTCCCATGTGGAGACCTGGAATAACAATGATTTCTCAGATGATCTAACAACAGTGTCATGGCTTTAGTGATCATTTATACTTTGATGCTTCCCAAATAATACCCCTAGTACTCCTCTGATCTCTAGATTCAAAAATCCAACTTCCTATTGTATATCATCACTTAAATGTCTAACAGACAATTGAGACATAACATGTCTAGAAACAAGCTTTAGTTTCTGTTCTCTTCTGTCTACCTAAACAAATCTACTCCTTTCCAGTTCTTCCACAACTAAGTGGTTGACGATTGTTTCTCAGGCCAAAAAATCTCCAGTTGTCGTCTCTTTGCTTTATAATCCATATCCATCCATCAGCAAATCCTTCCTTCTTACTATACTTTCTTAAGGTTTCAATTTCCAATACTGCCACCTTCATCCAATCACTTTTTATTATTGCAATTATAATCTATTCATTCTGCTTGCATGCACCCTGGCTGCATCTAAGTATTTTCCTATATAGCTCTCAAGATACCACTTACCTGCCCACAACAGCAGGTGACTAACCACTGACATCAGTAAAAATAGAAACCCTTAGAATGGCTTCCACTGACCAAAAACAACCTGCCTAGCTTACTTTTGTTACTTCATCTACCAATTTTTGTTTTACCAATCACACAAGCCAAGATGATACTAATCTCATTTTTGTTCTTGCTGGCCACTATATCTAGAATTTATCTTCCTCAGATACTCAAGCATCTCAATTTCTACAGGTCATGGTGTAACCTTGCCAGAGAAACTTTCCCTGTCACTTTAAACTTAGCAGGAACATGTTCAAAGAAATTTTTTTAGATGACTGGGTCATTTTTACCTAAGCCACAATCTAAAAAAGACACAGCCTCTTTTTATGTTACCATTTCCAGTAAGCAAGTGTAGGATAAAGATTCAGCAGAGTTATTTAAATGAGAAGCTATTTTTTAAACCTAAGTAACTCCTGGCACATTGCCAGATATGCATTTTTATAACTAAGAGCAACCGTTTGAAAGAAAGACAAATGCAGTTGTAGAGACTAAAGTCATGATAAGCAAAATTAGAGAATTTAGAGGTAGCCTGTGATGAAAAAGAACTAAGTCATGTTGACCTTTTTTTGAACTTGCTAAATCCCTGAAGGGTGGTTCAGAATTTGGAAATGCCATATTCAAATGCACTTATAATTTTAAAGAACTTATTTATGCGTATTAAGTACGCTGTTTTACCTGCCTCTTTGTTTTCAATGCCAGTGACAATTTAGACAGTCAGTGTCATAATAAAATTATTTACCTTCCTTTTTACAGGGTACATTTGTACTCATTAAAAGCAGACGTAGTTTAAAAATAAAGATTTAATCTCCAGTAGATCCAAATATATTTTCTGGATATTGATCTTCAATCTTTGATATTTCCTAAATATAAATCTGTATTATTATAATCACTTTCATCTCTTTCTCAATATTCCATCCCCATTTTATCTTTTTAAAAAAAATTGTTTCCCAAGCAACATTTGTCAAAAGATTTAAATGAGAACACTAGAAATAATGTAGAATTCTCCTATTTTACATAGAAGTGTCTGCTAAAGAAATAAAAAAAGTATCTCATATTTTCAAAAAAACTGTCTATCAGGGGGGAAAAAGTATCTTTTTTTATACTTGATTTCTAAGTGATAATAATAAAGGTCAGATACATGTTTGAAACTAGAGAAATGTCAAATTAAAAATCACTTACATCTAGATTCTTTCCATAGTTTGGCTATTATGGACATTTCTGCTATTTCTGCTATAAACTTTCAGGTACACGTGCCCCTTAGGATCACTACATACATATCTGGTAAATACCCAGTAGTGTCATAAGGTAGCTCTATTTTCAACTTTTTGAGGAAGTGGCTGCACCAGCTTGCATTCCCATCAAGCGTAAGAGGGTTTCCCTTTCTCCACAACCTCACCAACATCTGTTGTTTCCTGACTTGTTAATTTTAGCCAATCTAACTGGTGTGAGGTGGTGTCTCACTCGGGTATCAACAGATGAATGGATAAAGAAGATGTAGTATATATATACAATGAGATACTGTGCAGCCATCAAAAACCTGAAATCTTGCCATTTGCAATGACATGGATGGAGCTAGAGGGTATTATGCTAAGTGAAACAGTCAATCAGAGAAAGACAATTATCATATGATCTCTCTGATATGATGAATTTGAGGCAGGGTTGGGGATTGTGGGGTGAAGGTAGGGGAAAAAATGCAACAAAAAGGGACAGGGAGGGGAGACAAACCATAAGAGACTCTTAATTTCAGGAAACAAACTGAGGGTTGTTGGGAGGGTGATGGGGGGAGGAATAGGGTGGCTGGGTGATGGATATTGGGGAGGGTATGTACTATGGTGAGGTCTGTGAATTATAACGTAATGTAATGTAAGACTGATAATCCATAGGCCTGTACCCCTGAAACAAATAATACATTATATGTTAATTTTTAAAAAATCACTTACAAATACTAATTTTTCTGATCACTTTCATGCTACTGAATAGATGGACTGTCAGTGACTTCAAGAGATTACTGGGTGTTCAAAGTCATTGGAATTTGTAATCTAAAAAAGATCCACATATGTATAATTATAATTATTGTTGAATATTTGTTATTTTCCAATTATCATATGTTTATTGATTAAGTATAGAACAAGATTGTGACATGTCTAGTGTGCACAATTAGTAAATTGAAGTTATCTGCTGCTAATGGAATACATTATTTGAAATACAAGAAATGTTACTTCTAAAACGTTTAGAGTGACACAGCCAGTGAATATTTTCTAATTTTCTGGTCAATCTGTAGATAAAATTATGCCAAATTATAAGTGTTGTTTTGAGTTAATATAAACATAAGTCTATAGGTATATGTTACTAGAATATTTTAAAGTAATTTTCATAAATTTTAACATAAAAGTAAACAATATAATTTGCAGTTACATTACTTTGATTTTGAAAAATAGAATTTTTTTTCTTTTCAATGCACACTTTCTTTTAAAATTGATGGAACATTGTTGCTGCTGACATTACTATTGCCTGAACTAGGTGAATAAGTGTTTACAGAGGTTTATACATAGCAACATAATCTGCTTTTCTAATTTCATTAATCATATTTATTTTGCAGTTTAATTTCCTTCCTGCAAATATTAGACTTAAAGCAATATTGAAGTTATTTATATAGTTTCACACTTTAGAAGTACTAACTGATCATTTTCACTTGCTAAATTTGAGGGACAAAAAGATTCATCTAACAGTTTGGTGTGCAATTCATGATGTACGAGTCACTGTTCATAGATAAATTCAATCTCTGAGTGTAATGATTTTCTAGGTGGTAAATTTATATTAAATGTAAAAGGTATTTTGTTTTTATTTTGTTTTTCATTCTCACCTTCTAAAAAGTATAAGGTGGAAATGAACCGTGGTTACTATAAGTATCTGGACATAAAATGACCATACAAATGAGTATAATTAAAATGACATTTTTATGAAGGTGATGCAAATATAATGATACTCTACTTGTTACATAATAATTGGTAGTAGTATACATATTTGTGGTAAAATAGCAAAAAAAAAACCCTCTAGGGGTAAAATACAGATGTTCATTTTAAATCTTGATGCTAATTCTCTAAAATAAATACATCATCGTCTGAAATTTTAATTTTTTAGCTCAAAGTTAGCTTGATTTGATTGGATCACTAGCTCTCAACCAGTGATATTTCAGGGATGCATCTCAGAAATTTCCCTGAAACTATTGGGTAAAATTTAGTTTGTAAGTGTATTTTTTGGGAGAGGAGTCTATAGCTATTATTAGATTCTCAAATTGTTAAGGATTACAGAGAAAGAGAGAGAGAGAGAATAAACAACCTAAAATAGATTGTCACATGGTCCTTCTTATTTCTAAATTTCCGTGATTTGATTCTAAATGGAACCCATAAACTCCCTCGATTTTAACATTGTCATTTTTGTCAAGAAATATATATGAACCCGTTTTAAATAATTTGCACAGGTAAGAAAAATTCAACTTGACAATTTGAAAACCAAACCTTGAAATGAAAACAATTAGATGTCTTTGTGCTGTGAGAAGCACACTGTTAATATCATTTCCAAACAAAGTAGGTAAATTTATCCTGCTAAATTTAGGTTCTAGTCCTGAAAAGAAAGAGAAAAAGCCAGAGAAAGCTAGAGAGAGAGCATACATGAGCACCCGTATAGGACTGTGTAATTAAAGAACGTGTTGTTTGTAAAGTCTCTCTCACCGGCATTTGCTGTTGTCCTTCCGTCAACTTTATAGCCATGATTGTCTGCAAAGAAGCACCAGGGAAGGAAAGACTCATTCAGCAGATGCCAACAGCAGCCACGCTGTTCATACACTGCTTGTTAAAGCATCACAAAGAATTGCATTATTTGCCATTTCCTATTATGTCAACCTAAAATTTTCACATAGAGCTTCATTTGGCCCATGCTAATGAAAATTCTCATCTCTCTCTTTTCTTCAAAATGTGCTTTACTGTGAAACTGAGTAGGGTTTAGTGGGGAATAAAAGATCCCTCAGAGAGCCAAGGACTAGAACTGCAAATCTGCCTCACTAACAAATACATTTTGATACACTAGCCTCACTAGCAAATACATTTAGTCAAAATACTCAAGCCTCCATGACACATATTTGAAAAAGGGTTATCATTTTACCTCCCCGAAATGGTAGAATGAGTATTAACTATGATAAACTTATAAATATTGCTATGGTACATGGCTTGTAATAAATCATTAATGAAATGTATAGCATAATACATCACATACACAACAGGAAACTAGAAGCTCTCTGCAATTCATTATAAAATTCTGAGCAAAGATGGCTATATTTGTTATTCTTAGTTATATAGGTAAATAATAATCAATTAAACTGCTAGTAATTAATCTTTGCAAGGCATTTGCTTTTTTAGGGAAATACATTCAGAGCCAGATTCTCATGTGTATTCAACCTGGGGTATGGTCATGCATTTACAGACCATAATGTCATGAGCAGTAAGAATTTACCAAGTTAACAACCTTTATGAAATACAGCAAAATGATTTTACAGGAGAGGAATTTATAAAAATATGCACAGATATGACATCCAAATTGAAATGAGGATAAATCACAAAGTTAAAAAATATATAATTTTAGCAAAAAAATACATTTTGATAGTCTCCTAAAAAAGCAATAAAATGTATCAGGCCTTGGTGGTTATCATTTTAAACATCTGGTAAGGGTTTACATTCTTTTTATCTTCTGTGTTTCAATTTAAATTCATTAGGTATGTGTGCATTGAGGATATTGTGGGGAAATGTGTGCATAAGTATATCAAACTTTGGTGTTCTGTCCTTTTTCACACTCTTTGTTTTCAAGACAGTTAAAAAAATTTGGAGGTATTATATTGAATTATATCAAAATAAGTAATGAGAAATAACATTTTGATCTCTTTTTTATAATAATAGAAGTGATTATGTGATTTCATTAGAGATGTAAATCTTGCTATCTGCATGATTTAACTTCTACTTCTAATAACTTGCCTGGAAAAATACGTTCTGTAATTCATTTTGGTGTTTTTTTTTTTTTTTTTCATTAATTGTTGCTGTTGTTGTTCCTTTAAGTATATTTGGCCACAAAAATTGTTTTGCAATTTGATTAGGTTGTGGACATTTTCTATAAATCAAATAAGCTAAAACTTTAGCTCCTCAAAAACTTATTTGAATCATGTGCTAAAATGAAATATACAATGAAGATTGGACTTGAGAATTCCACAAGCAGAAAATAAACATTTAGGGCATTTAAGCCAAACTAAAGCTAGCTCATTTCATGAACATAAGCAAAATAATTTATATTATATGTTGTAAATGTCTCTGATAATCGTAAGAGAACTTTAAGTTACCTTTCTAAAAATGGTAAGAAATAATAACATTTAATCAATATTCTGTTTTCAGGAACCCCCTTCTAATAATCAATTATTGCAAAAGTTAAGCAATTTCCCCGTTTCATAAGCCATCCCATAAAGTTATGCCTCTGAGGTTCATGTAAGTCTTTGAATTTGAAAGTTCTCATTTCATGAAATTTTATTTTATTTTAGTAAAAGTATATACACAATAAACTTCTACTAAATACTATTTATTGATTTAGTGGTTATAACTTTGTTATTTCCAAATTTTGTCATGTGATAAGATGAAACATGACAAATAATGTTTTTGAAAAATTTATTGAAACTAGTAATATTTTTTTATTTTTTTCAATCCTATCTGAGAATATTATATTAAGCCAGGTGAGTCAAAGTGAAAGTGCCATTTGCTAAATCTTGGTCAAGTACTCTGGATACACTCAGACTTTGGTAGCCTAAATAACTCTAATGAATGAGTAGCAGATACTTTTCAAAGTCAGATGTTTCCAATTATTTGCAGTTCAAAAACAGAAAAAGGAAAAGAGGAAATAATTTTTTCTGGTTAATATATTTTATATATATAATACTTATGTATTGTTTACCTATTTATATAATATTTATATATTATTTATATTTTTTAAAGAATTATTTTGCTGGTACAGAACTATGTGTTTAAACTTGTTCAGACAAGTTAAAAAACTGAGTGATCTATCTTGTACCAAACCCCTTTGGTTACTCTATTTGTGTGAATAAGGTTTTTCAACTTGAACAATACTTAAAAGAGAAAAGTAAAAGTGGAATTGATAGTGAATTTTATCTCACTGTATTAGTAATTTATGTTTACTCACAAACTGAGGGTTTCAGATGGGAGAGGGTAGAGGGAGGGAGTAGCAGGGTGATGGGTATTAAAGAGGGCATGTAATGTGATGAGCACTGGGTGTTAAACGTAACTAATGAATCATTGAACACTACATCAAAAATTAATGATGTTGGAGTCAAGATGGCGGAGAAGTAGCAGGCTGAGACTACTTCAGGTAGCAGGAGATCAGCTAGATAGCTTATCTAAAGATTGCAAACACCTACAAATCCAATGGGAGATCGAAGAGAAGAAGAACAGCAATTCTTTAGAAACAGAAAATCAACCACTTTCTAAAAGGTAGGACTGGCGGAGAAGTGAATCCAAAGCGACAGGAAGATAGTCCACAGGGGAGGGGCCGGCTCCCGGCAAGTGGCGGAGCAACGAAGCACAAAATCAGGACTTTTAAAAGTCTGTTCCGCTGAGGGACATCACTCCAGAGGCTTAACCGGGGTGAAGCCCACGCGGGGTCAGTGTGGCCTCAGGTCCCGCAGGGTCACAGAAGGATCGGGGGTGTCTGAGTGTCACAGAGCTTTCAGAGTTTAAAATGAAATGTATATTTCATTTTAGCACATGATTCAAATAAGTTTTCGGGGAGCTAAAGTTTTAGCTTATTTGATTTATAGAGTGTCTCAGAGCACTAAATGAGAAAAATATGCAGCCAAGAATACTATATCCAGCTAAAACGGGGAAGCCAGCTACAGAGACAGAGCCGAGGAGTGAGCTCTCAGCTCGGGGTTACCTTAAAACAGTCGCAGGCTTGGTCAGCTCAGAGCGCGGCCGGAGGCCAGGGTGACAGGAGTAATTGGGTGCTGTTCTCTGAGGGCACATTGAGGAGTGGGGCCCCGGGCTCTTGGCTCCTCCGGGCTGGAGACTGGGAGGCCACCATCTTCATTCCTGTCCTCCGGAACTCTACGGAAAGCGCTCAGGGAACAAAAGCTCCCGAAAGAAAACCCGAGCGGATTACTCAGGTAAGGGCGGTGCAATTCTGCCTGGGGCAAAACCACTTGAGAATCACTACAACAGGCCCCTCCCCAGAAGATCAACAGGAAACCCAGCCAGGACCAAGTTCACCTACCAAGGAGTGCAGTTTCAATACCAAGGAGAGCAGCGGAATTCCAGAGGAGAAAGCAAAGCACGGAACTCATGGCTTTCTCCGTATGATTCTTTCCTTGCAGTTAATTTAATTCTTTTTTTTTAAATTTTTTTTCTTTTCTTCAGCCAAATATTTTTTAACTTTTACCCTTTTATTTTTTAACGTTTTTTTAATTTTTTTAAAATTTTGTTTAATTTTTTTTTATTTTTTATTTTTTTAATTTTAAAAATTTTATTTTATTTTATTTATTTATTTATTTATTTTTAATTTTTTAAATTTTTTAACGTTTTTTAACTAGTTTATCTAATATATATATATATTTTTTCCTTTTATATTTTTTCTTTATTGGCTTTCTTTTTTTAATAGTTTTTTTTTTTTCTTTCTGAGCCCTTTTTATCCCTTATCTCCCCCCTCACGATTTGGGATCTCTTCTGATTTGGCTAAAGCATATTTTCCTGGGGTTGTTGCCACCCTTTTAGTATTTTACTTGCTCCTTCATATACTCTTATCTGGACAAAATGACAAGGCGGGAAAATTCACAACAAAAAAAAGAACAAGAAGCAGTACCAAAGGCTAGGGACCTAATCAATACAGACATTGGTAACATGTCTGATACAGAGTTCAGAATGACGATTCTCAAGGTTCTAGCCTGGCTTGAAAAAGGCATGGAAGATATTAAAGCAACCCTCTCGGGAGATATAAAAGCCCTTTCTGGAGAAATAAAAGAACTAAAATCTAACCAAGTTGAAATCAAAAAAGCTATTAATGAGGTGCAATCAAAAATGGAAGCTCTCACTGCTAGGATAAATGAGGCAGAAGAAAGAATTAGCGATATAGAAGACCAAATGACAGAATAAAGAAGCTGAGCAAAAGAGGGACAAACAGCTACTGGGCCACGAGGGGAGAATTCGAGAGATAAGTGACACCATAAAATGAAACAACATTAAATAATTGGGATTCCAGAAGAAGAAGAAAGAGAGAGGGTAAGAGAAGGTATATTGGAGAGAATTATTGGAGAGAATTTCCCTAATATGGCAAAGGGAACAAGCATCAAAATCCAGGAGGTTCAGATAAGCCCCCTCAAGATCAATAAGAATAGGTCCACACCCTGTCACCTAATAGTAAAATTTACAAGTCTTAGTGACAAAGAGAAAATCCTGAAAGCACCCTGGGAAAAGAAGTCTGTAACATACAAAGGTAAAAATATTAGATTAGCAGCAGACTTATCCACAGAGACCTGGCAGGCCAGAAAGAGCTGGCATGATATATTCAGAGCACTAAACGAGAAAAACATGCAGCCAAGAATACTATATCCAGCTAGGCTATCATTGAAAATAGAAGGAGAGATTAAAAGCTTCCAAGACAAAAAAAAACTGAAAGAATTTGCAAATACCAAACCAGCTCTACAGGAAATATTGAAAGGGGTCCTCTAAGCAAAGAGAGACCCTAAAAGTAGTAGATCAGAAAGAAACAGAGACAATATACAATAACAGTCACCTTACAGGCAATACAATGGCACTAAATTCATATCTCTCAATACTTACCCTGAATGTTAATGGGCTAAATGCCCCAATCAAAAGACACAGGGTATCAGAATGGATAAAAAAACAAAACCCATCTATATGTTGCCTACAAGAAACTCATTTTAAACCCAAAGACCCCTCCAGATTTAAAGTGAGGGGGTGGAAAACAATTTACCATGCTAATGGACATCAGAAGAAAGCAGGAGTGGCAATCCTTATATCAGATCAATTAGATTTTAAGCCAGAGACTACAATAAGAGATGAGGAAGGACACTATATCCATATCAAAGGAACTATCCAACAAGAAGATCTAACAATTTTAAATATCTATGCCCCTAACGTGGGAGCAGCCAACTATATAAACCAATTAATAACAAAATCAAAGAAACATATCGACAATAATACAATAATAGTAGGGGACTTTAACACTCCCCTCACTGAAATGGACAGATCATCCAAGCAAAAGATCAACAAGGAAATCAAGGCCTTAAATAATACACTGGATCAGATGGACATCACAGATATATTCAGAACATTTCATCCCAAAGCAACAGAATACACATTCTTCTCTAGTGCACATGGAACATTCTCCCGAATAGATCACATCCTCGGTCCTAAATCAGGTCTCAACTGGTATCAAAAGATTGGGATCATTCCCTGCATATTTTCAGACCACAATGCTCTGAAGCTAGAACTCAATCACAAGAGGAAATTTGGGAAGAACCCAAATACATGGAGACTACAGCATCCTTCTAAAGAATGAGTGGGTCAACCAGGAAATTAAAGAAGAATTTAAAAAAATTCATGGAAACAAATGATAACGAAAACACAACTGTTCAAAATCTGTGGGACACAACAAAGGCAGTCCTGAGAGGAAAATATATAGCAGTACAAGCCTTTCTCAAGAAACAAGAAAGGTCTCAGGTACACAACCTAACCCTACACCTAAAGGAGCTGGAGAAAAAAACAAGAAAGAAACCCTAAACCCAGCAGGAGAAGAGAAATCTAAAGATCAGAGCAGAAATCAATGAAATAGAAACCAACAAAACAATAGAACAAATCAATGAAACTAGGAGCTGGTTCTTTGAAAGAATTAATAAGATTGATAAACCCCTGGCCAGACTTCTCAACAAGAAAAGAGAAAGGACCCAAATAAATAAAATCATGAGTGAAAGAGGAGAGATCACAACTAACACCAATGAAATACAGACAATTATAAGAACATACTATGAGAATCTCTACGCCAACAAATTTGACAATCTAGAAGGAATGGATGCATTCCTAGAGACATATAAACTATCACAACTGAACCAGGAAGAAATAGAAAGCCTGAACATACCCATAACCAGTAAGGAGATTAAAACAGTCATCAAAAATCTCCAAACAAACAAAAGCCCAGGGCGAGAAGGCTTCCCGGGGGAATTCTACCAAACATTTAAAGAAGAACTAATTCCTATTCTCCTGAACTGTTCCAAAAAATAGAAATGGAAGGAAAACTTCCAAACTCATTTTATGAGGCCAGCATCACCTTGATCCCAAAACCAGACAAGGATCCCAACAAAAAAGAGAACTACAGACCGATATCCTTGATGAACACAGATGCAAAAATTCTCGCCAAAATACTAGCCAATAGGATTCAACAGTACATTAAAAGGATTATTCACCACGACCAAGTGGGATTTATTCCAGGGCTGCAAGGTTGGTTCAACATCTGCAAATCAATCAATGTGATACAACACATTAATAAAAGAAAGAACAAGAACCATATGATACTCTCCATAGATGCTGAAAAAGCATTTGACAAAGTACAGCATCCCTTCCTGATCAAAACTCTTAAAGTGTAGGGATAGAGGGCACATGACTTAATATTATCAAAGCCATCTATGAAAAACCCACCGCAAATATCATTCTCAATGGAGAAAAACTGAAAGCTTTTTGGCTAAGGTCAGAAACACAGCAGGGATGTCCGTTTTCACCACTGCTATTCAACATAGTACTAGAAGTCCTAGCCTCAGCAATCAGGCAACAAAAGCAAATTAAATGCATCCAAATCGTCAAGAAGAAGTCATACTATCACTCTTCGCAGATGTCGCGGCTGGTGCGACAAATCGACCAGGGTGGAGAGGGTAAGAGGATGCTGAAAAGAAATTAAGAGACAAAGAGAGGGGTCAGGAGGAACACCAAGGAGGATGTCCAATAGTGCCAATTTTATTCAAGGCAGCACGGCATTATATAGCTAACAGAAACAATCATAAGAAAGTATCTATTTTTAGCTGATTACTAAAGAGTTTGCAACATGCACAGAAAATCCTTCAAGCTTTCCCATTATCTATTTCCCAAGCACCAATAGCAGACCTTCTAGTGCCAGATGTACTGACTTCAAGGCTACTCAAGACATAGTTTATGTAAGCACAGCACAGTCTTACAGTGGTGTAGTCTATAGCCCGTGCAAGTACAGCAAGGACAAGCCAAGAATTTCTGACCCCGACCAAATCATTTCTATCTGACTAGCAAATGTGTGGGAAGTCACGTAGGTGAGAGCGCAACATATAGCACAGACCCTTTCTCAATGCTACTCGACTTTATCGACCTAAGCCTTTTGTTCGGCTATTCAACCTTTAAAGGAGGCACAAGTCAGGGCCTGGTTTGGTTCTCGTGCCATATCGTGGCCTCCCACACACAGATGATATGATACTATATGTGGAAAACCCAAAAGTCTCCACTCCAAAACTGCTAGAACTTGTACAGGAATTCAGTAAAGTGTCAGGATATAAAATCAATGCACAGAAATCAGTTGCATTTCTCTACACCAACAACAAGACAGAAGAAAGAGAAATTAAGGAGTCAATCCCATTTACAATTGCACCCAAAACTATAAGATACCTAGGAATAAACCTAACCAAAGACGCTAAGAATCTATACTCAGAAAAATATAAAGTACTCATGAAAGAAATTGAGGAAGACACAAAGAAATGGAAAAATGTTCCATGTTCCTGGATTAGAAGAATAAGTATTGTGAAAATGTCTATGCTACCTAAAGCAATCTACACATTTAATGCAATTCCTATCAAAGTACCATCCATTTTTTTTCAAAGAAATGGAACAAATAATCCTAAAATTTATATGGAACCAGAAAAGACCTCGAATAGCCAAAGCAATATTGAAAAAGAAAGCCAAAGTTGATGGCATCACAATTCCTTACTTTAAGCTCTATTATAAAGCTGTCATCATCAAGACAGCATGGTACTGGCACAAAACAGACACATAGATCAATGGAACAGAATAGAGAGCCCAGAAATAGACCTTCAACTCTATGGTCAACTAATCTTCAACAAAGCAGCAAAGAATGTCCAATGGAAAAAAGACAGCCTCTTCAAAATAATGGTGTTGGGAAAATTGGACAGCCACATGCAGAAAAATGAAATTGGATCATTTCCTTACACCACACACGAAAATAGACTCAAAGTGGATGAAGGACCTCAATGTGAGAAAGGAATCCATCAAAGCCCTTGAGGAGAACACAGGCAGCAACCTCTTCTACTTCAGCCGCAGCAACATCTTCCTAGGAACATCGCCAAAGGCAAGAGAAGCAAGGGCAAAAATGAACTATTGGGATTTTATCAAGATCAAAAGCTTTTGCACAGCAAAGGAAACAGTTAACAAAACCAAAAGACAACTGACAGAATGGGAGAAGATATTTGCAAATGACATATCAGATAAAGGGCTAGTGTCCAAAATCTATAAAGAACTTAGCACACTCAACACCCAAAGAACAAATAATCCAATCAAGAAATGGGCAGAAGGGGCCGCCTGGGTGGCTCAGTGGGTTAAGCCGCTGCCTTCGGCTCGGGTCATGGTCTCAGGTTCCTGGGATCGAGCCCCACATCGGGCTCTCTGCTCAGCGGGGAGCCTGCTTCCTCCTCTCTCTCTGCCTGCCTCTCTGCCTGCTTGTGATCTCTCTCTGTCAAATAAATAAATAAAACTCTTAAAAAAAAAAAAAGAAATGGGCAGAAGACATGAACAGACATTTCTGCAAAGAAGACATCCAGATGGCCAACAGACACATGAAAAAGTGCTCCATATCACTCGGCATCAGGGAAATACAAATCAAAACCACAACTAGATATCACCTCACACCAATCAAAATGGCTAAAATTAACAAGTCAGGAAATGACAGATGCTGGCAAGGATGTGGAGAAAGGGGAACCCTCCTACACTGTTGGTGGGAATGCAAGCTGGTGCAACCACTCTGGAAAACAGCATGGAGGTTGCTCAAAATGTTGAAAATAGAACTACCCTATGACCCAGCAATTGCACTACTGGGTATTTACCCTAAAGATACAAACGTAGAGATCCGAAGGGGCATGTGCACCCAAATGTTTATAGCAGCAATGTCTACAACAGCCAAACTATGGAAAGAACTTAGATGTCCATCAACAGATGAATGGATAAAGAAGATGTGGTATATATATACAATGGAATACTATGCAGCCATCAAAAGAAATGAAATCTTGCCATTTGTGACGACATGGATGGAACTAGAGGGTATCATGCTTAGCGAAATAAGTCAATCAGAGAAAGACAACTATCATATGATCTCCCTGATATGAGGGAGAGGAGATGCAACATGGGGGGTGAAGGTGGTAGGAGAAGAGTAAATGAAACAAGATGGAATTGGGAGGGAGACAAACCATAAGTGACTCTTAATCTCACAAAACAAACTGAGGGTTTATGGGGGGAGGGGGGTGGGAGGGGGGGTGGGGTTATGGACATTGGGGAGTGTATGTGCTATGGTGAGTGCTGTGAAATGTGTAATCCTGGCGATTCACAGACCTGTAACCCTGGGGATAAAAATATATGTTTATAAGAAATAAAATTTAAAAAAATTAGTGATGTTTATGTGGTGTTTAAACAATGACTTCTGGAACACTGAAAAGAAATAAAATTTAAAAAAAACTAATGATGTACTATACAGTGGCTAACAGAACATAAAATAATAAATAAATTTTTAAAAATGGTGGGAGAGGCCCCATTAAATCTATTAAGAGATGCATGTTCAATAACACTTTTTCTTTCATATAAATACGTAACAAATTTAACATATTTTGAAGAATTTTGTATTACTAGTTGTTAAAATGTTTACCAGAAGAAATATCTGTGATGCTTGAAAACTTAAAGTGATAGTAAATAAAATAAATTTATAATTTTTATTTACAAAATTTTGATGCTGAAACTCATGATATACTAATCAACAAAGGACTTCCAGGCATAAAAGTAGATAAAACTCTCACAATAAAGACAAGGGGGATGCAGGGTATAATACAAGTTCAGAAGAAAATGCTGTAGAATTTCCTATTGATAAAGAACAACCTGTTCAAATATATATGTATGTTTTTTGGATGGGTGATATAGTATAACAAATCATTATGGAAAAAATATTTTTATAGATATATTTTATTTTGTGGGTATAATACCATTTTTATTATGTAGAAACTATTAAATCTACAACTGTTTAAACTTTGATACAAATGTTTAGATTTCAACTTAAGAGTTGGAAGGAATACACAGTTTTTCACATTCTTCACTGGAGGAGGCTTGGCAACGGCTATTGGCAACTCAGTAACTCCAGATCCATGGAAGGGCTTCATCAACAGTTTTTTAAAGAACAATTATTTTCACTTGGTTCGTAGGAAATGTGATGGAGAAATTGTTTTGTTTGTTCTCCCAATGTTTTCGTATTTCCTCCTCAGAAAGGAGCCAGCTTTTATTTTTTTTTTTTAATTCTAAGAGTCAGGTTTTCGGTGGAGCTAAACTAAAATCTCTTTGTATTCAGTCTTTCCTTTTCCCGGACATTCTAAGAAGTTAAAGACTATCAAGGGTTTTGAAGGCAGCAAAAGAAAGAAAGGGAAGGGAAATTTTTTTTTAAAAATTTCACGGCAGAGAAATTTGCTTCCCAATGTGTGGAAAAGTGTCAGTAGCTCTCTGGCTGACCAAATCGAACACCCCGCTTTGCTCCATGGTAGCATACTGGACAGGTGGCATGCACCCAGAAACTAGAACTATGTGACACACTCGAGGAACACAGACCACAGTCACAGAGGGTCCCAGGATTGCAACAAACCAGCAGAGATTCCATTAAAGGGACCTGACTTGCTGGATGACAAACCTGTAATAGGAATAGCAGCTTAGAATTTGTGCTTCAGGAAACCACAAATTTAGTACAACTTTGGGAAGCAAGAGAAGCCTCAGTAGTGGCTTAAGATGAATTTCCTATGCATCAGGTAGATTAGGGAATCAAAGTTATCTTTATGTTATTTAAAGTAAAAGTACATAATGCAAATACGTGTATTTCTTGCAGGCCGGAGTTTGTGCACTAAATATTACATGTATAAAATGAACATTAGGAGCATAAAACCTGTGATAGTCTTTGGGAAATCAGATTTCTCATATCCCAATAGGAAATAACATCTTGAAAAGAGCAGATTATTCCTACTACTATATTGCAGTATGCATTTACAAATGTGAATTTATAAATAAGATTTGCCCATGCTGGCTGAACAGGCCCAAACTTCTATTAGTTCGTTAAAATGAATTAGGGTTCATAAGTGTTCATAAAACCTCAAAAAAAAAAGTGACAAGCTTGCCTCATAGAGCATGTTTTTCTGATATTTTGTCACTCTGAACTTAAGGCTTTCAGAATTATGGCCAAGTGAACAGGTATGTGTATATATTAGCAGTTGGCGTGTTTTCATTGTTCTGTTATCAAGTTTATCAGTAGAAAATACATTTCATCATAAAATAAAAATTTATCAGTGCCACCAAATAAGGATGCCATGGACAAATTAGTCAAGAAAGACCTACTTAATTGTTAATTTATTTATGGTTTTTATCTTATTTTTTTAAGTTATGTTTTAGCTTTTGATTTACCAAAGCAACTATAGTTAAAACATAGAGGGGAGCCTGGGTGGCTTAGTTGGTTAAGTGTCTGCCTTTGGCTCAGGTCATGATCCCAGCATTCTGGAATGGAGCTCCACGGCAGGCTCCCACTCCATGGAGAGCTTGCTTCTCCCTCTCCCTCTGCCTACTTGTGCTCTCTATCTTTCTGTCAAACAAATAAATTAATTAAATTAATTAAAAAAAACAGAGCAAATGCTTTTTCGTGCTTTCCTTAAAAAAAACAATGAATATATTACTTAAAATCTATTTGGGGATCATAGATGAATAAATGAATTCAATCTAGGAAAAAAATGTCTTTAAGAGAAAAAAAAAAAAAGAGTGGTGCCTGGGTGGCACAGTCAGGTAAGCATCTGACTCTTGGCTTTGGTTCAGGGTTGTAAGATCCAGCCCCACATTGGCTCCATGCAGGGTGTGGAACCTGCTTAAGATTCTCTCTCTCTCCCTTCCTCTCCTTCTGCCTCTCCCCTCTCAAATAATAATAATAATAATAATAATAATAATAATTTACTTAAAATTATGATTGGATTGAGTAGTCAACTCAAATTTATTTTAGAGTGAATTGGAAGGAAAGGTAGTGATCCTTCCTTATTTAGAATTTCAACACCTGAAGAATTCAAATAACTCGGTACTTATTTTTCAACATATCCTCTCAAACTAGCTACTAGAACTGACATTCTCTCACAGAATGTGGATTAGTGGTCTCTGAAGACGGATTGATCTATCCCCTTCTTAAACTGTCTCTGTCTGTATGCACCCCACTTCAGACGTGACTCTACAGCTATGGCCACAGTCCAAGTTGTTGTGCACCTCAAAACTCAAGTTTTCTAAGATAATTGGTGTTATGCTCCACCCATTTAAAATGATACAATTGAAAAGGAAATAAAAGAGCTTGGTTTAGTTGAATAAATAATACTTTAAAAAAAAATCTCTCAAAATCTTTACAGAGAACCTAAATACTTTCACAGTCGCAGTTCAACAACTGGTGATACCTGTGTTCTTTTAGCTTCTCACATTTACTCTGTGGTCCCAATCCCTGTATTTTCTGTCCACAATATTGACACAGAAGCATGATTAGATCTTAAGGCTCTTCTGCAATAAGTAATTAATCGACTTACTTAATATGAAAAGTGTCTTCACCATAAACCCAGCACTGAATGGTGACAGATTTCTGGTCTTAAGATACATTTATTACTCACTTTTAGGAAATTCCCTTTGTTTTTCAAAAACCAATGCAAAAAAAACTTATACAAGGCTTATTTTCTAAAACACAAATTTAACTAAGCTTTTGCATTAAACATATTTAGAATCTCTGTAATTTTTTGAATTGAGCACAAATTTCATAGTTCAAGACCATTAAGACCAAGACACAGCTGCTCACCTACACGCCTTCTTCATTCCAGTTTTTGGCCTGTCTGGGTCCTATTGGATGTTATCATTAATTTCATTTCATTTACCACTTTTCACAAAAAATTTCTTATGAATGAGAGAAAGTCAGAGGGATTCTTTTCCAGGAAATGAAGAAATTTTAATGCCTGTGTTTATTAGTTCCTCTTACCTTGATTATTTTCTTCCTTTATGCCTCTGTCATTGCCCACCAATTCTCTCATGTGCTTTTTTTTTCTTATTCTTTTTCTTTTTCTTTCTGTTTCTGTTTTTTTTTTTTTTTTTTCCTTTGGAATGCATCTTCCTTTCCCAGCAAGAACAATGAGGATGTACGAGAATAAAGAAACTTATAAAACCAGGTACAGAACACTGGCACACCCTAGAGAGTATACATTCCTCCTGACATTTCTAGCAGCCAACTTACCATAATAGCTACACTTCTGATTTTCAGTATCACTTGTAATGTAAGAAATTCAAAGACATCACCAGAAAAGATCTTACAGTTATGGATTCTGGTAAAAGAAATAACATAATGATTTTTTTTCTGTTTTAAAAGTCTTGAAGTTTTGAATTAGTCTACTTTCAATTATCCATATTAAGTGGAATAATGTTATGGCTTCCTTAAAGGAAATTATTAGGCAATTCATGAAATATTATATATATAGCTTGGTGCCATCCCAGGAAAACAGTTAATGTGTTTTGTGCATGTTCTGAAGGTGATCAAATCAGGATAAGGAAATAAGGTAGAGATATTTGTCCTTTGGAGCCAGGCAGTTATTGAAGAAGAATAAGCAGAGCAGAGGTAAAAGTAAGCCATAAATAATGCATGTATATAAAATCTGGAGTGACTTATATCTACTTTATAATTATTAAGTTGATCACAAGCTTTGAGAAAATAATTTTATCCCAAATCATCCTAGGAACAATTACCCTTGAACATTTGGTCTATTTTTTAAATAAAATTATCTCATGTTTATTATAAATTGGTCTAATTTTCATAAATTATTTCAACGGATGAATGAAAAATCCCTAATCCTAATAGAGCTTGGTTTCCCTTCACACAAAATAAAATAAGTGGTCTGCCAGCATACTATTTTTACACCAGAATAACAATCGCTGTAATATATAAAAATTCATGTAACATGTTTTGAGATCTCGGGAAATTATTCTTGCTTGTTAATTTTTTTTTTAAAAGATTTTATTTATTTAACAGAGAGAGAGATCATAAGTAGGCAGAGAGGCAGGCAGAGAGAGAGGGGGATGCAGGCTCCCCGCCAAACGGACAGCCCGATGAGGGGCTTGATCCCAGGACCCCGAGATCATGACCCGAGCCGAAGGCAGAGGCTCAACCAACTGAGCCACCCAGGTGCCCTTTGCTTGTTAAATTTTGATTTGACTTAGTATGCCCTTTACCTGAAACTGTGTTCACCTCATGGTGGGTATCTGGCCAAAGACACAACCAAGCCAAAGAATGGGAAAAGGAAGGGTTTTACTTGCAACAAGTGAAAAAGAACACCACGTATATTTCCCAAAACAGTGTCTCCTCAAACAACAAAACTGGGGAAGTTTCAAGCTAAGGGGCCATATATGTTCATGAAGGGACTTGCCCAGTGGGGAATTCAGCATGGAATTTGCGCAAAATTATCTGAAAGTGACAGAGTCCAGGATCTTGGAAGTCATGAGGGCCCACAGGGGTCTATGTCATCAATTCTCTGGATTTGGTTGTCTGAGTGCTGGAAAGGGTTTAGATCCTACAAAGATAACTCAAGATTATGTCACATGTCAATCTTCACTTTTGAATTAGCCCTGGGAGTTTTACCACTGTTTTATTGTCCAGGGTATAATTAGGCTATCTTCCAGCCTCATAGCGGCTCTTTATTCTTAACTTTTTTCACAAGATGGCTTCCTGCCTAAAGTGGCTTTTCTTATGTCAAGAAAGCTATGTCTGTCTTTCTTTTTCTGGGGACCCCTAACTCTTTCTGCTTATATCACCTCTAATGGGTCATGTTTTAGTTCCATTTATGTTTATTCCAGTCATGAGCTTTCCTTACGTCAGATTTCTTTTTTTTTTCTTTTTAAACTATCAGCCTAAATTCCATCACAAAATAATTTCTATATATGGCCTCTAAAACACCCTTGTGATCCCATCTTCCCAGCTTCCTTTCTCAGAATTAAATCAATATCTGAAATTATTTGACACAAGTCCTACACTGAATTAGTGAACCAGGCCTAAATCTATGACTCAGATTCCTGATTCATTTTATCTAAACTTTTAAGCAACACTTAAGTACTTCAAACTTTTTTGTTGTTCCACCTTTTATCAGAGCATTATACTAGTTATCGTCACCAAACATTATCTGTTCCCTATCATTAAATGCTGTAGATAATGACTACTATCTCCAAAAGCTACACTTTACTGTTTTTAAAGAGAATTCCTTTGTGGTTATATTTGATTTTCACTTCTGTGACCTTGTTCTTTTTTTAATCACAAATGTGTTAGCTGTCACAGGTCATTTTATACCCCCTTTTCACCAAATCTATTGCTGTCTTTCTAATTTCCTTCTATTGTCAAGGACATTTCTGAATGTCCTCAACACTAATGAACAGACTATATAAATTACTGAAATAAAAGTATATATAAATAAATCCTTTCAACTCCAGAATTTGCAAGAAATAAAAAGACATGGAAGCTGATTTTAAGCTATGTATATGTCTCAATATTTTTCATTTTACGTTTATATTGAGTAAAGTATATGACCACTTCCTTAATTTTTCAGTGTATAAACACCAAAATGTATAGACATAAGCAGATATTCCACAATCAACATGAAGTGGAAGGTCAAGGAACTTAAGATCACTTGAATTTATCACTTGAATTTATTTATTAGGCCTCAACCTAAAGCAACATGAGTCATGCAAAATATAGCTTAATGGTTACTTTTTGGTACAGAAAGAAAAATACTATGAAAAATTTGTGCAGAACACAAGTTTACAAAGTGTCTTCTTATTATTGTTTCTGATTCCAGCATTTTCTTTTACTAATCTAAAACTGCTTGGATTTAAAAGTTATCCTCATTCTTTCTCATCTTCTCTAAACAACATCCTTCCACTATCACAATACCTATTCTCCACTCTATCAAAGCCAGTTTCTAAACACCCCCTAACAGTACACTGTTTGTGGTGTTTCTTATCCTCCCAGCATCCGCTCCATTTGAGAACTTCTTTTTTCTCTTTGAGCTATCAATCTCGTGAGCTTACTGTTCCCAAGAACTGGGCTGTCCACTTGGCAAAGAGTAGTTAATTAGCAAATTCCAACCACTTGATTATACTAATTGTGTCAATAATCAACCTATGGTAGTAAATCAATACTGTGCGGGTGCCATTTAAACAGAACAAAACAAAACAAGACAAAAAGCTACGGGTGCCATTAAAAAAAGTGTACTCCATAATCAAAAGGAAAATAAAAACGGCAATATTGGTGACTTCTTTTTACTGTTGTGCATAGAAAGCTTGATGGAAATAGGAAACTCTTCTGTTCTCAATAGGTACTGGGAAAAGTATTCAATATTGTGGCCCTACCAGCCATGTTCTGATCCATGTTATGGCATGAAAAAATGCATAAAATTCCAGATGTCTTTGGGAAATTATAGGGTAGGGGGAATGTGAAATATGTCCTGGAAAACAAGGGGTTCACAGATCAACTATAGAAAATATAAATAGTCTGAATATTCTTCAACTATTTATAATCTGAATGATATATTTTTATTATGAGACATTTCTTTAAAAAAAAAAAATAGTGGTTCAAAATGTGTCCTCACTGAAAAATCCTATTCCATGCTTTTACAGAATCTAATTTTGTGAAACATTCAGTGGAATCATGAATAAAGAAAATTTTCATTTGAAAAGTTGTCTTATAAAAAATATTTACTGAAGTAGGGGCAAAAAGTAGTGCCTGTGGAAATACCTGAGCTAAAATATTTTTACATTTCAATACAGAATAAATAGAATTAGGTGTATGCTCCATTTAGCAGAATTGGCTCTGAGTTTACAAGTCCCTGAGAACCTGTGAGTTTATTTTAATTAAAAATGCTATTTTTTAATTAATTTTATTTTTTATAAACATATAATATATTTTTATCCCCAGGGGTACAGGTCTGTGAATCACCAGGTTTACACACTTCACAGCACTCACCATAGCACATACCCTCCCCAATATCCATAACCCCACCCCACTCCCAACCCCCCTCCCCCCATCAACCCTCAGTTTGTTTTGTGAGATCAGGAGTCACTTATGGTTTGTCTCCCTCCCAATTCCATCTTGTTTCAGTAAAAATGCTATTTTCTACAGAAAAGAAAAGAGTCTATGAAAGGTATGAACAATTTCAAGCTTAGAAAATAAAATGTAACATTAAAAAAAATTGTTAAAAAAAAAATTGTAGGAGAGGCCCCTGGGTAGCTCAGTCAGTTAAGTGTTCAAGTCTTCATTTTGGCTGAGGTCATGATCTCAAGGTCCTGGGATGGAGCTTGGCATGGGGTTCTGAGCTCAGTGGGGAGTCTGTTTGAGATGCTTTCTCTTCCTCTCCCTCTGCCCTTCCCCCCTCTAATAAATAAATAAACCTTTTAAAAAAGAAAAAGATTGTAGGAAAGTTTATGAAAAATTAGTATGAGGTTTGATGGTGAAATTTATGTGTCAACTTGGCTAGACTACGGTGCCGGTAGTTTTGGTCAAACACTTCATGCGGCATCTAGTCTGGATGTCACTGTGAAGGTATTTTATAGCTGTCACTAACATTTACAATTGGTTGACGTTATGTAAGGGAGATCACCCTTGATAAGCAGGTGGACCTCATCCAATAATTCAAATACTGGATTGAGACTTAAGAGTTAAAATAGTTCTACTGGAGAAGACATTCTTTCTTTCTATCTCCAGACTGTAGTATAGAAATACTGTGCTAATTTCCAGTCTGGTGGCTTGCCCTACAGATTCTCAAGAAAACTTCAAGAAATAGTTGTATTTAGAATATGGCCTAAGAGAAACTTATATACTTTTCCTATTCCCCAGTGTGAACTGAAAGGAACAGAAAAATTCCCATATCCTCAAGTATAGAAAACTGTAGCAGAAACTGGCCAGAATTCAATAGGCCAAAAAGAGAGGAATAAAGGATGCTGAGGAAAAGACTATCCTCAGTCAAAACCAAAGGAAATTAGATGACTGAGCTGATATAAAGGAATAGATGGCATCTATTATCAGACTGAGGTACCTTCATACCATAAAAGACCCTGAAACTCAGACGTAATGTTGCAAAGCTTAGAAATTGAACTTTTTATACAACTGTTCTCAACTGATAGTCAAACTTATCGCTTAAAACAGGAATTAAACATATTTAGAGATAAAATATTTTTATGTTTATATACATTTGTAAACAAAATTGGTGTAAAAACTGTAGAATCTATTTAATACCCACTCATGATAAAAATTCCCAGAAAACTAGTTATGGGGGGAGCACTTTCAACTTCATAAGAAACACTTAAAAGGAAAAAAAAAAAAAAACTTGCAAGGAATGTCACATCTAATGTTGAGAAGATAGATCTTTTTTACTAACATCAGGAAGAGGGTATGGATGTCTGCACTCACCACTGTCATTTAATATCATATTGTAAGTTCCAGCAAATGCAATAAGGAAGGAAAAGAAAAAGGAACAAATTATATAGATTGCAAAGGAAATAAAATTGCCTTTGTTAGCAGAAGACATAATGCCTAAGTAGAAAATGCCAAAGAATCAACAAAAAGTTACTAGAATTAGTAAGTTCTGCTGAACATTTAGAATTTAAATGAAGGTAATTAATGATCTGCTACATGTTTTTAAGCAACAGGATTACAATATCCTAAATACTGTACTTATGACATATGTTATGAAATTATATGTAACAACCACTATATATTTCCCACTAATGCTTCATATGTAAATCGGAGTAGAATCATTTTATGACACAGTTATATTTTTTAGCTCTTGGGATACTTAAGCAAATCTTCCACTTCTTATTCTTTCATTCTTTGCCTAGTAAATGGTAAAAGAAGCCCAAGGAAAATGCTAGAAGAACTATGGGAAGAAACAAGTTTTGATATTTTGACTGTACCAGCAGGCATCAGTTCTCTTCCTTTTTGTGTTTACCTCCCAGTTTCTGTTCTTCAACTGTCCACTGCCACCCAGATTCCTGTAGCCAAAAGTACATGATTCCTTTTCTGTTTTTCCCTGGCATAAAAATTTATACAAAAAAATGGTATGCAAAACTATGGAAAACTATCTTATAAATGATGGAAGATGTAAATATGACCTGATTCAGAAAATGTGTATTTCTGATCTGCTTGCCAGAAACTTAAAATAAATTAATTCCTACCTACCAGGAAATTAAAATTTAAAAAAAAAAGTGGAATGAATGGATGCAGACTACTGCACTGAGATGAATTTCTGGTACATTCTAAGTAGTATTAGGTATAATGGGAGATTCCTTTTGTGGTATTTACATAAATATAAAAATTCAGATATTGTGTTCTGTCTCATCAATTCTACAAAAGGAAGAAGGAGTATTTCACCATTCCAAGCTTTAGTACAATGCTGAACATAGTAGGCCCTCAAAATATTTTCTGATAACTGAGTAAGACTTGTGGACAACAATAACTGAGAAATAAGTTATAATTAACATGTGATTTACTTACAACATTACCTTCTATGATTTATAGCAGCTACCAAAAGCCACTGATTCCTAGATCCTATTTCCAAAATAATAAAAAATGTAATCAAATGTTATAATCTAAATGATTAATGCAGGCATGGAAAGAGTAGTGAGAGCACTAAAATAAATTGTTAGTTCTGAAAGTCATGATGCCTACCTACTTTTTTTTTTTTTTTTTAAGTAGAGATCTGTCTTTCAGTTACATTTGTTAAGAAGCCCACATAGAAAGTATGAGTTTTCATTTTATCATTGATTTTGGATCAGGTTGCCTTTTATCCAGAGTGCTACTGGGACAGAATTATTTTATTTTATCTTTTTTAAGATTTTATTTATTTATTTGACAGACAGAGACCACAAGTAGGCAGGGAGGCAGGCAGAGAGAGAGAGGAGGAAGCAGGCTCCCTGTTGAGCAGAGAGCCCTATGCAGGGCTCGATCCCAGGACTCTGGGATCATGACCTGAGCTGAAGGCAGAGGCTTTAACCCACTGAGCCACCCAGGCGCCCCTGCCTACCTACTTCTTAAAAATACATTGTATTCCTTTCCTAGGGCAGCTATAACAAACTAAGTAACTTAGAACAGAAACTTGTTGCCTCAGGGCTCTGGTAGCTAGAAATCCAAGATCAAGGTACTGATAGGCTGAGAGGGCAAAATCTCTGTTCTACAGATCTCTCCTACCTGCTAGTCATTTGCTGTCAATCTCTGTCCCTTGGTTTGTAGATTCATACTCCAGTCTCAGCCTTCCTCTTCAGATCACCTTCTCCCTCTGGCTCTTCTGATAGTCTTAACCTCTGTGTGCATGCACATTTCTGTGTCCAAATTCTCCTTTTGATAAGGACACCAGTCATACGTTTTATGTTCCATCCTAATGACCTCCATTTAAATTTTATTTATTTATTTATTTATTTATTTATTTATTTATTTATGTGTTAACATACAATGTTATGTTAGTTTCAAGTATACAATATAGTGATTCAACACTTCCTATATATTACTCAGTGCTCATCAAGATAAGTGTACTTTTAATCCCCTTCACCTACTTCACAATCCCCCACCTACTTCCTGGTAACTATCTATTCTCTATAGTTAAGAATTTGTTTTTGGTTTCTCTCTCTCTCTTTCTTTCCTTTTTCATTTGCCCAACAACCTCATTTTAATTTGATTATTTCTATAAAGACCATATTTCCAAATAATATCATAATTTAAATGTGTGGGGGGTAGTTCTTCAGCATATCTGTTTTGGGGAACACACTTCAACCCATATAATATCATTTATTGGATCCTTATATTTGAGGAAACAAGGCTAAACCAGTCCAAAAGAGTAGAAAGGGCACTTAACCTAAAGCCTGTGGAACAGAGGCTCACTCTATTCCTGACAAACAATAAACCACAGTTAAGAACCCAAACCAACAAAGTATTATAAAGTTTAACTAGAATGTATAAGAAGGCTAGTGATGGCAAGAAACATTATGGGGATAAAAGAATTGAGTAATTCAAGCTTTAATTAGAAGGTCCTGGGGGTGCCTGTGTGGCTCAATGGGTTTATCATCTGACTCTTCATCTAAGCTAAAATCTTAATCTCAGTGTTGTGAATTCAAGCTCAGAGATGAGCTCCACTCTGGGTGAAGAGTCTACTTAAAATTTTTAAAAAGTTTAAAAAAATTAAAAAGGGAAGGCCCAGGAAGAATGGGATACATAGTATTTCTTCCAGATAATGAGTCCTAGGCTGCCTCAACCAGCCAGAGATCGAGGCAGAGCTGTCTCCTAAAATTATAGGACTAATGTTTTCACTGGGGAGAAGAAAACTACTTATATCCTCTCCTCCAATTTATATATTTGTCGTCCTGTGATGTATATGTTTTTTATCAATTTTCACAGATTCCTTATGAAAAGCATTCACATACATCAAGCTCAATCACCATTTTCCCTCCCCCAAATTTTAGTAATTCTTTATAAATAAAATAATCTCAAATTGCCATTTTTAATCCTTTTTGAGTTTTAATATCTGCTTTTCTATACATTCTAACCCTTTAACCACTTGCTTCCCCAAACCATGGTGTTATAACATCTCTTCAGCCTTAATCTGCATTCAGGCAGTCTATTACTACTGGTTACTCTTTTTGAATTAAAATTTTGAATTTTATAGATATATCACCTATTAACTTCCTTAATATGGCTAAATATTTTTTTTCATATTCTTTGATAATGCTGTTTATGAGAGAGCTGCATGTTTTTACCACAAAAGTAAGGGGAAAAAATATGTCACACACTGCCTCGAAACTCTATATACCCTTTTCCAGTTATTTTAAGCAGATAACAAAATTTATAGTCACCTTAATTTTCTTTGAAGAAAAGAAAAAAAGAAAAAAAAGAAAAGAGAAAAGAAAAAGTAAGAAAAGATTTTGTTGATTTGCACCAAAATTCAGTGCTGGGCCTTAACTATTTTAAGAAATAGATCCTCTGTATCTAATTCAACTCTGTATAAGATTTTATTGCATGTAAGACACAATATATGGAATGATTATGTTACTTTAATTGTAAAACCTTATCTTTAACATGACAGATACTGAAATTAACGTCCTCCCATGGGATACCCATTTTATTTTTAACCCTTTTTCAATATGAATGAGTAATCTAATTATCACTCAGTGTTTGCTAACTAGCGGTACTCAGTACTATTGAAATTTTATAAACTTATGTAACCTACATCTATTTCTTGTAAGCATTTGTTATGTAGACAAAGTAAACCTCATGAAGAAAATATTGCTAACATAATAAACAAAGGAAAGAAATCACCTAAGCAAACAAACCAACAAAAAGAAAAATGGGGGTGCCTGGGTGGCTCAGTGGGTTAAAGCCTCTGCCTTAGGCTCAGGTCATGATCCCAGGGTTCTGGGATCAAGCCCCGCATCCGGCTCTCTGCTCAGCAGGGAGCCTGCTTCCCCATCTCTCTCTCTGCCTGCCTCTCTGCCTGCTTGTGATCTCTGTCAAATAAATAAATAAAATCTTGAGAGAGAAAGAAAGAAAGAAAGAAAGAAAAGGAAAATGGAGTATGTCTCTGGAAATTTTAATTATTTTTCCTTTTTCTTCATCAGAATTTCTTTAAATATTCCTCTTTTTTTAATTTGGTAAATTAGCATTACAGTACAAATCGTATATTTTTATTGAAATAAATTAACTACACAAAGTAAAAGAAGAAGTTAACAATCTGAGGTTGGCTATAAAATAGTTCTAGCTTGAAGTTAAGATAGTAACTCATATATTTTAATAGTTCTCCTGTTCCTTAACAAAATTAAATATAAAATTTATACTTTCTCTAAAGAGATGATTTGAATTCTTCCTGTGTTATTACAAATTTGATAAGGATGACCAGAGTGCTTTTGTCTATACACTGCTCATTTGGGATTTGAAAATGCTGAGACTCAGAGAAGTTAATGGTACTACTGGGACTAGATTGCATTTTTAGATCTTAGACCACTTTTTTATTATTTTTTAAACTAAGTATACCATTCCATTATTTAAGTTGGATGAAATGTTTTGTTTTCTTGATTCCTGCACCTCTCTGATGACTTTTTCTCATTTCAACTTGAGAGTGTTTACTATTTGTTTTTATTTTATTTTATTTCTTTTCAATGTTCCAGATTTCATTGTTTATGCACCACACCCAGTGCTCCATGCAATACATGCCCTCCATAATACCTACCACCAGGTTCGTTTACTGTCTTTGACTTCAGGATATCACTGCCTCTGTTTTTTATAACAACCAGACCAATCCTGAATGATCTTCAAAAGTTTCTTTTCCTTTCCCAATTATTAAATGTTCATCTTTTCCAGAATTCTATCTTTATTCCATTGCTTTCCTTATTACATGCCCTTCAGTGATTATTTCATTTACACGTATAATTTTAACCAGTATACTGAGTAAAATACTGACTTTTGGGAAAAAAAAAAAAGGTGAGTTTAAATATTTAACTTCACTTCCTATAGCTGAAGGACTTTGGGCAAGATGCTTGATCACTTTCTACCTGATTCTCTCATTCCTTGCACATAAAAAAAAAAAAATGCTAACTTTACCAAATACCTGTTGACTGTACTGCCCAGTAGCTCTTCCTATACGTCCTGAAATTCCGCCCTGTTGAACCCTCTTACACTGTTGGTGGGAATGCAAGTTGGCACAGCCACTTTGGAAAACAGTGTGAGATTCCTTAAGAAATTAAAAATGGAGCTACACTGTGACTCTGCAATTGCACTACTGGGTATTTACCCCAAAGATATAGATGTAGTGAAAAGAAGTCCATCTGTACCCTAATGTTCATAGAAGTAATAGCCACAGTCACCAACCTGTGGAAAGAGCCAAGATGCCCTTCAACAGATGAATGGATAAAGAAGATATGGTCCATATCTACAGTGGATATTATGCCTCCATCGGAAAGGATGAATACCCAACTTTTGTATCAACATGGATGGGACTGGAAAATATTATGCTGAGTGAAATAAGTCAAGTAGAAAGAGTCAATTATCATATGGTTTCACTTACTTTTAGAGTATAAGGAATAACACAGAGGACATTGGGTGAAGGAGAGAAGTGAGTTGGGGGAAATTGGAGGGGGAGATAAACCATGAGAGACTGTGGATTCTGAGGAACAAATTGAGGGATTTGGAGGGAGAGGGTGGGGGGCTAGGAGGGCCTGGTGGTGGGTACTAAGGAGGGCACATATTGCATGGAGCACTGGGTGTGGTGCTTAAACAATGAATCTTGGAACACTGAAAAAACAAAATAAAATTTTAAAAAAATTAAAAAATAAAATAGTGCAACAAAAGAAAAAAAAAGTCCCCCCTGCTTTCTTACTTCAATATCTCAATATTTTAGTTGATGGTACCACCATCTTCCAGTTACCAAGCCACACAAGAAAATCACATAAGCATTTGCTGAGCCAGCTTTTCTCTACTGCTGCTGTTCCTTTTGATGCTCAGCTCCTGGCAATTGAACATCTGTGTGCTGCAATTCTTTATACCACTGAAATTCTCATTTCTGCAAAGTAAAATGTAGAGCAACTATGTCAAAATGGTTTATAAAAACTCAAAACATCCAGATATTATTAATCCCAGAGCTAGCAGAGTTTATTCTCAAGCACAATAATAAATTTGTCTGATGGTTCATATTCTTTTTTTTTTTTTTTTACATTGATGGTTCATATTCTTAAAATTTGAATAAACATTTTTGAGATCTCTAGTAAGAAGAAAGTTGGTCACTTCGCTCATGGTGATTCAGAGAAATCATTATGTGTAGCCACAAGTAAAGGCTGCCTTGAACTATCCAAACACCAGAACCTGCCCAACGTCTTGCAAAGTCAGGAGAAAGATTTTTATCAAGTCACCAAAAGAGTGAATTTATTTTTCTCAAGCAGTCTGAAAAGTCAGAGTTATAACTTTCTTTAAATAATTCAAAGCAACTTCTTGAAATCAGGCCAGAAGTCCAAATATAAATATCTGTAATGAAATGCCATAAAAACTTTCATTTACATTCTTGGTTTGGACAATTCATGAATGACTGGAAAAGTCTATGGCATGGTAATTTGCAACTTTGCAGTAGAACAAATTCAATCATACACGCGCTGGAAGTCTTATATGTGGAAGGGAGGCATTTATGTAGGAATTGAGTTTAGCTTATGACACAGCATCAAAAATTCAATGTGGTTTCTCTCTTCTACATGTGTGTCTGCTCCCTCATTAATCTCTATGTGAGGCTGAAAGGTATTACCTAAAGATTTCTTTAATAATTTGTATATATAAAATTTGGAAATTTGAATCCTGGTTTGGGCTTACAAATATTTGGTTCTTAATAAAGGTAAAAATTTTAAAAATCCCTCTCTGAAAATACACACACACACACACACACACACACACACACACACTGTATTGTGCTAGGAAAACTAGTCTTCTGGTCATTTGAAGGTAAAATCAAAATTCAAGGAAAAAAGATTTTTTTTTCTTTTTATAGAATAAAAAAATGCAATCTTCTCTTTTCTAACACCTTCTTAATGACAATCTAAACAGAATTGTTTAAAATGATAATTTCAAATAAAACTGTGGTGTGGTAATTCCTATAATTACAAGACTATACATTTTTCTAAAATAGTACTAGTTATAAAATGTGTAATAAGAACAGAAAGTAGGATATAAAGCTACTGGAGTTTTTATGCTGCAACACTAACACTGAAAATTAAATATTCTATAAAAAACAGTTTTGGGGTATCTATGTACATATACATATTGAGATTTCTAGAAAAGTGGTCATCAAATGTAAATGACAGTCATTTTTGGGTGGTATGCTTTGGATAACTTAGAATTTTTCTCTCTAATTTTCTGCTGTGATTTTAAAAACGGCAATGCAGGGGTGCCTGGGTGGCTCAGTGGGTTAAGCCTCTGCCTTTGGATCAGGTCATGATCCCAGGGTCCTGGGATCAAGCCCTGCATCTGGCTTTCTGCTCAGCAGGGAGTCTGCTCCCCCCTCCTCCTTCCTGCCTCTTTGCCTACTTGTGATCTCTGTCAAGTAAATAAAAAAATCTTAAAAAAAAAAAAAAACGGCAATGTAGTGTATTTACTTAAATAGCAGACAATTAAAAATAACAAAAACCCTTTCTAAAATCTTTATATATTACAGAGGCATTCTAAAGATGATTTGCTTTAAAGTATGCTTTTATCATGCATTAAAGTAGAAAGTCCAAGTTTCAAGTCAATTGAGTTAAAATATGAAGTAGTTTTTTATTGAAATGGGAGTAGGGAGAAAAACATTCTTCATTATTTATTTTAATGTCCCTTTTCAAGATAAAGCTAGACTTAAAATGTAATCACATGCCTGTTTTACATTTCATATTTCTATTCAGCTTTCATTTAATGAAGACAAAACAAATTGATTTGTTTAATCAGATGATATGTATTCAGTTTCAATGTATTACTTGTGATAATAATTATTGATAACATTGGCTTCAACATATTGATCACTTAATGTGCCAGCCATGTTTTATTTCATAGGTGAATGGGTCTACATCTTATAGGTGACAGAAAGAAAGGCTAGGGGATTAAATAATTTAGCAAATGTCTAGAACTAGTGAGTGATACAATAATCAGAATTTAAATCCATATCTATCTTACTCTTGGATTCATTACTATTTTAATATTTTCTTCTGAAATTAAAACAAGAACAGCTAAGCCATATTAAGCTCCTTCTCTGTATCAGATTTCCTTGAAATTATTTCCAAAGATCATTTTCTTTAATCCATGCAAATCCACAAAGTAGATATTATTATTATCCCCTCTTTACAGATGAAAATAATTACATTATTTGCCCATAGTCATACAGCTAATATTCCCAATAATGTCTATTGATATTCAATTCGTGCCTGCCTTTATAAACTCTCACCACAGGGACATTTGGCCTGTAAACATTTCCCAGACTTTCTTGTCAAAGAATTCCTTTTAGAAGAGCTTGTATTCGACAAAGAATCTAGGAGACAAGTCATTATTCCAGCTAAGGGCTAAGGACAGCTAAGGGCTAATGCATGGACACCTTCAGGAAGTACATGCAGAATTCTGCCCATAGCCATTAGACATCTTCCTGGGTCAAATTACAGATTTAACTCTAGATATCTACATTATTAACATTTCTACTCTAAAATATTGTGTATAGATTTGAAAGTTCTGTATATGAAAATAACAGTTCTGAGTGATCTTAAATATTAGTGTGTTAGTTATTTGCAGCTGCTGTAACAAAATATTATAAACTTAAACTTAGAGTATTAAAATGATACAAACTTATTATTTTAAAGTTCTGGAGCTCAGAGGTCTCAAATGAGCCTTACCAGCTAAAATCAACATGTCCAGAAGGCTTTTTCTGGAGGCGTCAGGTGAAAATAAGTTTTCTTACTTTTTTCACCTTCCAAAAATTTCATGTATTTCTTGTTTTGAGCCCTTCTTCCATCTTTGAAGCCAAAAATGGTCTATCAAATCACTCTCTTCTGCCTCCCTTTTTTAGTTACAAGGATCCTCATAATTACATCCGGACTACTCAGATAATCCAATTTTTAACTGGAAGACTCTCTGATTTTTGTGATCTTATATGTGGGAAAATATAGCAACTTTTTCTAAAAAATAATGCTTTTGTTGTGGTAGATCTCATGATGGTAGCTGTTTGTGGCAGTGTTTTGTGAGGATTTCACTATTATAAATATAGAATGTAGCATGCAGTTTCCAAAGTTTTAATTTCATAACATAATTTCTAGCAAGGAAAATTTTGTTCCTGTTAGAGAAAAGTCTATTTTAAAAGTTAACAATATTCGAAGAGATAAAGCACATTTCTGAATCCCATTTTAAACCAATTTACACCTATTAGTATGTGTTGCACTGAAAAAGGAAGCATTCATATTTTCAGTGTGTCAGATGCAAATATTTCCTGTGTTTTGATGTTTCAGGGGTAAGAATGCTCCTCAGGTCAGCTAAATTTTACCTCATATGTGACTAGTTAAATGTAGAAACCCATCAGTGTCAAGGTAAATAATACTGATTCCTGTTTCCTTATAAGATACATAATTTAAAATAGAAATGGGGAAATGGTGTGCCCCAGAAATGCCAATGTAAAATAACCAGTCTGTTAGAAGAAACACTTTATTTTCCTGATTCATGCAAGTACATATGAGGGTATCATCATATCAGAATATTTAGTAACCAAACAACTGAGATTCTAATCCCTGTTCTGTCACTTTTCTGCTGCCTGACCTTGTCAGTCAGTGTCCTCATTTTAAAAATAGAGGTAAAAATACAAATTCTGAGTGTTGTCAGAGAGTTAAATAAGATCAGCTAATTCCTCCAAAACCATTTATTGAATGCCTATCACTGACAGGCAACCTTCCACGAGTAAGGGATAAGGCAATGAGCAAATAAGAAAGCCGTGCTCTCTAAGAGCTCTCATTCTGGGGTAAGGGAGGCCAGGTAATACATGGATACATATAATATATAAAATATATAGTGTGGTTTATGGCAATAAGAGCTGAATATGAACCATGGGAGAGGGATACAGAGTGCAGGGGTATGGTGCAAACTCACCGAGAGTCTGATGCTTGTCAAAGACCTGAAGGATGTGAGGAAGCTAGATGTGCTATTACCTGGAGAACAAGTTATGTCCAAAGGGAAGAGTATGTTAAAATGTCTCAAGAGGGAAAAACCATGGAATTTCTAGGAACACAAAGAAGGTGAGTATAACTGGAGCAGGGAGAGTGAAGGAGAGCTTGACACAATGTAAGTATGGAGAACTAAACTGATACCAAATCAGAAAGATTCCTGGGCTCATGTTGTCTTTATTACTACCCTAAAAGTAAAGGGAAGGTAGTGATAGGTGGTGATAATGATAGCATGGTGGTAATATAAGTGCTTTTGTGTTTTTATTAAAAATCACTTTGGGGGTGCCTGGGTGGCTCAGTGGGTAAAACCTCTGCCTTCCACTAAGCTCATGATCTCAGGGTGCTGGGATTGAGCCCCCTGTCCGGCTCTCTGTTCAGCAGGGAGCCTGCTTCCGTCTTTCGCTCTGCCTGCTTCTTTGCCTACTTCTGATATCTCTCTCTTTGTGTCCAATAAATAAATAAAATCTTTAAAAAAAATCACTTGGACTTCTACCAAGAGAATAGATAGAGGACAAGAATTGAGGAAAATGAAGAAGGCTGAATAGTTAGTGAGTTATTAGGGTGTTTCAGAAGAGCATAGACAATGGCTTATACTATGAGGGTAGTAAGAGAGATAAAAAAAAAACAGGAGACAGAGTCAAGAATGATTTAGGACGTAGAATTAGGATTATTAGGATTTGGTGACACATTAGAGCTTAGATATAAAAGAGAAGCCACTGTCAAAGATGACACCCAAATTTAAATTGTCACGAACTATTGGATGAGTGCTGGGGTCCTATTCTGAAATTAGGATTAGATGAAGAGCTAGTTTGGCAGTTAGAGTGGAGTTGGGGAAGTGTGCAAACTTATGAAGTTAGTTTTGAAAAATTTGCATTTGATATGTGTGAGATGTCCAAGGAGCTGCTAAAAAGGAAGGATTTGAATAAGTAGATATGAAGCCACAGATAGGACCTGGCCTTAAGCTGGAACAATAGACAAGCAGAGAAGTGGTGTCATCAGGGATCAACCAGGCTTCAACTGGGGACAACAAAATGTGCTGAGGAAATATTGAGGAGAAGTTGGAAATCTGGGCATCTGATGACTGTGAAGATGGAATGTGCTAAGACTCAGAGAAATGTTAGGAGGTGAGGCAAAGATCTGTGACAGGAAAAAGGAAAGAGTGAGCCTTTGAGGGATGTGGAATATTTCTAAGATTAATTTACAATTTTTGTTCTGCAGTATCACATATTGATTTTAGACACAATTTTATTTTCATATTCTCAAGGTTTGCCTTACAATGACTTTATATGTTGATAATAAATTTCACATTTTAACTAAATACACCAGAGGGAATATAAGGGTAAAAATAGGTAAATGCTATTGAATCTCATTATATTTCAAGAAAATTATTTTTCCAAATAACTATCACCTATTATGATTGTGACTTTTTTGCATATTACATCATATTTATGCATTTCAAGTATGAATATTACCCAAGCGCACTATATTTTTTAAACTTACTAATAAGAAATGAAATACCTACTAATAATAAGCAAAAAGATCACAGTGATAGTGGGGCCAAAGTACAGGAATATGTGTGTTCTTTTCCACTTAACCTATTTTATTGTAGTCTCATTTTTATTTATCTATTATTTAAATTTTTGTTAACATATAATGTATTATTTGTTTTAGGGGTACAAGTCTGTGATTCATCAGTCTTGCACAATTCACAGCACTCACCATAGCATATACCCTCCCCAATGTCCATCACCCAGCCACCCCATTCCTCCTACCCTTCTCCCCTTTAAAAGTAAAGTGTTTCACTACATACTGTTAATATTCATATCAAAAGTAAACCAATATGCAACTCCATAGTAAACAAAAAGCTACATCAAAGAGCCTTAGGATATTTACTAAAGTGACGTTAAAAAGCATGAATAACATATGTTACTGGAGGAAAAGCTTAACCAGGCATTTGGCAGGAACATAAGTCAGGAAGCCCAAGTGACGAAGAAAATAATTAACTGAGTGAAAGATTGATAATTTCAGTTTGTACACAATACGCTGAGTTTATTTATTTTTTATTATTTTTTTTTAATTTATTCGAGAGAGAGACAGAGTGAGAGAGCATGAGAGGAGACAGAGAGAGAAGCAGACTCCCCACGGAGCTGGGAGCCCGATGTGGGACTCGATCCCAGGACTCCGGGATCATGACCTGAGCTGAAGGCAGTCGCTTAACCAACTGAGCCACCCAGGTGCCCCAATATGCTGAGTTTAAAAGTGAACACACCTATATCCAGCTAGAGAATTTCCAGAATTATTGAAATACCTAAGACTATGAGAAGGAGCAATAAAATCAGACAAGAAGCAGAAGGAAAATTATTTTATTAAAGAACACATTTCAGGGGCGCCTGGGTGGCTCAGTGGGTTAAAGCCTCTGCCTTCAGCTCAGGTCATGATCTGAGGGTCCGGGTATCAAGCCCTGTATCGCGCTCTCTGCTCCGCAGGGAGCCTGCTTCCTCCCCTCTCTCTCTCTGCCTGCCTCTCTGCCTACTTGTGATCTCTCTCTCTCTGTCAAATAAATAAAATCTTAAAAAAAAATTAAAAAATAAAAGAACACATTTCAAAAAATTGTTCAAACTTTAATTAAGGACTTGGAACAGAAAGTACAATTTCACTAGGAGAAAATGTAAGAAGAAAAATATTTAAATTTTGAGAGAAAACTAAAGATGTATTTTGGAGCATAAAAAAATGAAACCTATCAATAAGTAACTACAAACCATAGTACTCAGTAACCATAAGATAATACATGTGCTCTCAAGAGAGATTACAAGAGGATTTATTTATTAGCTGATCACGTCAATCTCTGAAATCTAAGAGTTGTATATTGAAAAGCAGAACATATGTGATCAAATAAGATAATTAATTATAATAATTAATAATATTAATTTTGAAACATACATCTATAAAAAACTGAAATGACCCAAATACAAAAGCACCTCAAACTCCTCTTCAATTTGTCACCTGCTCAAAACATGAGTCTCCATATTTCCTACCTAGTTGAACCAAAAGAAGTCCGAGGGAGAGTCGTCAGTGCAGTGTCCATCTGCTCTTACATCTTTGTTGTAAGTGAAAACATGAACTTCACATAGACTAAGTTAAACATATTATGTTCCCTATGGACAGTATGATACAGATTAGTTTGCTCCTCCTTATTCTTGGATTTCTTCTCACCTAGCATGACTTTCTGAAATCTATGCAAGCAAACAAACAAAAACCATTGTCTCATTTTTTACTTATTAAAAATTCCATCTCTTTTTTCCTAATCTATCAATTTCCCAACTGCTATTTCTATTTATGTCACATGAAGACTAGCCATTTGAGTGTCCCAGTAATCAGAGGAAAATACATTAGATATGATTTAATTTCATGCTGTGTATGAAGGAGGAAACAGAAATGTGCACAATATTTATAAGCTCAGACTTAATTTCCACATGGTTGCCTCTTTTCTTTGTGTGTGTGTCATTCTCATGTTTTTAACTTCAAATTACTTAGGAAGATTACTAATAGATAATTAGAATACAAATTATCTTGCTAATAATGGAATCTTGCTTAATATATATAATGCCCTATACAATTTCTCCTAAATATAAATCCCAGTAAAAGGAATACTAAGAAGGCAATGAAGATTTTCAATGCCAGCAATGAGGCAAACAACAGAAAGGAGAAGCTGGAAGAAAGAACATAAAACTCACAGTTCTGGTAGCTTACCAATTTGCCACCCCTCCATGGAAAAACTGTATTTCTTCACCTCCTTAAATCTGTTCTGTGACTGTTTTTACTAATTGTATCACTTCCTGTCTCTTGGAGCTCTGAGCTTCCACATAAGAAATCCAAACAACTGAATTATAAGTCATCCATGAGGAAGAATAATGAGACACCACAAGTAAGTGAAGGTGTCATCTTGGATTTCCAGTCAATCGAGCCTTCAAATGACTCATGTTCCAATCTATATCTGGGCACCACATGGCACAACCAATGTAGGTTCATAAAACCATGAGATACTATTTTTTTTTAAATCACGAGATGTTGGGGTGATGAACAAACCAATGGACAACATCATGTTTTCCTTTGGGACTGAAACCAACTAATATAGAGAGAAGTTGGAACATGCAAGTCATGAGTAAGGAGAGGAAAATGAGAATTGGTAAGGTTAACCAAGGCTATACAACGTACTGGTATAGAGTGTGGTATCTAGAGTTAGATGGATTTTATCTCCAGTATTTACAATATATATATGACCTTGGGCAAGTTATTTAACTTTCTGTTCCTTGCTTTCCTCATTTATAAAATAAGGATGATGATATTACATACCTATTAATTATTAATGGAGAAAAATTAGGATTTATGAGTATCTCATACAAAGTAAAGGTTTTAACTATTAAGATAGCCTATGATCATACAACTATCATTGTGTAATACCAATGCCAAAACAGGGATTCTGACTTCAAAAAGTTCTTAACTTACTATACCAAGTTTGTCCTTGGTTTGCAGAAAATCTTTCAGAGTAGACTATGAATATTGACTTTACCTGTGTTGGCAAAAGAAAAAAAAAAAGGAAAAACTTTCAAGTATGCTGAGAAGGAAACAGAATCATGAAAGTTAAATTTGGGAACAATTTTTCTGAGGTGGTGATCATGGTAGATTATAGGGTTGAGAGATTGAAAGCTACTACAAAATAAGTATTTTAATGATACAAAGTTTGAGGAGATGAGATAACTAGGTGCTTGTTATTGCAAAGAAAAGAAGGGACAAGACTGGCAAATACTGTAGTACAGAAGGAAAAAAAAATACAGACAAGGCTGGAGGGGTGAGTTGGAAGAGATTGTAGACAAAAAATGGCATCAAGGTTTTCAAATATCTGAGAAAAGAACTGTGACCCATTCAATGAAAGAAAGTTAGGAAGGGTGTTTTGGGGGAGAAATGTGGGAATGTATGTGCTCTGTGTCCTGTAAACATCTTTCTCTTTTATGTTATGTGTTCAAATTTTAATTGTGTGAGTTTGAGAAGAACAAAGTACCTACCAGTCTGACCACTTGTGTAACTTAAAAGATGGTGGAGGTGGGAAAAGGGTGTATAAACAAATGTGTTTCTATGTATATATACAATATCCAGAATAGTTTATAAAAAAGCTAATACATTGCCTGGAGGGGAAATGAATAAATAGTGCCAGGTATTTGAGAGAGAAATTTCACAAGTTATGTGCTTTTTATTTTCAAGCCATATTACTATATAAAAGTGCATTAAATAAATAATAAAAAATATGTCCCAAAAGCAGATTCAAATTTGAGTTTTGGACTGAGCAGAAAAATGTGTGGGAGATAATGGATATGATAGTTGATATCACTGAGAGAATACTGAAACAGAAAGAATGGATAAGATCATCAAGACAAAGAATCATGAATGAGACCAGCATAAGACTATGACCTGAAAACACCAACATATTTGGAAATAATCCTTGTCCTAGATATAACAGTTCTGGTTAAGTAGACTTATGGATAAAGCCTTTTTCACATGAGACAGAGACTTGTTTAAAAATAAAATACCAGGGGGCTTCTGGGTAGCTGAGTCAGTTGGGCATCCAAATCAATTTTGGCTCAGGTCATGATCTCAAGGTAGTGAGAACTGAGCCCCGTGTGGGTCTTCATGCTCAGTGTGGAGTCTGCTGGAGATTCTCCCTCTCCCTCTCCTTTTGCCCTTCCCCCTGCTCACACTCTATCTCTAAATAAAGAAAGAAATAAATAATTTTAAAGAGAAATAAAATACAGGAACTAAATCAAAACCATCAAACATGTTTCTAATTATCTCATCTGTGAAGTCCTTCAATTTTTAAAGTTAACTATTGACAGGTATGTATATAAATACAAATAAAAAACTAAATGTAGAACTAAAATAATTTCCACAAAACTAAGTCACCTTTGGAACTAAAATTTTCCCAAGCAAAAGAACATTACCAGCACCCAAAAACCACATTTATATCCTTCTTATCACAATCCCCACAAAGGTTAGCACTATCATGGCTTCTATCACTAATTGATTGGTTTTGCCTGCTTTTGTATCTTTATATGCTTGGGTTTGTATTACATATTTACTTTTGTATATGGAGTTTTTAAATTTTATAGTAAAATCTACCTTTTTAAGTATGCAGTTTGCAACTTCTCAGAAATATATACCTCCATGTAACTGTCACAAAAATAAGGATATAGAACAATTTCATTGCCCCAAAGTAATTCCCTGTGTCTCTTTCTAATCAACTCCTTCCCCCTCCTCATGTCCCTGACAACTTTGGTCTGTCCTTTGTCTCAGCTTTGCTTTAGCAGAATTTCAAAGAAATGAATTTTAAATAATGTGAATTTGTTCGAGTTTCTATACTTAATATAATGCATTAGAGTTTCTTCCATGATTTTACAGATTTTACAAGTCTTAGTCATTTATTTCTTTTTTAATGTACACATAATTGATTTATGTATCATATAGTAGAGGTATATTTGGGTGTTTTCCAGACTTTGGCAATTATGAATAAAGTCACTGTAACATTTCCATATAGGCTTTCCTGTGCACACAAGTCTTAATTTAGCTTGGATAAATATGTAAGAGTTTGCTCGGTCACATGATAGGTGAACACTCAACTTTTAAAAAAACTCCAAACTGCTTTCCAAAGTATCTATACCATTTTGCCTTCTCAACATCAATGTTTAAGAGTTGTGGTTGCTCTTCATTCTTGTCTGTACTTGATGTTGTTAGTTTTAAATTTTGTTATTCTAATAAGTGTGTCATGGTATCTCATTTAGTTTTAAATGTGTTTCCCTAACGATTAATGATGTTGGGCATCTTTACAAGGGCTTCTTTGCCATCCATATACATCCTTTGGTGAAACATTGACGAAGTCTTTTATCTATTTTTTATTTTATTATTTTATTTTATTATTATTATTATTTTTTTTTTTTGAGAAAGACATTGAGTGGGATGGGGAGGGGCGGAGGGAGAGGGAAAGAGAGAATCCCAAGCCATCTCCATGCCCAGTGTGGAGCCAATTTCAATTTCAAATTAATGTAATACAGGAAGTCCTATTGGAACATGGAAAAAGAGAGAATTAATTTTGCTTCAAGGAGTAGAAAATCATGCCCATTAATTTGACAATGAAGCTTAACTATAACATAACAGGAATTTGTTAAGAGAATAAGACATAAAGAAACAGAATTCTGAGTAGTGAGGGAGGAAGAAACACAGTGAGTGTGAGAGATTAAGTTGAAATTAAACTTCTTTATAAAAAATAAGGTATTTCTTTCCAAAATGTTTAATTTCTGTCTGTTATTTTTTTAAAGATTTTTTATGTATTTATTTGACAGAGAGAGATAACAAGTAGGCAGAGAGGCAGACAGAGAGAGAGGAAAGCAGGCTCCTGGCTGAGCAGAGAGCCCAGTCCAAGGACCCTGAGATCATGACCTGAGCTGAAGGCAGAGGCTTAACCCACTGAGCCATCCAGGCACCTCAAAGCTTTGTCTGTTCTTTAGTAGAACTTTACATTCTTTTAAACTTTCAGTTGGAACCTTGCATATAACAGTAAGAGTTTGGGATTTTATTTGAAGGGGATCACTGGAGAAGTGTGATCAAGAAAATAAAATTATATTTGTAGTTTAGACTTTTACTATATTGTATGGTAATTGGAAAAGATTGGAGGAGATGAGGGGAGAAGCAAGAAAAGATATTTAGGAAGCTCTAAAAAATTGTTTCCAGATTAGAAACAATGGGGACTTGAACGAGAATAGAGGGGAGATAATAGACTGGAGAAGGATTTGAAATATCAAATATAAGGCTTTTTAATATATTGGTTATTTTATTTTGGATTACTACAAAGTAAGTCTCCTTTATGTAAACACCAAATTAATCTTCTTAGCCCCTTGAGTCAGATTTACAACATTGATTTTGTGAATCACTAGGGAAAATAGTGAATGTCATGTAGTTTCTACTTTACAACTTGTATGTTTTGAAACACAACCATTAGTCACTACTTAAGAACAATAAAGATAGCCAAGATTATGCAGCAGATACCACCCACTACATGTCACACCATTAAATGTTGGAAGCTGAATTTAAACTCATCTATTTAAAAAAAAAAGATTAAAAAAATAAACTCATCTGTTTGGCTCACAATTTTATATTCCTTAGGTAGCTAAATGCATAAGTCACATAAACTGTAACTAATATGGATGAAATGAAGATAGGGTAGAAGATTTAACCTGCTAAATCTTCCTCTTTCTGGAGAAGACTTTACAGAAAAGCCAGGGCTCTGTTGGCGGCTGCATTTCTAAATCATTCATCAATACTTCTCTGTATTTTGTATATTATCTCACTTGCAAGAACATTAACTAAATAAAGTTATTTTAAGTAGATAAATACTCATAATTTGAACATATGATATATCCTGTGAAGCAGGTTCTTTTTAATTTTTAATTTTTTATTAACATAAAATGTATTATTAGCCCCAGGTGTACAGGTCTGTGAATCACCAGGTTTACACACTTCACAGCACCATGAAACAGTTTTTAATTGCAGGATACTCATTTTGAACATTTTTTTTTTTTAGTGTCAATGATATGTGCTGGCTTTCTAAGCAGTGAAGAACTGATTGTCAGTACATGTTAAGTTTCTGTCTTCACCTGAAATTTGGTTCCAAATGCCAACATGATGTCTTATACAGTTTTATGTATAATTAGTATAATTAGTGCTGAGTAGATACTTGTTAACTGATTATCATAGAGCTTATAATAGTTTGTTGGGTATAGACATACTTGTCTTTTGTGTATGGTTTTTAAATCCATAGTGGATTCTTACTTGTCTCAGTTTGATAACATTCTGTTTGGCACATGGGTACCTCTAGGAGTGTAGCAGGCAAAATTTCAGATGACTTCCATAAGCATCACTTTCTAGAATTCACACTTTTGTGTAATTTCCTACCCTTGATAGGGACAGGGCATGTCAGTTATTCTAATCAGTGGACTATGGCAAGTTGATGAGACATAATTTCCTTGAGTATGGTATGTCACACTAGACCCCACCTTTACTAGCAGACTTGCTCCAGAGACTCTCCTTGCTGCACTAAGTTAAGTGGCAACGTAAAGGACGCATGCATAGTAAGGAACTGTGGGTAGTCACTGGGAAGTGAGGGTAATATCTAAAAGCTGAGGGTAGCCTGTAGCCGGCCATCACAAAAAAAAAAAAAGCAGGTCCTCAGTCCTGCTGGTGGAAGAAAATGAATTTTGCCAACAACCCAAGTGAGCTTGGAAATAATTCTTTCTCAGTCTAGTCTCAGGATGAGAACGTAACGCAGCCAACCTCTTGATTTCAGCCTTGTGAGACCTGAGCAGAGGAGCCAACTAAGCCAGGACCCATCTCCAGACTCTTGGAAACTATGAAATTATAAAACTGAATTCCTTTAAACTGCTAGATTTGTTACAAAGCACTAGAAAACTACTGTGGGAAAAGTTGTTTTGATATCCTGAAGTTTCCCAGAGTAAATCGGTTCCTCCTTGTCCAGACAGGAGAAAGTTAATGTCTGTGGAGGATATTATAAGGTGAAACAGCAGTGGTACAGAACAGAAACATAGATGGCCTCAGGTTGTTTAGGAGAGACAAATGTAGGCATCTCATTTTTATGTAAACAGCTGCAAGTAACTTATCATTCCCTCTTTTTTTTTAATTTTATTTTTTATAAACATATAATATATTTTTATCCCCAGGGGTACAGGTCTGTGAATCGCCAAGTTTACACACTTCACAGCACTCACCATAGCACATACCCTCCCCAATGTCCATAATCCCACCTCCCCTCCCAACCCCCCTCACCCCATCAACCCTCAGTTTGTTTTGTGAGATTAAGAGTCATTTATGGTTTGTCTCCCTCCCAATTCCATCTTGTTTCATTTACTTTTCTCCTACCCCCTTAACCCCCCATGTTGCATCTCCTCTCCCTCATATCAGGGAGATCATATGATAGTTGTCTTTCTCCGATTGACTTATTTCGCTAAGCATGATACCCTCTAGTTCCATCCATGTCGTCGCAAATGGCAAGATTTCATTTCTTTTGATGGCTGCATAGTATTCCATTGTGTATATATACCACATCTTCTTTATCCATTCGTCTGTTGATGGACATCTAGTACTCATGAAAGAAATTGAGGAAGACACAAAGAAATGGAAAAATGTTCCATGCTCCTGGATTGGAAGAATAAATATTGTGAAAATGTCTATGCTACCTAAAGCAATCTACACATTTAATGCAATTCCTATCAAAGTACCATCCATTTTTTTCAAAGAAATGGAACAAATAATCCTAAAATTTATATGGAACCAGAAAAGACCTCGAATAGCCAAAGCAATATTGAAAAAGAAAGCCAAAGTTGGTGGCATCACAATTCTGGACTTCAAGCTCTATTACAAAGCTGTCATCATCAAGACAGCATGGTACTGGCACAAAACAGACACATAGATCAATGGAACAGAATAGAGAGTCCAGAAATAGACCCTCAACTCTATGGTCAACTCATCTTCGACAAAGCAGGAAAGAATGTCCAATGGAAAAAAGACAGCCTCTTCAATAAATGGTGTTGGGAAAATTGGACAGCCACATGCAGAAAAATGAAATTGGATCATTTCCTTACACCACACATGAAAATAGACTCAAAATGGATGAAGGATCTCCATGTGAGAAAGGAATCCATCAAAATCCTTGAGGAGAACACAGGCAGCAACCTCTTCAACCTCAGCCGCAGCAACATCTTCCTAGGAACATCGCCAAAAGCAAGGGAAGCAAGGGCAAAAATGAACTATTGGGATTTTATCAAGATCAAAAGCTTTTGCACAGCAAAGGAAACAGTGAACAAAACCAAAAGACAACTGCCAGAATGGGAGAAGATATTTGCAAATGACATATCAGATAAAGGGCTAGTGTCCAAAATCTATAAAGAACTTAGCAAACTCAACACCCAAAGAACAAATAATCCAATCAAGAAATGGGCAGAAGACATGAACAGACATTTCTGCAAAGAAGACATCCAGATGGCCAACAGACACATGAAAAAGTGCTCCATATCACTTGGCATCAGGGAAATACAAATCAAAACCACAATGAGATATCACCTCACACCAGTCAGAATGGCTAAAATTAACAAGTCAGGAAATGACAGATGCTGGCGAGGATGCGGAGAAAGGGGAACCCTCCTACACTGTTGGTGGGAATGCAAGCTGGTGCAACCACTCTGGAAAACAGCATGGAGGTTGCTCAAAATGTTGAAAATAGAACTACCCTATGACCCAGCAATTGCACTGCTGGGTATTTACCCTAAAGATACAAATGTAGAGATCCAAAGGGGCACTTGCACCCGAATGTTTATAGCAGCAATGTCTACAATAGCCAAACTATGGAAAGAACTTATCATTCCCTCTTAAAATGTATACCTGGAAGCCTCCACAACCTCATATATGAAATATGACATTGAGAATAATTGCTGGAGTAATAGTTACATTACACAAGTTAGTTTTATATTTAAAGCTAACATATTTTGACTGGTTTCATCATGCAGTCAAAATTTCTTCTTACAAAGTGACTAAGGATCCCTAGAGAGTATCGTCCCTGAGAACTCTACTAGGACAGACACTATCTCCTCTTCTTTGTTAACCACAGTCAAAAGTGATGCCTTTTATATTACTGCATTTTTTTTTTTTTTTCTCTAGGAGGTGGAAGGTTTGGAACAGGACTACAGCCGCAACTGATTAAAAAAAAAAAAAAAAAAAAAAGCAAATCACTCATATTTTCATATTTGTCCGGAGAAGCAGGTAAGCAGGTGTTGGGTATTTTTGTGACTTAGAGAGTGTTTTTATTGTTTCCTATCCTCAAAAGTGATTATGGAGTAGTCTTGTTTTTATCTTGCTCCACTGTGGTTGGGTATCTGTGGAAACATTTATTTTCAGTAGAAAAACATCATGGCTTATTTTTTAGAGCTCCAAACCAACTCCAAGCTGATAGCAGTCCATGATTTTTTTTTTTTTTCTTTTCAACAACAAGCAGCCAATATGCTTGTATGTACCACTTTGTGCACCTCTGTAAAAGTATCTCAGGGTTGGAACTCTGAGTTGAAAGGGATACACAAATTTAATTTTACTGAACACTACATGATTGCCATTCAGAAATGGCTATGCTCATTTATAATCTCATCCTTGGTGACTGGATTCCTTGGCAGCACCTGATTTTATAATTTATATTCTGTTTATAAATTCTCCTCAATTTCTATTTCTTTACAGTAAACTTAATTTTTACTTTTTGTTGTTGTTATTATTATTATTGCCATTATTATCATTATTGTTGTTTTCCCTGGTCCTGGTAACCTGAGTTATGAATTGTCTTAATATTCCATAATAATAGTATTCTAACATTTTTCTTTTCTTTACCCTTTGGCCCTCCTTTCCCATTTCTCTCATCCCCCCAGTTGTCCCCCACCTCTGGCAACCATCAATCTGCTCACTACATCTATAAATTTTTTTGTGTGTTTGACTTTTTTTAAGGTCCACATGCAAGAAATTATATGATATTTGTCTTTCTCTGTATGATTTATTTTATTTAGTATAATGTCCTTGAGGTCCGACCATGTTGCCAAAAAATGGCAAATAAGATTTCATTGTTTTTTCATTGTTGACTAATATTCTGTGGTGTGTATATATCACAATTTCTTTATCCATTCATCCATCAATTGACACTTAAATTGTTTCCATATCCTGGCTATTGTAAATAGTGCTATAATGAACATGGATTGTATATATATTTTTGAGTTAATATTTTTGTTTTCTTAAGATAAATAAGCAGAGGGGCGCCTGGATGACTCAGTTGGTTAAGTGACTGCCTTCGGCTCAGGTCATGATCCTGGAGTCCCAGGATCGAGTCCCACATCAGGCTCCCTGCTCAGCAGGGAGTCTGCTTCTCCAACTGACCTCTCTCATGCTCTCTCTCATTCTCTCTCTCTATCAAATAAAGTCTTTAAAAAAAGATAAATAAGCAGAAATAGAATTGCTGTATCTTATTGTAGTTTTATTTTAAATTTTTTGAGGAACCTCTATATTGTTTTCCATAGTGACTACACCAATTTACATTCCCAGCAATAGAGCACAAGTATTCTCTTTTCTCCACATCTTCATCAACACTTACTATTTCTTGTCTTTTTTTAAATAATAACTATCATTATCTTTATTATTGTTTCACTAGTCCTTGTATTCTGAGCTATGAGTTGTCCTAAGGATTCCATTATGATATTTTTAAAATTTTAATTAGAAAAGAATTATATCAAGTTACAGATATTACTTAAGTAAATTCAAAGAAACCTAAGAGTTAAAAAAAAAAATGAATACTATTTTAGACCATGATTTAGAGCCTTCCAACCTACATGAATGTGCTAGAATGGTTTATTTAACCAAGTAAATAGAATAAAAGCTAATGTTGTTGTTTTTTGTTTGTTTGTTTGTTTGTTTTTTGTTTTGTTTTGTTTTTTTTCCAGTACATAAAACAAAGCTAAAAAAGAAATTTGGATTTCTGTTATGGACTGAATGCTTGAGTCCCTCCAAAATTCTTTGGCTGGACCTCTAATCTCTCGTATGATAGCTCTTGGAGATGACACATTTGGGAGGTAATTAGGTCATGAGAGTGAAACCCCTATGAACAGGATTAGTGCCTATAAGAAGAGACATCATGGAGCTTGTGCCCTTCACCATGTGAAGATACAAAGAGAAAATGGCCATCTGCAAAACCAGAAAGAGGGTCCTTACGAGACACCAAATCTGCTAGCACCTTGTTCAGGGCTTCCAAACCTCCAGAACGATAAGAAATAAATGTTTATTGCCTAGGCTACTCAGTCTATGAAAATTTGTTACAGCAATCTAAACTAGGACAATTTATTTTTGGAAAATAAAGAGAAATGTACACTTTCTATACTTATATGCATTTTATTTTCTGTTTTTTAATTACATGTACATACTAAGAAGTAATTAAATCTGATGACAACTATTGTTACATGACTTAAATTTACTAAACTTTGAAGAAAATATGGTATACAATTACACAAAAAATTCATTTACAAAAACACCTGTTTTAATTATGTCTTAGTGACACATGTATATATTTAGTAACTGGTTTACAGTTTTGGCTGATACTTAGCAAAGTAACTAGAACTCTTTAAATCCTATTTTTAGTATATGTGCTGCCGAAGCGAGCACATAGAACTCTTTAAATCCTAATAAATATGTTAAAAATTAGATCCAGAACACATTAACATAAAATTAGTATTAGTATTATTGTACACTGTGGAATAAGTTTAGATAGATGTTATGAAGTTCATATTTTATACAATATGAGAAACCAACAAAAAGGGAAAACTGTAAGTACAGAGAAACTTAAATCCAGGTGTTACTATCCCTTTGACAACTGGAATTGATGATGATCTTCATGACCAGCTGATTTGTATTGGTTCATCTAGAGTAACATTATTCACTGTCAGATCAATATTTAATATCTGAAAAGAAAGCAAAATGGTAATTATTGTTTAATCAGAGCAAGATTTTTTTTGTTTTTTTAACAAAGACTATTTCCATGTATAAATTTTCTCTAGTAGAAGTCTTTGTTTCTCTTTTTTTGATGAGTTCTTATTCTAGAATGTTCATAACTATTTCAGTAATAATGTCACCCAACCCACTCATAATACAGATAAAAATAAATCCCAGAGAGGTGGAATGGTTGTTAAAAGACTGTGAAAAACTAAAACTATTTACCAATTATCTTGATTTCTATTATTTTATTCTTTCTCCATATTCCTAAACATGGAATTATTTATAATTCTATTACATAAATCTCTATGCTTCCTGCCCTCAAATATTAGGACATATTTATACATAAAAATTAGACTGGAAATATGCTTCCTTTTGTGTCAATCCCAAAATGCTTTAGGATGCACAATAATTTCAGTTCTGTTGTGTTACTTTCTTTCACTGGACAGAATCTCAATTAGACTATGTAGGGACTAATTTTGGAGGTTACTGAGCAGCTCTAGCCAATCGTCTGTAATATTTTTATGATATGATGATTTCATTAGACCTTACCACTGCTTTTTCTCCAACACATTACATGATTTTTCTGTGTCTTAGCTCAGAAAATTTAGATTCAATCATCAAATATGCAAGAGAAGAGGAAGACAATCCACATTCCTTTACTGCTTACTGAAAACCAGGTACTCGCCTAGCGGCTTTATAAAACATATTCTTCACTAAAACACAAAATTCTAGGATTTATTTCCCACACTGTATAATAGAAGAGTTTAAAAGGTAAAATTAAATAATTTTTAAAAATGTATATTTGCCAGATTTGAAACTGATCCATCTTACACCAAAACCTAACCTAGTTTTTTTTTTTTTTAATATATATCAAAAGTGAAAAGGAACAAGTACATCAGATAGCTTCTAATAACTGTACAAGAGGCAACAAAACATAATTGTTGCTAGGAAAATGTTTTTAAAATTGTATTGATAGAGAGGTGCCTGGGTGGCTCAGTCAATTAAGTGTCTGGCTTCCACTCAGGTCATTTCATCTTGGGGTCCTGGGATTGAGGACACCATCGGGCTCCCTGTTCAGTGGGGAGTCTTCTTGTCCCTCTCCCCCTCCCCTTCCCCCTGTTCATGCTCTCCCTCTATCAAATAAGTAAATACAATATTTTCAAAAAATAAAATAAAATGGGGTGCCTGGGTGGCTCAGTGGGTTAAAGCCTCTACCTTCAGCTCAGGTCACAATCTCAGGGTCCTGGGATTGAGCCCCACATCTCTCTGCTCAGCGGAGAGCCTGCTTCCCCCTCTCTCTCTGCCTGCCTCTCTGCCTACTTGTGATCTCTGTCTGTCAAATAAATAAATAAAATCTTAAAAAAATAAAATAAAATTGCATTAATAAAGTAATTAAATCACGATTTGCATATAATTCCCACACTGATGGAGAAGGCCAACAGAACAAAGAAAGAAACTGACCACTCTCTACTTTTAGCATGTATCTATAAAAGTTTGAATCCCTAGGTACTCATAAGTATTTGTTCTATTAAATGAATTTAGAAGGAACTGCTCAATTGTTAGTAGTTAAAAATAATATTTACTTTTGGAATCAATGAGGTAATAAAATATTGTAAAAATTCCTTCTTAATATTTAAAATTCTTTGTGAATGTGTTTGGAAGCAGTGGAATGAACTTTCTTTATAAATTATGTGGAATGAACTTTCTTCATAAATTATGTGTTTTTATACCAAGCATCTGGTTAAAATGAACTTAAAATAATACTTGATATGTTTAAAATATCTTATTTGACATTGTTCACCTTAGTGTTTATTTTCATAGTAAAAATTACGAACCTTATTTTTACCAATGTAGTACTAAATAAGGAGCAAGAAAATATATATGTCAAATTGTCCTTTTTAATCTGATTGAACATTGGGCAGTTCAAAAACACTGATTGCTAATTGTGATAGGTAACCATTGACTATCTATTCCTGGAGAAATAACTTTCCCTTTGAAGGACTCAGTTTCTTGGTCTGCCACATGAGACCACTGGCTTAAATCAGTGATTCCCTTACTTTGTAATTTTAGAAACCAGTGAAATTTTAAAAAGAAGAAAAATGGGGATGAGGCACTGAGTTATCAACTTTTATTTTACCAAGGAAGGACATTAAGTATACAAAACTCTAATTTTCCAACCTGGATATAACTTAAAGAAATAAAAGAATTTTGATGCCAAAATAGCAATTAGAACATAGTTCTATATTAAAGGGGAAATAACATTTGCCTACAAAACACCAGTAACAATAGGGCAGTATTAAGTTTCAAGTGGATAGAATGATCTTCCAGGTGCTATTTACCTCTCACCTTTGTAAAATTCTATGAGGACATAATACTGTGGCTCAAGACAAAACCATTATTTTTTTAAGTTGAAGTCAGTCAAATAACTGACTGTTTTTAAGTTAGGTATTGGAAGTACTTGTTGATTAATGGCTAGTTATTTTTATTCAGTTCTAACACTAACAGGTAATACACACACACAATTTTAGTATTAGAGCCAGAGCCTTGTACTTGGATCATTTCTAACAGTTAGCTGTTGACTAGAATATATGTTCTTTGAAATCCACCTTTTTGGGACATGGATTCCAGAATTTAGAATTGGAAGGAGCTGAAGAGACTGTTCACTTGCATATTCTTACTGAGTTTGAAAGAAAAAGAAGGCTTAAAATTATTTGTCCAAAATAAAAGAACTAATTACTGGTAGCAATGTAAATTTAACATAAAAATTCCAATACCTTGTTTAATGTATGAATTATATCCTTGTATACCTGTATGTCAAATTATTCAAGTGCCAATAGACAATTCTATTAATCTTGCAAGGATTTCCAAACGTATTTTATCCAAGGTGTATTAAATACTTAAATGTAGACATTTTATATTAAAAAAAAATTGAGGCATTTTACCTTATAGGGATAACAATGACTTAGAGGCTTAATGTAAATTGAATCTTGCTTTGATTACATCAGGAAAATTGTAACACAGTTGCCACTAGATTGATTCATATGACAGGTTACTATGGATGATAATATGGAGATTAATTTGGAAGTTTAAGGAAAATAAATAAGCAACAGAGGTGATAGGTGACCCATAATTATGTTTCATTAGGGTCAGGAAATAGAAGACATCCATATAGATGTTTTAAAAACTCCATTATTTTTTTTTTTCTTATATCACTTACCTCCTTGTCTAGGTCTTCACTAAATTTAACTACTTCTCTATTTCCATTATATATAAGAATAACCTCATTAACAGCAGTCTTTCCTTTCCCCCATATGTTGATGAATCCAAGCCTCATTTCATTTTTGTTTATATAACCATTTTTCAGTATAGTGCTTGTCAAGGTATTCTATAAAGACAAAGACAAAGAAGTAATTTAAACCCTCACTTTCAAAAGCAATTAAATCTTTTAAAGCATACATCTGTTAACCAAAATGTATTTCATAGTAAGGCAAATTTTTATTCATATTTTTAAAATGAGGTATGTTATACAAAAATGTAAAATATGTAAATATAAAATATGGAACAAAACTTCAAATATTATTTAACTGACATACCTTATTTAAATTGAATTGTGCCAAGAAATATAAGCCTTTTTCATAGGTGTCTGTAGAGAGACAAAAAGATAATATATTTATATTTCCAAAGAAGAAAAATAATAAAAACTAGAGTAGTTTGGTTCTCTTTCCTAGTATAAAGTGTATCAAATACTATCAATGCATATCTAATTTTTCTCTAAGTTTATTTAACTTGTTCAAAAACTGTCCAAGGAGCACTTTAATATGAAGGATGAGTCCCCAGAGAGGTTCCTAGAAGAAAAGGGCAGGTTGGTGTGTGTGTATTTATTTGTTGGAGAGTAACGCTAAAGAGTGACAGGTCTAAAATCACCTTAACATGGCTCTGGCAGGGTGAAAAAAGTATATGAATAAACAGAATTGGGTGGTGATATTGGTGGACACTTACCGGCCATTTCAATGACTGACAATATAATAATATTTATAAAGCAAAATGAACATGATGGAAACTTACTCTAGTGTCATTTGGCAAAAATATTCAATTGCTGGGGATTATTAGAGATCTATTGAACTCAAACTGATAAAACATGGGTTTTATATTCATTTCTTTACCTAGTTATAATTTTACCATATTTAAAATCAATTTTTAAAATAATTTAACAGCTAAAATTTAAGTGCTTACTATTTGTCAACTTTTAAGTACTTTATCACACTGCTCTAAGAGGTATGTCCTTTTATTGTTCTCATGGTTGAAGAGGAATGTGAGCTCCAGAGAAGTTAAATAAATGGCTGAAAGTGAGTCAACTAATTATTAACAAAATCTGGAATAAAGTCCAAATTTCCCTGTGTTTATATGTAACACAAAGACTGTGTTTATATGTAAAACAAAACAAGCATAGGTAAGGCAGAAAGGCAAAAGTAAATTAAATGCATGACTGAAACAAGTGTTAAAATAACATTAAAAAAGTAACAAATTTTACTTTCCTTTTCAAACTTATACATGCCAGCATTTTGTTAAATAATTATTTTTAAAACTGCTTAATCTGTAACTAATTTTGCCTAATCTACAACTTTATTAGGTAGAATGGTCAAACTTTATTTAATATACACAAATTTTGAGATAATTTTATAATAGTCTCCCTTTATGTAGGGGTATACACTCTAAGATCCCCAAGCCCTGTATATACTAAGATTTTTCCTGTAATACTTATCTCTGATACAGTTTAATTTATAAATTAGGCACAGAAAGAGATTAAAAGTAACTAATACTAAAATAGAACAACTATAACAATATACTGTAATAAAAGTTATGTGAATGTGGTCTCTCACTCTCAAGATAGCTTACTGTGCTATGCTTATTCTTGTTGTGATGATGGGAGATAATAAAATGCCTAGTGTTTTAATTGATAGCAGTTGATTCTTCACCTTAAATCACAAGATACTAGGAAAATTTTGTTTTGTTTTTAAGAGTCTTGCTTTGATTGACTCATATGATTCTTGTATCAACCTTCCAATATACTTTATTTACTAGTAAATTGATACCCATTTCTTAGGGTTGCAAAATATTAACTATGATATACCTAAAAAGTTGAAAAATACATGTCTTGGCTAGTAATGAAAGATCTCTCTTCTGAAGATAGCTTATTTTCATTGCACTGAACTGCCCTGTGAGAACATCAGCTCCACACGGATGTTAGTTTTTATGACTGATGTTTGTTTGAAGAGAATGTTCAGAACTCCCATCTAGTAGAGTGACACTGTTAATGACAGTCAACAACCCTAATCCACAACTAGTGTTTACTTAACAGCATACTAATCACCTAAAGGTGATACCTGGGCTTCTCCCCAAATTAATGGAGATTAACTGGTCCTCAGGATCTGCATCTTCAATAAACTACCCTAAGTGATTCTGTGACAATGGTCAGCAAAGCACACAGGTCTGGGAGCCTAGCAGTTCTGTCTGGTCTTAAGAAATGACTTTATAACTCATATTACTCTATGACTATAGAGTAAACATAGATCTAGGTTTAAATCCTTAAACTCTTCATGTAAATAATATTGAATTAAAAAGACAAATAGGCATGAAGTACAGAGACCAAAGTCGAGTTTTGTTTCTAGGCTATCTCATGTTTTAGAGGTACCCTTTATGCATTGCCATGTGCACATGGAATGTGGCGTTTCAGTTCGGGTGACCTCACACATACTGAATGTCTCTCATGTGAATGGCATGAGTTACTTTCTGGGAGTAACAAATGATCAATATACATTCTCTGTCCATACATGTTTCTTAGTTATTCAGACATTTCCCGTAGGGATTAACTACATTTAGGGTAAGAGGAAAGTCTTTGATGTTTAGAACACTACGTTTTAAAAGTTGATTCAGCTAATTATTAAGCTACTTTAGCTCTGGATAATATTATTAGCCTTTCATTCAGCTTCCAAGGTACAAAAATAGATAACATAAAAGTAATGTGAGATAATATGTATGCCATCAATTACATTATCTATTAAATGGAACACTCACCGATACTCTCTCCATCATCCCAAAACAGAGATCCCTGTGCCGTCTGATTATTATCTGCAGCAACAATGAGCTTCATGTAATTTTGTCGACTAAAAAAAAATATATATAATTTTACCCATGTTTATAGAATACCAGATCTTTAGTTATGATATAGCAGCCATATGAACAACCAAAGGAAAATAAGTAAGAATATTAACAAGGAGAATACAAACTGTTTTCAACAGAGAAAATGAAATGCCTTCCCTTAATAATGAGTTACTGGGAATGACATAAACCATAAAATCCTTCATATTTAACAGAAAATATGCTTGCCTTTTGATCTCAAAAGATCACCTACTTAAAAGATCAAAAGGGGCTTCATTTATAATGGTTTAAACCATATTAAGTTAATTGATATACTTATTTAGTATTCTCTCTGCTAATCTGGCCACTGACCATTAAACATGAATATTTATATATTAATATTTAATATTAATTTAATATAATTATACTATATATTAATTAGCATTTATTATATTAATATACACTATTATATATAGCTACTATAGCATATATAATAGTGTTTTTTATCTGTTATAATTTAAGCTTTTCTTGCATTTCCATACACGAATCACTGAGTTATCATTGGAAATTATTAATAAGAATGTGAAGAGTAGAAAGTTATAATTTCTATCCTTGAAATGGGCAATACATCTCAAGCTGGTGCCTACACAGACCCATCTGTGAACTAAGATGTGCTTCCTTGCTAACTGTACAAATGACTTGGTTTGACAGCCTCATATTTTTAAGGAAGGATTTATCAGACAAATTATGCTTAGATATAATTGTCTTTCCCAATCACAAATGTTGAAATTTGTACTGCCATGTACTGCCCTAAAATATCCAGAACATTAAGTTCAAATCTCTACAGCAACTTGGTAAAGACATTATTATGTCTCAGCATGAATACATACATATATTTACATGTAATGTATATATTTCAAGTTCATAGTTAAACAGGGGTAAGAGATAAATATATATTAGCAACATTAAAAATCTGGTTTAACTCACAATTTTCCAACATATTTAAAACTTAAGATTAAAAAGTGTTTCACGGGGCGCCTGGGTGGCTCAGTGGGTTAAGCCGCTGCCTTCGGCTCAGGTCATGATCTCAGGGTCCTGGGATCGAGTCCCACATCGGGCTCTCTGCTCAGCAGGGAGCCTGCTTCCCTCTCTCTCTCTGCCTGCCTCTCTGTCTGCTTGTGATCTCTCTCTGTCAAATAAATAAAAATTTAAAAAAATCTTTAAAAAAATAAATAAAAAGTGTTTCACAATTTATATCTATCTATATATACCTGTATCTATCTATATACTTATCTATATACCTAGCCCTAATAACCTATTTACTGTACCCCTCTAAACAAGCACGCACACACACACACGCACGCACACACACACACACACACACACACACTGGCCTCTCTACTTTTCTCTTATAACAAAAGGATTCTTTGAGGTCCAATTTATAAATGTTCTCCTCCGTGAAGCCCTCATTTCTCAGATATAATTGTTTTTCTCCTCTTAAATTAATATCAGGGTAGAGTATTGAAAGAAATGGATCTGGATTGTTCTAGGAGATAGAAAAAGTCCATGCATGCCAAATAGGGCTGTCAGCATGTAGGTCACCAAATGAGTGGATGCAGCATGAGAAGAGAAGAATCAAGACTGAGTTCCCAAATCTGAATGTGTAAGCAGGAATTTAGACAATAGAAATAGACACTCTGGTAAAAGGATTCATTTTTACATCAGTCACATAAAACAGAGTAGAGCCATGATCCTTGGTAGATTGGATATAATGCTGAGTGAGAGGGAGAGAAAACGAGGTAAGGGTCCTAGGTCAAAGAAGAGAAGGTCTTAGCCAGATCATCAGTTATGAATGTTAATTTCTAGAAAATATGAATTAATATTAATTATCTTTCATCTTTATATGGGATGAGGCTGCTAAAAAACAGGTCTGGTTCTTCTGTGGGCAGCAGTGTACCTGTAGTTTGAAGAAGCAGTGATATTGTCAATGGATATCTACATTTTCATAGACTAGAGTGACTCTGGAAATATTTCACAGGACTGACAGAGGGAAGTAGAAAAGGGGAAGGGAAAAAGTGGAAGGAAAGGGAAGTCCTCTGAGCAATATTTGCTTAAAGTTTATAGAAAGTTCATTTAAGAAATCATGTTTCAATGAAGTAAGTAATATTTCTTTCCACATGTCGGAAGCATCAAAAATGAGTACTTAGATAAGGCAGCCACTCAAAATACAAGAGATTCATTTGTCAATATCTTTGCATATTTATACAGAAGACATGAAGTTTTAGTTGGTATTTTGATCTGGGAAACTTTCTTACTATTAGAAGGAATATCATGTTGGAAGACAATTTTTCATGAGTCTCAAATATCTTCATATCTTGCATAGGGGTAGGGATATACAAAGAGAGAGGGAGGAAGAGAATCTCAAGCAGACCCTCTGATGAGCACAGAGCCCTGTGTGGGGCTTGTTCCCACGACCCTGAGATCATGACCCCAGGAGAAATCAAGAGTTGGATACCCAACTGACTGAGCCACTCTAGTGCCCCTAAATTATATTTTAATGGATGTTTTTAAAGCAAACAGTATTGGAAGATAGGGCATTGTTTGTTTTTAAATTAATTAAAAAAAAAAAACTTTACTGGCCAGTATAATAAATCCCATTAAAAGCAAACAATGAAGAGGTTTGCTTACAGACCATTATAAAGGGCTGAGTACCTAAGCCTGGAGTTCCATAGCTATGACACAACCTCCTACATGTGCAGTTTCTGTCTAGGCCTAGTCCACCCCAGGTAATCCCCATGGGACTTCAGGGACAAGGAAGGACAAGGAAGGACAAGGACAAGGAAAACTGAAGCAAACATGAAATTCAAATCTCTTGCTATGCCACAAATAAGAAAGACGTTTGTCTCTTACCCAACATCCATGACACTGTGGCAGACAAACTTGTTCACTTGGAAATAGAGTAAAATCTCAGAACCTTCCCAGTTCTTGACAATTCTAGCAGGACATATCTCAAAATTAATCTGAGCTCTTGTAAATAGTTCACTTACCTGTGAAATGTGTTTTTATCAGGCTCCTGACATGGTAGGATGTGACCACCACGGACATGTAGGTTTATTGAATCTAAAGGAGTATAAAATGCATGAAACTGCCGTCTGACACCAATATCTTGGCCCTGGAAATGAGGAGGTTGGAAGAAAGAACATAAGTGGTAAGAAATGGAATCATCAGCAATATTGGTGTTTGATGTATCAAACAAAAATACTGATGTAAGTATATCAATTGATACACATACAAAAATTAATAAAAACTCAAACACGTATTTGGGAAATCATGTTACTTAAAGTATATACTTAGTTCTTAGTTATTAAGAGCTTTGAAAGTAATTCACCACCATTTGTTTTTGTGATAACCTCATGCAAAAAATGTGTGGGTTTTCAAGGGTCACAAAAGTTATTCCTGGCTTGTCATATACATTATTCTTGGAAGTACTATATAACCTTTAATGGTAATTTTGCATATTGATACAGGACAATGACCTTCTTGTGTACAATGTTATGTTTATTCAGTAAAATAAATCAATGACTCCATAATAAACTATGGCAGAATAAATTAACTCTCTTTCACTGTGTGTTAATTCGATACAGCTATAATTAGCAAGAAATATCTTACCTTTTTAAGTGTAAAGTAAACCAAATATGTCACCAATGAAAAGGCTAGTATAAAACTGTTACTCATATGTTTTTAGTCAATTCCCCAGAATTCCCTAACCACTTACCGTATGATAATCAAACCACCGGGCATCAGGAACATAGCCTACTACAGTTTCAACACTCTGGAATTTAAAGGTAACAGTCATTAAAAAAATATAGGTCAAGGAAAATAATATTTTGTGAACAAAAATGTATGATAGGACTTACAGGTTCCAACACAGCAGTAACCAGAAATGCTGGGCCCCACAAGAACTGCTTGAATATATCCCATGTTATCTTGTCATTAAAGAACCTTGACAGAATATTCACAAATAATTAAGTCAAAGAACTTCATTTCTCCTGAATATCATAAAATAATCATTCAAATCACATTTTGCTGTATAGACTTTCATGGACTGAAGTGAAAACCAAACTATAAACAAGTCAAAAACAATTCTATCATTTAAGATTTAATGTTCAATAAGTAGTACAATATTTTATAAGTTAATGTAGACTATAACCAAACGTCCTGACAAAATACAAGAATTTCTGTAAGGCCAACTGAATGAGAAATCTTTGAAGAGAATTCACAGAGGTACAAATATTAACTTTACCTTGTAGAAGTTCAACAAACTAGGAAACAAAAGTTATAAATACTCTGGAAGAGAATTGTGAGGAAAGTGTGCTATACGAAATCTTGATTCGGGGGGTGCCTGGGTGGCTCAGCCGGTTAAGTGTCTGCCTTCAGCTCAGGTCATGATCCCAAGGTCCTGGGATGGAGCCCTTATCAGCCTCCCTGTTTGGCAGGAAGCCTGCTTCTCCCTCTTCCTGCCACTTCTCCTGCTTGTGCTCTCTCCCTCTCTCTCGCTAGCTCTCTCTGCCAAATGAATTTAAAAAAAAAAATCTTAAAAAAAAATCTTGGTTCGGTAATTTAAAAAAATTTTGCTTCCCAGAGTTCATAGTAAGAAAAAAAAGAAAGAAAGAAATAGAAATGAGTGAAAGAATAAAAAAAGATTTTGCTTCTCTTACTTAAATTAGAGCTCACTGAATAGTGCATTTAATGTATTTCTGAATTTCAGGTACAAATGTTTGGAAACACCAAAATCTGTTCTTCATAGTTCCAAAATAGTCACTATTAAATGTCCACATTTTTTCTCTAACTGAAACAGAACTGCACATTTCAATTTGTTTGTTCTTTTGCTGTTGTTTCACTCTTCTACAAACAGATTCATGCCAAGGTGGACTGCTGAATTTACTGCTTCCTGGACTTTCCATAGGATAAAGGGCCGAGATGTTCTCAGTAGGACAAGAGTCTACAGAGTTTATAATAATGTTTCTGGTTGGGGATTCAGTTTAGAGCTTATACTCTGACTCTTCTGGGAAGTTAATAGGGAGAAGACAAAGGGGGGAAACTGTGGAAATAATAGAGGCAGATATTAATAGAAATTTACCAGAAATAAAGAATGGATTATGGTAGATAAATTAACAAAGTAACTGATGAATAATATAAATTTAGGAAAATCTGTTATTGTTTAAGATCCTGTTATCAGAACAGATGGCATATTGATCAACCTATTACTTTTGTCATTTTGCCTTGCATACTATTATTTAATTTAGTAAATATATGCTGTGTATTTTTACTGATTTATCAATTGTGCCATCTAACAAATCACCTCACTCAATTACTCTGGTAATATGGTATGTATGTGTGTGTGTGACATAAACAATAAGAGTTAGCTTGTATTTGCCTTAAAAATAGGACAGGCTACAATTTTTACAACTATGCTAGTAGAATAGAATTTTAAGATTTGATCATATATCAGTTTAAGCTTTAAGGAGTGAATCCAAAACAATTTTCTGAGCAAAATACTAGAACTGTTCTAGGGTATTCTATAACACATCTCCAAGAAAAAGTGAGATGATTTTCTTCAGTTAGGCATACATATATATGGTAGATTTACTTAATTGTTATGAACTTTAATTAATCAAATCATTGTGTAGAGATAATATTACTTGCCTCCATTTTTAAAATATTCAATATAATAGGGTATGTAAATCTAAACACTAGGTATATAGTAATTATAAAAAAGTATTACTTTTTAATAACTGATTAATGTTTCATTTTAATACCACTCTGTTTATTAATATTTATTTATGTAAATGTTTATTAACCCAAAATTTATATTAAAATAGCAATGAAAACATTTCCAATTTCAAATATTCTACACTTTATGAGATTACTGAGTAAATTAAATGAAATCTGTGCCTTTTTGGCAAAAAAAAAAAAAAGAATTTGCACTTACTCATGGAAAAGGGGTCGAATAACAGTGCCCCCATGAGCATGAATTTCATGCATCTGTGTATAGAAGTAAGGCAATAAAGTGTATCTAATATTTAGAATATTCCTTGACATTTCAGAAAAAGTTGCATTCCAGGAAGCAGGATCTTGTCTCTGAAACAAAGCAGAATGAAATAGTCATAAGCTCTTGTCCTTGTTTAAATCATAATTTTCAAATACATGTTTGGAGAATAAAAAGTAGAAAATAATATTCATCCATTGCATGTGGTATATAATTTCTTCACAAATATCACAAAACTCTTATGCAGTAATATTTCTATCTCATATGATGAAGAAAGAACATAATATTTTAATTAAAAAATGCAAATAGCTTGATTCAGTTTAGATGAACATATGTAAAGAGCAGTTCATATTTGAATAGGTAGCAAATACATTGTCAATCATGATGATAATCAGTGTAGGGATGAAAAGACTAGAAAAGAAATGAAATGCTGTACAAAAGCAGATTGAAATAGACATGCAGAGCTCATTTTGGTGACCCCCCCCACATTGTGTGTTCTCATGAGAAATGGATAAAATATGATATGAAAGTATTAATAGAATAGGAGAAAGAGAGGACCTAATTAATTCTGAATAAGAAAGAAGGGCATGCCCTAGTCTCCTCTGGAATATGCACTCAAGGTAAAAATGAAAATTGACACTGCAAAGATTAAAACCTGTTCAAAATGTTGTGTGGCACCTGGGTGACTTAGTCAGTTAAGCATCCAACGTTTTTTTTTTTTTAATAAAGATTTTATATATTTATTTGACAGAGAGAGAGCATGAGTAGAGGGAGGGTCAGATGGTAAGGGAGAAATAGGTTCTTTGCTAAGCACAGAGCCCTATGGGGCTCAATCCCAGGACCCTGGGATCGCGACCTGAGCCAAAGGCAGATACATAACCGACTGAGTCACACAGGGACTCCAAGCCTCCAACTCTTGATTGGGCTCAGGTCATGACCTCAGAGTCAAGGGATGGAGCCCCCCATTAGACTCTGAGCTGAGCATGTTGCCTGCTTAATACTCTGTCTCTCTCCCTTTGCCCCTCCCCCCACTTGCACAGCTCGCTCTTTCTCTCAAAAAAAACCCCAAAAAACAAAAAACGAAAAAACAAAAACAAAAACAAACAAACAAACAAAAACATGTTGCACTTACTGGTTAAGAAATAGTAGGGAAAGTGATTCGTATTTTACATTTTAATTTGTACTAGGGAAAAAGACTGCCACATAACTCCAGGGGACAATACTTTCAATTTTTTTTTGCTGGTATCAATAGGAATGATGGTATTAAGAACTGTGCCATATCCATACAGATGCCAACTTTTTTTAGATTTTGGTAGTAAGAAAGCTTGAATGATGACTGTTACCATTGTTACATGGAAAATAATGTTAAAATAGGCAAAACCTTGAAAGTAAAGTGGTTCAAAAACTAGTAAACTGTAACTGATCCTGTTGTTACTAATTCCAAAGTCAAAAAGAGGTAAAAATCATACCTGTTACTTACTGACCTCGCTGACAGTATTTCAATTTTAACAATACAGAAGAACTTAATTCTAAACTATGCATCCCTAAATTCAATTATACTACGTCATAATTGAACTTAAGTTGAGGCTTCTGTTCCATAGATTTTTATTTAAAAATACTTCCTCAGTTTTTCCTTCCTCCATTTCATCTTCTCCAAAACTCCAGCCACTTCCCATCTTGGAGATTTTCACTTACACTCTCTACCTGAATTCTCTCCCGTATCCTTTTATTGGTTTTGGTTGCTGTGCCTCACTCTCAAGTCTCCACTCTAAAGCTTAAGTCATTTCAAGCAAGAGGACCTTCCTAAGCACTCCTTCTAAAACTGAGTCCTCATAAATCCCTATCACCTTAGCTTTCACTATTTTCCCTCATATGCATTTATTTATACCTGGCTATACATACACACTTACATATACATATTTGCCTATTATCTCTATCCTGCCTACATTATATAAATCATGGGGCAGGGACTTTGTAAATATCAAATGGTAGACTCTTAATAAATACTTGTTGAATAAATTCCTGTGCAGGCTTTTATTGATTCATTTCACTCTTCCAATGTTACAGCTTCTTAAATTGCATTACTGACAGCAAGTTTTCCTGTTAAAGTATTCTTACTCCAACAAGTTATGTTATTGCCAAACTTTCTTCCAAAATGTAGTCCCATACTGCCTTCTATCCTTATACAGATTTTCATTTTTATTTTCATTTTCTAAAATATATCCTTCCCTCTAACATTTCCCAGGATGGACACAAAGATTTCATAGCATGTGATAAGCTCCACCACTCAGTTACTACTGCTAGAACCCATCCTTCAAAGACCAGCTCTGTCTGCTACTCTTCCATGAGGTGCATTTTGATAATTCGTCTTTTTTCTGCACTTCACTATAAGTCAATATCACAAAATTTAGCACTTAATTAGATATTGCCTCTAATTATTCATAAATTTCCATAACTTTTAATATTGTCACCTCTCTTTTCCAAAAATTTCTTTCAGACAATTTAGTAACATGGAGAGTTGTGCCACAACACAAGAATTAGCTCTCATAATTCCTTTTTCTTTTTTTTCCTCAGTTTCTCAACTCATTGTCTTAACATTTGCCTTTTAAATCTGCTCATTTTCATACACTGATACTAGTACTTCAAATGACTTTTCCCTGATTATTTAGTTTGAAGCTGTTTTTTTTTAATTGTTTTGTCTAAGTTGAAAGAAGTTCAAGAAGCAGGTTTTTTTCTCCCCTGACTATTCCAAAATTATACAGAACAGCAGTAAGTATGTCAGCTAATCAAGTTCTAAACTCCAAAGTATAAAGTAACCCAAATCAGAAATTCTGAAAGCAATGAGCTCAGATGCCCTAAGTAAATGTAAAGAGGTTCATACAAAGTATGCATTGAAAATCAGCCTGATAGGGTGAATTCTTTTTTTATTTGTGATGATTTTTGTTTATTATTATTATATTTAATTAGCTAACATATGGTACATCGTTAGTTTTTGATGTAGTGTTCAACGATTCATTAATTGTGTATAAGACCCAGTGCACATCACAACATATGCCCTCCCTAATACCCATCACCTTGTTACCCCATCCTCCCACTCCCATCTGTAACGCTCAGTTTTCCTGAGTCCAGAGTCTCTCATGGTTTGTCTCCTTCTCTGATTTCTTCCCGTTAAGTTTTCCCTCCCTTCTGCTATAGTGCAGAGGGTGAATTCTATTTAAAAACTTCCAAACTTAGTAGGGGTAAAGGAATGAGAGTAAATGTAGTAACTACATACCCTAGTAAAAGCAATGTTGTGATTTCTTGAGTACGGATAAAATGCTCCAAGATGCATCCAGCGGGCACAGAGCTCATATTCTGAATTGTTGAAGAAACCACAAATATCTGCTCCAGTCTAAAATATATTGTGATGTTTAATTTTAATGGTTTGTTTCTTAATCTTTATAAATTATAAAGATAAAAGGAATAGAAATACTTACATATGAGATTCCAAAGAGACTAAATTCCATCATACCTAAAAAAAATCAGGAAAAATCTTAGAAAGCTACTTTTTCAAATATTTTGATATTTGATTTTTTCTATTTATAAAGATGTCTTATTTCTAATAAACTAATCCAATGATACAGTTTTCAGATTATTAATATACCTTTCTATCATTTCCTCTTACACTATTCAAGTTTTTTATGTTATAGTGTTAATGACATTTATAAAAATAAGACACTATGCTTCTTTGTGACTTTCAAGGTGGTACATTTAGAGCACAAAATGGTTATAAGTACATTATAGTATGAGAAAAAAGTGGTAGTATTTTCCTCGGTTTACTTTTTTTAATAAACAGCTATCTATGTAATTATTTAACCACAGCTCTCATCATTTGAAAAAAAATCATCCTTATTAAATAAAATCATCTGAGACCTCTTCAGTAATATAGGATTCATGCCATATCCCAGCTCTCCTTTCAAAGTAGTATTTGTAAAACACTGATTGTTTTCCTTGAATCCTAATATAAACAGTAAAAAAATTTTTAAAACTAGATCTCAAACAGAAAATTATCCATTTCCCCTTTAAAATAATAATGTCTTATTTACTATTTACCCAACAATTGTCAAAAGACTCCTTAAAAATTTGGCTTGAAGTGTTCCATTCTTTAGCATCTATGAGTATTCTTATTCCCTAGAATCTAAAATTTCTACCCATTTCTATTCTTAGCTCTAGATGTTATCCTTCCCAGTTCCTGACCTTTCCCAGGGAACTGAGACCAAAAAGAATGAAATTATTTCCTCAAAATAAACTAGGTAGATATTATTAGTTTCTATAACGCATCCCAGATCCTACTTTCTAGTTCACTCTCTTTTCATCATGCTGTTTGTCATAAAATATGATGCAAAAAGTATGTTTCTCAAAAGAACTTATAAGGTATATCGAACTAGTACCTGCAAAAGTGAATACCTGCGAAAGTGAATACCTAGTTCCTGCAAAAGTGAATACCTAAAAGAAAACTCAATAGAGTAATGATATAGATGGTGACTCACATACCAATGATTGATTTGTCCAAATTGTCCCATTGTGCATAGTTGTCTCCAAACCAATGTCCTCCCCATTGTCCGCCAGTAGGATATGTGGAACGAGAAATAACAATTCCTCTTTTGCCAGTTGTCTTCTGCAATGCACTAAGATAGATGGAGAGTTTTCACATGAGGTATTTCCAGATATTTCTATTTATGAACACCTCATTAAAAAAAAAAAGTGTGTGTGTGTGTGTGTGTGTTTGTGGTGTTTTTGTTGTCTGTTACTAAAACTTGCTCTTTCCCTTCCAACATTTACTAGACTGACATGCCTAAGTAGCCTTTGTTTCTTTGTTCAATGAATACAAGTTAAGTCAACTACTGAAGTTATTAAATCAACTAAATAATTATAGCTTAAGTTTTTTTTTTTTTAATGACCTCATTTTATTCTATTTAACTGTGTTCTCTTGAATAAAGTTCTTGGCTCTAACTATTGATTGTTCCAATACTTCTCAATTATAACTTGTCAACACTTAATCTCCATATCACTCTACTGAGACTCTTTGACACAATACTCTCTATTTTAGAGAAGGTAGATTAAAGTGAGCAAGGTTTTTGGGGGTTTAAAATAAAACTAGTTGTTCTATTCCAAGTACAGAATCTAACCAAAGCCAGATTTCAAGAGAATGAATTTTACAAATTACCTCATATTTTTTTTCTTTTTACCCTTACTCAGTCTTTGAAGAGACTTCAATGACTTACTATTCATTTTAAAACATGTCTAGTGCTAAAAAAATATAGCACTACAGAACTACTTAGGAAAAAAATACTTCAAATAGCTAATTAGGCACACTTCACAATCATTTTGGACCACAGTGTTTGTCCTGATTTCTTTATACATAAAGTTTCTTCAGTGAGATCTTGAAATTCTTGAAGTTAGAGATAATTTCTTAATCTTTGTACTTTTTGCACCTAACACAGTGCTTGGGATAAACTAGAAGCTCAAGACATTTTTGTATTAATGAATATATCAAGTCAAAATTATAGGAAACTAAAAGTGTTTTCAATAGATGTAGGATGAAAAATTTAACCATCTATTAATAATAAAGACCACATTGTACTTGCTAATTTAAAATTTCCTACTTGCATGATATGTCCATCTTTAAAAAGATCATATAAGAAAACTATTTTCATTGCTTCATTTTCTACCATAAATATGAGGATATAGTCTATTTAGGAACATTAATATATTTAACATTCATCATGTATATTTGCTGACATTTAACAAGAAATGAATGATTATTTATATAGAGAATAAAAAACTGATGATCAATCTAAAAATATATGTGAAAATGTATATTCTAACGTTAGTTCATTCGCAAACAAAATTAATTTTAATTAACTAATACAAAAACTATTTATAAAGTTAAAGGTCCCAAATTCCTAATATATTCACATTCAAGAAATTTATATTTGGCTCAGGTCATGATCTCAGGGTCAGGTCATGATCTCAGGGTCCTGGGATCGAGCCCCACATCAGGCTCTTTGCTCAGTGGGGAGCCTGCTTCCCCCTCTCTCTCTGTCTGCCTCTCTGCCTACTTGTAATCTCTGTCAAATAAATAAATAAAATCTTAAAAAAAAGGATTTTATTTATTTATTTGACAGTGAGAGAGAGAGAGAGTACAAGCAGGGGGAAAGCCAGGGAGAGAGAGAAGCAAGCTTCTGCTGAGCAGAGAGCCCTACGTGGGGCTCGATCCCAGGGTCCTGGGATCATGACATGAGAAGAAGGCAGATGCTTAACTTACTGAGACACCCAGATGGCCCCATGAAATATACATTCTTAAAGAATTTCTTTTTTTCCTGCTGTATGCAACATTTTTTTTTTACTGAGGCTTTAAATCAATAACTGAACATATGCTTTGCTAGATTTCTGGTTGAGAAGAATTTTGTTAATTATTTTCATAATAATTTTCTCTTAAGGACCTGTTACATTAGAAGAATCTCCTCTGTAACCATTTGGAGAATATTAGGGAACAAAACTTTTGAGAAATCACTTGACTAGAGATATAATTTAAAAGTCCTACCACTATAAATATTTTCCAAATATTTTTGACATGTTCCAACTTTACAAATAGTTTAGTCATAATGAATATAGCTTAATTTTAAGAAACACTTTTCACCTGTAGGACAGCTTGTCCTCTGTTACCAGTTGATTTTGCAAAATCTAACATAGAAAGGATTTTAATGTTGTGTTATGGAAGTATTTTTATTCTGTGTTTATAGTTGTCTCCATTGGCATTTTTTAAAAGAATTTAAAAACTTCTAAAAATATCTTAAATTTTTGGGAAAAAATGTCTTTAGGAATATCTGAGAAAATAAATTGTATCTATTGATTTTTTTATTCCATTCAAAATTATGATTACAAAAATCTGGGGGATTTACTAAAAATCACATATTTAACACCAAAGCTCCCTTTTTTCCAGATGGAGATAAAGATTTTGTTTTTTCTACATCCCCTCTCATGAGAAATATATAATAATCTGTAAAGGCACTCAAGGTATTGTTGAAGTTGAAAATACAGAATATATAGATATAAAATACGTGGATAATTGTTTAGATTTTAAACACACAATTTGAAGTATTTTTTATAGTGTACTTATTCTTACATTAGAAGCATAGACTTTGTTTCAGTTCGACATTGAATTTTAAATAAGAGAAAGAGAGCTATTGAAGGCTGAAAGTTGTTGTATGGAAACTTCATTTGCCACTGATATCCAAGGTCCTTCCTCTAAAACTGCAGTTTCTTAAGCTGATTATTTATCTCCTGTTTCTGAGTCCATTCGTTGTATTCTTTCCTTGTTTTTTCTTGTTTGTGACATGTTTAGTAAAGAGGACAGTAGCAAAAACTAGTTGCATGTTAAACCTGCACCAGTTTTGAAAGACACAGACTACATCAAAAAAAAAAAAAAAAAAAAAGAACGATAAAATGCTATAGTTTGGATAACTTGAAGAAAAAAAAATTTGTTTTCAATCCTTTCACTTTTCTCCAATGATTAATAAAAAGTCCTTACTATACATCCTTCACTTCAATGTAAATGTAATTTATTTATACTGTTCTTTTACAGTTGTCAAGGGTTTTAAAGATATAGACTATATTTAATATCTGAAATTTCTGAAAGTTCAACATTTTTTTCTAATGTAACTGAAAAATTAAATATCAAGAAAATATCTAAAACATGAAAGTCTAGGGCTATGTGTAAATTGAGCTATTATATAACTCAACATTTAAAATTTATTACTCTGTATAATTTAAATAACAAATGTGGTTGAAACTTTTACTGAAAAATTTATGAATAGGAGCAAAATTAATACTATTAAAGAAATGTATATTATGACTTTAAATTAAAAAAATGTTCTTTGGAAGATTGTATCAATCTCTTTCTCATAATGTTTGTTATTTAAGAGTAAAATATATTTTACATATCCCTAAATTTTCCTAAATAACTTTGTATATCAACTATTTAGAAATTTACCTACATTTCCTTAAATTTATTAAGCATCCCACAGTGTGTTAGAGCCATGAAATGTGTTCCAGAAGTTCAATTTATTACCTCAGTGCAGAAATGATTTTTCAATTTCCCTTAAACTACATAGTTTCATCTCAAAATGTGTAAATTTTGCCACCAAGATTATCAGTCAATTCTCAGTAATTTTGTTCTTTTTAATATCTGTATTTTTATGATAAAATTTGGTTAGCTGAGGACAAAATGTGAGAATAACTGTGCTCCAAAACTATGTACCAAGATTTGTCCCAATTAAAAAAAAAAAAACTATGGAAGATCAGTGTGTTTACTCTTAAAAATTACATTTCATAGTCTTTCTACATGATTTTAGTGTCTCCCTACATTAGAATTTGTTGAACAAATCTGTGGTCATACATTCATGGAATAATATCCTAAATAATTCACCTCTTTTAGGTTGAGAAGTATGGTGCTAAGATAAGCATGTTTCACTAACTGAGGAAATATTACCCATACACTTTACTCCAGAATGCTTTTCATTCTTTTACCAACTCCAGTCATACACTAGACCTACATGCTCATTGGAATCACCTGGAAAATTTTTTAAAATTCAGATCTTAGGTATACTACAAACCAATTAAATCAATACATTAAAAAAAAAAAATCTCCAGGTGATTATACTGTGTAGTTAAGAGCCATTGACCTAGAGTTGCACTGTGTGATATGGTGTACACTGGTCACATGGGACTATTTAACTTAAATTTAAATTTGTTACAATTAAAAAAATTTAAAATTCCATTTCTGGGGATGACTGGGTGACTCAGTTGGTTAAGCATCCAACTCTTGACTTTAGCTCAGGTCATAATCTCAGGGTCATGAATTAAGTAAGCCCCACATCAGGGTCCATACCCGTAAGTCACCTTGAGATTCTCTCTCTCGCTCTCTCCTTATGCCCCTCCTTCCACTTGCACTCTATCTCAATTATATAAATAAACAAAATCTTAAAAAATAAAATACAATAAAATTCCATTTCTGAGTCACACTAGCTATATTGTTCAACAGCCTTATATGGATAGTAGATACCATATTGGACAACCCAGAATTATAAGACAATTCTATCATTACAAAAAAAAAGTCTTACTGGACAGTGCTAATGAAGACTTGATATTCAAAGAATGCTTTATGTTCCATCATCACTGGCCTCACATAAAAGTTTGTTTATTGTGGACATTAAATCAAGTTCACTTACACATATTCTATTGGTTATAATGGATTTAAACAACAGATTTAACCAAACTTTAATGTCTTAATTAATGACATCAATTATATATTATTTACTCATTTATTCATTCATAACCATTTATTGAGCACCTATTATTTATTAATCACTGTGCTATTATGAGCTAGTGAGGAATAAAATAACATTGTTCAGAATTGCTTTTGGAATGGGATGAAAATTTAAAACAATGATAAAATGATATAAATGAAGAGAAAGAAAAAGAAAGAGGTAGAGAGAGAAACACAATAATTCTAAGTGCCATAAAAAACAAAGTAAGTTACAGACAACATTGGGAAGGAAAGTGCTACCAGATAAGGTCAGCAAGGAAAAACTCTTGAAGTAGGTAAAACATTAAATCTAATATCTAGAAGATAGTAAAGAGGCAAAAAGGATAATTATGAACATTGCTTACTCATAACTAGGTTTCATTTGTGACCATCCATATAGATTATGAACATCGTAATGCAAAACAGATGATCCATCACTAAGAATCTGCTCGGTTTCCATACACATAGTTCTGAAATGTAATCCACTAGTTCTTTTTGTGAGTTCTGGGGAGAATCAATGGAAAAATATCAATATATTATAAAGTACCCTGCATGCAAATATGTAAATCATATCTATAAATTCTTGTGGCAAAAGCATTAATCATTGTTTTAAAATAATATTGATTTTTAATCATTTGCACACTTCATCTCTGTGAATTAAAAATGAAAAAAATCTGCAACTGTAAGTGACTATAGTTACAATTGTGACTGAAAAACATGAAAAATTTTAGTGTACTCAGCAACAAAAATGTTACCAATTAACATGAATTAATAAAAACCTGAAAAAAAGGTATTCCTAAAAGTCTACTATATTTTGAGACATACTGATTAAATAGACTTTTATTAAAAATCCATTTGGAAACACAAAGCCCTGGGGGTAAGAACTGGACAAGTGCTATAACAGCACTATTTTTTGATCCACTTTTTCTCAAATAAAGATGCATTTTTTTCAGAGCTTTGCCATAACTTTAGGTGTCAACAGTTTATGAACATGAGAGTATGAGGATGAATATTGAGTGACTGGACCCCTTTTATCTGGGTCAGGGACAACCAAAGAAATGCTATAAGTATTCTCTCATTTTTTTCCTAATGAAGAAAATTTTAAAAAGAAAACTCCATAAAAGTTTATTTTTTTAATTTTAAGAATTATTGAGAATTTTCAAATCTGAGAAGATTCGCAAGAAACTCAAAGTAACAATTTTAAGCATGCTTAGTTAGGAGTATGTTCATATAAATAAAACATGTTTCTTGATTTTTCTTCTAAAAATAATGTTAAATAGTTTTGGTAATGGGTTGAGTTATGATTCAATGTATAGACAGTTAGTGGGAATTACAAATGTGAAACCTATCCCCTACATTATAAGGTATATAAACCAGATTAATAAATACCAATAACATCAAAGGTATAGCAATAATATTGTACCTGGGAAGTAAGGTGGATAATTTAACTCTTTATTTCTGCATTGATTGCTAACTGTTCCATGTACAAAACTTGATGGTTCATTCATGTCCTTAAAGAGAGAAGAGTGAATTAAAATATTTAGAACATGTATTCTCAAAGGAAATAATTCAGAGAGCCAGTAAATTAAAGAAGCATATTTGAGCACATTCACTATTCTAAGGAGCAAAAATATAAGGCATCTCAATACTAAAAGATTTAATTTATCTGTTTTGTTTTTTTTTTTTTTTACATCTCATGACCCCTTTTGTAAAACACAAAATGCCCTATATTTCTCTATAGATAGAATATTAATAAAAAGTAAATTTTCTGTTTTCTAGACATAAAATTAAATTATAATGTGTATATTCTCCCATGTCCTTCTCTCCGCTCCTGCCCTAGAGCCTTCAATCAACTGCTTTTTTCAAAAAAGCAATTTTATGTGATTTTCTAAAATCAGAAAATACAGTTTACAAACAGAATATTTATTTCATTCTTTTTACTTTTATTTTTTTTTAAAGATTTTATTTATTTATTTGACAGAGAGAAATCACAAGTAAGCAGAGAGGCAGGCAGAGAGAGAGGAGGAAGCAGGCTCCCTGCCGAGCAGAAAGCCTGATGTGGGGCTCGAACCCAGGACCTGGGATCATGACCTGAGCCGAAGGCAGTGGCTTAACCCACTGAGCCACCCAGGCGCCCCTACTTTTATTTTTTTAAGTGTAGAATTTAGTGATCCATAACTCAACTACAACACGAGTGCTCATCACAAATGCCCTCCTTAATAGTCATCACTCATTTAAACCATCCCTCTGCCCACCTGCCCTCCAGCGACCCTAAGTTTGCTCTTTGCAGTGAAGTCTTATGGTTAGCCTCTCTTTTTTCCCACATATTCATCTGTTACATTTCTTAAATTTCACATATGAGTGAAATCATATGGTATTTGTCTTTCTCTGCCTGCCTTATTTCACTTAGCATAATAGTCTCTAGTTACATTCGTGTTTTTGTCAATGGCAAGATTACATTTTTTTTCTTTGTGGCTGAGTAATATTCCATTGTGTGTGTCTATATATATAGACACACACATACCACTTTATCCATTCATCAGCCAATGCACAACTGGGCTCTTTCCATTATTTGGCTATTGTTGATAATGGTGTTATAAATATTTGAGTGCATGTATCCCTTCAAATCAGTATTTCTGTATCCTTTGGGTAAATACTTAGTAATGCAATTGCTGGATCATAAGATAGGTCTATTTTTTAACTTTTTGAGGACTCTCATACTGTTTTCCAGCGTGGGTGCACCAGTTTGAATTCCCACCAACAGTGTAATAGGGTTCCCTTTTTTCCACATCCTCACCAACACCTGTTCTTTCCTATGTTGCTAATTTTAGACATTCTGACAGGTGTGAAGTAGTATCTCATTGTGGTTTTGATTTGTTGTTTCCTGATACCAAGTGATGTTGAGCATCTTTTCATGTGTCGTTAGCCATTTGTTTGTCTCTTTGGAAAAACGTCTGTGTCTTCTGCCCATTTCTCAACAGGGTTATTTGTTTTTGGGGTGTAGAGTTTGGTAACTTTGTTATATATTTTGGATACTAGCCTTTTATCTGATGAGACATTTGCAAATATCTTCTCTCATTCCATAGGCTGCCTTTTAATTTTGTTGATTGTTTACTTTGCTGTTCAGATGCTTTTTGTCTTGATGAAGTCCCAATAGTTCATTTTTGCTATTGTTTCCCTTGCTTCAAGTAAGAAGTTGCTATGTAAAACAGGTTGCTGTCTGCATTTTCCTCTAGAATTTTGATGGCTTCCTGTCTCACATTTATGTCTTTCATCCATTTTGAATTTATTTTTGTTCATGGTGTAAGAAAGTGGTCAAGTTTCATTCTGCATTTTGCTGTCCATTTTTCACAATTTCATTTTTTGAAGACTGGCTTTTTCCATTAGATATTCTTTCTTATTTTGTCAAAGATTAGTTGATCATGTATTTGCGTGTCCATTTCTGGGTTTTCTTCTGTTTTATTGATCTAAGAGTCTGTTTTTGTGCCAGTACCATACTGTTTTGGTAACTACAGCTTTATAATAGCTTAAAGTCCAGAATTTTGATGCCACCGTCTTTGGCTCTATTTTTCAACATTCTTTTGGCTGTTTGAGGTCTTTTCTTGTTCCATATAAATTTAGGATTGTTTGTTCTAGTTCTGTGAAATACGTTGGTGTTATTTTGATAGGGATTGCTTTAAAACTGCAGATTGCTTTTGGAAGTATAGATATTTTAATATTTGTTCCTCCAATCCATGAGCAGGAAATGTCTTTTCCATTTTTTTGTGTCTTCTTCGGTTTCTTTCAAAAGTTTTCTATAGTTTTCAGAGTACCGATCTTTTATCTTTTTGGTTAGGTTTATTCCTAGGTATCTTATGGTTTTTGGTGCAATTATAAATGGGTTTGATTCCTTGATTTCTCTTTCTTCTGCTTCATTATTTGTGCACAGAAATGCAACAGATTCCTGTACCTTGTTTTCGTATCCTGTGACTTTATTGAATTCATGAATAAGTTTTAGTAATTTTTTGATGAAGTCTCTCAGGTTTTCTACATAGAGTATGAAGTCATCTGCAAAGGGTAGAAGTTTGACTCCCTCTTTGCCAGTTTGGATGCCTTTTACTTCTTTTTTATCTTACTCCTGAGGCTAGGGTTTCCAGTGCTATATTAAATAAAAGTGGTGAAAGTGGATATCACTGCTTTATTTCTGACCTTAAAGGAATAACTCTCAGTTTTTGTTCATTGGGGATGTTATTGGCTATGGATTTTTCTTATATGGTCTTTATGATGTTGAGGTATTTTACCTCTATCCCTACTTTGTTGAGGGTCTTTATCAAGAACGGATGTTATACTTTGTTAATGTTTTTTTTCCCTGCATCTCTGGGGAGAATCATATGGTTCTTATCCTTTCTTTATCAATGTGGTGTAACACATTGATTGATTTGTGAATATTGAACCACCCTTGCAACCCAAGAATATTTCCCACATGATCACGGTGGATGATTCTCTTTATCTACTATTGGATTCAATTTACTAATATTTTGTTGTGAATTTTGCATCCATGTTCATCAGGGATATTGGTCTGTAATTTTCATTTTTAGTGGGGTCTTTGTCTGGTTTTGAAATCAAGGTAATCCTCACCTCATAGAATGAGTTTGGAAGTTTTTCATCCATTTCTGTTTTTTGGAATAGCTTCAGAAGAATAGATATTCGTCTTTAAATGCTTGGTAAAATTCTCCTGGGAAGCCACCTGGCCCTGGACTCTTGTTTGTTGGGAGATTTTTGATTACTGATTCAATTTCTTTGCTGGTTATCAGTCTTTTCAAAATTTCTATTTCTTCCTGTTTCAGTTTTAATACTTTATTTCTTTCTAGGAATTTATCCATTTCTTCCAAATTGTCCAATTTGTTGACATATAATTTCTCATGTAATTATTGTCTCTTATAATTATACTTCTGTGGTATTGTTCTGTTGGTTGTTGTTTTTCCTCTCTCATTTGTGATATTACTTATTTGAGTCCTTTGTCTTTTCTTTTTAATAAGTCTGGTTTCCCAATTTTATTATTTTTTTCAAAGAACCAGCTCCTGGTTTCGTCGATCTGTTCTGTTTTTTTGTTTGTTTCTTTGTTCGTTTTTATATTATTTATTTCTGCTCTAATATTTATTATTTCCCTTCTTCTGTTGGCTTTAGGCTTTATTGTTTTTCTTTTTCTAGCTCCTGTAGGTGTAAGGTTAGGTTTATATTTGAGACTTTTTTTGCTCCTTGAAGTAGGTTTGTACTGCTATATACTTTTCCTTTTATGACCACTTTTGCTGCATCCCAAAGCTTTTAGACAATCTTCTTTTCATTTTCATTTGTTTCCATGTATTTTTTGTTTATTTCTTCTTTAATTTCCTGGTTGACCCTTCATTGTTTAGCAAGATGTTCTTTGTCCTCCCTGTATTTGTGGTCTTCCCATTTTTTTTTCCTTGTGGTTGACTTCAAGTTTCATAGTGTTGTTGTCTGAAAATATCCATGGTATGATCTTAATCTTTTTTTTTTTTTAAAGATTTTATTTATTTGACAGAGAGAGATCACAAGTAGACAGAAAGGCAGGCAGAGAGAGAGAGAGAGAGGGAAGCAGGCTCCCTGCTGAGCAGAGAGCCCGATGCGGGACTCGATCCCAGGACCCTGAGATCATGACCTGAGCCGAAGGCAGCGGCTTAACCCACTGAGCCACCCAGGCGCCCCTGATCTTAATCTTTTTGTACTTGTTGAGGCTTGCTTTGTGACCTAATATGTGATCTATTCTGGAGAACATCCCATGTGCACTTAAAAAGAATGTGTGTTCTGCTGCTTTAGAATAAAATGTTCTGAATATATCTGTTATGTTCATCTGGTCAAGGGTGTCATTCAAAACCATTTCTTTGTTGGTTTTCTGCTTAGGTGATCTGTCCATTGCTGTAAGTGGGGTGTTAAAGTCTCTTACTATTATCGTATTATTATCAATGAGTTCCTTTATGTTTGTTATTGTTTTATATATACGGATGTTCCCAAGTTGAGGGTACAAGTATTTACAGTTGTTAGATCATCTTGTTGGATGAATTGTTTTATTATGATGTAATGCCCCTCCTCATCTCTTCTTACAGTCTTTGATTTATAGTTTAGTTTGTCTGATATAAGTATGGCTACTCTGGTTTTCTTCTTATGCTCATTTTCATAATAAATATTTCTTCATCCCCTCACTTTCAATCTGCAGATGTCTTTAATTCTAAAATCCAGCTAGCATATAGATGGGTCTTGTTTTGTTTGTTTGTTTGTTTTAATATTTTATTTATTTATTTGACAGACAGAGATCACAAGTAGGCAGAGAGACAGGCAGAGAGGGAGAGGGAAAAGCAGGCTCCCTGCCAAGCAGGAAGCCCAATGCAGGGCTCTATCCCCGGACCCTGGGATCATGACCTGAGCTGAAGGCAGAGTCTCAACCCACTGAGCCCCCCAGGTTTCACTGGGTCTTGTTTTTTTTTTTGGGGGGGGGTCTTGTTTTTTATTCATTTTGACACCCAATGTCTTTTGATTGGAGCACTTAGTCCAATTACAGAGTAATTACTGATAGATGTGAATTTAGTGCAATTTTATTACTTGTTTCATCATTGTTTCTGGAGATTTTTCTCAGGACCTCTCTAGTCTTTGTTGCTTTTCATCTTTCCCATTCAAACCCCCTTTGATATTTCTTACAGGGCTGATTTAGTGGTCACAAACTCCTCTAATTTTTGTTTGGGAAACTCTTTATCTCTCTTTCTATTCTGAATGACAGTCTTGCTGGATAGAGTATTTTCAGGGGCAGATTTTTCCCATTCAGCACATTGAATATATCATACCACTCTTTTCTGGCCTGACTAGTTTCTGTGGGTAGATTTGTTGCAAACCTTATTTGTCTTCCCTTGTAGGTTAAGGACTCTTTTTTCTCTTGCTGCTTTCAAGATTCTTTCCTTATCTGTGTATTTTGCAAATTTTACTATGCTATGTCTTGGCGCTAGCTGGTTTTTGTTGATTTTGATGGGAATTATCTATGCCTCCTGGAATTTAGAAGTCTTTTTGCTTCATAAATTAGAGAAGTTTTCAGCTATAATTTCCATAAATAAACCTGCCTCCTTTTTTTTCTTCTTCTGTGACTCCTATGATACAAATGTTATTATATACCATAGAGTCACTGAGTTCCCTAAGTCTACTTTCATGATCCAATACTTTTCTTTCCCTCTTCTTTTCAGCTTCATTATTTTTCATAATATTATATTCCATATCACTTATTCATTCCTCTGTTTCTTCCATCTTGTGGTCATTACATCCAGTTGGTTTTGAATCTCAGTTATTGCATTTTTAATTTCAGCCTGATTGGTTTTTAGCTCTTTTATCTCTGAGGTATAGTTGTCCCTGATGTCTTTTATTCTTTTCTCAAGCCCAGCTAGTATCCTTTTATTGTTGCTTTAAATTCTGGATTAGACATATTATTTGTATGTTTTGATTAGACCCCTGGCCCTAAGCCTTTGTTGTTCTTTCTTTTTGGGATGAATTTCTCCATTTTGTCATTTTGTCTAGCTTTCTGTCTTATTCTGTGTTTTATGATAGTCTGTTATGTTTCCTGTTCCTGAGAATAACAGATTTATGAAAAAGAAATCATATAATGTCCAGGGTCTTGTGTTCAGGAAGTTTCTCTGGTGTATGCTGCATACACTTTGCTGCTGTGTTATGACTGCTCTATCCCTCAAGTCAGTTCTCTGTGGAGTTTTTCCTTGCCTGCAGTGGGGAATGTTTAGACCTTGGCCAGAGTGTGGTGAGTTTTAACTAGGTGAGATTTGATCTGCTTGTAAAAAGAGACCTGATGGTATTTCCATTAGAACTGAAACTTTACAGAACTCTATGGTCAATAGACATGATGCAGGCAGGGGTTTGTGCTGGTCTTCTGGGGGAGGGGCCCACTGCATTGGTCCTTAGGCAAACTTGCCCAAGAAAAGCAGTACCAGTGGAATGCAGAGAGGATAGAACTTGGTGTAAGCAATGTAAGCAGTCATAGTTGGCGCTGTGCTATTTACTGAGGTTAGTTTATGCTGAGGGGCAGGGCAGGGAATTAGCACCAGCCAACTCCTTTGTCCCTAGAGAGGGGAGTTCTGCTCCCCTCTGCTGTCAGGGAGACCCTCTTGGAAGAGCGAATAATTTCTCCTCATGCGTTCTAAGCATTTTTTAAATTGTTGTTTCCATACTATCTGTGTCTGGGTTCTTGCCTGCCTGGAGAAGCACAGCGCACTTTGTGCTCTATTGCAGCCTGGATGACCGACTTTTAAAACTCCAAACTTTAGGGTCCTGTTGTGGTGGGTACCTACGCTAGTCTTCTCAGGGATGGTCTCAAAGGGCTGGGGTCAATGCAAGTTTAACCCAGAAGGGCAGAAGCAGGAGCATGGGATTTGGAGCTAAACATACTAAACAGCCAGTGTCTGGGCTGGCCACACTTAACAGGTATCCCTGTGCTACATTGAGGGGCACGAGGGTAAATGGTGCCTGCCAGCCCTTATGTCCTCAGAGAGGCAATATCACCCTTCTCAAATGTGTTCCAAGAAGAAGGAACAGCCTCTCCCAGTGGATCTTAGGCAATCCTGAGATCTCACCATCTGCCTCACGGTTATCTGCCTGACTTTTCTCCAGGGACAGGTCAGCACTCTTAGGATTCTATCCCAGACATACTGTGGACCTCTAAAACTCCAGTCTTTGAGCCCTGCTGGTTGCAAAAACTCATGGAAATCAAACCTTCTAATTTTTCTGGCCAATGGCTTTGGGAAAGTGTTCTTGTGTGATCCTGTATGCTCCTTTCTGTTTTGTCTCTCTCAGAAACCATAGCTCCCTCCCATCAACAGCACCTGTGATTGTTTCTCCCCCAAACCACATCTCTGCACCTCCTACCTTCCACAATGTAGCCTCTTCTCTACCTCTAGTTGTACAGTTTGTTCTGTCAGTCCTCAGATCAATTTCTTGGGTATTCAGAATGATTTGATATCTATCAAGTTGTGTTTGAAGGATGAGGCAAGCCTAAAGTCCTCCCAATATGCCACCATTTTAGCATCTCTCCCTCTTACTACCAACATTTTAAAGTTACATCTAAAATTAGGAGATTGTTTGAAAAGTAATTTGCTACGTTCATAAGAGATTATGATTTCTTGTACTAATGACTGACAGTTACATGAGATTCATTCCTACATTGAATAAAAATAAAATAAATGTTTATAAGCATTTATAAATAGTTATAAAGAGATGTTTTTTTGGTTCCCTGGTGAAGCTGAAACTTCAGAAAATAGCAGCTGTATATATAAAATGAATTGCTATCACTGTATTTTATAGTTCTATGAATATGGAAAGGCCTTTCCTTTCTATAGAAAAACGAGTGGGATATTTAAAAAAAATACTTTGTTGGAATTATTAGAATCTAGCAAGAATTCTGCATAATAACTACATAATAAATAAATCAATAATAACTTAAAATATATATTGCTTTACATTTACTTACAATCCACAAACCATCAAACCTCATCTGGTTATTGTAGAAATCTATAATTTCTCTTGCCCACCACTCTGCTGTGGCATTCCTGAAAAAGTCTGGAAAAGCTACATGAGCTCTGGAGGCCTGTAAAAACATGTAGAAAGTCAGAAGAGAGACCATGCATGTCTAAGACATTTACCTTTCAGATTCACAAGCTGTGCACAGGTGATAATGAAGGCAACCTGATCCCAAATTTAATTGCATGCATTTTTATTATGTTTCTCTAACCAAAACAATGAAGAGTAAAAAATTTAAAAAAAATAAAGAAAGAAAGAAAGAGAGAGAGAGAAATATACATGGAGACAGAAGGGAGAAGCCTTGGGGTCCTTACAGATTGTCAAAAAAAAAAAAAAAAAACAGGTTCACAAAACACAGATATATATTTTCTGTGCTTCTTAGACTAGTAGGGAATTTTTTTCCTTTGTATCCTGAGAGTCCTCTAATGTAGATTTACTTTTGTGGAGCATGATAGGAAAGGAAAAGGCCTTGGTTTAGTCTGTTTAATTGGATTAAAAAAATTGTTTATCCAGCTTTCTGCCCTTCCAGGATCACTATATTCCTTTACCACCCCAACCATTTGCCTTTCTCTCTCACACCTAGCCCTTCCCACCTCAGCAGAGAAGAAATTATTTACTTCTTTCCTTACCAAAAAATTCTTTACTTGTCAGCCTAGCCTACCTGTACATATTCTGAGATCAAATTCTGTGTGCTAACAAATGATTGACCTTCTGTAAATAAATAAATTGTCTGAAAAATATGGCATCACTTGCATGCTTTCCTATCATACTTTAAGTCTGTGTAATAACTTCCAGAATAGTCTTACCAGTGTATAGAGAAAATGAAAAGGTTAGGGAACATAGGGATTTACAAAACACATATGGTACTGGCACGAAAAGACCCATAGATCAATGGAATGGAATAGAGAACCTGGAAATGGACCTTCAATTCTATAGTTAACTAATCTTTGGCAAAGCAGGAAATAATATCCAATGGGGTCAGGGGGAAATAGTCTTTTCAACTAATGGTGTGGGGAAAATTGTACAGTCACTTGCAGAAGAATGAATCTGGACTACTTTCTCACACCATACACAAAAAATAAATTTAAAATAGATGAAAGACCTAAATGTGAAACTAGAATCCATCAAAAATCCTGGAGGAGAACACAAGCACAGCACCTTCTTGCTAGGCATATCTCCAAAGGCAAGAGAAACAAAAGCAAAAATGAACTATTGAGACTTCATCAAGATTAAAAAGCTTTTGCACAGCAAAGGAAACAGTCAACAAAATAAAAGGCAACCTATGGAATGGGAGAAGATATTTGCAAATGTCTCACCAGATAAAGAGCTAGTGTCCAAAATATATAAAGAACTTACCAAACTCAGCACCCCAAAAACCAAAAAACCAGTCAAGAAATAGCCAGAATACATGAACAGACATTTCTCCAAAGAAGACATACAAGTGACCAACAGATACATGAAAAGATTTTCAACATCACTTGGTATGAGGAACTACAAATCAAAACCACAATGAGATATCACTTCACCCTAGTCAGAATGGCTAAGATTAACAAGTTAGGAAACAACAGATGTTGTCAAGGATGCAGAGAAAAGGGAGCCCTCTTACATTGTTGTTGGGAATGCAAACTGGCGCAGCCACTCTGAAAACAGTATGGAGGTTCCTTAAAAAACTGAAACTAGAACAACCATATGACCCACCAATTGCACTACATGGTATTTATCCAAAGGGTACAAACACAGTGATTCAAGGGGACACATGTACCCAAACATTTATAACAGCAATCTCCACAATTACCAGAATATGGAAAGAGCCCAAATGTTCATTGAAAATGAATGGATAAAGAAGAGATGATGTACATATACAATGGAATATTCCTCAGATATCAGAAAGAATGAAATCTTGCCATTTCCAATGACATGGATAGAACTTGAAAACTTAAAAACTCCCAACAAATTAGGAATTAAGAAATACCTCAACATAATAAAGATGATATATTAAACACCCCAGCTAATATCATGCTCATTCAGAAAAAAAAAAACCTGTTTCTCTCTCTCTATCCCACACACATGTACATACACATACACTGTTAGAATTAATAAATTAAATAAATTTATGGAATGTAAAATCAATATGCAAATATCAGTTGCATTTTTATACACTAACAAGGAACTATCAGAAAAGTAAATTAGGAAAATAATCCAATTCACAACAGCAACCCAGATAATAAAGTACTTTGGAATAAAAGTAAGGAGGTGGAAGACTTGTACACTGGAAACTACAAAACTTTGCTGAAAGATATTGAAGAAGATACAGACAAATAGAAAGGCATTCCACGTTCATGGATTGGAAGAATTAGTATTGTGAAAATGTCTTAACTACCCAAAGCAATCTGTAGATTTAATGCAACCTCTATCAAAACCCCAATTCCATCTTTTACAGAAATATAAAAACAATTCTACAATTCATTTGGAATTACAAAGACCTTGAATAGCCAAAATCATCTTGAAAAAGTAGAGCAAAATTCGAGGAATCACACATCCTGATTTCAAAATATACTCCAAAGCCACAGTAACAAAAACAGTATGATACCAGCACAAAACACACATAGACTAATGGTGCCAAATAGAGAACATATAAATCAATCCATACATATATAGTCAACTGATCATTGACAAGGGTGCCAAAAATACACAATGGATAAAGGATAGTGTCTTCAACAAATGGTACTGGAAAAACAATATACATATGCAGAAGAATGAAATTGGACCCTTATCTTACATCATAACACAAAAATCAACTCAAAATGGAGTAAAGTCTTAAAGGTAACACATGAAATTGAAAAAACTTCTTGGAGAAACCAAAGGGAAAAAGCTTCATGACATTGGTCTTGGCAAAGATTTTATAAATATGACACCAAAAACACAGCCAACAAAAGCAAAAGTAAGCAGGTGAAGAAACAAAAAAGTTTCTTCACAGCAAAGGAAACAAGCAACAAAGAGAAAGGTAATCCACAGAATAAGAGAAAATATTTAAACACCATATATCAGATTATGTGTGAATCTCCAAAGTATATTAAAAAGTCTTACAACTCAATAGAAAGAAAGGAAGAAAGAAAGAAAGAAAGAAAGAAAGAAAGAAAGAAAGAAAGAAAGAAAGGACCCTAATAACATGCTTAAAATATAGGCTGAGTCTTGATAGACATTTCTCTGGAGAATGCATACAGATAGCCAACAAGTAGATGAAAAGATGCCTATATTCACTTATCTTCAGGGAAATGCAAAAAACACAATGAGATATCACTTCACACCTGTTAGGATGGTTATTATCCAAAAACAAAGACAAAAAGTTATGGAAAGGATATGGAGAAATTGGAATCCTTTTTCACGGTTGGTGAGAATGTGAAAGGGTGCAGCCACCTAGGAAAACTGCATAGATATTCCTCAAACAGTTAAAAATAGAAGTACCATATGATTTAAATATGGTCTGGTATAGAGAATTTAAAAATAAGCCATCAGTTTTTTGAAGAAAATACTCAAATTGAATTATTGGTCAAAGTGATCATTAAATCCAAGTGCTGAATTTCTTTGTTATGTAATCAGTCAATGTAAACTTACATTAACAGCTTCATCTTCTGTTAGACTTTCATCTATTGTTATATTGGGCAAATCTGGCCAAACCTACAGAGAAAGAAAAAATAGGAAAATCGTTGAAAATAATTTCAGTATAGTATGACTATGTTGTAAATAAAGTATAGTAGGGTTCTTAGGGTTCTAGAGGCATATTATTATTATATCTTGAGATCCCCAGACCAGTAATTTTTTCAATTTTTTTTTCAGTTTGTGTTTTGGTAAATGTAACATTTGCAAACCATTCTCATATTTCATATTAATTTCCTCTTTAATATGCCAAATATTAGTAGTAGGTAGTGATATTAAAACCAATGTATGTAACCAGGAGTTCTACTCAGAAATAATATGAAGGGGGCACCTACGTGGCTCAGTTGGTTAAGCAACTGCTTTTGGCTCAGGTCATGATCCTGGAGTTCTGGGATCGAGTATCGTATCAGAGTCCCAGCTTTGTGGGGAGTCTGCTTCTCCCTCTAACCTTCTTCCCTCTCATGCTCTCTCTCTCCCTCTCTCTCTCTCTCTCTCAAATAAATAAATAAAAGCTTTAAAAAAAAGAATATGAAGACACATACTAAATTTAATTTCATGTGGTATATTAAAACTATTTCTATAATTATTCCAGCATTAAAATCTGAAAACAATAAATATTTTTATTTAAAAGGAATTGAAGATCTGAGTTGGATGATGCCATGCTAAGGCAAACATCTTCTTTGTTTTCTCAATTAGTACTAAATACTCCTCTCTGTCTCTCCATATCCTCATCCCTATCCCTGCTTTCCCACCTACTAATGTTTTCCTCTACTCAACCACACAAACACACAACTTGAGACCAAATTCAATCATGCAGAAAGCTCTGAGAATTTGAATCTATGTTGTAAAGCCTACATAGTTTCATGTAAAAAAAAATGTACTTAATTCCTACAAGAGATTAGTTGTGGATGGGGAATAGTTCACTAAAGGAATGGAAAAGAAGATAGAAATCTGAGAAAATGTATAGACATTTAGAATGAGAAGGTAATACAAATGAAGGAAAAAAAAAAAAACCTTTCTATGGTCAATATGCCATACTCTATACTTTCATGTTTCTTAAAATGTTATGATTTGTCATTAAGTTATCATAGGATTTTTCTATTTTATGTTAATTTTTAGTTTTGAAATATTTTGACTCACAGAAAAGCTACAAACATTATACCTAGAGGTTTTTTTTTATATCCTTTATTCTGTAACATTAACAAATTTATAACCTCTTTAGAATCATCAAAACCAAGAAATAGGCATTGATACAATATTTAAGTAATCTAGAGGCCATGTGTGAATTTTACCACTGTTATCACTAATATGCTATTTTGGGTCCAAGAAGAAAAAAGGATTCTATATTATATTTCATCATGTCTCCCACAAAGGAATTCTGTTTTGTTTTTCATTCTAGTTAAGACTATTGGATTTTTAGTTTGTTCTTTTATAAGTAAGCCAAATCAGGATTTTTCTATAATACGTCAATATAACCAGGTCTGAATATTGTTGTTTAAATGAAATACAATAAATTATAATCCTTGTTCAAGTCAGGAATATAAGTATGGCTCTTAAAAATTGTCTTTTTAATTTTAATTTTATTTTTTTAAGATTTTATTTATTTATTTGACAGAGAGAGAGAGATCACAAGTAGGCAGAGAGGCAGGCAGAGAGAGACAGAGGAGGGAAGCAGGCTCCCCGCTGAGCAGAGAGCCCAATGCGGGGCTCGATCCCAGGACCCTGAGATCATGACCTGAGCCGAAGGCAGAGGCTTAACCCACTGAGCCACCCAGGTGCCCCTAAAAATTGTCTTTTTTATTAATGAAAGAAGTACAAATATTTAAATGACTTGCAGTGTAGAATAATGAACAACCATCTTATTAATCTTAATTTTATAATACACAAAAGAACACTGAAAAGAAATGTAAAAAGTAAATTAAAATTTTAAAAAATGCAAAAAAAATTACATATTGAAAAAATATATGTATCAGCTTTCCCTGTTCTATAATACACAAAGACATTCTAATAAATGCAATTTAAAAATTTAAAATGAAACAAATAGTAAACAAACATACAAATACATAAATTCTGTTTCTAATAATTTAAGTTGAAATCAAATTATATATTTTATTAGGTATTCAATCATTACATTTCTTTATTCTATATCTCTCCTTCTGAATATGTCTTTAAGTCTTATTTTTACTCAATAGAAACTTTTAGTGAAGTAACATTCTATACTTATTTTATTTCAAGATATCAGTTCAGTACCTTTGCCCAACAAATATCACTGGTATTAGGCCATTTGACAAAAACATCTTTCTCCATTCCTCTTTCAAATGCAGGATAAGGCTTTGTTTCATTTCCTGAAATTGCTGGATCCTAAAATTAAAATGAAATATACACCAGGTAACTCTGGAGTAAAAGTATGACCACTTAGGTCACAGTTATGAAACAAAATTTTCTATGACTACATTATCATTTTACTGTGCTCTCACACAGACTGGCAAATAGACTGACAGTATAAATTTCAGTGTTCTAGCTAGAGTGTCCTCTAAATTCCTTGGAAGGAAATTTTAAGAACTTCCAAAAATGTACTGGCTGTGATTTCAAGAGAGATTACTAACATTTTTTTGTTTGGTTTTTATTTCTCCCAGTGGGATTACTGGCTGCCTAGCTTGCTTCCTTTAATGTATTGATAAAATATTCTCCCCAGTGAATCACTAACCTGAAGTCAAATTTTTAAACATGACAAGCGTAAGAAGCAATCCCATAGAATGATTTGAGAATTGTATAGAAATGGAAAATCCATCATAACTTCGTGATAGCTTCTATAAATTGAGGTTAGTTTGTAGCTTCAGTGATTATTAGAAGACAGTTTGTCTTCGACTTCCAGATTCAGTCTTAGATCTCTAAGGATATATCAAACTGTAAAAGTAGCTTGGTAGCAGCCCATGTGAATAAAAGTCTTAAAGGAAGAAAGTTTTAGATTTAGGAAGAATTGAAAGTCATAGTCTTCCTATTTTGAAACACCTCCCTCCCACTTCATTCTAGGAGAGAAATTTTAATGAAATCAAGATAATAAGACTCAGATAAAATATAAAATATAAATACCGACCAGGATAATAATGTATCTCATTCCTTCCTGTCTTATTTTGTCAACAAACTGAGGAAGGTCACGGAAGTTTTCATCAATTGTAAAGTCTAGTTGCCTTTCCATGTAATCAATGTCTGTATATTGAACATCCTGAAAGATATAAAGATTGTGGCAGCGGGGTAAGAATCACAGGGGTCAGTGCATCTCATTCTGTCATCGTATAAAAGTAATAGCAATATGAAAGTTTAAATGCCTCTTCACTTAATCCTAAAGAGAATTAATCAAGTAACACAATGTTCAACAAATAAAACTAGTATATAAAGATCCAAAATAGTCTATAAGCAAGTTAATACAAATGTTCTGTTCGCTAAGAGTTCACTTAACAATTTTGATTTCTAAAAAAAAAAAAAAAAATTTTGATTTCTAAAAATTCTTTCAGATCAATATCTTTTGTTATGTAATTCCCAAAGGAAATAGGAAGACACAGGAGTAAAGGATTTGTGAGGCTATGAAATTATGTTAAATGCAATTTGGAATGTTGTACAATATATACAGAAATAGCTGTTTTTCTATTTCGGGAAACATAAAGCCAATGGGAATAATTTCAGATAACTCTAATATTGCCAAAAAGGAAAAAAGAATTATTGGTAAATCCATCAATTAAAAGATTCTTTTATTGGGACGCCTGGGTGGCTTAGTTGTTTAAGCGTCTCAGGTCATGATCCCACAGTCCTGGGATCGAGTCCCACATCAGGCTCCTTGCATAGCAGGGAGCCTACTTCTCCCTCTGCCTCTGCTGCCACTCTGCCTGCCTGTGCTCTCTCTCTGTCTCTCTCTCTCTGACAAATAAATAAATAAAATCTTTAAAAAAAAAAGATTAATTAAAAAAGATTCTTTTATTATCTACCAAAGTCTTTTTAGAATTAGAAACCAAGCTTAAATAACCAAACTATTGCTTAAAGTATTTACAAATATGTTTAATAAATGTATGACATTTACAAATATGTTTAAACTAATAAATGTTCGACTTTTCATGACATTGTTTAGATCTATATAACATATTTTTAAATTATTTTCTTTAATAGACAGTAACTCAATTTCTTCTTCTAGGTGTTATAAAAAGGACGGCTGATATAACGGACCTAATAACCTCCCTTTTTATAAAAAACAACACCCTTTTTTATAAAAAAATCACTTATATATTTCTGTATCATCTATTTATAGAATTAATTTCCTTATAATAATGTATTAAAAAATCACATACTTGATTCTACTACATGTACCAATGTCTTATAATGAGGCCCTTCTCTTTCTTCTTAGAATGAGTTCTTATATACCAAGTATTCTGGAATTCACTGTTTTAAGTACTCCTAGAATGACCCCTGGGATTCCTGAATCTTGTTAAAAAATGAAATCACAGGGATGATTATTTCTGGATACTCAGTAATATTTAGTTTCCTGAATATTGCAGGAAGAGGATCAAGTGCTCCAATTCTGTGTTCCAACATTACTACTATCACCTATTTCAGGGCAAAAATCACTAAGTTTCATATTTAATTTCTTCTCTGTAATTTGTCACTTCAGTTGATGAAGTAGGTTTCTGTGGACTCTAATTCTCATATTAAAAAATATGGGAAATACATCTGATTACTTAAGCAACCCAAAGTTTAGGAGAGAAAAACAAGTGCATAGTGAGTTGTTTAGTACAACTCGGGGCCATGGAACCAGAGAGAAAGGAGAAAAAGGAATGGTATTATCCCTTTTCCTTCATCTAATAAAGACACTTTATAAAAATCTCATAACCATGTCATTAGGTGCTACTAATAAAAACAAAGAATTATTGCCAAATGACTAATTTTAAAGTATGCATACTTATTTCATTTTGCTTTTATAGATAAAACATTTAACACTGTTTTTAAAATGGATATACATACATAGGGGATCTGAGCAGCCACCATATCATTATATACTTGCTCAACTTCTGAAGTATTTCTGTACCCATAACGACATAATTGGAATCCCAAAGCCCAGTAAGGTGGCATGACAGGTCGACCAATTACCTTTGGGGGGAAAAAAAAAAGTTATTTGTGAACTAAGAGAGTTACTTTATATCACAAAGAAAACTTAAAAAAAAAGTACAGTCATACTTCATGGTATTGTTGTGTTGCAATTTCTGGAGTTGGGCCCAAAAACATATAAAAGTCCAAGATTCCTCCAATTATACGGTAAGTCAGAGCAGGAGTTGGCTGAAATGTAACATCTGGAAATCCAAAATATGATTACATTTTTATCTATGTATTAGTTTACTGAAGAGTAATATAAAATACAAGAAATTCAACAAATGACTGTTTTACCCATTGCATTGCTGTTAAGTAAGAGAACTCCATGAGCGTAGCCTTCATCTTCCAGAGCCATGTAATAGGGATGAAATCCGTAGGAATTAAGTTTATGCTAAAATAAAAAATTAAATATAATTCATATTTAAGTAATAATAGCATAATATTTAAACAATAATAGCATATGAATTTTGTGAAGGTAATATTCAAATGCATTGTAAGATTGAGGCTATATGAATTTAAAGGTTCCTTCTTTAAAGGAACAGAACTATGCTTAAATTAAGCATAGTTTTAATGCTTAAAACTATGCTTAAAAGTTTTAAAACTTTGCTTAAAGTTTTAAACTATGCTTAAATTAAAATATTTCTCCTTTAGAAAAAAATTTCTTTATTATTTGAACCATCACTGCTTTAGAGGATACAAATGAATGTACAAATTTGTAACACCCACAAATTCTGTCATATTAACTGATGTAAAAAACCATTGGTATTGGTGTAGTTGGATTTCTTTCTACAAGTGTATCTTAATTCATTTATAAATTGGCACTTCTTTTTCAATAAAAAAAGTCCTAGAAATGTTGAAAATATTCAAACCTCTTGAGATCTTATATGGTAATACCTAAGTTTATATAATATTATATGATAATATTTTAAATGATATCTTGTTTACACAATAGTTTATAAACATTTAATTTCATTTTCAACTAGATCTTTTCATTTTTTGGAATAAAAAACCTATACTCAAGTTCATGAAAATGACTTCTCAAAAGTCACAAAACTTTTAAGTTGATGACCCCTAATCAAACTGACAATTTTAGGGGCACCTGTGTGACTCAGTCTGTTAAACCTCTCACTCTTGATTTTGGCTCAATCTCAGGGCCTGAGATAGAGCCCCGTATCAGGCTCTGTCCTGAGGGTGGAGCCTGCTTGGGGTTCTTTCTCTACCTCTCACTCTGCCCCACCTCCTCCCCACTCTTGCTTGTGTTGTCTCTAAAAAAACAACACACACATACACACACACAAAACTGACCTCTTTGACTCACACTGTATGTCAGTATTTGATCAGCATGTGGAAGAAGATTTATATTTTGAGTCAAGAATTATATTAACCTAATAATGTCAATACATTGTTGCATAGTTTTAAAGAAATACATTTTGTAAAACACTTTCAAGTCGATACAAATGAAAAGCAGACTTCATAATCCAAGTTTGAACAATTATGATACAAATAAAAGTTGTTTGAGCACCTAACAATAAAAAGTCATTGCAATAGTATATACATTTATAATCTTATACTGAATATATCCTTTAGATATAAGTCATGTGTAAAAAATCAAAATGAATTACTATTTTATTAAAATGTGTTTTTACATGATATACTAGGAATAATTATAATTAATATTAGTTGTGCAATGATTTATTCATGAAATGTACTCCATTAATAAGACAAAACATTGGGAAAAGTGATATAAGCATATAAAAACGTTTCTAAAGATGTATTTAGCTGTATGGCCTCATAAAAATGCACACCTGTAGCTGGGTATCATAAAGGAAAAATTTAGCATCAAATCAATATCAAAGAAGCAAAATTTTTTTTTTTCAAGGAGAACCCTGGTCAATTATTTCTAAAAGCTGTGAATAAAAGTAGATTTGGCAGGGGATTCTGAATCTGAATATTTGATTTATCACTGTAATCAAGGATGTTATCCATCCAATCTTCTGCTTTCACCTGTAATTTAAGATAGCTTTTTGTTTGCTTTTTAGAAAATCACTATTACAGGTCTAGGGCCCTTTGTCATTATTACTTCAGTACTCAAGTTTAGACCTACAGAAAAGTGGCCGAGATCCTAATCATGGTCTTAGTTGACTCACGGAGTAGTCAAATATTGATACCTACACCAGGGGGTTGGTCTCTTGTAAACATTCCCCAAGTATGCCAGTTCAGGTCTCTCTTAAATGCTGTATGTTCCACTTCCCCAAAACCATATATATATTCTGATGGCAGGCGAGTAGATATTTGAATAAACTGGTTATTAAAAGCAAATCCAGGCAGGTGAGAATCCCAACTGAAAAGAAAAGAAAACAATTCTAATAAATACAAAGTATTACCACAAATACTAATGGTAATTCTTTCTTAGGTGCTCTGAAAACCAGTAATATTTTTCTCTATGTACCTATTGTACTCAAATACCAAATGAAAATAATATCCCAATACATTTTTCTTTTGACTAAGTTAAAGAGTATCTAAAATGTGTTTCATTTATTTGGCATTATTAGTAAAATAAATTATAGATGAATATGATTATGGTTTATCTTTAGATATATATTGCTTTTTTAAAATAAAATTAATATGAAGTTATAAATAATATTGGCCTAGAAGTAAAATATGTCCCAGAAACAGAAAGTCCTCTGTTTTCCTGTTCCCTTGAGATAATCACGGTAAACTTTTTCTACATATGGATTAAGATGAAATCAGTATCAAAATAAACTATAAGGCATGGTGGATTTTTTTTTTTTAAGATTTTATTTATTTGACACAGAGAGAGAGTGATAGAGAGCACAAACATGAGGAATGGCAGGCAGAGGGAGAAGCAGACTCCCCACAGAGCAAGAAGCCCACTGCCCGATGCCATCCCAGGACCCTGGGATCATGACCTCAGCCAAAGGCAGATGCTTAACAGACTGAGCCACCCAGGTGTCCCATGATGAATATTTTAATTGCAAGCTCTCCCTAATTACTACTCCCAATCTTTTCTTCCTTTATTTTGTATTTATAAAAATGGGTGTTTTAAAATAAATCCTGAAGTAATGTGTTACAGAGAATGTATTGTATTTCTAGTCATTTGCAAGAATACAAAAGAGGAAGAAAAGAAATTGAAGTTGGAAGAAAAAAGAAACATACGAATTACAAAGAATTTAGGATGTATTCAGATTTTTATCTTAAGGATTTTGGAGAAGTATTTACGAAAAATAATGCTTTCCAAATAAAAATAAATAATGCCACTGCACCAGAATTTTTTTACAAAATGACTTCACTTCTTATTCTCCCAAACAAAAATATTATCATAACAAAATTTTTAAAGCAATATAGACATAATTTTCTTAATTATTTGTATCCATCCTGACAATACCTGAAAATATCCTGACAACATCTTCTAAAAAGTCTCATGGTAAGCTGAAATTACATGAAAGTATCTTTTAATATACTACAGTTTGTCTACAAAGCTCTACTGCTTACTAAAACAAAAATAATTTTTTTTAAGATTTTATTTATTTATTTGACAGAGAGAGATCACAAGTAGATGGAGAGGCAGGCAGAGAGAGAGAGAGAGAGGGAAGCAGGCTCCCTGCTGAGCAGAGAGCCCGATGCGGGCCTCGATCCCAGGACCCTGAGATCATGACCTGAGCCGAAGGCAGCGGCTTAACCCACTGAGACACCCAGGTGCCCCAAAAATAATTTTTTATATGTTTATTCATTGTAACATAAAAATACTGAGAGGTGTATGTGTATCAATTACCTTTCATCATTACCTGGCAGAGATAGTATTAACTTTATCAGATTTCAGAACTAATAAATTTCAATTTCAATTAATTTCTAATTAAATATTTACATAACATATTTCCAACTACTTTTTTTTGCTAATAGACTTTTCAAGAGGAGTCTTGGTTTTAGTTCTCAACTTGATTAGAAGAAAGAGCGTGATAATAATGAAATCAATCACATCCAAGATGAAGATGAAATTTTACTAATCCTTAGTGATAGTCCCATGAGTATGATAATTGTTCAGTTTTAAAATGTTAAAACAGGTCAAGTTATTTAATAAAATTAAAACATTTTTAGTGTGATGGCTAATACTCTAGCACAGTGAAAATAATCTAACTTGCCCTCTAACTTAAAATCAAAATATTCCTCATATCAAATAATTCAATGACTTACATAACTTTTCCTGTACTTCTCCTTCGAATCTGGATGCCAAAAGGATTTTCTTTGATTTCAACATCATAAAGTCTGTTTTCATAAGTACTTGTTGGTGTGGTTGGAATGTTTAAAGGTACTGGAACTTCATATCTCTTATTTTGGGGATCATAAATCTATTGCAGAAAAATAATGAAAATAAAAACCTTTCTCTCTTATTCTCTCTTATTGCTGAAATATCATGTAAATAATCATTAAATAATTTAAGTAATTGATCAGACAAGAATATTATAATTCTTGTTTATATAATTCTCAATTCTGTATCCATGGCTCATATATCTATATAGAAATCCACATACACATGTAATGAGATCAAGTTATGAATTATATTTTATCATTTTTGTCATCAATTTTTCCATACAAAAGAAATCTTCAAAAAAATTTTGGAGCTAAATGTTCTCATATATAGATACACAAAATTATTTACCACTTCATTGTTAGACTCAGAAGTTGTTTCAGTATTTTTTATCACATTTATGATCCTACAATGAATGTGAATGGTTATTTATGTTTATTCATTTCTTTATTTTTTAAATACATTTCTTAGAAGTGATAGGTCACAAAAAGTGTACTAAAATGTGTAGGGTCCTTGATATCTATTTTCCATAAATAGTTTACTAATTAATGTTCTTACCAAAATGTATATCCTACTACTATTTTATGTTAAACTAAAAGCATTTATTTTTCTAACTGTCATGTATTTCTGTGCTGATAAGGATGAACCTTTTTCTACATGATATTCAACATTTTGGTTTCCCATTTTTAAAATTTTCTTTTTGTTCCTTTTATTTTCAATTAATATAAGTATTTTAATATTTTTATCTCTAATTTTTATGTCTTCTGTTAAATGTTTGCTTATGGAGACTTACTATTTTTCTTGGTTGTGTAAATTGAAATTTCTTGCTTTTTGTCATGTATGTGGCAAATACTTAACCATTTTTTGCTTTTCTGATAATTGTTTATAGTGTTTGTTGATGTTGAAATATGTTAAATTTTCATGTAAGAAAATATATAGATTTTCATCTGTGGGGTTTATACCGTCGTATCTATGGTTTGAAAGGTTTTTACTAGGCAGATATAAGACAAAAATGTATCTAATTTTTTTTTTTCTGGGCTTATGTTTGATTGATATTGTATATATACAAGTACATCTTTTACACACACACACACACACATATTTTTTGTCATCTTTTTTCAATAAACTGTCAGGTATTTCTGGATGCAGTTTCATACTGTTTCAATTGCATAAGTTTTATCATCTCTTCTTTTCATGAATTTTAATTATTGCCATAGCCAAATGTTTACTTCTCCAGATGAACTTAAAGAAAATGAATTAACTTTAAAAGAGTTAGACTTACTTAAGATTTTTTTAATTTGCTTATTTTTTAATATACTTATTTAAAATCTACCAACACTTTTCTGGGGGGCTTCTGGGTAGCACATTTGCCTGGGTGTCTGACTCGGTTTGGGCTCAGGTCAGCGGAGACCTCAGGGTCCTAAGATCAACCCTGCATCTGGCTTCCCACTCAGCAGGACATCTGTTCAAGACTTTCTCTCCCTCTGCCCCCCTCCTTGACCTCACTCAATAGGCTCTCTCTCAGATAAATAAATAAATCTTAAAGAAACAAAACAAAAACTGTCAACATTTTTTAAGCCTTTTCTTATAAACAGTCAACTTGCTCCTATGATTTTTGATATTTTTGTTGTTTCTTTGATTGTTTTTCTCTCTAGATTTTGATAATGGGATTTGCCTCCATTTCTATTTTTAAATGGTGAATGATAACATATATTTTTTGGATATTATTTTACATCCAGTCATTTTTCTAATCTTCTTATCATTTTTAATAGTTTTTGTAGTGGATTCCCTTGGAGCTCTTAAGTAAAATGAGAACAAACTGTTGCCAGAGGGGAGGGGTGGAGGCATGGGCAAAGTGAGTGAAGGGGCGTGGGAGATATAGGCTTCCAGTTATAGAATGAATACATTAGGGGGATGAGAGCTACAGCTTAGGGAATGTAGTCAATAATTTTCTAATAAGGTTATACGGTAACAGGTGGTAGCTACACTTGTAGTGAGCATAGCATAAAGTATAGACTTGTCGGATTACTATCTTGTGCACCTCAAACCAATGTAACATTGTATGTCAGCTATACTTCAATTAAAAACTAACTGCTAAGTGTACTGTTGAAAGAATTTTTTTTTTCTTTTTATGTCTACTGCACTGGTCAGAAAATTCAGGCTGTTATTTAAAAATAATGGAAATAGTATCCTGTTTTGTTTATTTTTTAAAATTATTTATTTATATGAGAGAGAGAGTACAAAGGGGACAGAGAAAGAGGAAGCGGGGAGAAGCAGACTCCCTGATGAGCAAGGAGCCTGACCCAAGGCTCAATCTCAGCATCCTGGGATCATGACTTGAGCCTAAGGCTGATGCTTAACCAACCGAGTCAGCAGGCATCCGTGCTTTGTTTATCTTAATGTAACAATAAACACAGTCTGATTCTAAGTAACTTATATATTTAGCAAGAATTTGATTTTTTTTTAAATCACCACTACATGTTTAATTATATGCAAAATTGCAAAAGTAAGAAGCTTTATTTATGGTGCACGTAGGTATGAGCTGTGTAGGGGAAAAAAAAAAACCTTTATTTTTATAAAATCAAAATGTCTACAATTCAGTTACTAATCCTTAATATCACAAAACGGAAGCATCTAAATTATTCGGAATCATTTGTCTTGAGAGATGGGCCATTCATTGGGGTAGTTTATATCAACCGACCTTAAGCCGCAGCGCGTCATTTTTATGGTATTTCACCTCCACACGAAGAGTTGAGACGGGGTCCGAAGGTAGCTTTATTTGCGCTCTTGTAGGATTCAGCCGTAGGTCAGTTGTTATACCCGTTGATGAATACTGAGTTGAACTCACCAGATAAGGGTTGTATTGTCTAGGAAAGTAACAATCAGGTGCTCGGGAGCTAAGAGGAACCTAAAAAACAGAGTACATGTTCATTGCCAGAAATTGTAAACATTGTAATATTGAATGCTTTAAAAAAGGTAGACATATTTAATCACATGTTGCATAGCTTATCAATGTTATTATTTAACTATAAAATAAAATTATAATCATAACACAAATTATTATGCAACCTAAAATATTGTACACTAAAATCTTATATATAATATTTATATGTTGACTCTAAAGATAGACCAGTAGAGGAAAAGAATCAAATGTCATAGCTTTTCAACAGAATATAGAATGATTCTGTTTTAGAATGATTTGCAAAAATTAAGTATATTACGGGGGGCCTGGGTGGCCCAGTGGGTTAAAGCCTCTGCCTTTGGCTCAGGTCATGATCTCAGGGTCCTGGAATCGAGCCCTGCATCAGGCTCTCTGCTCAGCAGGGAGCCTGCTTTCTCCTCTCTCTCTGCCTGCCTCTCTGCCTACTTGTGATCTCTGTCTGTCAAATAAATAAATAAAATCTTTTAAAAAAATTAAGTATATTACTCATAAATCTTGATTCCATGCTTATTCTTATTCTTCATACTGACTATTGCCTTTTTCATGTAAAATGGCTCTACAACAACCCTCAGAAGGGCCTGTACTTAAAGTTCTTTTCTTGGGGAGCCTGGGTGGCTCAGCAGGTTAAACCTGTGCCTTCGCTCAGGTTGTGATCTCAGAATCCTGGGAGGAATCCTGGAATCGAGTCTGGCATTTGGCTTTCTGCTCAGCAGAGAGCCTGCTTCCCCTCTCTCTTTGCCTGTCTGTCTGCCTACTTGTGATCTCTCTCTGTCAAATAAATAAATAAAATCTTAAAATAAATAAGTAAATAAATAAATTCTTTTCTTTTACTTATAATGAAATTATATCATTTCTTATCTCATGACTGATCCTAATACTGGTCAATTACATCCTGACCAGTATTTAAATAGCAACTATGGCCAAAGATCAAAACTGATTGGTTTATATATAAGTGGAAGCTAATATCTAAGAAAAAGAACAATAAATGGTGGCATTAAGGGCTAGTTGCCTTGCTATAGTCCATTCTCCCATCTTTCTTATTTATTAAATTATTATATTGCTGGGAGAAACAATGTGCTCATCTAACTTGTCCCAGTCTCTTTTGAGGAAGTTATATATGACCTCCAAATCCTCCTTAAAAAAAAAGGGTATAAGCTGATTAAAATAGGATGTCTTTCCTCCTCCCACCTTTGGGCCTAGAATGAATACATAATGACAGAAGACATAATACAAACTTGAGGATAAAAAAGAAATGGTAAACATAAAACTTTGATGACATTGAGAGGCCAGTATATCAGACATGAGCCTCTTTTTTGTAGGGGAAAAATAAACGGTGTCTTGTTTAACCAAATCATCATTCTGTTGACTGGATGATCAAAACAACTGGCTAGAAATTACCCCTTATTGGAACTAATACACAGCCCATTAATTTCAGAAGATTTAATATCTTGAGACAATGCTTTTGAAAGACTGGCCTTAGTAAATTAAGCTAGTCGGCCATAGTCAATATCTAATATGAGTTCAACAAATAGTGAAATGGGGCACACTTTATTAAGCTAAGTAAGGCACACTATCTAAAGTGCTTGGAAAGCAACTTACACAACCATTTAGTCTGGCATTTACTAAACTATGTCTTCAGAGAATTTATTAAGATAAAAATAAATTGTCCGGGGGTGCCTGCGTGGCTCACTGGGTTAAAGCCTCTGCCTTCGGCTCAGGTCATATTCCCAGGGTCCTGGGATGGAGCCCCACATCGGACTCTCTGCTCAGCAGGGAGCCTGCCTCCTTCCTCCTCTCTCTCTGCCTACTTGTGATCTCTATCTGTCAAATAAATAAATAAAATCTTTAAAAAATAAATAAATAAATAAATAAACTAATAAATTGTCAGGGCATCTGGGTGGCTCAGTGGGTTAAGCCTCTGCCTTCAGCTCAGGTCATGATCTCAGAGTCCTGATATGGAGCCCTGCATCTGGCTCTCTGTTCAGTGGGGAACCTGCTTCCCCGTCTCTGCCTGCCACTCTGCCTACTTGTGATCTCTCGCTCTCTGTCAAATAAATAAATAAAATCTTTAAAAGAAATAAAATAAAAAATAAATAAATTGTCAAAGGCCTAATTGCAAATTCCAAATGTTTCTCTAGATGAATTTAGTTCTTATGCTATAGAATTAAAATTGTAATACATAATGCTTACATTGAGATATTTATGTAAAAGACATGCTATGAATTATAATAAAATTCTTAGTACCGGTTCCCATAAACAGCCACGTGCTTCACACTTTTCTTTAGTTGCAGGGTCTGCATCTGGATAACAAGTAAACCTTTCATTTACTGAGTAATTTTGATGCCATTGAACGGTAAAGTTCCTTCCAAGGTTAAAGTTGAGACCATAAATTAGGAGTTTCTGAAGACGAAGAAATATTAAAAAAATATTTGTGAAAACTAGATGACTTAAAAGTACTTAATATTTATAAAATGCAGCAATCACAGCAATTCTTCAAATCAAATCATTGGTATTTTAATAGGATACTTAAAGAACAGATAAGAAAAGAGAAAATATGTCATGCCACTGAAATGGCTACAACTTCAAGACAAAAAAAAATATGAGAAATCATAGAATACCAATGAAAAGATTATTGCTAAATCCAGGCATGAGTCAGTTCTGCCATTTAATGCTTATGCTTCTTTGGGACAATTGCCTATCCTTTACTATCTTCCATTTCCTCCGCCTGTGAAATGGGGGTGATTGCTTCTACTACAGGGGGTTGCTATACAGGAAGAATGACAAATGAAATTTAAAGCACTTAACACAATGCCTAGGGCAGATTAAGTGTGAAATAAATATTAGTTCCCTCAAGGGAGGGAAATTAATGACTTAGGTTTATATAGAGGACCCCAGAGTCAGAAGTGGGAAATACCTATTTCTTCAATTATGTCTCTAATTTGAGACACCGCTTACAATCTTTGAGGGACTAGTTAGGAGATAACATGGCATGATGCAAAACATGGCGTGGTGTGTGTGTGTGTGTTCTAACACATAATGATTTTTATTATTAGGATATTGCAAAGTTAAGTTTGTTGTCTATATACCTTGAGAATACTATAGGCAAAATTTATCCCAGACTTCCATCCTCATTAGCTTACTTTTTGATATCAACTTACTTTCATACCTCTACATGCAGGACTGAAAATTCATATAAAGATCAGTCTAAGCACAGCAGAATTAATAAGGGGTATCTATTAAAGTCTGTGTAAATCTGGGGCACCTGGGTAGCCCAGTGGGTTAAAGCCTCTGCCTTCGGCTCAGGTCATGATCTCAGGGTCCTGGGATCGAGCCCCGCATGGGGCTCTCTGCTCAGCGGGGAGCCTGCTTCCTGCTCTCTCTCTGCCTGCCTCTGCCTACTTGTGATCTCTGTCTTTCAAATAAATAAATCTTTAAAAAAAAAAAAATAAAAAAAATAAAGTCTGTGTAAATCTTACATAAGCATAAATACAAACACAGAAATAAGTTAAAATTGCAAAAAACAAATAAAATGATTTTTGTTTTATACTCTTTTTGTAATCTCTGTTAGAGTCATAAAGTTCTCAATAAGCTTGTATTATTTAGTTTATATTAATTAATTATTATAGTCCTAGGAATATAAAAATTATAGTATATTTACTAAATAAAAATAATTAGCCAATACATATTTTTATAAAAATGTGGATGGAAGAACTCTGGACCAGAGGTTTAGGAATTAGAAAAAAAAAATACTTTAAGGGAATATTCTATATCTCAAGTGATTTAGAATTTATGCTGATGTTACCAATAATTTAGGGTATATATGAATGGTGGGAAAAAAGTCAATAAAAATAATTTCAATGCTTTAAATTATTGTGATCTATATTTTAAGTACAGTAATTTATTACCCAAAGCAACAATTTAAGTGTTACATTTTATAGATAAGGAAACTGAGATAATAAATTAATTTGATATCTTTAAATGTACACATTGCAAGGCTGAAATTCAAGCCCTATCCTAAGACTCCTTTTCCCTCCGTAGTACACATCTTGAGATTTTATTTTGAAGTAATCTCTATACCCAACATGGGGCTCAAACTCACAACCCTGAGACCAAGGATACTACATGCTTTCCTTACTGAGGCAGCCAGGTGCCTCTCTGGAACACAACTTAAAAGAGACAAAAATTACAATTTCCTTAGAAACAAAGAGTGTAAACAAAATTTCAAAGAAAAAAATACAAGATATATCAAGGATAGTGATAGTTCTTGAAAGGAGAAGCAGAAGGAATGAGTGAAGAAAGGGATTCAATCAATATCTTAAAGAGTACTAAATGAGAAGCTAAAGAATTTAGAACCTTTATTATATGCAACAGGTGAGTAAGTTCAAGTTCAGGGTAGGAAATACCATTAAAAATATTAAGAAGATGTATATAAGTGATATCCAAGATAAAATGAAATAAAGAGAAGTAGCAAAGAGTCCTTTTAATGTTGATATCTGAAATGGGAATGACCTAAAATGGAATATTAATAGCAAAAGGGGGGGAAAAAAGTAATATGAAGAAAAAAATGTCACAAAACCAGAGACTGAATGGTTACATAATGTTAAATGTGAGAATATATGACAGCTAAAATATTTTAAAATTTTTAATTTACCTGGTCAGAAGCAGTATAAGTAAAATTGTAGTGATCTTTTATTGGCTGATTATCTTCCACCACTGTAACTTGTGTAACAGAGTCTGTCAACCCAAGGATTTTTATAGTCTCAAAAGCTAAAGTGGTTCCTTCCTGGTATGATGAATGTGTGCATAAAATATCTAATTTGTTCTGAAAAGAAGAATATAAAAATATATATTAAGTAGAAGGTCAATGGATAAAACCTGAAATAATACAGGTATAAAACAAAGAACCAATCACTATCCCTCCATTCCCACCAGTTCTCCAAATCTAAGTAATATATGTAGATATACTCATTAACGACTCTTCATTTTTTGTGTATATGTCATAAAATTTATTTTCAGAGATAACCTGAATTAACCATGATGCAACTCATATATATCTCTTCTCATTCTAGCATTAATGTTGATGAGGAATAACAGCTTTGGCAACAAAGAATATATGAAGAAATCCAACACCTACAAAAACTATTGCTATTAATTATTAAAACTTAGCCTTATGTGTAGATTTTTCATCCTCACTCAAAATCCATAACAATTATTGTTGTGACTGATATAGTAAAGCATTTTCAAATATGTTGACATTATTTTCCTAGGTCCTGCTGCTTAAACCAGACATACCCATTTAAGATGTTTGAAGATTTTTGTGCATCAATTTCATCATCACAAACTTCCATTACATTTAAATACAAAAATTTAAGATAACAATGTATTTATAATGTAACAACTTAAATTTTAAAATTTAACAATTTATTTAATTTCTTTCTGTTGAAATCTGAAGGTAAATGTAAGCATCCTTCCAAAAGAAATCCATGATAAAGGCATAACGCAGACATTAGCAAGATACATGTTCAGCTGTGTGTCCAAAGAGAATACTTACATTAGAAACTGAAAAAGTATATAAAATGTAGTTGCCATTTTGTATGGTATCTAAAATGGGGGAAAAAACAGAGTTATCAGATCAAAATATAATTCTTTATTGCTAATTTCTCTATTTTTATGGTTATACAACTCTTAAGAAATTTAAAATAAAAGGTACTGTTAATGGGCAACTGAGTGGCTCAGTTGGTTAAGCATCCCACTCTTGGCTTCAGCTCAGGTCATGATCTCAGGGTTCTGAGATTGAGCCCTCAGTCAGGCTCTGAGCTCATTGGGGAGTCCACTTCTCTCCTCCCTCTCATTCTGCCCTTTCCCCTGCTTGCACATACTCTCATGTAGTCTCTCTCTTTCAAATAAATAAATAAATCTTTTTTAAAAATTATTTTTAATTAAATTAATTAATTTATTTGATAGAGATCATAGGTAGGTAGAGAGGCAAGCAGAGAGAGAGGGGGGAAGCAGACTCCCTGCTGAGCAGATAGTCTGATGTGGAACTTGATTCAAGGACCCTGAGGTCATAACCTGAGCCGAAGGCAGAGGCTTAACCCACTGAGCCACCCAGTCACCCCTTAAAAATTATTTAAAAAAATATTGTTTATTAATGAAACAAATTAAAAAGTTTATCTTTTCAAATTAAAGTCTTTAACACTTATATGCAAAAGAATCTTAATAGTTTATTATCCCAGTAAGTAAAGGTAATGAATATATATGTGCCTAGCTTAATTTTTCAAAGATGGATTAAATATTCCTGGAAATTAAGAGAAAAAAAACTTACAATAAAATGTACATAATTGTAAATTCATTATTGAAAAATATTTTATCTCTTTCTAGTAAACCATGTAACATTAAGTTTATCTTTGGAAGATATGGCACATCACAATTTTATTTTGCACCTTTAATTTTTTTCATTGTTAGAGGAAATAAGGTGAACCTGGAGATATGTTAAAGACAGAAATAAACTTTAATGAGGAAAGTGGAAGAAGACAATGATTTTCTACACTGTCTAAGTAAGAGAACTTTTTATTAACATGTTTCTTTAACAGAGAAACTGAAGATTATGGCTAAAATAATTTGAAAGACAGTGAAAAAAGTAAAAGGAATCTGAGAATTTATATATATATTTTCAACAATATTAATTTGCCTAAAATTTTAATCCTAATTAATGAAATAAAAATCATACCATGAATTGAAGGTCATTTTACTGTTCATTTGTTTACTTACAGATTGATTATTTAGAAAATTTTGATTTTAACTTTTCAAAGCACATAACTATAGAAATACCATATTTGATAACTGATTAATCATATCTCCATATTTTTAAACATTTTCCTAGATGAAAGTAAATTATCAATATATATTTTTTATATAGAAAGAAATATATTTGGGTATATTTATATAATTTGAGGAATAAGAATAACCTTAAAATCAAGCCCCACATGCTATCAAGGCAAGTATGATCTCAATAGCATTCTTGAATTGATGATCACAAATAATTTAATTCAGCAGGAATCCAATCTTAAGGAACCTCTGTGTGGTAAATGTTTGGAACATATTCTCATGGAAAATCTTACCCCAGTATGCTCAGGTTCTAAGGTATTTGAAACAGAGCAAGAAGGCTAGCGTTAGAGTAAAATGAGAAAAGGAGAGCAGTAGTGGATAAATGTGTGTGTGCACACATACATGCAAAAATACAGATTATGGTGAGTGATCTAGGTCCTGGTAAAGACTATGACTTCTAACTGAATAAAATATAAAATAATTAGAAGGTTTGAGCAGAAGTGTGGTGATTTGAAATCGTATTTTAAAAGGATTACTCCATGAAATAAGACAAAAGGAGAGAGGGAGACAAACAATAAGATAACTTTATGTCAGGAAACAAACTGAGGGTTGCTGAAGTAGATGGGGTGGCTGTGTGATGGACATTGGGGATCATATGTACTATGGTGAGTGCTGGGAACTGTGTAAGAATGATGAATCACAGACCTGTACCCCTGAAATAAATAATACATTATATATTAATAAAACTAAATAAATTTTTAAATAAATAAATAAATAAATAAAAGGATTACTGCACCTACTGGATTGTAAATAGAATGTAAAAGGGGTTCAACAAGAACTACAGACAGACCAGTCAAGGAGCTATTATAAGTATTAAAATGAAAGATAGTAATGACAGTGATGAACTGACAAGAGAACCCAGGTGAAGGTAGAACTAAGAGAAATTCCTAGGCTGTGAGAAAAAATGACCAAATAAATTTTTTGGCATTTTGGAGAGATGAAATCAACTGACAAGGGAAGACTGTAGGTGAAGCAGATATATCATGGTGATCTATATTTTCAAAAATAAGCCTTAAAAAACATGAATTTTTTAATAGATTCCATATTTTCAATTTATTTGAGGGCACACCAATGCAGACACTATTTCTTGAAGTGAGTTTAGAGATATTTAGATGTTCCATACACATACAAAGACATACGGGATATTCTTTAGTACATCTGAGAAGTAGTGAGTTAAAATATAAACTAACCTATAATTTTTTGTACATACAAATACAAAACAAATACCTAAGAATCTTCTATTAAAAAAATAGGTTTAAAAAAACCTAACAAATTTATGAGGGTAATTATAATTAACTAAATCTAAACAGATAAATTTAGTATGGCATAATTACATATTAGAAAAAATGGCTTTTTTTATTCTCCTGGGTACTGAATCCTCAAATTTGGGGCTTATGAAATAAAATTAAGTACACTGTTAATTAAAGTAAATAATAATTTAATTATTTTAACATTAAACAAAATTTTAAATGTTAGGGTTTTTTTTACAGTAATAAAATTTTAGTTTTTAACTACTACAATCACTTAAGAGAGTTGAAAATATGATAAAATTTGCATATTTGTGAATTTATTAACTACTCTAATTAAAAGAATCTAATAAAGATATATATACATGTCAAAAACTCTTACAATGAACCTATAAAAATATTGTCATTCAATATTTATAATTTAAATAATGATTTTAATTTCACAAAGTAAACTAATACCTTAAGATAGATAAAAATAGGAATTAAAAAATAAAACTTGTGACATTTTTTAAATAGATGCAATGTTATATCAATAAAAAGGCAAATTGTCCCATCATCAAAATGAACCTTTTAAAAGTCTATCACATTGAAACTTACTTTTAGTTTCTCCATCATCCCAGAAAAAGTCTCCTTTTGCTGTGTTATCTTCATCTAATGCAACTATAAGTCCTAGAGGCTTCTTTCGGCTGTTAAATAAGTTTGGGCGTATATGTAATTCAAAATAAATTTATAATAGTAAAATATCTTACAAATAAGTCAATTTCAACCCAGCAGATCTGTAGATGTTCTACTTTCATGTGAGAATATTGATATCAATGAAATTCATGTCTGTATTTATTATTTTTCCATGAGAGAAATAATTTATATACTTATAAAATAAATGAAAGAAAGAAATTTAATAAATATAATATGGAACTTCTTGGAGGCAAGATACCAACAAAATTGAAACAGTATAATGATACTTCAATTCAAGCAAGAAAATTTAAATATACTTTATGAATGCAGAATACATTTAACATATATTTGCACATCTAAATTAACTCTACCTTGCAATTTATCAAGGCTACATCTTATATACATAATAAAGAAAGGTACAATATAAACACATTTTACTGCTTAGTAGAATATCTATTAACCTTACAGATGAGGCTAATTCTATTATGAGAAATGAGACATGATGAATACAATTTTCTCTGTTCCTGTAGGTTTTTAAATCTAGGAAGAGCCTGAGGCAGATATATAGAATATATTCTCTCTAGATAGAATATATTCTATATAGAGCAGTTGAGTCCAGGCAACTGCTCTATATAGAATATATTCCATCCTGCATGCTCACCAAAGTATATGCTGCTCTGGTTCAATACAGCTCCAGAATATAACTAATTTTTGGAGAACACAGTCACAGAACAATTACAGTCTGAAAATAATCAATTATATAATGCCAAAATAATGAAGTTACTAGCACACATTCATTCACTCATGTATTTGTTCCTTCAATAAATATTTAGCAAAAATAGAGAGCATATATTGGGCCGGACATTTACTATTGGCTTGGGGAGTACAGCAGGAAAAAGCCAAGTCCCTCCCTTAATGGAGTTTATAAAGGGAGTGGACACATTACATACACGATAAAGTACACAATATAATTCCAGATATTCTTAATGTTATGAGGAAAACACAGCAGGATAAGAAATAGAATGTAACTATCCCTTGGGGTGTTAACAGAATATGGGGGAATTTGTGCATTCAATATAACCCCTTCTGTGCTCTTGTACCCAGAATGAATGCTGCAAGATGGAGCACAAGAATTTTCAAGTATCCTCTTTTCTCCTAAATATTTCTGCAAGTTATTCCTACTGAACAATTTAGTTTCTGTCTCATTCTTTCCAGACAAAATTATCCACTTCATTTATCATTAAAGTAAAACATTTTAGCAGAAAGAAAAACATTGTGACATTTATGTATTGATAATCCAAGTATATAACTGACACTATCAACAATTATGTAACTTACTTTACTTTTTCATATTTTTATTAAGAATGAGCAACTAACTTTAATTATATATGTCCTATAGAGAATGCAGCACATTTTTGGCATACAAAAAAATTATGATCTAATTACTTTCATTTTTTAAATAAAAGAATTTGTAATAATGCTACATAATTTGAATCTTTTTTGTTGTTGTTGTTGTTGTTGTTTTTTGTTTTTGGGACCTCAAGAATTTTTATTTTTAATAAATATCTCACTTACTTTTTTTGTTGTTGTTATTTTTTATAAACATATATTTTTATCCCCAGGGGTACAGGTCTGCGAATCACCGGGTCTACACACTTCACAGCACTCACCATAGCACACACCCTCCCCAATATCCATAACCGCACCCCCCTCTCCCAACCCCCCTCCCCCCATCAACCCTCAGTTTGTTTTGTGAGATTAAGAGTCACTTATGGTTTGTCTCCCTCCCAATCCCATCTTGTTTCATTTACTCTTCTACTACCCCCTTCGCCCCCCATGTCGCATCTCCTCTCCCTCTTATCACAGAGATCACATGATAGTTGTCTTTCTCCAACTGACTTATTTCGCTAAGCATGATACCCTCTAGTTCCATCCACGTCGTCGCAAATGGCAAGATTTCATTTCTTTGGATGGCTGCATAGTATTCCATTGTGTATATATACCACATCTTCTTTATCCATTCATCTGTTGATGGACATCTACGTTCTTTCCATAGTTTGGCTATTGTAGACATTGCTGCTATAAACATTCGGGTGCATGTGCCCCTGCAGATCACTAAGTTTGTATATTTAGGGTAAATACCCAGCAGTGCAATTGCTGGGTCATAGGGTAGTTCTATTTTCAACATTTTGAGGAACCTCCATGCTGTTTTCCAGAGTGGTTGCAACAGCTTGCATTCCCACCAACAGTGTAGGAGGGTTCCCCTTTCTCCGCATCCTCGCCAGCATCTGTCATTTCCTGACTTGTTAATTTTAGCCATTCTGACTGGTGTGAGGTGATATCTCATGGTGGTTTTGATTTGTATTTCCCTGATGCCAAGTGATATGGAGCACTTTTTCATGTGTCTGTTGGCCATCTGGATGTCTTCTTGGCAGAAATGTCTATTCATGTCCTCTGCCCATTTCTTGATTGGATTATTTGTTCTTTGGGTGTTGAGTTTGCTAAGTTCTTTATAGATTTTGGACACTAGCCCTTTATCTGATATGTCATTTGCAAATATCTTCTCCCATTCTGGCAGTTGTCTTTTGGTTTTGTTCACTGTTTCCTTTGCTGTGCAAAAGCTTTTGATCTTGATAAAATCCCAATAGTTCATTTTTGCCCTAGCTTCCCTTGACTTTGGTGATGTTCCTAGGAAGATGTTGCTGCGGCTGAGGTCGAAGAGGTTGCTGCCTGTGTTCTCCTCAAGGATTTTGATGGATTCCTTTCTCACATTGAGATCCTTCATCCATTTTGAGTCTATTTTCATGTGTGGTGTAAGGAAATGATCCAATTTCATTTTTCTGCATGTGGCTGTCCAATTTTCCCAACACCATTTATTGAAGAGGCTGTCTTTTTTTCCATTGGACAGTCTTTCCTGCTTTGTCGAAGATGAGTTGACCATAGAGTTGAGGGTCTATTTCTGGGCTCTCTATTCTGTTTCATTGATCTATGTGTCTATTTTTGTGCCAGTACCATGCTGTCTTGATGATGACAGCTATGTAATAGAGCTTGAAGTCCGGAATTGTGATGCCACCAACTTTGGCTTTCTTTTTCAATATTGCTTTGGCTATTCGAGGTCTTTTCTGGTTCCATATAAATTTTAGGATTATTTGTTCCATTTCTTTGAAAAAAATGGATGGTACTTTGATAGGAATTGCATTAAATGTGTAGATTGCTTTAGGTAGCATAGACATTTTCACAATATTTATCCTTCCAATCCAGGAGCATGGAACATTCTTCCATTTCTTTGTGTCTTCCTCAATTTCTTTTGTGAGTACTTTATAGTTTTCTGTGTATAGATTCTTAGTCTCTTTGGTTAGGTTTATTCCTAGGTATCTTATAGTTTTGGGTGCAATTGTAAATGGGATGGACTCCTTAATTTCTCTTTCTTCTGTCTTGTTGTTGGTATAGAGAAATGCAACTGATTTCTGTGCATTGATTTTGTATCCTGACACTTTACTGAATTCCTGTACAAGTTCTAGCAGTTTTGGAGTGGAGTCTTTTGGGTTTTCCACGTATAGTATCATATCATCTGCAAAGAGTGATAGTTTGACTTCTTCTTTGCCGATTTGGATGCCTTTAATTTCCTTTTGTTGTCTGATTGCTGAGGCTAGGACTTCTAGTACTATGTTGAATAGCAGTGGTGATAACGGACATCCCTGCCGTGTTCCTGACCTTAGCGGAAAAGCTTTCCGTTTTTCTCCATTGAGAATGATATTTGCGGTGGGTTTTTCATAGATGGCTTTGATAATATTGAGGTATGTGCCCTCTATCCCTACACTTTGAAGAATTTTGATCAGGAAGGGATGCTGTACTTTGTCAAATGCTTTTTCAGCATTTATAGAGAGTATCATATGGTTCTTGTTCTTTCTTTTATTAATGTGTTGTATCACATTGATTGATTTGTGGATGTTGAACCAAACTTGCAGCCCTGGAATAAATCCCACTTGGTCGTGGTGAATAATCCTTTTAATGTACTGTTGAATCCTATTGGCTAGTATTTTGGCGAGAATATTTGCATCTGTGTTCATCAAGGATATTGGTCTGTAGTTCTCTTTTTTGATGGGATCCTTGTCTGGTTTTGGGATCAAGGTGATGCTGGCCTCATAAAATGAGTTTGGAAGTTTTCCTTCTATTTCTATTTTTTGGAACAGTTTCAGGAGAATAGGAATTAGTTCTTCTTTAAATGTTTGGTAGAATTCCCCCGGGAAGCCTTCTGGCCCCGGGCTTTTGTTTGTTTGGAGATTTTTGATGACTGTTTCAATCTCCTTACTGGTTATGGGTCTGTTCAGGCTTTCTATTTCTTCCTGGTTCAGGTGTGGTAGTTTATATGTCTCTAGGAATGCATCCATTTCTTCCAGATTGTCAAATTTGTTGGCGTAGAGTTGCTCATAGTATGTTCTTATAATTGTCTGTATTTCTTTGGTGTTCGTTGTGATCTCTCCTCTTTCATTCATGATTTTATTTATTTGGGTCCTTTCTCTTTTCTTTTTGATAAGTCTGGCCAGGGGTTTATCAATCTTATTAATTCTTTCAAAGAACCAGCTCCTAGTTTCGTTGATTTGTTCTATTGTTTTTTTGGTTTCTATTTCATTGATTTCTGCTCTGATCTTTATGATTTCTCTTCTCCTGCTGGGTTTAGGGTTTCTTTGTTGTTCTTTCTCCAGCTCCTTTAGGTGTAGGGTTAGGTTGTGTACCTGCGACCTTTCTTGTTTCTTGAGAAAGGCTTGTACCGCTATATATTTTCCTCTCAGGACTGCCTTTGTTGTGTCCCACAGATTCTGTACCATTTTGTTTTCATTATCATTTGTTTCCATGAATTTTTTCAATTCTTCTTTAATTTCCTGGTTGACCCATTCATTCTTTAGAAGGATGCTGTAGTCTCCATGTATTTGGGTTCTTTACAAATTTCCTCTTGTGATTGAGTTCTAGCTTCAGAACATTGTGGTCTGAAAATATGCAGGGAATGATCGCAATCTTTTGATACCGGTTGAGACTTGATTTAGGACCAAGAATGTGATCTATTCTGGAGAATGTTCCATGTGCACTAGAGAAGAATGTGTATTCTGTTGCTTTGGGATGAAATGTTCTGAATATATCTCTGATGTCCATCTGGTCCAGTGTGTCATTTAAGGCCTTTTTTTCCTTGTTGATCTTTTGCTTGGATGATCTGTCCATTTCAGTGAGGGGAGTGTTAAAGTCCCCTACTATTATTGTATTATTGTCGATGTGTTTCTTTGATTTTGTTATTAATTGGTTTATATAGTTGGCTGCTCCCACGTTAGGGGCATAGATATTTAAAATTGTTAGATCTTCTTGTTGGACAGTTCCTTTGAGTATGATATAGTGTCCTTCCTCATCTCTTATTATAGTCTTTGGCTTAAAATCTAATTGATCTGATATAAGGATTGCCACTCCTGCTTTCTTCTGATGTCCATTAGCATGGTAAATTGTTTTCCACCCCCTCACTTTAAACTTAGATGTGTCTTCGGGTTTAAGATGAGTTTCTTGTAGGCAACATATAGATGGGTTTTGTTTTTTTATCCATTCTGATACCCTGTGTCTTTTGATTGGGGCATTTAGCCCATTAACATTCAGGGTAAGTATTGAGAGATATGAATTTAGTGCCATTGTATTGCCTGTAAGGTGACTGTTATTGTATATTGTCTCTGTTCCTTTCTGATCTACTACTTTTACGGTCTGTCTTTGCTTAGAGGACCCCTTTCAATATTTCCTGTAGAGCTGGTTTGGTATTTGCAAATTCTTTCAGTTTTTGTTTGTCCTGGAAGCTTTTAATCTCTCCTTCTATTTTCAATGATAGCCTAGCTGGATATAGTATTCTTGGCTGCATGTTTTTCTCATTTAGTACTCTGAATATATCATGCCAGCTCTTTCTGGCCTGCCAGGTCTCTGTGGATAAGTCTGCTGCCAATCTAATATTTTTACCATTGTATGTTACAGACTTCTTTTCCCAGGCTGCTTTCGGGATCTTTTCTTTGTCACTAAGACTTGTAAATTTTACTATTAGGTGACGGGGTGTGGACCTATTCTTATTGATTTTGAGGGGGGTTCTCTGAACCTCATGGATTTTGATGCTTGTTCCCTTTGCCATATTGGGGAAATTCTCTCCAGTAATTCTCTCCAACATACCTTCTGCTCCCCTCTCTGTTTCCTCTTCTTCTGGAATCCCAATTATTCTAATGTTGTTTCGTCTTATGGTGTCACTTATCTCTCGAATTCTCCCCTCGTGGTCCAGTAGCTGTTTGTCCCTCTTTTGCTCAGCTTCTTTATTCTCTGTCATTTGGTCTTCTATATCGCTAATTCTTTCTTCTGCCTCATTTATCCTAGCAGTGAGAGCCTCCATTTTTGATTGCACCTCATTAATAGCTTTTTTGATTTCAACTTGGTTAGATTTTAGTTCTTTTATTTCTCCAGAAAGGGCTTTTATATCTCCCGAGAGGGTTGCTTTAATATCTTCCATGCCTTTTTCAAGCCAGGCTAGAACCGTGAGAATCGTCATTCTGAACTCTGTATCAGACATGTTACCAATGTCTGTATTGATTAGGTCCCTAGCCTTTGGTACTGCTTCTTGTTCTTTTTTTTGTTGTGAATTTTCCCGCCTTGTCATTTTGTCCAGATAAGAGTATATGAAGGAGCAAGTAAAATACTAAAAGGGTGGCAACAACCCCAGGAAAATATGCTTTAGCCAAATCAGAAGAGATCCCAAATCGTGAGGGGGGAGATAAGGGATAAAAAGGGCTCAGAAAGAAAAAAAAAAACTATTAAAAAAAGAAAGCCAATAAAGAAAAAATATAAAAGGAAAAAAAAATATATATATATATTAGATAAACTATTTAAAAAACGTTAAAAAAGAAAACGGTAAAAGTTAAAAAAAATTAGCAGAAGAAGAGAAAAAAAATTGAAAAAGAAAAAAAAATTAAATTAACTGCAAGGCTAAAGAATCATGTGGAGAAAGCCATGAGTTCCATGCTTTGCTTTCTTCTCCTCTGGAATTCCGCCGCTCTCCTTGGTATTGAAACTACACTCCTGGGTAGGTGAACTTGGTCCTGGCTGGGTTTCTCGTTGATCTTCTGGGGGAGGGGCCTGTTGTAGTGATTCTCAAGCGTCTTTGCCCCAGGCGGAGTTGCACCGCCCTTACCCAGGGCCGGGATGAGTAATCCGCTCGGGTTTGCTTTCGGGAGCTTTTGTTCCCTGAGCACTTTCCGTAGAGTTCTGGAAGACGGGAATGAAGATGGCGGCCTCCCGGTGTCCGGCCCGGAGGAGCCGAGAGCCCGGGGCCCCACTCCTCAGTGCGCCCTCAGAGAACAGCGCCCAATGACTCCCGTCACCCTGGCCTCTGGCCGCGCTCCGAGCTGACCGAGTCTGTGACCGGTTCAAGGTAACCCCAAGCTGAGAGTCACTCCTCAGCTCTGTCTCTGTAGCCGGCTTCCCCATTCTAATACCTGTGAGCTCTGCGACACTCAGACACCCCCGATCCTTCTGTGACCCTGTGGGACCTGAGCCTGCGCTGATCCTGCCTGGGCTTCACCCCAGTTAAGCCTTGGAGCGATGTCCCTCAGTGGAACAGACTTTTAAAAGTCCTGATTTTTTGCTCCGTTGCTCCGCCGCTCGCCGGGAGCCGGCCCCTCCCCCTGCGGTCTATCTTCCCGTCGCTTTGGATTCACTTCTCCGCCAGTCCTACCTTTCAGATAGTGGTTCATTTTCTGTTTCTGGAATTGCTGTTCTTCTTCTCTTCAATCTCCTGTTGGACTTGTAGGTGTTTGCAATCTTTAGATAAGCTATTTAGCTGATCTCCCGCTACCTGAAGTAGTCTCAGCCTGCTACTTCTCCGCCATCTTGACTCCTCCCCCAATTTGAATCTTTTTATACATGATTATATTTAAGAATCCCCTTCATACATCAAATATCTTCTGGTGAAAAAAACTAAACAGTAATCTTTGATTCTAAATAAAATATTAATTAAAACTTGAATTATATTTCAGATTTCAGTTAATGATTTTTCATTTTACCTTGCAGTTGTAGTTACATCAGGTTGTTGAATGGGGATAATATAACCTCCTCTAAGATGTAATCCTATTTTGTCTCCTGGAAGGTACATATTAACTTGCTTTTTTTTCCATGACCTCTTTGCACCCTAATATTTGGAAGTTAAAAAGATTTTTTAATATTAGTGAAGACATTAATCCCATTTCACAAGAATTCAATTTTACATATAGAAATAATTTTTACTGTGAGAAATTCATGTCATCTAAATGAATATTAATATGCTCTTTTCTAACTTTGAAAAAAATTCTTATTTTTCAGTTTACTGAACAAAGCAGGAGAAAAATAGATTCACTTTTTCAAAAAAATTAAAAATCAATTTAGACAAATCAATTTCCCCTTTACAATAATTAACATTCTTAATTAGTCCTGTTTTTATTCTTTGTTTTGGTTTAAAATTAAGTGTATCTTTAAAAAGCTTTTAAAGATGTTATTCAGGGGTGCCTGGGTGGCTCAGGGGGTTAAAGCCTCTGCCTTCAGCTCAGGTCATGATCCCAGGGTCCTGGGATGGAGCCCCACATCGGGCTCTGTGCTCAGTGGAGAGCCTGCTTCCCTTCCTCTCTCTCTGCCTGCCTCTCTGCCTGCTTGTGATCTCTGTCTGTCAAATAAATAAATAACATCTTTAAAAAAAATAAAGATGTTATTCATTTATTTGACAGACAGAGATCACAAGTAGGCAGAGAGGCAGGCAGAGAGAGAGAGGAGGAAGCAGGCTCCCTGCTGAGCAGAGAGACCAATGTGGAGCTCCATCCCAGGACCCTGGGATCATGACCAGGGCTGAAGGCAGAGGCTTTAACCCCCTGAGCCACCCAGGAGCCCCTTTAAAAAGCTTTTAAAAATCTTTGTTTCAGGGCATGAGGGTGGCTCAGAGGGTTAAGCATCTGCCTCTGGCTCAGGTCATGATCTCAGGGTCCCGGAATCAAGCCCCGAGTTGGCATCCCTGCTCAGCCGGGAGTCTACTTCTCCCTCTCCCTCTGCCTCTCTCCCTACTCCTGCTCTCTCTCTCTCCCTTTCATTTTCTCTCTCGAATAAATAAATAAAATATTTTTAAAAATATTTTATTTATTTATTTGACAAGGAGAAATACAGCAAGAGAGGAAATACAAGCAGGGGGAGTGGGACAAGGAGATGCAGGCTTTCCGTGGAGCTAGGAGCCGGATGTGGGCTTGATCCCAGGACTCTGGGATCATGACCAGTGCTGAAGGCAGATGCTTAATGACTGATCCACTCAGGTGCCCAAATAAAATATATTTTTTTAAAAGTAAAATAAAATAAAATAAAAATCATTGTTTCTATAAAAATATAAGTGATATGCAAAATAATGCCTTTTAAAATAAATACTTCTCAAAGGTCTTAGTCAATTAAAAAATATGTTGCATATGAATGTTACAATGTTGTCTTTTAAAGGTTGAAATGAAAATCTTTCCCAAACATTTGAATGTGCCATATTAAAAAAAAAAAAAAATTGGTTACCACTAGCTCAATACTCAATTCTTCTGCCAATAAGATAAATATACAAAGTAGGAAAAACATCAAAATAAGTCATCACTCCTTCCTAAAATCACTCCTGAGTTTTATTTCCACAATTTAAAAATGAGTAATATAACTTTATACTAAAGAATGTAACTTTATATTAATCACATGCAAGAAACATATACTTGCTCATATGCAACAAAACATGTATACCTGCACAAATTTTGCAGATTATTCAAATTGGAATTATTCTTTTTTTTATAATGATAACAAAAATGCTGAAAACAGATATGCTATGTGTTGGGAATTAAGTTTCCACATACAGATGTTTGACAGTATAATACTTGTCAGTCTATTACTATATTAAGGTTACTTACAGTTTCATAATCATACCAAGTAGCATTAGGGATATATGCACTCACTGTATCGGCTCCCTAAATAAAGCAAGATAATTTTTATTTATTTTTATTTCTTTAATACTTATCAGAAAAGTCTCATATCAAATAGTAAATTGGGTTTTAATAGTTAAGAAAAAAGCTTCCTTTGTACTCTTCCACTATAATACTTCCTATAAATAATAATCAAAAGGCTATTTTACTAGTTTTATATAATAATATAAATCACATCAAAAGTGAAGTTGAAATTAATTTAAGTAGCAAATTAAAAAAAGCATTTGTATTGTTATAATCTACATGGTAATTGCAAATGTGTACACATTCATTTCTGTATATTTCCATAGGCTTTAGAGACTCCTAAATAATAGGTAAAATGCCAAAATCTCACTCTATTATATTTTTAATACTTAATATTTAATATTTTCATATGATCAGCTGGCTTTCCAGTTCCCCTTTATTTACAATTTAACAAAACTTCAATGTCTATTGAGATATGTCTATGTCTAATAAAATGAGAATTCATTGTTATTACTATAAGATTGATTTGGTTCCATAAATAAAGCTTTCTTTTTTAAAAGAATATTAATTTTACATAATTTTCTTCTCTGCAATTACATATTATATATTTGAAAAACATATATCTACTTAACATTTTTATAATTTTTCAGAATTTCTTCCATATTTTAGAATTCAACATTTATCAGTTTGAAACAGTCAGGTAGAGTAACATTTATTACTAAGTCTTTTTTATAATTTTGTGTGAATTTGGTTACAAGGTATCCTTTAAAAGCAATAACTTAATTAAAATTGTAAAACCTACCTCTTTCAAGACAGGAGTAATAAGTAATGCGGGGCCCCATAAGAACTGAGTGTCCTCACTCCAGGTATTCATATCCTCATAAAACCTAAAATGACAATTTGCTTTGTAATGACAATTTACAATATAAAGATAAAAAATAAGTTTATCAAATTCTCTGGTTTATCATTTCAGTTTTTTCATGGGAATGATTATTAGCTTTAATTTTACTTGTTTCACATCTCATTTTGAACTATGGTTCTTATATCCTTATAGTTCATCTGACACTCAAGAGAAGTAAGGAAGGAAGGAAGGGAAAGAGAGAAAAAAAGAGGGAAAAGGGGAGGAAATTAGTTCAACTGGGCTCAAAAAAATTTATCAGAGATGATAAGTTTACTTATTATTTATAATAAATAAGTATTCTGTTTAATACAATTTCTCTAAGATAAATTTGTAAAGTACCAGAAATCTTTCATATTCTACTTTCTTCCCTTTAAATTTTTCATTATAAATTCCTGTTTTAACCTGATTTGAAAGGGTCTTCAAGTCATTTCTTGGGGAAAGGTCCTGCTTTGCTCAAGATATACAAAGACAGAAACAATTAATTGCTCTGTAACAATACCATACTCTTGATCTACAGTTAGATGATTTTGACAATACATACTTAACATGTCTTCAGTAACTGCTTGTTAAAGCATACTAATATAATTTCTGTAATACAGCCTAAGTTCTATTCAATTCCCACATTTCTAGTTTAATCTTCTCCAATCATTAAATTAATTATATTTATTTACTGCATCATTCCATAGTTCACCAAATGCTTTATATAAATCATTTGACATCATAATTACTCTCTACTTGACATCATAATTTGTCAAATCTATTTGACATCATAATTACTCTCCATTAATTTTTCAATATATATCTGAAAATAGTTTGAAAAATTAAAATTCCTCAGCATGGTACTCACTCATGAAGAACTGGCCTTGCTACAGTTTCTCCAAACATATGGGCTTTGTAAAACAGAGTATAGAGGAAAGGTAATAATGTATAGCGAATATTCAAATAATGCCTTGATGAATTAACCAAAAGAGAATTCTGCCCAAAAAATGCTGGATCCTGATGCTATGGAATAAAAAGAGACATTGAAATAAAAAAGCTAAAATAATGAATGAAAATTGAAGGAGATGCATTTAATCTATTTGAAAAGCAAATCACATATATTTTAGCTTGTTTATAAAAATTTGAAATTGTTCCACTTTCTTTGCCAAAGAATATAAGTATTTTTATTTTTTATGTTTTCATTTGGATGTATGTTTTAATTAAACTCTTTTATACTAGACATCTTTCATTTACATTTTACATTTTTCATTTACATATAGTTACCTATAGTTAGAGATGAAGATATATTTTAACAAAGAATTTTTTACCTATATTATTTGTGGTAGATTGAATTATTGCCTCCAATGTTCATGTTCCCTTGTACACACAACCTTCACTGTGTAATTCTGCAGTTGCTACCACTAAAGGTGGAGTGTACTTCCCCACCTCTTAACTTCATGCTCAAGTGAATGATATTCTCCGCGCAGTGGAATCTTAGTACATGTGACACACTCATGTAAAGGCTTAAAATGTGATTGCCTGGGGACTTGCTGCCTTGTGCCTTGTTGTTGCCATTTGAAGAAAAAGCCCAGGTACGTAGTCTACTGGCCCAGAGATACAGGGAACAGGCTGCCTGGCCAGCACAAAGGCTTGTAACTTGAAGGACAGCCTTCCTGCTGAGCTCAAGCTGGATCAGTGGATCTGCCTCAATGGGTAGCAAAATTAACTAGCTACCATCTCCTGCCTCCCTGGATTCATCATCATTTTATCCTGAAGATATTTCCCTTTGGTTGCCCGTAGCTAATCAATGAGCATGGTGGGGTACTATTCAGGCCCATTACTGAAATATACAGGACATTTCCAATGCTCAACTTTGCCTTGAGGACTCACTACCGCTGAGTGAAAACCCTTAGAATTGGGCTTCAGTATGTTATTCTCCCTGAAAACCCTCCTTCCTTGCCTTCATCTTCACAGATTCAGATTGTGATATGAAGGCTTTCTTCATTTTTTCCTGCTCCCTCCCCTTTATCCTTTCACAAGTATTTCACCAATAAATCTCTAACATATTTGTCTTGGCATCTGCTTTTGGGAGACTTAAATGAACACACAGTGTAATGTAATTCATATCAGCATTTTCCATGAGCACAAATTTCTTGAAAGCACTATTCAGGTGGATTAGGAAAAGACTAATCCTCAATTTATACCTTTTACTACTGTTCTGTTATGCCTCCTTCCAGGTAGAGCTCTGCCCATTGTTTAATCAAAACTCTTCTCAAACAGAATTAATGGCTCTATATGTAACCAGTGTGTGAACAGTGAATAATTTCTCAACCAACATGCACTTGATCGATTTAATGGTTTCACCTAATTTCCTCATTTCCTCTGAGAAATATGTCTCTGAGAGCCCAGAACATGCCGAATTCATAGGGGTAGTAGAACAGCTCAGAATGTCCTTGTACTTCTGCTCCCACTAGTTCAGATGCATGTTAGTTTAATTTTTCCCAACCTATCAGTTCAGTTTTATTTATTATACAAAGATTCTGGACTCAAACTACTTTTCAAGTCTCTTGAATTTCTTGTTTCTTTAATAGAACAAAAGCTGGAAATCCTTAATATTACATTATATTTTTTATGAAAGTTACTTGGAACTTACATTGTTAGAATCAGGACTCAAAAAGTTTTGGCTTAATTTCAATATTAAATTATTTTAAAGTGATGTAACACACTTGTATATGCTTTAGGCTTAAATAAAATATGGTGTGACATCATTACCTTTCATGATTTCCTTATTTCACCATTTTTTAATACATAAAATATATGCCTTGAGAAGAGGACTTCTAACTCTTCTTTATGCTGCAAACTTTCAGACTATATCTTCTATGGATATAAATTTAAGTACATTGCTAAAACAAGAATTATGTCTTATTTAAAAACATGGAGAACAAGAGGCATTTACCTCATATATATCACCATTATGGTTCCTGGAAAATGGATAAAATGCCCCAAGTTGCATCCACCTTCTGCAAAGCTCTTCTGTGGTATTAGCCACAAACCCACAGATGTCCGCTCCAACCTAAGTAACAAATATATCTATTATTCATAGGGTAAAGAGACTCAAATTTGCCCAGAGCATCACATTTTAAGCCTCAACAGATTAATTTACATTATTTAGCAATCTTTTTGTTTGACTATCTTCATGTATTCTTCCTTAACATAGTTTTATATTTTCCATTTTTGTTATGGAATTATTTTACACTATTTTTTACATTATTTTACACTTTTTTTCATTGCCTCTTTATACATTGTTAGTCTTATGTACTTTCTTCCTTTGATCTAATCATTGTTAACTCAATATACAATGTGAAATTGTATTATTAAAATGTGTTATTTCTTAATCAATGAATCACCCCATGATTTTTTTTCTTTTATAATATATTACTATAATAGTAAAATAGTAAAAAATGTTGCCTAACATGCAGTCATATAAAATTTCATTCTTCTTCCTTCAAGAACCCTCCAAAAAAAACTACTATTCTTTTCTTTTTTTTTTTTTAATATTTTGTTTATTTATTTGACAGAGAGAGAGAGATCACAAGTAGGCAGAGAGCCAGGCAGAGAGAGAGGGGGAAGCAGGCTCCCTGCTGAGCAGAGAGCCCTATGCGGGGCTCGATCCCAGGACCCTGAGAACATGACCCGAGCCGAAGGCAGAGGCTTAACCCACTAACTCACCCAGGCGCCCCCAAAACTACTATTCTTAATTTGGTATGTTTATATTCATTTAAATTTTTACAAACATTTCTTTTTTTTCCTAAATAGTATGTAAGTACCCATAAACAATATATAGTATTATGTTATATATTTATTAACTTTATGTAAATGGTATATTGTATGAATGACACAGCATTTCATTTTTTTCTCAAAACATTATTTTTATGAGATTCACTTGTGTTAAATGTAAACATTTAGTTCTAGTTCTCTATAATATAGGATCTCATAACTATGAAAAATGCTCCTGTTAAGTTTTATATATAGGTTTCTTTGTGAATATTTAAAAAAAAAACTTAACTATTCTTCTATGGTATTATATATATAAATATTTTCAAGATTATTTTCTTGGCTTATTGGAAATACACATTGTTTAATCAAAACTGGTTGTAACCATTTGTAAACACAATGACAGTACATGAAAATTTCCATTATTCTGTTTCTTCCCAATTACTGTTATTTTCAGACTTTAAAAAAATATATATATTTTTTCCCAAACTTTTTACTTGCATTTCTCTGATTACTATGGAAGTTGAGAACTTTTTCATATTTTTACTGAGTCCATATGGGTTTCTCTTCCTACAGAATTACCTATTTATATCCTTTCCTAATTTTCTATTGTTTTTACCTTCTACAGGTTTCTAGAAGGTATTTTAAATTGAGTATTATTCATTTGCTGTCTATTTAAAATAACTTTATAAAAGATTTTATTTATTTATTTGACAGACAGAGATCACAAGTAGGCAGAGAGCCGGGCTGGGGGGAGGCAGGCTCCCTGCTGAGCAGAGAGCCTGATGCCTGATGGGTGGCTCTATCCCAGGACCCTGGGATCATGACCTAAGCAAAAGGCAGAAGCTCTAAACCACTCAGCCACCCAGGTACCCCTAAAATAGTCTTTTAATGAACAAATTTTTTTTTTCACTTTGTTGTAGTCAAATTTGTTTCTTTATTATTTGTGCCTTCTGTGATCTGTTTAAGAAATTATTCCCCTAACCTAACATCACAGAATTATTCATATTTTCTTCTGATATATCTAAGGTTTACTTTTCACACATAAGTCTTTAATCCATCTAAGACTGATTTTTGTGTAGGGCGTGAGGCATGGACCCATTTCTTTTTAAATGGGTAATCAATTTTTCATATGAATATTTGATACTTCCTCAATGATCTATAGTGATAGTGCTATCAGTAATTGTATTTCATTAATGCATGGGCCTGTATCTTATTTTGCCATATTATTCTATTTGAATATACAGAGACAAATATCATTGTGTTTATGACTACTTTATGGGATAGGGTAAATCCTTATGCTCTTTTCTACTTGCATTGTCTTCCAAATGAAGTTTAAGTAATCTTTGATGCTCCCCAAATTCACTTTATAGTTTAAATTGGAATATCACTGAACCTGGATATAGTTTGGGAAGAATATGTATTTATAATATGCTAAGTCTTATTATCTATGAACATGACATATATTTATTTAGTTATTTAAAATTTTCTTTAAAAAATCTTATATTTAGTTTTAATATTTACTCCTAGATATTTTATATTAATTACTTGCTATAATAAATAACACCTTATCTTAAAATACATTATAAGATTGCTTATGTTTTTCTTCTTTTTCAGACAAAACTACTGAAAATGCTCTATTTTATTTAAATTTTCAAAATCGCCTTTGTAATTTCATTTTGTTAATTTTTCTCTAGAAACTTTGTTTTCATTGCCTTAATCTCTTCTCTTAATTGCCTATTTCTTTCTTTAGGTTTATTCTGTTTTTCTTTTTTCCATTTTCTTAATTCACTTTACTCATTAATATTCAGCATATCTTTGTTTTTAATCTAAGCAGATATCCCACACTTTTGATATGAAGCATAATTGTGAGCATTCAGTTCCAAGGATTCCCCCCCATTTCCATTCAGTTTACTTTTTGACTCACAAATCATTTGATAAAGTGTTTTTTAATTTCCAAAGTCAAGAGTCTCTGTGTGTGTGTGTGGGTGTGTGAAGTTTTTGTTAGGGTTTTTGTTTGGTTGGTTTTTGGTTTTCATTTTGTTTTGTGTATACAAAAGAAAGAATAAGTGATCACTGTAATTTCCTAACACATTTTACATTATTTCTTTTTATGTAGTAGCCTTCTTTGGTGTTGAATATCAACATGGCATACTTTTTTTGCTTGATTTAGAAATATCAGATTTTTTATATTTAGAGTTGTCTAGCATACATTTTTTCTGTTCTTAAAATCTTGAGACTTCATCTTTATTTTTTATCTTTTATTTTACTATCTTTTTTTTTTTTTAAAGATTTTATTTATTTATTTGACAGACAGAGATCATAGGTAGAGAGGCAGGCAGAGAGAGAGAGGGAAGCAGGCTCCCTGCTGAGCAGAGAGCCCGATGTGGGACTCGATCCCAGGACCCTGAGATCATGACCTGAGCCGAAGGCAGCGGCTTAACCCACTGAGCCACCCAGGCGCCCTACTTTACTATCTTTTAAATAGAGGAAATAGCTTTATTGTTTTTTAACGTAAACTGACAATCTAGTATTTTAAATATATTTAGACATTTGACATTTACTTTTTTTACTAATGTATTTGGATTTCTCCCTATCATCGTATCTGGTACATTATATATATTTGCAAGCTTTTTCTATGCTCTGTTTATATTGATATTTCTTATATGTATTTTTTTGATTTACTTGAATTTTATTTATTCTGTTTTCTCATTTTAATGGCTTGAATATTATAGTCATTTTCTTATAATTCTAATTTTTTTCTTATAAATTCTAATTTTTTCTTATTTTTCTTATAAATTCTAATTTTTCTAATTTCTAATTCTAATTTTTCTTATAAATTCCCTAAGAATAAGGATTGAACTTTTCCTGCAATATACCTTAGTCATTATATTGAAAATCATTAAGATGATAATATTACAAAAGTAAGAGTAATTCACATATTTTATAAATAACACTGTATGAAATATCTTACCAATGGTATTCCAAACAAGTTGAACTCCAGCATTCCTGCAATAGACCATTCCATTTGTTCCCATGAAGCAGTATTATCTCCTAACCAATGTGCAGCATAACGTCCAGATCCAGCAAAAGTTGACCGGGTGAGAATAAAGCTTCTCTTATTGGGAAAAACTTTTTCTATGGCTCTAAAAATAAAAGTAAATTAATAAGATTTATTTTTATATAAATATAAATATTTTATCAATCTTTCATACCAGTTTTTATTTATCTGTCAATATTTATTTATGTAAATATTGCAATCAAACAGAGAAAGGAAACCTATTAGAAGTGGTTCAGACTTTGGTTTTCTTTATCAAATTAAATGAACATGTTTTTTGTATCCATTCAACATTTGTTTTTAACATATATGGTCTATACTCATTGAAATTCCTCTATAACATAAGATTTCATAAACTGAATTTGAACTCTGTATGACTTTTTGTGACACAGTAATGTTGATGATATATTAATATCTGTATTTTCAAATAATAGCGTGTGATGTTGGGATAACTGTTATATATTTGAGAGGCATTTTAGTTTGTTTCCTGAAGCTTACCATCCACAACCACTAGTATTATTCATCTCACCTCTACTGGTATTGGAGTATTAATGATAATTTTTTCCATTAATGGGAAATATTCAAGAAAAGATACAAGTGTTTGATTTAGTAGATAAGATTATCCAGACTACCTTAGTAAAAATATAATGTTATCTTAAAGTGGCTATTCTATATTATTATCTTTACAATATTGAACTATAGTATTGCTTTTTGTTTCTAGAATTTATATATTTATACATTTCAATATGTAATGATCTACTGAGTTTAAAAGTAAAGTAAACACTATGAAGACAGTGTATAAAAGTGTATAATATCATGGCATGTTTTGGATTAGACAGATGTAGGTTTGAATTAAACTTGATCATGTTTACTTAATTATGAGAAAATTTAAAATGTATTGAGATCAGGATCTGGGTTTTATTGGCAATTGCATTACAGGTCTTTATATAATGCTTGGAAAATCGTAGGCAATCAAGTTATGATCGTCCCCTTTCTTTTTTTTTTAAACTTGTTTTTTTTATATACAAGTGACACACTGCCTTAGAAAAATTACTTTGGGAGATACTACCTAGAAAACTACATTTTAATTGAGACCTTTGATTTTGAAAAATAAAGACTTATCTAGAAACACCTCTCTCCTATGCCAATTGTGAAGTTCATGCTTAGAAAACCATTATGTTCAGAGATAACGAACTGAGTCAAAACTTTGAAGCATAATTTAAATCTATGAATTAAAAAAGAATCACAGTTAAACACATACATCACGTAGTTCTTGATTAACTAAGATCCACGTTCATGAAGTTTAGTAAGAGTACTGGTGTTTTTAATGCCCTAATTTTTTACCATGAAAATACTATCCTTCTTTGTTTTCTTATTCTCATTATTTTCCAACTATATTAGGAAATTATAACATATATTTCTACACATTAAATATGAAAGAGGTTTCTGAATGAAATTGCACCTACTTCTCTGTGGCGATAGCCATGCTGTACCCATAGAGGCTGTGAACATCATAATGCTTCCCCCAGTATAGCACAGTGTCCATGCAAATTGTTTTGGAATACAGGAGTTTGTCAAGAATATCTTAGAAAAATATATAAGAAATTATTTTAAGACACATTTTGCCATTGTGAACTTCATAATCCTTAAATTATGTGCTATGTAAGATGATATTTAGTTTGAAAAAAAATGAAAGACAAATGAAGATAAGTTCTAATTAGGTCTCCACCCTCTATTCCTGTTGATTAACTGTAAGGTTTGCACTTACAGTAACAAATATTCAGTTTCCAAATTATAGTACTAAATAAACCCATAGAAAAAATACATTTAAATATATAGATATATGCATACCCATTTGTATTATACATTATATAAATATACACACGTTTTAAAGCTTTATTGCTTAGTTCATTTAAAATTTAACTTATACACATATATATCTTTCACAATTACAAACCATGTAAATCTCTGCTTTTCAGAAAAGTTTTTATTGTGCTTTCATTTGCAGGCATATGTGATACTTCCATAATTATTGTCATCTTTCTTCAAATGTACTTACTGCTATTGCCCTAAGAGCAAATCCCTTCCTTTGGTTAATATTTTTTACTTATTTTTAATGGTGAAAAACCCATTTTTTAGAATATGTGAGATGTAACTATTCACATTAGGTTATTTCTAAAAACTACATAGACTTACAGCATAGTGCCCACAGAAAGAATCTGATCACTTATATTGTAATTTCAAACAAATTTCGTTTCCTTTCATTAATTTTTTAATCATGGCAGTTTATCAGTGATAAAAAAGTCAATATGCTATACCAAAATTTAAAATCATACTCCTTTTCTTAAGTATAAAAATTTAGGTCCAAAAGTAAAACAAAAACAAACAAACCAACAAAAAAACATTGATTTCAGGGTCTCAAGATTGTATCAAAATTTGTGATTTAGAAATATATGCTAGGATTTACCACTCAACAAGGAAAATTATTCTCAGCTAATGGTAAATAAATAACAAAATAAAACTTACCAGGAGTAAAAGGTGGATAATTTAGGTTGTTGCTTTCACATCCATTCTTTGAACCATGAACAAAGCTGGAAACTTCATTCATGTCCTGAATGGATATAATATGAACAGCAGACTTTAAGTAATAACAGAAGTATCTTAGATGGGATTCAGGGGTTGTATACAACCAAAATGTTTTTAATTTACCTAGTTTTAATTATACTTATAAAACAATAATTGTAAGTATTAAGCAACTGTCTTCTCTAAATAGTTATATCAGTCTTCTCACTGAGTCCACCATTGTCCATATTTCTAGCATATTCATTTATCCAACATGGTTGCTCATCTCAGTGGACATTTATCTAATTTCTATGATGTGCTTTGCTGACTACTAGGCACAGCACATTTTGCATACTCCTCAATTCCTACACTCTCAGAAGAGAATGAAAGTAAAACAAGGTAAATAGCATTTTGGTATTCTAATGAAAATAGTTACAACCTTAATGAATCTCAATGAACCCTAAGGCAGCTGGACCACATTATAAGAACCAGTAACCTAAACATCTCTTAGAGGCCAAGTTGTGTTCACAGATTTTTTTTTTTTTTTTGCTATGCAAACTGAGGCTCCAATATTGTCTTGTCACATACTAGTTCTCTGGCTGTAATTTTAAATAAGGCCTTTGAATGAAACAGATAATGTATATAAAATCATTTATCACACTACACAAACTCAAGAAATTATGAATTTCTTCTCCTTTGTTAATTGCATTGAAGGACTTCTACACATTTTTTAAAAAGATTTTATTTATTTACTTGACAGAGATCACAAGTAGGCAGAGAGGCAGGCAGAGAAGCCGGTGGGGGGTGGGGAGGAGAGCAGACTCCCCGCTGTGCGGAGAGCCAGATGCCAGGCTCAATCCCAGGTCCCTGAAATCATGACCTGAGCTGAAGGCAGAGGCTTAACCCACTGAGCCACCCAGACACCCCTACACATTTTTGAAGTGTATTTTCCACATCTGTGTGATATGCAGTCTCTGCTCTCACACAGCTTCACACTCAGTCAAGTCCCTTGCTAATTTTATTTTCCTCAGAAGAAATATATTTTCTTCATTACTCTTCCCTTCTGCCATTCACATCATGCTTAGATGGAATTAATGTGAAAAATTAAGGTTGTTCAAGGGAGGAACAAAATAAATTTCTCATTGTGGTAACAGATATTAAAAGGTAAATGTTTCCATTCCCCAAATATTTTCCTAATAATAATAAAGAAGAAAAATTATGTAGTTATTCTAAAGCATTGGGGTTATTTTATTGAAATTACCTGGGATATTCACTTTTGTTTTCCTATGTCCAGTAAAACTAATACAAAGAGAAACTATGGTTACACAGCCAATAATTTTAGGTGAACTTAAGTGTATTTTCTTCACAAATCCATGAATTACATTAAATTTAAAAACAACTTCAACTGCTGAAATTCATAATTGGGAATTGAGTTGCATTATTTTAAACTTTAAGACTCTTTCTAAACTGTTTAACTCCTTTTGTATATAATTATTCTTGAGAAAATAGGCAAAATATTTACTATGAAATTTATGTTTTTCTATTTGAATTATGTATTTGCAAATTTGTAATAAAATTCACAAGATCTTCCAGGATTCACTCCAAATAGACAATATTTACAAAATTTAATAAACAATTTTTAAGAAAAATTAATTTATTTCAAACGAAAATTGATCAAAAATATTTGTTGAATCATCAATATTACACCCTATGTTCACTAAGTAGAATTTAAATAAAAACTTTAAAAAATAAAAATAAATAAAATATCTGTTTTAACATACAACCATGTAAACAAGATTACATAAAATATATTATTTCACCAGTTCACAATATAAAGGGAAAGAGTCTTGTGTACTCAAAAAACCAAATATATTAACCTCTAAAGAAAAAAAATAAAAACTTTTATGATTTTAACCATATTTTACAACAAATAAAATATTTGCCATTTGATTATTTATTTTTAAAATATCCTGTCAAGGGGCACCTGGGTAGCTCAGTGGGTTAAGCCCCTGCCTTTGGCTCAGGTCATGATCTCGGGGTCCTGGGATCAAGTCCCGCATCGGGCTCTCTGCTCAGCAGGGAGCCTGCTTCCTCCTCTCTCTCTCTCTCTCTCTGCCTGCCTTTCTGCCTACTTGTGATTTCTGTCTGTCAAATAAATAAATAAAATCTTTCAAAAAAAAATTCTGTCAACTTGGCAAAATTTTATTATGAATATATTAAACATACTACACATAATGTAATAGAATTTATTTGTATCTCTTTAATGTATATTGTATATATGTATTTTTGAAAATTCTGGAAACATTTTTCTCTAACTTACACACATTATTTGAGTGATGCTACATGTATTTAATATCATGTAAAAATAAACTCAATTAGTATTTTTAACATTACAACCTGCACATTCAAAGCAGTGGAAGGCATAAGGAAAAGGCCTCGATGAATTGACAGTAATAAGTATACCTATAGATATTCAGATGTCATTCAAATTATCCCAAATCAAGTAATGACCATTCCTAGGAATTGTCAACAGCATTTTTAGGGATATTTATGAAGGTTTTCTTTAAAGTCAATTGAAAATTGCATATAAATGTTTGGTGGCTAATAAAAACTTTTAAAAAATCTTGGGGCGCCTGCGTGGTTCAGTGGATTAAAGCCTCTGCCTTTGGCTCAGGTCATGATCCCAGCATCCTGGGATCGAGCCCTGCATCGGACTCTCTGCTTAGCAGGGAGCCTGCTTCCCCCTCTCTCTCTGCCTGCCTCTCTGCCTACTTGTGATCTCTGTCAAATAAATAAATAAAATATTTTTTAAAAATCTGTTGGCATTTCATAGCTCCACATGTGAACTCAATCTAAATAAAAATAGCCAAATTTTTCAAATAATTTTTAAAATAACTCAATTATTGTAATATTCCTATAAAATGTAGAGAGAATATAATCAAATAAGCCCCAGTTATTTGGATATATGAATTGTTGGAATACATCTTCTTATCGAATTTCAAGTTTCCTAGTACTATATATAAAATTACTGAGCTTCTTTATGGAAGAATTCCATTTATTAGATTTTTAAGAATGAAATCATAACATGACCATTACAATGTGTATATTTATTCAGAAAAAAAGATCTTTGAATTTTAAAAATATTGATTAATGCTTTTATTTTGAAATCACAGCTTCAGTCTTAATTATACCCAATGCATTAGGCTCTTATTTCTCAAGTATTAGATTTTTTCAAGAATGATGCAAAAAAAGATAATTCAAGTTTATGTTTGTATGCAAAAAGATAATTCAAGTATACACTTATATGCAAAAATCTATTTTTCAATGACTGTTGAGCTCATACCATTTTCTGAAGTGATTTTAATATTTAAACTTTAAATTCAAAACATTAGCTTGGACTTTAAATTAGAAATCAAGAAAACTTTAACACTATTTTAAAATTTGACCTAAAAATAAAATTTCAGCAGTTAAATAACAATTCTTTTTTACTGTATGTTCATTCTATCAGAAGAAATAATCTGAAGAAAGTGAAAGAATTAAGGACACAATTTAGCAGTAGGATTTGGCAGTTATTCAAGTAAGAGCTGAAAGTGGTATAACCACTGCTTATGCATCATATAAATTAATTCAGTGATTAGTGAGCTTTGAAATCATACTGGTTACCATGTGTTTTGTTTTTTTAAGCTTAGTCAAATGTTTATGTATTAGTATGAGAACAATTCTGCTATTCTCAGATGCTCTTCCTAGTCCCATCCCCTCCCTCTCTTTGATGATGAATCGAGTGTGTGTCTTCAGTATGAAGTATTCTCTATGTACAGCACAGTCAGATTCTCTTTTACTATTCCTAAAGTGTCACTTATGCTGTAGCTCTTCTCTAATGGACTCAAACTGTTTCCTAAGCAAAAACAAAAACAATAACAAAATAAAACAAACAAGTAAAAAATACCCAGAAACTTTTAATTTATATAATACATTGAAATTAGGACTGGAATTAAAAACAAAACTTAAAAAAAGAAAAAAAAAAACTTCAAGAATGGAATGCAAAATTTTGTTATTTCTATCTGCAGCTAGGTATTATTGTGATCTCACTAATTTTGTGTCAAATAACTAAAGCCTCTCCATCTTCATTCTATTCATCATAAATAATTCTGAGGATTATGCTAACCTCTAACTCAGTTCCATGTTGTTAGCTGAAAACGTCATTTTCCTCTTTGTATTCTCCACAACATACCTGATGTATTGATGGTGCAAAGTAACCACTTGTAAACTAAGTAACTGATTTAAAAAATAATCATTGAATAAAAATGAGCTATTCATGAAAGTAGAGATATTGTGTAACCAAATAACCAAAGAAAAGTATAGCTATCCCTAGGACATCCATTACCTCCTTCCAAAATTCTGTGCAGTTATAATACCTTTGAACAAAAACCCTGATGATATCTGTGTTTAGTTTATTAGACTTTTTTTTTTTTTCTGAAACACAGAATCCTGGGATCACGCCACTAAATCATTGACTATCATTCAGTATCATTCTATAAAATAAACCCAGAAGCAAGCAATCAATAGTTATAGAGAAAACTTCATTCAAAGAAACTTTTAAACATTAGCATTTTCCTTTAATAACTTTACCAGAAACCTAGGATTTTGGTTGTTGCTGTTGTTGTTTATCTTGTGATAATACACTTAGCCTATTACAATTTTGCTTCATTCTATCCCATGAATTCCAAAAAAAAAAAAAGTGTCTAAAGGCTGAGTGCTTATTTATTATTATAGTCCATATTGCTGTAATCGCTTGAATACTGTAGACCAAAATAAATATTTTTAGAATTGCACTACTTATCTCCAAATCTTATTGTTTTCAAACATAAATTATGAATCATAAAAATATAGCACCTTAGTGACAAAAATGAAATTGATTCTTCAGTGTGTTACTGAAGAAGAAAACTCTCAATTTACAGTTTTTAGTTTTAATTCTTTTCTAACTCAGAAACACAACAGATATGAATTTATACATGCTAGAAAAATATTTTGTTTTTATTTCATGTTCAATACATAACAAACTAGGGGCGCTTGGGTGGCTAGGTGGGTTGGGCCTCTGCCTTCGGCTCAGGTCATGATCTCAGGGTCCTGGGATCGAGTCCCGCATCGGCCTCTCTGCTTGTTAGGGAGCCTGCTTTCTCCTCTCTCTCTCTGCCTGCCTGTCTACCTACTTGTGATCTCTCTCTGTCAAATAAATAAATAAAATCTTAAAAAAAATACATAACAAACTATACCTTGTCAAATTAACAATTATTTTATAGAAAAATATTTCTGTTAAGTTTCCAAAATTGCTTAAAATAGCTACTTACAATCCAAAGTCCATCATATTTCACTTCTTGATAGAAAATGTTGCACTCATCTGCCCACCAATCTATGCAGCTCGGATTAGTAAAATCAGGGAATACCGTTAATCCTGGCCATACCTAAAAGAATAGATCATATGAAAAAAGAAAAATAAGTAAGTAATAATACAAAGTTAATGAGTGCAAAATAGTAAAAAATATTAAAGTTACAATACTGAACTTCTTTAGGTACCTGTGATCCACGTACCATCTATATTTATAATAATCTTAGGCCTGCTTTAAAATGCATTTAAGTGACAGTAGAGAGAGACCATAAAACATTTAAAAAGGCAAAAATATAACAGCATGGAAAGAGGCTGTTCTTTTGACTGCAACTAAGTTTTTTTCTCAGCATTCTAATAGTTTAGGTTAAAAACAAATAAAAATTATGTAATATATTCATTGTTTGATAAAAGAAAGCATACTATTTAATTTCCAAAGACATTTGTTTCCAAGAAATTCAAGTAAAAATGTCTTTGTATATTTATTTTTTTAATAAATGAGAATATGGCATTTGTTCCAATCATTTTTATAATTATTAGCTCATTTAATCTTTACTAAAACTTAGAAGAGAGGTATTATGTTTTAATCATCACTTTACAGATGAGTTATTTACTATAATTAAACCCACCTTACAGATGAAAGGAGTGATAAACAGAGAAATTAAATACATTTAAGATCATACCACTAATATATGACACAGAAGGAATTCAAACACAGCAATAACATATCTGAGTCCATGCTATTAAACACTATACATACTATGTTGTCTCTTTATGATTTATGCTTCTTCAAATTGTCTACTTATTACTTAAAATAATGATAGGCAAGAGAAATTCAATTTCAGATGAACTGAAATAAATCATACTGTTTTATATACAAATTATGCATATTGACTAACTGATCCACCCATATCAAGAACAGATCTTAATAAAGTATATTCTGTAAGATATTAGTAGGCATTATGAGGAAGAAATTCAGCTTTTATCTCCTGATGGAGCTCATAATTATTTGAATAAGACTTTCATCAGAAATTTTTACTTTGATGAATGTAATAGAATGTGATTAGGATATTCTTCATTATTGTAAATAATGCTATAATACACATGTTTTTTTATAAATTGACATTATCTCTTATTTTATTTCCTTTGATTAAATTACAGAAGTGGAATTACCAAGTCAATATATCTAGACCTTACAGTTTTTGATATATTTTATAAGGTTGTCTCCAAAAGTATGTTTATTCTGGTTAAAATTATGCATTTGGGATATAATCTGTTTCCTAACTCTGTTTTTATTAGCTTTGTGACATCAGGAAAGTTACTAGGCCTTTTTCAAATTCACTTTTTCACCTATCAAGTAATAATTCTAATCATAGCTACCTAATTATTTTATTGTGAGGATTAAACATAAATCATAAAATTTAATACCCAACATAAAAGTACTCAATTTATATAAGCAACTAATTTACCTCAAATTATTAGAATTTTTTAATCCAAATTATATTTTGTTAGTTTTGTTTTAATTATATATAGCACAGAAAATTACCTGCCTTCTTACAAGATCTGTTTTAGAGATCATTGAAATATTTCCTGTCTAAAATTTCTTTACATGATTAAAATACCAAGTCCAGATTTGAAACCAACTACGCACACACCCACACACACACACACACACTTATAAAAACATTGCACAACAGAAAATCGTAACAATACAACTTTAATGAATATCATAATTTACCTCTCCAATAACTGCTGTAGTCCCATCTGATTCATTTACCCACACATTTTTTGCATTTCCCCTATCATAGGTCTCATATGCTGCTCCATTGGTAAGCTTATCTATTGAAATTGCAGGGTCCTAATAATAGAAAGAAGAAACTATAGAAAATCTATTAAATTACAGAAGTGTGAATACTAAAAACATATTAAATATATAATGTTATTACCAAGATGATGACATATTTCTGTCCATGGTTATGTAAATCTTGAACAAATTCAGGGAGCCCCTGAAATGTAACTTTATCATAAGTAAAGTCTTTCTTGGCTTCCATATAGTCAATATCAGTGACCTGTGTATCCTGAAATTAAGTAGAGTATATTTTAATAAGTAGTATTGAAAGAACTCTAATAACTTCAACTTTTAAGTCCAATGAATTAGTATTATAAATTTATTGATTAAAAAGTAAATGTACTTAGATCCCTTCTATTTCATTAAAAACGGTGTTGTAATTATTTATAAAAGTAATTTTTCTAGGGGTGCCTGGGTGCCTCAGTGGGTTAAAGCCTCTGCCTTCGGCTCAGGTCATGATCTCAGGGTCCTGGGATCAAGACCCACATCAGGCTCTCTGCTCAGCAGGGAGCCTGCTTCCTCCTCTCTCTCTGCCTGCCTCTCTGACTACTTGTAATCTCTGTCAGATAAATAAATAAAATCTTTAAAAAAAAGTAATTTTTCTAGTTCTAAAGTACAAAAGCATTAAATAATTATTCACACTTGTTTCAGTGATGGTCACTGGATAATTACTATGTTTTACATATGGGAATCATTGTATAGAAAACAAAACAAAGGGGCACCTAGATGGCTCATTCAATTAAGCATTCTGCCTTCTACTCAGGTCATGGTCCTGGAGTCTCAGGATGGAGCCCCAAGTTGTAAGACTCCTTACTAAGCAGAGAATCTGCTTCTCCCTCTGACCCTCCTCCCTCTCATTCTCTCTCTCTCTCTCAAATAAATAAAATCTTTAAAAAAAAAAAAAGAAAAGAAAAGAAAACAAACATATTACGTAAAATACTTTAAATTTTTTTAAAGATTTTTGTTTGTTTATTTGAGGAAGGGAGAGACTCTGAAGCCGACCCCGTATGGAGCACAGAGGCTGACATGGGGCTCAATCCCACAGTTGTGAGATCAGGACCTGATCTGAAAACAGGAGTCTGACACTTAACCAACTGAGCCACCAAGATGCCCCTAAGTAATTTTTACCTTTAAAAGTCTATCGTCTGTAAAAAACAGTCTATATTAAAAAACTGAATGTGATGTTCACAGTTAACTTGTATCTATTCTAGTATAACTCATAATCAGTTCTTAGAATTTCAATAAGACCTGGTCTTATGTATGGATTTGGAAAATGCTTTATCATTAAAATGCAGCTTAGTAATCCATATATTTATTATTGTGTGATAATATTTAACTTGGTGTATATTCCCACAAACCCTTCATCCCACTTACAAATGGTATGCCAGCATCCCGGTTTCTTTGTACCACTTCTTTCAGTACATCAAGTGACTTATAATTCCAGCGACTCAGTTGGAATCCAAGACTCCAATATGCTGGCATTGCTGGTCGTCCAATGAGCTTGAAGTAAATGGATATTTGATTAATTTTAATAAAGAGCATTAAAATTGTTATTAATATGATTCTTATCCTGTTATCACTAGTATTTACTTAAGTTAAATTACATATTTTGAACAAAAATTTAGTGTTACCTGAATTCTGTGTCCTGCATATTCTGTTAGAACTTTATGTTTTGTCACTCACCTTTGTTTATTTTGTGTTGAAAAATTAGAAAGTTAGCTCTTAAGAAAGCAGCATTTGCAAAGGTATATTTTTCCCAGCATGGAAAGTTAAAAAAGAGAATATAAAAATAGCATCAAAGAGAAAAAGAAAATTGTCCCAGCACACTCTCACTTCCTGTAGCAACAGAATGAATGAATGAGTGAATAAATGGTCCTCATGTTAGAAAAAATGTTTAAAACTAGATAACTTATATCCCCTTATATTTTCATGCTTATTTTTCTCCTTTTCAAAATATTAATATTTTTAAATATTAATAAAATATGTTCCATAAGTCTCCAAGCCACTTATTTTATCAAGTACACTTATGTCATTCACATGCAGGGCTTCTCCCCCATGGGCCAAATAGAGTCTCTTCTCCTCTCACTCTCTGTGATGCAAAGAATCTGGTGCTCAGTGCACACCAGCAACAGCATACCAGTGTGTCATCCTAACAAAGGATACGATTTTACATATGGAAATATGGGTGTAACTAATAGTAATTATTTTCACTGAGTATTAGGTTATATAAAGCTTGTAATATAAGCTTTATTGGCATGTTTTTTTAATTAGGTGCATATATGTATATTTCATGATTTCTCTATCACATATGTCTAAAAAACCACAATGTAACATTTTAAAAAAATTACTTATATTGGGTTATAATCTACTCATTAAACATTAAATTTATTTTAAAAATAAATTAGTATCAAAACTAAAAAAATTAGCATTTTTAAACTCATTTCATAAACACTTCATGTTTCACAGAATTTCACTAAAGATTTGGACGTGTAATTAAAATGTCTTCGTGTATTATACATGTATATGACATAATTTGTTTTTAATAAAAGTGTACAAAATATTATTATATATCATATTAATTCATATATTATTTATCTTATACTTTATATATAAGCATTGTTTTTAAAACTATTTGGTCAGTCAAATGAAGTAAATTTTAAATTTTAAAATATTAAGACAGCTTGTGGGTTAGCTTATACAGAAAAAAATTTGTTTTTCTTCAAACAAGAATTAAAGTTTCTTACTCTCTACATAACTTAAACCTCACTTAGATGCCACAGTAATTAATTGCACTGTATTCTATCTACACCATAATTGTATGTTATTGCTCAAATTTAAGCCTCTGCAAGGCTACTCATAAAATGATGTAAGCAAGCATGACACTATACTTTATGTATGCTGCATTCATACATCATGCATAGCTCAAACTCAACTACTGCTGACCACAGACTTCACTTAGTATGTAGTAGAGAACAATTCCAGCTAATAACTCACAAAGCCGATGTCAAATTCTTTCAAAAATGTGCTATCCACTGTTTAGATGTTGTAGTAACCATACCCAAAGTCTACATAAAGCTCAGCCTAACATTGTAATTATGATTTAGTATTACAGACTATAAATTTTGTGTGGTTTTCTGAAACTCATATTTATTAATAGCAATTTGGGAATTATTAGACACTGTAAATTATTTACTTGTGTAAAACCCTACCTACTCTCATTTCACATTTTTGGACCCTAATTAAAGAAAGTTTTTTTATAGTAATTACCTCTCCTGTAAAATCATTTTAACAAATGGGAATTGTATGTCAAAGCTATATCAATAAAACAAGATTTTTAAAAAATGGAATAATCCTTAAATCTTATGCTTACTTTTCCATACTAACACCAGGAATTATATAAACCAATAGTCACAAGAGAACAATTGTATAAAAGAATTATATAGAAAAAAATACAGAATTATATTTTAGAAGCAGTCTCAAGGTAAGCACTGGATTGGTTACCTCTCTAAGACCCATCTTGGACTTAGGTTCATGAACACATTACTTAATAGGAAAGCAAAATTTGCTTAGACAGAAGATATAAGACTTCAAACTATATATCAGAATCTGCCCTTCTATGCCTAAGCATCAGATCCAATTTTCTTGGAGTTTACCTACTGTGCATTAACAGCAAATTTCACTAGGCTTACTTATAACTCACTTGCCTTTAGGATTTTTATCAAAGGGGTGTACAACCTATACATCCATTGCCTATCCTCAGCCTTGAAGATAAGATACTTCCCTTTGCTTTATCCCATAAAAGTAGGTCATGAATAAGTAAAGATTTACTATGCAACATTTCAAAGAAATCCAGCTCCTGAACTCAGCTGTCTAGAAGCAAGAAACCATTTGATATCAGGAATATAGACATTTAATATATGCATAAGCTTCATGGTATTGGAAAAAACAAAATCCACCTACCCATGCCTGAAAAATGGTAAGATTTAAAAATACATTTAGCTAAGAGGGCCCAGATATCTTACATAAAATTAGACATGAGATGAAAGAAATGTATAGTAGAAAATAATTTTATAAAATAGATGTAGAATATACCTCTTGATACTGTTGAACTACTTGCTCTGGTGTATCTCCTAGAAAGATGTAAAAGTCCAGAATTCCACCAATAACTCTGTAAGTTATTATTGGAGTAGGCTGGATGAAAATTTCTACAAATAAAATTAAAAGAGCATATATAAGTAATAAAAATATACACAGTGATAAAATAATTGCAGTGCTTCATATTAACCATATATTTTTACACAGATTTCTAAATAAGGTAAAATAAGATACTGAAAATAGGAAGAATATAGGAGAAAAAGAATGCCACCAAATACGAGGTTTATGATAGGATATCCCAGATGTTTCTTCTTACAGATGTTGTCATAATCTTTCCCTGAATCCCCTGCATAGCAAGAGATCAGTCCTTTTACAACAAAAATAATTTTTTTCTAAAATTGCATTTCAATTAGTTGTTGTAATTGAAGATTCTCTGAAAGATCATATTATCACATGTTAATATCTAAGAAAAAACTATAAAAGTGTTTATTTTTTTTCCCAATGTAGACAATAATTGCCTTGATAATCATATAATATATTGTTCTTTCTGGGACATGGTTTAATTTTGTAGCTTTTAATTATCACTGATTTATCTGTTAAACATTAGTATTGCATGCACAACGTTTAAAAAATATTTTACATTGGGCACCTGGGTAGCTCAGAGGGTTAAGCCTCTGCCTTTGGCTCAGGTCAAGATCCCAGCATCCTGGGATCCAGCCCCGCATTGGGCTCTCTGCTCAGCAGGGAGACTGCTTCCTCCTCTCTCTCTCTGCCTGCCTCTCTGCCTATTTGTGATCTCCGTCTGTCAAATGAATAAATAAAATATTAAAAAAATATATTCTACATTACTTGAATTATGATAAACTAAAAAATTAATCTTCCTTCTTTCTCTCCATATATGGACGTTTCTCTTTTGTATTGTAGTGGTATATTAACTTATCTTAACAAGTGAGGCTGTGGAGATAGGAATAGGCCTTTTCATGGTTGTGTTTTTCCCTTCAGTTTTGCTCTGAAGGGAAAAGAAAGTACCTGAATGTCACAACACAGTACACTCTCCCCAAAATAGAAGTACTGATATGCAAAATTCCATTGTCATGGAATTTTGAAATGACTATGAAACCTGCTTGTAATAATTTCACATAGCAAATCATGAACAATAGAGTTTACTCTGACATACAATATCTGTGACTGAAATAAGAGGGCAGTTCTAACATTTCAAGATAAACTTCATTTAAATATATTATCAGATAAATTACTCTTACCCATTGCATTGCTGTTCATTAAGAAAACACCAAATGACTTTCCAGAATTATCTTCAATGCACATGAAGAATGTTTGATGGCCATATAAATTATTATTATTCTGTAAGGCAAAAATTTAAAGATTAACTTTTAAGGTATATTTAAAATTTAAAAACTATATATTTAAAATGGCCTTTATCTATTATAATTTGTTTCTGTAATTTACTTCTCATATCTCTATACTAATTTTCTCCACTATACTTAACATATGAAACCCTATAGCAAAAAATTAACTTATTTTGATTAATGTGTTAATACATAAAATATATGACATAATATATTCATCAGACTATGAATAGATTACTTATCTTTATGTTTTATTATGATTGAGAATGTTTTAATAAGGTAATGATAAGAAAATGGCACATTTATTCATTATGCCCCATGTATGCCCAAGGCACTTCAGGAAATTCCAAGGTGATGTCCATCCTCATAGAACTTCTGCAATATGTTTGTGAAGAGCTAATGAGTACATGAAATAGTTGAGACCAATTGAAAATACACTTGAAAGGTAAAAGAAAACAGTTCCTGGCTGGATATGGAAGTTCAAAGGAAAGAATATATGGAAAATAGTTATGAAGTTCTTAACCTAGTGTTTACTAAGTATTCATTACAGATAGTGATGCTATAAAAAAAGATTGGTAGAATCATTATTAGTAATTCATTAGTAGTAGTTCTCTATCAAATGAAGCTCTTTAAAGCAACAATCCTTTTATTCATTTTTGGGAATGAAATGATTAGCACTGACATTTTTATAAAGTCACTAAGATTTGACTCAAAGCAATCATAAATCAATAAATATAAATGTCTTAATGACAGGGTCTTTGTCCAGAAGAATCTCATATTTTAGAAGTATAAACAAATATATACACAAATACTAACCTGACATGATTGTCATACCAAAATATAAATAAAGGGTTAGAAAGTAAAGACTAATTCTGCATGTAAGAGTTTGGGAGAAGTTCTTGGGAAATTAAACTTCAAATTAGCTCTTAGTGACTTATTGTACAAATGATAAAGAACCTCATGTTTCAGTATTTAAAAAGGGAACTGTTCCCCTGTGCAAGTATTTAAGCCTATGGGATAAGATCATACATTATGGAAGAGGAATAAACAGGCATAGATGTACAATATAATGTCCAATGGATAGGAAGACACCATATCATACAAAGTGATATAGAACAGTTAGTATTTAGAATGATTCTAGTGCAATGACTAGCTGTGGATAGTTTTTAGTTTGTTTGTTTTTGTTTTTGTTTTTGTTTTTGTTTTTAAGTAAGCTCCATGTCCAGCATAGAGCCCAACATGGCGCTTAAACTCACAACTGTGAGATCAAAACCTGAGCTGAGATCAGGAGTCAGATGCTCAAACGCTCAACCAACTGAATCACCCAGGTGCCCTGCCATGGATAAGCTTAAGCATAAGAATGACTGAAAAGGAAATGATGAAATATAAGAATCAGAATCAAAAGGAAATATTCATAAATTAGATACACCTATTGAAGCATTCATAAAATCCGTTGGTTACTTTTTGAATTAATTTAGGACTTTACTGTAAATCCTCAGCCCTTAAGTAAACAAGCTGCTGGATTAAGTATCATTGACATCAAATAAATTATGGTTTCAAGTAGATGAAAATTATCATCTGATCCAATATAGTTTATTTATTAAAAATATTATTTATTAAAAAAAAAGATTGTTCCTTACATCACCAGGAAGTTGATCACGGGTAAAAATTGGCCATGTTTTCCAGTTTAAATCATGACGAAATCTCTTATGAATATGTTCCCCAATACCATAGATATATTCACTGGGAAGTTTGGTTGAGATCTGTAAATACTGATCAGAGTATACCAGGGGACCAATGCTGGTGTCAAACCTGTACAATAAAATAAATAAATTATCTAGAAACACAAATGTCCTATGAAAGAAGGATCTATGTAATCATCCAGAATATTTCATTTTGAATATGTCAATCTTGAGCTGTAATCATTTCTTGGGAATATACAAATTACATCATAAACAGAATTTGTTAATTCCATTGACACAATTTGTTGCATCATCACCAATATGAATCTTTGTACACATTCCTTCTTTGAATCTCCATCACAAACTTAAAGCATAACTACCATTATCAATTCCATTTTACAAATAACACAATTAGGAAAAATCCATTCATGTTTTCTAAGGTGACAAACTGTTAAGTGTGGAGCCAGATTTCAAACCCAATTCTGCCTTGCTCCAGAGACACAGTTTCAAAATACAGTACCATACTGGATTTCACACCTCCAACATATATATTAAGATTAAATTCAAAATGATTTTTCTAAAATGAAAAAGACTGTATATTTGATGAATATCAAACATATACTATAAGAAATGTTAAGTGGTATTTAATACTTTCATCATTTAACATAATGTTAATTGCAAATTCTTAAACTATATTTAAGGAAAGTAATTGTTAAAATTTGATATTGACAAAACTGCTTAATTAACCATCTTAGAGACATAGAGCATTTGTCTCAAGAATTACTAAATCCCTTGCCACAAATATCCCCCAAAACACCTTCATAATGTAGGCATTCATACAATATTTAATTTAATATATATATACACATGTTTCATACATATGTGTGTGTGCATATACACACACACATACATGTATAGTCCTTTAAAGTCCTTTAAAGTCCTTTAATATTGCTATGGGAATGGGGCGCCTGGGTGGCTCAGTGGGTTAAGCCGCTGCCTTCGGCTCAGGTCATGATCTCAGGGTCCTGGGATCGAGTCCCGCATCGGGCTCTCTGCTCAGCCTCTCTCTCTGCCTGCCTCTCCGTCTACTTGTGATCTCTCTCTGTCAAATAAATAAATAAAATCTTTAAAAAAAATATTGCTATGGGAATTAGCCCCTTTCTGAATAGTAACTATTTGATCCTATAAACTGGCAACAGAATATAATAAGCAATGGGGAAAGGACACAATAGGAGTTCTAGCTATGTAAAAATGTAGGCAATGCGAAAATTCTATCAGTGATGCTCTTTACCTTCACCTTTGGTTGGCCCTAATTTGTACATTTTCATTCACCTTCTCATAGTTTTCATCCACAGGAAATAAAACCCTTTTTCCATTATAATTTCTGAAAGTATATATACTCACTCTCTTTGGGGAGGAAAATTATTTTTCCTGAAAATGCCTTAAAAATAAGATTTTCCTAATTCTATGATGATAGAATAAAACTGACCAGTTATTTAACCTTATAGAAATGTAAAATAAGATACTTACAAAATTCTCCTATTGCTTTTTCTAATAACTTTGATGCTAAATGGATTTTCTGTAACCTGCACCTCATATAATGTATCAGAAGCTGCAGTTCCAGTAAATTCTCCTACAAACTGATGAGGAACTTCATATCTTCTATTACTTGGATCAGTAATCTGCAAAGATTTAAAGAAATTAGCATTATTTGATTCAAAATCATTTTTTCACTTTCCATTTCTGAAATAAGGATCAAATGCAAGTTCTGAATAAAAATTACTAAATTTAATAATTTAATAGAGGAGCTATTAATTTAGTCATAATTTTAACATTGTTGAATGGTTATATGCAGAATTGTATCAATTGTCAAAGAGTATAGAATTGGTTATAAAAGTAATATATATAATATATAAAGATTTTTATTGATAGATTAAGAAATACAGGGAAATTAATGATACTATTACTAAATATTTATTCTTTAATACTAATAATTTTGTGAATTTAATTACTCTTATTGCTTTTCAGTGTTCATCCCCTTAGAAATTCCATGAAGATTTTATATTTTGCTAAAAAAAAAACCTATTAACACCTGTGAAATTGCTTTAAAGAAGTATTATACAAAGGATATGGTGTTGTTTTCCACTTCCTAATCCAAAAGATCATACAAATAAACTACTTGCTTAAAAAACAGCAGGAATTGGTTTCTTTAAAATCATGAATAAAAGTGATACAAGTAAAAAGAACTAGTAAGTAAAAGTCCCATTTATACAGCACAGTTAATGTGTTTCTCAAATTTTGAACTAATTCTTCATCATAGTCTGTTGTTGAAATAATAAAAATTAATTAAGTTTATTGAGGGTTTATTCTTCTAAATACACTATATCTAATATTTTACATAGACTATACTATGATATTCTTCAAAAATAACTGGTGGATGAACTCTTCCTATTTTACATTTCAGTAAACAGTCTCAGGGAAATGGAATAACTAGTCCAATTAGTCCTTTGCTTTGGAATAAATATTTCTTAAGAGGGAAAATGCCTGAGTAATATGAAGGGAGTGCTCATTGCTGCCTTTCATGATTAACTCCTCTTTATAAATAAAAAATCAAACCTTAAACCTGAAACGATTGCATGTCTGATTTTGAGCTGTGAAGAGAACACTAGAAACATCATTTCCAAATAGTGTAGGTGAAGATATCCTGTTTAATGTGGCTTCAAGTCCTTAAAGGAAGAAAAAAGTTGGCATGAGTGATGATTTTATTTATAAAGATTAATAATTATTAATTAATTTTATAATCATATTACCCTTATCACAAATAATGACTTCTTTTATTATATGGAAGATATAATTATGCAAAAAATGAATCCTGGATATAAGCAATTTAAACATTCTTGTGTACAAACTTCCCATTTGATTCTATTAAGAGATTTTTCCAAAGAAAATTTTAAAATGTATTTTTTGTTTTCCACTTAAAATATATTATATTGGGTCACCATGATAGAACATTTCTCACCAGTACTTGTTGTTGTCACTTTGTCAGCATTATAGCCATGGTTATCTGCGAAGAAGCACCAAGGAATAATAGAGTCATTCCACGGCTTCCAGCAGCAACCTCGCATGGCACAAACTGCCTGGTGAAACATTTATGAAGGAATCCTAGGATTAGTACTATCATCATGTGTCAGTCGTTATTTTTTAAACATTCATTCATTCCAGTAAATGTTTGAATTAAACGTTTGAAAAACAAGTTTCTCTCTTTAAGAATATAATATGTTGAAATATCACCTATTTTCTTGTCCCTTTCCCTTGGCAGAAATATCAATTGAATTAATTACACTCTACCAGCGATTGATGCTCTGAGTTGTGATTTATCAAATTAACATGCTAATACACACTACTATAAACCTATGGTTTTTCTTTGTTTAAATTTACTTTTTTTAAAGATTTTATTTATTTATTTATTTTGTTTTTGACACAGAGATAAAGAGCACAAGCAGGGGGAGCAGCAGGCAGAAGGAGAGGGAGTGGGAGAGGCAGGCTCCCGCTGAGCAGGGATCCTGAGTGGGACTCCATCCCAGGACCCTGGGATCATGACGTGGTTCCAAGCTTAACAGACTGAGCTACCCAGGTGTCCCAACTTTTTTAATTTTGGGGAGTATATTACTCAAAGCAATCTACAGGTTCAATATCAACCATGTCAAAGTACTAATATTTTTCACAGACCTAGAACAAATAATAATACAATTTGTATGGAACCACAAAGGACCAAGAGAAGCCAAAGTAATCTTGAGAAACAAAAACAAAGCTGAAGGTATCACAATCCCAGAGTTCAAGATATACTACGAAGCCTATATATATATATATATATATATATATATATATATATATATTTAAGTTTCTGTCCTGGGCGCCTGGATGGTTCAGCTGATTAAACACAGGACTCTTGATTCCAGTTCAGGTCATGATCTCTGGGTTGTGGATCAGGCTCCGCCCTCAGCGTGCAGATTCTGCTCCTCCCTCTCCTCTCCTCTTTTTTCCTCTCCCCTCCTCTCCTCTCCTCTCTCCCTCCACCAAGTAGATAAATAAATAAAATCTTTAAAAAATAATAAATAAAAGTTCCTGCCCTATGAGTAATTATAATCTGGTATCATGTAGTCAACCCAGAAGAATTGGAATATTTTTTGTGTATCAATTATGTATCAAGCTGAAAGTGAGGCTATAGAGATGAAGACATGCCCTGAATTCAAGCCTACATAAAATGCTTAAGGCAGTTATTTCCAGACACTTATTAGTTGAGTATTTAAGTAAACTAGTTAAACTAATTCATGTGCCCAGTGTCACAACTAGTTGTAGACATTACATCTAATGAATAACGCAAAACACTGAACTCTTGAGTAGTTTTTATGATCTGTATGGAAAGATTGTGTGAAGTGGAAAAAATTATATATGCTTATATAAAAAGTGGAGCCACATAATGCTGTCTTTTATCATTGGTATAATTAAAAATCTACTTAATATTTGAATTTAGTAGTATGACACACTTTCATAATTCGAACATCTGTGGGATTTTTTTTCTTGGTTATTTGCCTTGAAAAGAAGTTTAAAGCCTACATTTTTAGTAGCTGACATGTTAACTTCTCTCCTACTTTAACGTCAAATTAAAGTGGCTTTAGATATACAAACACAGGCACACACATGTATACACATACTTACATGTACATTGCAAATAGAAGTACAATTGGATCTGACATTTTGGAGGGTCATTATCTATCAGAATATAAAATATGTGTGACTTCTATCAGGCAATTAACCCTCTAGTTATAGAAATACTCCCAGAATTACAAAGAGATAGTTATGTAAAAATTTTTAGTCTTTTTATTTATCTTTTTTATTTTTTAAAGATTTTATTTATGTATTTAACAGACAGAGAGAGAGCACAAACAGGGGGAGTGGCAGGCAGAGGGAGAAGTAGGGACCCTGATGTGAGACTTGATCCCAGGACCCTGGGATCATGACCTGAGCCAAAGGCAAACACTTAACCGACTGAGCCACCGAGGCACCCTAGAGTAGTCTTTCTAAAAGAATTTTGAAAATGTTAGTATAAAACAAAAAGGTAGAATTAGATGTAGATATACTGATTTTGTAAGGTATAAAGGTGTTAAGAAAAAAGAAGTAAATTATAATCATATTTTGCTTAAGTAAAAAATGCACAGTAAAATGGAGTTACATGGAATTCTTCCAAACATATTGTATTGGATTCCTAGGTCTGCATAACAGCCATAAACAGGGTTGTCTGAATCAACAGAAATTTATTCTCTCACCATTCTGGAGTCAAGAAATCCTACTTCAAAGTGTAGCAGAACCATACTCCCTCTAAGGCTCTAAGGAAGACAGCTTCCTTATCTGTTCCTAGCTTCTGATAGTTCCTGGTAATCCAGGATTTCTTGATTTGAAGATACCTTACTCCAATTTCTACTTCCATCTTCACACCAGCTTTCTTCCCTGTAGTTCTCTGTATGTCATCCCCTTCTCTTATGACACCAGCCATTGTATTTGAGGCCCACCCTAATAACCTCATTTAACATTTAATTACATCTGCAAAGATCCTATTTCCAAATAAAGTCATATTCTAAGACTACAAGTAGACATGAATTTTTTGGAAGACATCACTCACACCACTATATATATATATATATATATATATATATATATATATATACCAAAATATTAGTTCAAAAATGTATATCCTCATTGCTGCTTATTTATTTATTTATTTATTTATTTATTTATTTATTTATTTTTAAGATTTTATTTATTTATTTGACAGACAGAGATCACAAGTAGACGGAGAGGAAGGCAGAGAGAGAGAGAGGGAAGCAGGCTTCTTGCTGAGCAGAGAGCCCGACGTGGGACTCGATCCCAGGACCCTGAGATCATGACCTGAGCTGAAGGAAGCGGCTTAACCCACTGAGCCACCCAGGCGCCCCTCTCATTGCTGCTTTTAAAATATAAATAATTTTGGTTTATTTCATATAGATTTTGATACTTGTTATTTATGTTTAGTCATTCTGCCTATTTTTCAAGATTTCTGGTATTTTCCCTTATTATTTTAATTCTTAATCTATTTTTTAAATTTTTGTTTAAATTCCAGTTAGTTAAGATACAATGAGTATAATATTAGTTTCAAGTGTACAATATAGTGATTCAACATTTCCATACAGCACCTGGTGTTCTTCACAATTACCCTCCTTAAACCCCATCACCTATTTAAACCATCACTCCACCCACCTCCCTTCTGGTAAACCATCAGTCTGTTCTCTCTCTATAGCTAAGAATCTGTTTCTTGGTTTGTCTTTCTTTTTTTTTCCTCTTTGCTCATTTGTTTTGTTTCTTAAATTCCACATATGACTGAATTTCAATTTTCTTTCTTCTTAATTTGAAAAAAACAAAAAGTAAAACATATTAAATATCCATCAGTAGATGAAAACTTTGATAGATAAAAACACATTTTTTACATTTTTTATTTTATTATATGTATGTGAGTATGCATATAGAAATATATGTAATAATAAGTATATTAATATATAGTGGATTGACTGTATTATTGACTGAATTGTGCCCCCCCCACAATTCATATGTAGGAAGCCCTAACCCTCTAATCCCCAATGTGACTATATTTGGAGACAGGGTATTTAAGGAGGTTAATTAAGGTTAAATGAAGTCATATTCTGGGGTGCAAATTTGATAGGACTGGTGTCCTCATAAAAAGAAGAGACTTTGGACATGGTCACATACACACTCCATCTCTCTATCTGGGCATGCACAGAGGAAAAATCATGTGAAGATATGAGAATGCAGCTGTTTACAAGCCAGGAAAAGTCTCACTAGAAACCAACCTTGATGGCATCTTGACTTCTAGCCTCCACAGCACTGAGAACATAAATGTCTTATTGTTTAAGTCACACAGCTTGGCATTTTATTATAGAAGTCCAGGCTGACTAATAAACTCTGGTTATAATTATAGCTACTCTTAAATTAAGCTCACCTTCTTTTCTTAAATGACAAATACATGTTAGCTGAAATTTGTTAAATTCATAAGTTTAATTTGTTTCACATTGAAAACACTATTTAGCAACCTGACAGGCTGACATTAAAAATAGTAGGCATCAAAACCTTAACCAATTGGCTTTGAAATGTTGTTTCCCTTTAAGCTTTTAGCAGCCCATATTGTTCCTAATGGAATTTTATGTTAAACTGCCATTGTTTCCTAAAGAGAATATCTGGCCAATTATCTTAACATGTCACAGTAAACACTATTTATCTAGCTGTTTTATCAGTAGGTAGGCTATAAGGACTTACTATTCCTAAAGTTGTCCTAAGAAAAATCTCATTGTTTTTCAACTTTTCATAGCAAATTAACCAGAAAATTATGTGTTAACTATGAGGTAACAATGGTAGGATAAGGCTAATAGAAATTTTATAGTTAATTTTTCTTGTAATGGAGGGAGTAAGATTCAGATATGTCTATTTTAGATTTAATATGTATTAGATATGCATATTACATGCATATAATAACACATAATATACTGAATATGCATATTACATTATAATACATATATAATGTATAATATTTAAAATGCACTGATTAATATATATTTATATTATATAAATATCATAGTATGTTATAGATTGCATACAATATGTAGATATTATAAAATGTGAAGACACACATTCACACACACAAACCCTCATTGACCTTTATTTCCACATAGATTATGAAGACCAAGGAAGAGTCAACTTTGGGTTACATGAAGCTATTAAGTCACCCTTAATTTTCTTGATTTAAGCTTCCTCTCCTAAACTACTAAATAATTAAAAAAAATAATAATAATTTTCCAAAGTATGAGTATCACTTTATTTTCCAGACACATCTTAATGTCATCATTATAAATAATTTTATGGAGCATTCATATTTTCTCTCAAATGTTCTATACCATCAAAGGTTAGGTTTTTTTAAGAAGTAGATTTGCGAGGACAGAATTTCATAAAGATTTTAAAATTAACAATAGCTTGTTAAGCATGGAAAAATGCTTAACGAAAAAAATTAACTTGTCAATTTATTCAATAGAAATACAGAAAAGCAAGCTCATCAATTTCAATTATCTCTCATCTCTTTATATGGAGCTACAAAAAAGATAAGTGCAGTATAAATGATTACTAGATATTTAAAAATATGGAATTTTTCCAATACTGAGCAATTATCTTAATCTAATTATTATATATATACGTGTGTGTGTGTGTGTGTGTGTGTGTGTGTGTGTATTCATAAAAATATTAAAGTCTTTTGTGGCAGACCTGTGTGGGAAATTGCTCTGGAATGCAGTTTATTCTCTCGTTGATACGATCATTTAGCTCACTTGGACATTTAGCATCACTTGGACCAGGATACACAGTGGTTGTACGAGTGGTAGGTGGAGTTAAAGTAGAATTACTAATTTCTAGGAAAGAAAGAGGTTGGTAAAATAAAACATGGTGTTAAATTATTTTTTTTTCAGATTTGGGGGATAACAAATACATTGCATTGAAAGAACAAATGAATTTATACATATAATAAAAATAAAAATAAGTTTTACACTAATAAATGACCCACAAATTCAAGTCCTAGTCACCAAAGGAAAATATCCAAATGATATTTAAAAACTGTGCAGAGCCCTATTGACTGTTTCTGCAGAAAAACAAAATATTTTCACAGAAGGTCTTGAGGTAGATTCAAAAGGAAGCAAAATGTTCATTCTACCACATTTATGAAAAAATGTGTTTTATAGATGAAGAAAAAGATGGAAATATATGGATGGGAAAGGAATATAGAGAAGGAGACAAGAATTAGAGCAGACAAGGGAAAAGTAGGAGAAAAACAATACTTTGAAGTGAACAGAAGAGAAAGCAAGGACTGCAAAGAAAAACAAATTCCAATTCTGTATAATAACTTTCCAGCAATCAGATATAGGTAAAATAAAATGATTGTGTCACAATGTAGTGAGCTTTCAGTTTACTAGGAGCAGGTAAAACAAATGACTAATAACAGTTGAAAACTAACTATTGTTAGAGTAGAAGGTAATTTGTAACAGTGTTTCTAATTCTGATTTGGTCCAGAAAGAACGATTGAAAAAAGAGGTTAGGTGGATCAGAGTAGTATGCATTTACTCTAAATTAGGACAGAAATATTCAGGGAAAGAAAGATAAATGCTTCAAGCTTTGTTTCACCTTCCCTCTACCTGTTTTTGTTATAAATTCTCTCTCTTACTTAGAGAGAGAGAGAGACTAAAATAAAGAGGGAATTCCCCCAGATTTTCCACTCTGCCCCCCATACTTTTGCAAGTATTTCAAGGCCAAAGCAAAAACCCAGGTTTTCCTATTAATTAGAAGAACCTCACTAAAAACAGATGATTATTTCACCTTCCATTAACACCTTGATCCTTTGGCTCTTCACAATTGTTTAGACAACACAATGTGGGGAAGGTCATTAATGTCAAAGTGCATAGATTGCTTAATTAGAACAGCTCTTCATTGAAATAACTGTAATATAATGGATAGAAAGATTTGGGATAATTATGTAACTTACTTGAAATCTTTCTTCACATTTTTCATTTCATGTAGATTACTTTTGAAAATCCATAACTATTATGGAGTAAATTTTATTTAACTTCAACTATAACATGCAAGTATTTTTAACATCACTTACCTTCAACAGCAGGTGTCTTAGTTGCTAAAACAGCAATTAGGGCAATAGCTATTATAGTAACTATAGCAAAAAGGACAATCAGAGAGATTTCTAATCCAGTAAATTTTTTCTTTGCCATCTAAAGAAAGAAAAGAAATATACATTTAAAATGTAAAATATATAACTACAGTAAGCCACTGTCATTATGGTAAGAGTATTTACATTCCACTTTTTTACCTAAGTAAACACAGGCAGAACTAGAGACAGTTGTTTCTAATCTAAAACAATAAACATTGGCAAAATGTAAACAACACATGTAATTTTTAATAAAGAGAGTGAATTGATGATACACATTATTGTGGTAACTAAGATGAAACATAAAGGGAAGAAAAGATCTCCAAGGAGATGTCCTTGCTCTCTCATGTTAGAACCTTTCTCAAGTAAAAGAAATATGACACCTACCCTGTGTCCCCTAACTCTCACTATTTTTTTAAAGAGATAATGTTATCTGCATTTTGCTCATTAGAAACTTCAGCCTTAGAGGAAATAAGCTATTATCTCAAAATCAAAAGTTCTAGTTCCTCCTACCTTAAATTCTGTTCCTCGAACACTAACACTGCTTTCTTATAACAATACTGTGGAAAAGAATATAAATATATGAGAATACAAATATAAAATATTATGAAAAATGATATAGGTATATAGTATATATTTGGGAGTTGTCACTTCAAAAAAAGATTTGAATTAAATCATCTTCAAGTTCCTCCCTCACAATATAAGTATGATATACTAAACTCTCATATCAAATATATGTATTTATTTTCTCATAATATTATGTGAGTTAGCATACAGAGGATACCTAAATATAGATTAGGAAAAGATTTCTTCCAGTAATTATCTTAAACTTGTTTAATTTAGTTTGACCATATATTTCTCATCTCTTGTGCTCTTCAAGTTTCCCTCACTTTTGTGTATTCTATGATTTTTATACAAATCTTAATTCAATGGCATATACCCAGATAGGAATTTAGAGTTTCAATGGTAAATGCTTTAATAAATTGCTCACTTCATTTTTTTGAGTTTTTATTTAAATTCTAGTTAACATACAATATAATATTAGTTTCAGGTGTACAATATAATGATTATAAGTTGCTGATCTTAAATTTTTTTTTTTTTTTGGTCTCTCACATTAACCCCTTCTCCTGTAATTATCTGGGATAGTTCATATATACAGTTGCCCCAACCTAAACACTTTCCCTCTTTTGTATCTTTCTACAACATTCAGTCACTCAAAAGCCCTGTTGGTTCTATCTCCAAAATACTTTCAGAATTATACCTTCATCCTATCTCCACCACTGTAACATCTTTCTTGGGTAACATGTCTTCTTAAGTATATGCTATTTAATCTTTCTTCAATCCTTCCACATTTGCTCTTCTAAGTTAGCCCTAATTTATGCCCAGTTCAAATGCCATATTCTTGGTGAGTCCTTTCCTACCACTCTTAGAGGCAGTGTTAATCAATCCTTTTTTTCCATTTTACCACACCACATAACATATCTATTGTCCTTATTAATATATATGTTAATATCCTTAATTGGATTATTATTTTTTTAAAGATTTATTTATTTATTGAGAGGGAGAGTGGGAGGAAGGGGCAGAGGGAGAGGGAGAGAGAGACTTAAGCACCCTATTCTGAGCTCAGAGCCTCACAAGGGAAACAATTTCACAACCCGAGATCACAATTTGAGCCAAAACCGAGAGTCTGACACTTAAACAACTGTGCCACCTAGGCACCCCAGAATTTTTATACTCTTAATGCAATATAGTTCAGAAGTAGTGCAGAGCCTGACAACAAGTAAGCACAAGCTCACTTTTTAAAAAAATATACTTTATGAATGAAAGTTTAAAGATTAGCATCCAATCAGTATATGATTTCCTATTACACATATTAAGCTGTTTATTGCATCTCTAAAGAACCTAAATGTAAACTGGATCTAATCAAAATGACAGGCAATATATGAAGCCATTAAGAAAATGAAACTGAATTGCTCAATGTTATGTGAGAAAGAACACAATTGCATTCAATGTTTAACTTTAAACAAGTTTGTCTCACTCAAAGTATTATTTAACTTTGGTATCAAGAAGTCAATAAGGATTATGCCTTTCTATTTTTAAGAAAAGTCTAAAAGTGTAAATGCATATTCTTATGAAGCAAACCTTCTTTTACCTTGAAGAATTAGAACAAAGTTAATGTATTAAAATTAAATTGCTCATGTGAGTACTCATAAACAATCAGTACTAAAATTGTTCATATGCTGTAGGTGGTAATTTCAGTGATCACATTTTTTACCACAGTAGTTTCAAGCAAAAAATTTTGGAGGAAATTATATATTGATGTCCTTTTTGTATATATTTATTTTCAAAATAAGTAACAGTTTATTAGATGGTTACTTGATTACTGACCTTAAAAAGATTTGCTAGAAAAGATTAAATGTTTTATAACAGTTGTATTCTATTCTGCCTATATATATTTTCTTAAATAAAATACATTAACTCATACTTAGAATACTTGTACATTTCAAAATATTTTTTAATCTTTTTTCCTATATGAAGAAATTAAATAAAGATGATTTGAGTCAACTAAGTCTGACAAAAATTATAATGAAGAGGTGGGCAAAGAAAAGATTCTCATATCTTAAAAAAATTTAAAAATATTTTCTCCTTTTTTAGTACAAGAGATATATATTTAAATTGGCAAATGAAAGTTATCTTTTCTATTTTAAGCAAGTGTTGATAAACAGGAATATTGCTAACATGAATTAAAATAATAAATAATTATTTGGAAACATGAAAGAAATGAAGAAATATGATCAATCAACTTACCTTATTTCATAGCCTGTTCTGTTCACTATGTTGTACCAAAGTTGGGTAAGGCTCCCAAAGCAGTGATCATGAAAACTGCTCAGCTATATACTGAGCTACCCATAAACTTTTATTGCATCTTTACCAGCCTGTCAGTATTTAATAAACTTCTGTTAAACATGCAGTGGGAAAAGACTTAGCCCTGAAAATAGTTGCATAAATATTTCTGTTTAGAAATCCAAGTTAATTAATAATTCTGCCCTCAGATAGTCTTTGATTTCTGATACCTATGAACTAGTCCAAGAATATAAAAATATTTATTTATTCTGTCTTTTTTTCTTCAAAATTTTCTTTCATTATTTAGACATTGTTTGAAAATTGTTTTACCTAATTATGTGACATTAAAACTGTCATTGAAAAGTAGGAACATTGGTAAGCTAGAATCTGAAAAACATTTGCAGGAATTAACAATTAGAAGATAATATTTAGTAGAAGATATATAAGATAGATATAAAATAGAAGATAATATAAAAAGTAATGATTAAATAAAAGTTATTTCCTGTGTCTCATTATTAACTTTAAGGATGAAGAACTGAGCAAATCCATTAGAATAAAATATAAAAGTAGAGATATATAAAAAAGCAATCCAGAAATAAAATCAACATTTTATTTATATTTATTTAGAACACAAATTTAATTATCAAAAAATATACTAAACACCATTTCATACAGTAAAAATTATAGTACCAATTACATTACTGGTTTAAGTCAGTGTAGTGTTTAAGATCAAAGAATTTTATAGAAGAATCCTAGGTACAAATTCCAGCTGTACTACATATTCCTAAGAAACTGAGGGCAAATTTGTGAATGTTTTTAAGAGTAAGTCTCTTTTCAGACAGGAAATAGAAATATTTACCTATAGAGCAATTATGAGATCAACCCTAAAACTGAAGTTAGATGTTTTCCCTGCAATTTAAGTTTTCTGATTGGTTCAAAATAAAGTAACTAATTAGCAATTTGTCCACCTTTTTTTTCTCTTTTAAGAGTGAGATAAAAAAAAAAAAAAGATCAAACACTCCAGTTTCTCACCTCCTTGAACTAAAACTGCAAATCTGTCAAGTTTTAATTAATAATCTTTTAGATTTTCTTTTATGTGTAGAAGTGTTTGTCCTCTTGATTTAAAAAGCTTTACAAGATTTGAAATTTTTATGCCTTCTATTTCATTTTCAGGTTTCCATGCCTGGTGCTGTGAGAGGGCCTTTGCTTTGAACAATTTTCTTTGCGCCCTTTGGTCCATACTCCTCCCACCTTAACTCTGGTTCCACTCATTAACTTTAAGATCAGGGAAGTAATGTACTCATGAATTGCTTAGAGGTAAATTCGGACAAAACTACAATATAAAGGTATTTAATTATACACATACCAAACTTATATATAGTAATGAAAAAAATGTGTCAACTTAAAACATATTGCTTTTACCTAAAAGTAATTGTGAGTTTAATTTTTTTTTACTTAATATAAAAACTGTATAAAAATTTAAAATGGCATGAAGTAAATTAACAAAAATTGAGTTAGGTAGGCAATAGACCAAAAAAGTTGTAAACACCAGCAATGACATTGAACTACACTTAGTGACTGACACTTTTACTAAACAGAAGAAATTAGTGTTCAACTATTCTCTTTATGGAAATTGCTCTCTTTAGACTTTGTAATGTGAATTTCAGAATTTTGAACATATGGTAGTTAAATCATACACATCAAACATCCACTTTGGGTTAAAAGTTATATAATTTATAATCCAATTTACAATTTCACCTAAAACAATAAGATACCTAGGAATAAATCTAACCAAAGAGGTGAAAGACATGTACTCTGAAAACTAAAACACTTATCAAAGAAATTGAAGATGACACAATGAAATGGAAAAAATTCCACACTTATGGACTGGGAGAACAAATATTGTTAAAATGTCTATACTATCCAAAGCAATCTTCACAATTAATGCAATCCCTATCAAAATACAAACAGCATATTTCACAGAGCTAGAGCAAATAATCCTAAAATTAGTATTGAACCACAAAAGACCCTAAATAGCCAAAGCAATCTTGAAAAAGAAAAGCAAAGATTAAGGCATGACAATTCTGAACAGCAAGCTATATTACAAAGCTGTAGTCATCAAGACAGTATGATACTGGCATAAAAACAGACACACGGATCAATGGAACTGAAGAAAAAAATAAATAAGCCCACAATTATATGGTCAATTAACCTTTGATAAAGCAGGAAAGAATATCCAATGGGAAAAAGTCAGTCTCTTCAACAAGTGGTGTTGGGAACACTGGACAGAAACATGCAAAAGAATAAAATTGGACCACTTTCTTATACCAAACACAAAAACATATTCAAGATGTATTAAAAATCTAAGTATGACACTTGAAATCATAAAAATTCTATAGGAGAACACAGACAATAACCTCCTTGACACTGAGCATAACAACTTCTTTCTAGATATGTCTCCAGAGGCAAGAAAAACAAAAGTAAAAATACACAATTGGGACTTCTTCAAGATAAGAAGCTTCTGCACAGCAAGGAAAATGATCAGCAAAACAAAAAACCAATCGACAGAATAGGAGAAGATATTTTCAAATGACATATCTGGTAAAGGGTTAGTGTCAGGCTTGGCCTGCAAACCCTGAGATGGTAAATGAAAAGATTACTCCAGACACCTTAGTAGGAGAAAGGAGAGGGCCTGGGGACCAGATATTCTAGTGGCAAAAGGTCCTAAGCAAGATTCTGCCTCCACCTTTATTGTGAATGTTATCAATACAACAAGGGAATAAGAGAAACAAGAAAGGATGTGAAGCTGTAATAATCAAGACAGTGGCATAGGGAGTATCCTGTGACTAGAACAAGCTGTGCTCATGAAGGGAGTACAAACAGGGAGTACCAGACCTCCAAAGAAATGTTTCTTCTAAGTCATGCATTTACTCCCTGGATGAATGCCCTGAGCCACAATGAGAATCTGGCTGTTTTCAGACCAGAAACCATAAACTGCCCAGTTTTCTGGATACTCCTTTGCTTTTCAACTAGTCTCATCCAGGGCTTGTGTTTACTAAATCTTTTCTGGCTAGGCACTATGAATTTCCACAGGTTAGTGCCCCAAATCTCTAAAGAACATCAAACTCAATACCTAAAAAGTAAATAATACAGTTAAGAAATCGGCAGAAGACAAATGAGAAGATCTAACAATTGTAAATATTTATGCTCCCAACATGGGAGCAGCTAAATATATAAATGAATTAATAACAAACTTAAAGAAACTCATTGATAATAATACAGTAATAGTAAGGGACTTTAACACCCTACTTAAAGCAATGGACAGATCATCTGAGCAGATCAAGGAAACAATATCTTTCAATGACACACTGAACCAGATGGACTTAATAGATATATTCAGAATATTTCATCCTAAACCAGAAGAATGCCATTTTTTTTAAGTGTACGTGGAACATTCTCCAGAACAGAACACATACTGGGTCACAAATCAGGCCTCAACCTTACAAAAAGATTAAGATCATACCATGAATATTTTCTAAAGACATGAACAGAAATTTTTTCAAAGAAGACATATAAATGGCTAACAGACATGTGAAAAAATGCTCAACATCACAAATCACAGGGAAATACAAACCAAAACCACAATGAGTAATGCCTCATACTTGTCAGAATGACTAAAATAAATAGCTCAAGACAGAACAAGTGTCTGTGAGGGTGAGGAGAAAGGGGAACCCTTTTGCACTGTTGGAAATGCAAACTGGTGCAGCCACTGTGGAGATTCTGCAAAACATTAAAAATAGAACTACACTATGACCCAGCAATTGCATTACTAGGTATTTATACAAAGGATTAAAAAAATGTTGATTTGAAGAGGCTCATGCACCCCAATATTTATAGCAGCACTATCAACAACAGCCTAATTTGGCTGTCCATATACTGATGAATGGATAAAGAGGTGTATAATAGGATATTACTTATCCATCAAAAAGAATGAAATTTTGCCATTTACAACAATGTGGATGGAACTAGAGTGTACTATGCTAAGCAAAATAATTCAGTTAGAGAAAGACAAATACTGTATGATTTCAATCATATGTGGAATTTAAGAAACAAAACAGATGAACATAAGGGAAGGGAAGGAAAAATAAAATAAGATAAAATAGAGAAGGAGACAAACTGGAAGAGGCTCTTAACTATAGAGAACAAATTGAGATTTGCTGCAGTGGAGGTGGGTGGGGAATGGACTAAATGGATGATGGGCAATGAGGAGGGCATTTGTTGGGATAAGTACTGAGTGTTATTTGTAAGTGACGATTCACTGAACTCTATTCCTAAAACCAAGACTATCCTATATGTTAACTAACTTGAATTAAATTTAAAAAAATAAAGAAAAGAAAAATGTTTTTTTTTATTTTGCCTTCACCTATTCCTTACCAACATTTATGTAGATCTGAGTTTTTGATTTTTATTATTTTCTTTCTCTCTAAAGAATTTCTTTTAGCATTTCTTGCAAGTTGTGTCTATTTCAACATATTCCTTCAACTTGTATTTATCTGAGAAAACATTTTTCTTTCACTCTTGAACAACAATTTTTGGTTGGAACAAAATTCAAGGTTGGCAATTTCTTCACTTTCAACACCTTAAATATTTCACTCTACTATCTTTTTGCTTACATTGTTTCTGAGAAGTTGGTTGTAATTCTTATCTTTGCTTCTATATAAGTAATTTGTTTTTAAACCATGGCTTCTTCCAAAGTGTGTGTGTGTGTGTGTGTGTGTGTGTGTGTGTGTGTGTGTGTGTTTAGTTTCTTTTTTCCTCTTAGTTTCCTATAGTTGGAAAATGATATTCATGGATGTGGGGTTTTTTGATAACTTATTCAACTCAGTTTTATGACCTTCCTGGATCTATGGTTTAGTTTCTGACATTAATTTGGGGAAACTCTAGCCATTATTGTTTGAAATATTTCTTGTGTTCTTTTCTTTCTTTTTTCTCCTTCATTATGAGTATGTTATTCCTCTGTAGTTTTCCTACAGTCTTTTTGAATATCCTGTTCTATTTTTTTTTTCCCCACACTCTTCTTGTTTTTCAGTTTGTATAGTTTCTATTAGGATACCCTCAAGCCAAGAGATTCTTGCTTGGGCCATTTACTACCTATCAACAAACCCATAAAGCCATCCTTCATTCTGTTACAGTGTTTTTCATCTCTAGAAATTATTTATGGTTCTTCCTCAGGCTACCCATTCCTTTTCTACAATTATCTATATGATTTTGCATGCTTTCAGGTTTATCCATTGGAGACATAGCTTTCTAATATGTTTGTTATATTCCAGGTCTGATAGTTCCAACATTCCTGCCATATCTGATTCTCTATTTGAGAATATCAAATTGAATTGAATAGAGTAAGAAATAGAGAAAAAAATGAAGAAATTTCTTCAAACTGGGCTTTTATTTATTTTTTTGGCTTTTATTAATTCTTATAATTTTTTCTTGACAGCTGGATGTCATGTATTTAGAATAAAGAAAACACTAATGTAAACAGTCTTTTATTAACTTTTTGGTAATGTATAGGGAGAAGGGAAGAATTCTACAATGCCATGAGAAGGTCTCAGTCTTTTAGTGCTTCTTGACTGTTAACTTCACACATGCTCCTAGTTTTTTAGGCTCTCCACCTTGGGTCTTCAGTGGGACAAAATATGCAAAGGCCACGTTCCCGGAGGTAAAACTAAAAAAAAAGTGTGGAAGCCCTCGATGACTGTGCCCCCAGTTATTATCTCTCAGACTTGTCCACATTGAGATCCCATCAATTCATCAGCTATAGTTGAGGTTTCCATACCTTGGCACTAGTTCCCATAGAGCTTTTGCTTAATTAGCAACTTCCAGTTTCCTCCATGGCTGACTAAAACCTACATTTTTTTCTACATATTAATTTTCATCAAACTCCATACTATTATAATAATAAAATAGAGAGTATATCAAGGGTTGAGGTTCATAGGAAGAAATGTATTGAGATCATTTTTTCTGGCAATACTGTGCTACATTCTTAGAGAAACAATATTTCCCTCATTAATGTAAGGTTGCTAATACATCTGGGAAGTGTGATGAAATTGTCATGGGTATGACATTTACTTTGAATATTTTTACTGAAACCTTCAAAATAAGGTAAAATCATATATGCTTGAAGCTTCTTAAGTGAACCATCAAGTTTTATTTATTCTTATTCTAGAAAAAAAAAGTATGGGGAATACTTGTAACTTGATTTAACTTTTCTCTTACCATTTAGAATAAGAACCAAATTCCACAACTACAATGTAACCAAAGTATCATTTTTTAAATATAAACATGTTTTTTTTTAAGATTTTTTTTATTTATTTGACAGACAGAGATCACAAGTAGGCAGAGAGGCAGACAGATAGAGAGAGAGGAGGAAGCAGGCTCCCTGCAGAGCAGAGAGCCCGATGTGGGGCTCGATCCCAGGACACTGGGACCATGACCTGAGCCGAAGGCAGAGGTTTTAACCCACTGAGCCACCCAGGTGCCCCTTAAATATAAACATGTTTTAAAATAAGAAATATACAGAGTGACTTTCTGTGTCCTTTATCTTGTCTTCTTTTCTTAGAAAGGCATAAAGAAATAATTTCATTCCATGTTATTTTAATTCATTAAAAATGTATTTTTCTCACTTAAGTGGCTAATATTATATAATCTAGGCAATTGCAGCAAATTCTGACACACAATTTGTAAATTTTTTAAAAAAAATTTAAAAAAAACTTCAAAACAAAAACCAATCATAATTTAAGAAAGTAATCCAAATCAAAACATATGACAATGGAATTTAAGAAGCAAAGTGATTGGAAAATAAAATACAATAGGATCTGATTATCATTGGACATGATAATGCTGTAGATTTTTAAGGATGAATCTTCATTTTGCAGATGGTTTTGTTTGCTTGATTTTCATTTTCTTGTTTTAATACTTTCTCCTCTTAACTTCTGGTATCTCATGCTCTATATTAAAAAAAAATAAGAAAGTGACTGAGTCTTATTCTCTATTTATTTTGTAATTTTAATTGCAATGGAAAGACATTGAGGTGTTTTGTGTTTGGAGTTGTAGCCAATTAAATGTTTTGTCTATTACTTTGTATTTGATTTATTTAAATTATTTTTTTCAGTGTTCCAAAATCCATTTTTTATGTGCCACACAAAGTGCTCCATGCAATATGTGCCCTCCATAATACCTACCACCAGGCTCACCCAACCTCTCATCCCTCTCCCCTTCAAAACCCTCAGTTTGTTTCTCAGAGTCCACTCTCTCGTGGTTCCTCTCTCGCTCCAATTTCCCCAACTTCCTTCTCCTCTCCATCTCCCCGTGTCCTCTGTGTTATTTCTTATGCTCCACAAATAAGTGAAACCATATGATAATTGGCTTTCTCTGCTTGACTTATTTCACTCAGCATAATCTCTTCCAGTCCCACCCATGTTGATACAAAAGTTGGGTATCCATCCTTTCTCATGGAGGCATACTATTCCATTGTATATATGAATCATATCTTCTATATCCATTCGTCCATTGAAGGGCATCTTGGTTCTTTCTGCAATTTGGCAACTGTGGCCATTGCTGCTTTGAACATTGGGGTACAGATGACCCTTCTTTTCATTGCATCTCTATCTTTGGGATAGGTACCCAGTAGTGCAATTGCAGGGTCATAGGGTAGTTCGATTTTTAATTTTTTGAGGAACTTCCACAGTGTTTTCTGAAGTGGCTGCACCAATTTTCATTCCCACCAATGGTGTAAGAGGGTTCCCCTTTCTCCACATCCTCTCCAACACTTGTTGTTTACTGTCTTGTTGATTTTGGCCATTCTAATTGGTGTAAGGTGGTATCTCAGTGTGGTTTTAATTTTAATTTCCCTGATGGTTAATGATGATGACCATTTTTTTCATGTGTCTGTTAGCCATTTATATGTCTTCATTGGAGAAGTGTTTGTTCATGTCTTCTGCCCATTTTTTTGACATGATTATCTGGTTGTAGGGTGTTGAGTTTCAGAAGTTCCTTATAGATCTAGGATATCAACCCTTTGTCTGTAGTGTCATTTTGAGAATATCTTCTCCCATTCCATGGGTTGCTTCTTTGTTTTGTTGACTGTTTCCTTTGCTGTGCAGAAGCTTTTGATCTTGATGAAGTTCCATAAGTTCATTTTCACTTTTGTTTCCTTTGCCTTTGGAGACATATCTTGAAAGAAATTGTTTTAGTTGATGTCAAAGAGGTTACTGCCTATGTTCTCTATGATTTTGATAGATTCCTGCCTCACATTGAGGTCTTTTCTCCATTTCGAGTTTATCTTTATGTATGCTGTAAGAAAATGGTTGAGTTTCATTCTTCTACACATATCCAGTTTTCCCAGTACCATTTAATGAAGAGACTGTCTTTTCCTCTGTATATATTTTTTTCCTGCTTTGTCGAAGATTATTTGACCATAGAATTGAGAGTCCATATCTGGGCTCTCTAATCTGTTCCACTGGTCTATATGTCTGTTTTTGTGTCAATACCATGCTCTCCTGGTGATCACAGCTTTGTAGTAAAGGTTGAAATCAGGCAAGATGATGCCTCCAGTTTTGTTTTTCTTTTTCAACATTTCCTTAGCAATTTGGGGTCTCTTCTTGTTCCATACATATTTTGGGATTGTTTGTTCTAGCTCTTTGAAAAATGCCAGTGGAATTTTGATTGGGATGGCATTGAAAGTAGAGATGGCTCTAGGCAGTATAGGCATTGTTACAAATGTTTACTCTTCTGATCCGTGAGCATGGAATGCTCTTTCATCTTTTTGTGTCTTCTTCAATTTCTTTCATGAGTGTTCTGTAGTTCCTCAAGTACAGATCCTTTACTTCTTTGTTTAGTTTTATTCCCAGGTATCTTATGGTTCTTGGTGCTATAGTAAATGGAATTGATTCTCTAAGTTCCCTTTCTATATTTTCATTTTTAGTATATAAGAAAGCAACTGATTTCTGTACAATGATTTATTATCTTGCCATATTACTGAATTGCTATATGAGTTCTAGTTGTTTGGGGGGTGTAGTTTTGAGTTTTCCATATAAAGTATGATGTCATCTGCAAAGAGAGAGAGTTTGACTTCTTCTTTGCCAATTTAAATATCTTTTATTTCTTTTTGTTATCTAATTGCTGTTGCTAGGACTTCTAGTACTATGTTGAACAACAGTGGCAAGAGTGGACATCATTGTCGTGTTCCTGATCTCAATGGGAAGGCTGTCAGCTTTTCCCCATTGAGGTTGATATTCACTGTGGATTTTTCATAGATGGATTTTATGAAGTTGATGAATGTCCCCTCTATTCCTATACTTTGAATCATTTTAATCAGGAATGGATGCTGTATCTTGTCAAATGCTTTTTCTGCATCAATTGAGAGGACCATATGGTTCTTCTCTCTTCCCTTATTGATTTGTTCTTTCACATTGATGGATTTGCGAATGTTGAACCACCCTTGCATCCCATGGATGAATCCCACCAGGTCATGGTGGATAATCTTTTTAATGTACTGTTGGATCCTATTAGCTAGGATCTTGTTGAGAATCTTGGCAACCATATTCATCAGGGATATTGGTCTGAAATTCTCCTTATTGGTGGGGTCTTTGCCTGGTTTGGGGATCAGGGTATGCTGGCTTCATAAAAAGAGTCTGAAAGTTTTCCTTCTGTTTCTATCTTTTGAAACAGCTTCAGGAGAATTGGTATTGTTTCTTCTTTCAACGTCTGGTAGAATTCTCCAGGGAATCCATAAGGTCCTGGGCTCTTGTTTTTTGGGAGGTTTTTTAATCACTGCTTCAATCTCACTACTAGATATTGGTGTATTCAGGTTGTCAATTTCTTCCTGATTCAGTTTTGGAAGTTTATAGGTCTCCAGGAATACATTCATTTTGTCTAGGTTGCTTAACTTATTGGCATACAACTGTTGATAATAATTTTGATAATTGTTTCTATTTCCTTGGCATTGGTGGCAATCTCTTCCTTTTCATTCATAATTTTATTGATTTGGAACCTCTCTCTTTTCTTTTGGATTAGTTTGGCCAGTGGTTTATCGATCTTATTGATTCTTTCAAAAAACCAGCTCCTAGTTTCATTGATGTGTTCTACTATATCTCTAGTTTCTATCTCATTGATCTCTGCTCTAATCTTGATAATTTCCCTTCTTGTGTGTGGGGTTGACTTAATTTGTTGTTGAATCTCCAGTTCTTGAAGGTATAAAGACAACTGGTGTATTTTGGATTTTTCAACTTTTTTGAGGGAGTCTTGGGTGGTTCTGTATTTCCCTCTTGGGACCGCCTTTGTTGTATCCCATTGTTTTGGACTGAAGTGTCATCATTCTCATTGGTTTCCATGAATTCTTTAAGTTCTTCTTTGATTTCATGGTTGATCCAAACATTCTTAAGCAAGATGGTCTTTAGATTCCAAGTGTTTTTATTACTTCCAAACTTTTTCTTGTGGTTGAGTTCCAGTTTCAAAGCATTGTAGTCTGAGAATATGCAGGAAATAATCTCAGTCTTTTGGTATCAGTTGAGCCCTGATTTGTGACCCAGTATGTGGTCTATTCTGGAGAAAGTTCCATGTGCACTTGAGAAGAATAAGTATTCTGTTGTTTTAGGATAGAGTGTTCTGTATATATTTATGAGGTTCATCTGGTCCAATGTGTCATTCAATGCTCTTGTTTATTTTCTGCTTGGATGATCTGTCTATGACTGAGAGTGGCATGTTAAGATCCCCTACTATTAAATTATTCATATCAATATGATCTTTATCTTGATTAACAGTTGTCTTATGTATTTGGCTCTTCCCATTTTGGGGACATAAATATTTACAATTGTTAGATCTTCTTGGTGGATAGACCCTTTAAGAATGATGTAGTGTCCTTTATCTCTGACTACAGTCTTTAGTTTACAATCTAATTTATCTGATATGAAAATTGCTATGTCAGCTTTCTTTTGAGACCCATTGGCATGAAAGATGCTTCTCCATCCCTTCACTTTTAGTGTGGATGTAACCTTAGGTTCCAAATGGGTCTCTTGTAGACAGCATATGGATGGGTCCTGTCGTTTTATCCTATCTGCAACCCTGTGCCATTTCATGGGAGCATTTAGGCCGTTCACATTGAGAGTGATTATTTAAAGATATGTTTTTATTGACATCATGTTGCCTGTGAAGTCCTTGTTTCTATAGGTTCTCTCTGTCAATTTATGTTCTATGACCCTCCTGGGTTGTCTCTTCTTTTATAGAAACCCCCCCCCCCTTATTATTTCTTGTAGTGCCAGCTTGGTGGTCACATACTCTTTTAAACATTCCCAGTCTTGGAAGTTCTGTATCCCTCCTTCCATTCTGAATGTCAGCCTTGCTGGATAAAGTATTCTTGGCTGCATGTTTTTCTCATTTAGTTTTGCCAGCCCTTTCTGGCTTGTCAGGTTTGTGTGGACAGGTCTGACATTATTCTGATGGACCTTCCTCTGTATGTAAGGTATCTCTTCTCCCTAGCTGCTCTCAAAAGCTCTTGTCTAAAATTATGATCCATCAGTCTTACAATCAACTGTCTCAGGGCCTTTCTAGATTTGCTGATCTTGGGGGGTGATCTTTCTGCCTCTAGCACAGGAACACTGGTTCCATCCCCAGAATGGGAAAATATTCATGGAGAATTTGTTCTCCACTAGTAGATATAATTATGTCTTCTAGTCTTCTTTCTTTTTCCTCCCCCTCAGGAATCCCAACAATTCTGACATTGCAACATTTTCATGGCATCATTTATTTCCCTAATTCTGTTTTCATGGCTTCTAAGCTGTTTGTTCTAGGCCTTCTCCTGATCCTTTTTCTCTATCAGTTTATCCTCTAGATCACTAATTCTAACTTCTGCCTCAGTTACCCTAGCTGTTAGAGCATTTAGATTAGATTGGATTTCACTGATAGCATTTTTAACTTCTTCCCAGGTGGTTTTCACTTCTGCCCTAATTGATTCCATGTGGCCACTAATGGTTTTCTCCACCCTAGTAATTGCTTGGATAATTTTTGCCCACAATTCCCTTTCTGACATTCTGCTTATGTCCATATCCAATAGCTCTGATGGAGAGGGCAGAATCTAAATTTTTCCTCTATTGTGTGTTCCTCCTCCTAGTCATTTTAGTGAGAGCTGGTTGAGGGAATGTGTAGCTGAATATATCAACCACGATCCAGGCAAGGTGCATCTGGAATGCTTCTGAGCAATTGGAAGTCACCAAAAAGAAAGAAAAAAGAAAAAAAAAAAAGAGAGAGAGAGAAAAATGAGAGAAGACCCAGCCAGAATGGGCCCCAAAGGTAAGATTTATAAGCTATACAAACAAAAATGGACACACACACACACACAAAAAGATAGATAGATAAAAGTAAATGACAAGAAAAAAAGAACCCAGACAAAATGAACCCCAAGTATATGTATAAGATTTATATAATACCAGAACAAAAACAAATACACAGGAACACTGAAAGAAGAAAAAGTTGGGAGGGTGGTTATAAATCCTTCATGTGGGTGAGGAAGGTTATTTTGATTCTTCCTGGGTGTGTCTTGATATCTTTGTTAAAGGACTCAACTTCCTAGAGATAAAGGGAGATTAAAACTGGTTTGTATATAGGGGTAGTACTGATTAGGGAGAGAGGATTACCTTGAAGCTTATATCTATATGTATATTTTTAAAAAATGAAAGAAAAAAAACAGTATATGTAGGAAAAAAGTTCAAGTTAAAAAGTTATTATGGAATATGTTGTATTAAACCTCTAGTTATAATGGCAAGTAGATTAAAAAAAAACAAAACAAGAATAATGAGAACAAATTAAAAATATAAGTTGAATCTATGAAATATATAGGTTTTAGGGCACTACCTGGAGCATAATATATTGTTTTCCCCTGATATTGGGGTTTTACAGGTTTTTTTTCTTTTTTTTTTTTAGTTTTTTTTTAAATCTTTTTAAAATTTTTATTTATTTTTAATTTTTATTTTATTTTTTTTTTCATTTTTTAAAAATTTATCTTCAGCATAACAGTATTGATTGTTTTTGCACAACACCCAGTGCTCCATGAAATCTGTGCCCTCTCTAATACCCACCACCTGGTTCCCCCAACCTCCCACCCCCCACCTCTTCAAACCCTTCAGATTGTTTTTCAGAGTCCATAGTCTCTCTTTGTTCACCTCCCCTTCCAATTTTGCCCAACTCCCTTCTCCTAACTCCCCATGTCCTCCATGCTATTTGTTATGCTCCACAAATAACTGAAACCATATGATAATTGACTCTCTCAGCTTGACTTATTTCACTCAGCATAATCTCTTACAGTCCCGTCCATGTTGATACAAAAGTTGGGTATTCATCCTTCCTGATGGAGGCATAATACTCCATAGTGTATATGGACCACATCTTCCTTATCCATTTGTCCATTGAAGGGCATCTTGGTTCTTTCCCCAGTTTGGCGACCGTGGCCATTGCTGCTATAAACATTGGGGTACAGATGGCCCTTCTTTTCACTACATCTGTATCTTTGGGGTAAATACCCAGTAGTGCAATTGCAGGGTTATAGGGAACGACAAACCATTGGCCACACTAATCCAAAAGAAAAGAGAGAAAGCCCAAATTAATAAAATTATGAATGAAAAAGGAGAGATCACAACTAACACCAAGGAAGTACAAACAATCATCAGAAGTTATTATCAACAGTTATATGCCAATAAGCTAAGCAACCTAGATGAAATGGATGCATTCCTGGAAAACTATAAACTCCCAAAATTGAACCAGGAAGAAATCGACAACCTAAATAGACCAATAGCTAGTAACGAGATTGAAGCAGTGATCAAAAACCTCCCAAAAAACAAGAGCCCAGGACCTGATGGAATCCCTGGGGAATTCTACCAGACTTTCAAAGAAGAAATAACACCTATTCTCCTGAAGCTGTTTCAAAAAATTGAAGCAGAAGGAAAACTTCCAGACTCTTTCTATGAAGCCAACATTACCCTGATCCCCAAACCAGGCAAAGACCCTACCAGAAAGGAGAATTTCAGATCAATAACACTGATAAATATGGACGCTAAGATTCTCAACAAGATCCTAGCAAACAGGATCCAACAGCACATTAAAAAGATTATCCACCATGACCAAGTGGGATTCATTCCTGGTCTACAAGGATGGTTCAACATTCGCAAATCAATCAATGTGATAGAACAAATTAATATGAGAAGAGAGAAGAACCATATGGTCCTCTCAATTGATGCAGAAAAAGCATTTGACAAAATCCAGCATCCATTCCTGATTAAAACGCTTCAAAGTATAGGGATAGAGGGAACATTCCTGAACTTCATCAAATCTATCTGTGAAAAACCCACAGCAAATATCATCCTCAATGGGAAAAAGCTTGTAGCCTTCCCATTGAGATCAGGAACATGACAAGGATGCCCACTCTCACCACTCTTGTTCAACATAGTATCAGAAGTCCTAGCAACAGCAATCAGACAACAAAGAGAGATAAAAGGTATCCAAATTGGCAAGGAAGAAGTCAAACTCTCTCTCTTCGCAGATGACATGATTCTTTATATGGAAAACCCAAAAGTCTACACCCCAAACTACTAGAACTCATTCAGCAATTCAGTAATGGGGTTTTACAGTTTTATGGAGACCCTGTTATTGTTGTCTTCTCATTCTTTTCACTAGCTTTCTGGGGGAGGGGTCTGCCTCGTTGTTTTTCAGTCAGTCTTGCCTGGGTTTGAGTCCTCCTGCTCAACAGGCTGAGCTCTGTGGAAACCGGTTTTTCAGGCTTTTGTTCTCTGGAGGTTTTCTTTTGCAGCTTTTTGCAGCTTTTTTGAGATTTAGTGGAAAGCAAACTGCACCCAGACCTCCACTTCAGAGAGAAGCTTCATTCTTCTTCCTTCTGGGTGGTCCAGAACACACATTCTTCCCCTCTGAAAACTCGGCTGAGAGCCATGTGACCTCCCACAAGCAGAGCACATCCCCAGCCACCATCTCAGAGGTCACCTGAAGCCACCTGCACCCCTGTGCTCTGCACCCCTGTGCCAAAACCACGAGTGATACTGGTCCAGGGAGCCCACTTCTGGTGGCTGCCTTTGCCAGAACTGTTGTCTGGGGTTGTTCCTTCAAGTCTGTGCTGGGAGCATTCAGACCCTTGGCCGGTCCTAGAGACCATCAGCTGGTGCCTGCATGGAGCACTCTCAGGTGCTGGTGGGGAACACGATTCAGACCCTGGTCGCACTGTGAGCACAGAGTGCAAAAGGCTGTGGTTCTTCAGAGTGCCCACAAGTCTCCCTCAAGCTGCACAACCCTGGGGGCTCCAGGACCAGGAACTGGAGGCTCCGCCACCTCAGTCTCTCTGGCACGGATGGTCCCCGGCCGTGGCTGTCCTGGGTCTGTGGGCTTAGGCCCGTGCCTGTGACTGCCTGATTCCACCAGTTGCCCTTTTAGATCTTTTTGAGAGCTTTTAACCAGACTCCAAGTCAATGTTGGTCCCCAATCACAGGGCACTTTTGTATTGGGTATTACTTTCCAGTGGGTTGCTTCTGGTGGCTCCCTCCTCCTTCTGCTTATCCTCTGATATCAGTCTGATTATCCCCAGTACACCTCACCTGTCCACTGGCATCTTCTGCCCCCATAGAGATCCAGAATTGTATAATCCTACATCTCAGTCAGTTTAATGGGTGTTCAGAGTGTTCTGGTAGATAATTAGCTCACTTTGGGGTACTGGTTGAAAGGGGGTCTCCTACTTCTCTGCCATCCTGCCCCTCCTCCTGATTTATTTCAATTATTTTAATTAAAGTGTTTAAGACAAAGAAGACTAAATAGTATGTAACTTACCATTTGGTTATTTTTTTAATTTATATTTGCATCCTTCATACTGGAGAACCCCATGTCTGTCACATAGAAGGAAATCAATAAATTTTAGATGAAGTTAAGTAATAAAATCTACAAAACCCCAAAGAAGAAAATAATATATTCTCTCTGCTGTTAGAAAGGTTATCCTGCCAAAACCTGTAAGGAGAAATTTATTTCTCTCATTTAGCTTATTAAACCTGGACAGACTGCTATCTGTAAGAAATGTAAGTCAACATTTTTAGAAATAAACTCACTTCACCTTATTTACAAGAATTTTATGCTATATAACACAGTTCTGATATTTAAATCCTACTACTTCTTAGAGCTCAAGTCTGATAATCTATTATGAAAACTTTTTTTTAACTTTTCCACACCTCTTTTCTTACCCTAGCTGTTAGCAATTTCTGTTATTTCTGAAACTCCATATGGTACCTTATGTTCTTCTCTCATGTCTTTATTTTCTAATTTATTTTATAAATATTTGCATACAGTTGCCAATAGTCTTACTAAGAATCCTTCAATGTTCCAAACCACTTAGAATATGGCCTCATACTAGTTAGCTTGTGGCCCATCAAATAGTAAATACTCAGTAAATATCACTGAATACATTGGAAAGTAGCCCTATTTATTTGTTATGTATAACTCTCTCAGTAATAACAAAAGAACTTAAGAGATCTTATATAAATCTATAAGACATCACAGAATATAATTTTTACAATTAGTGAATGGCAATAAGACAATAAATATAATTAGAATAAATCAGGATTGATGATAATGTCAAATTCCCTGAATATTTAAGATCAATGACCATAAAATTTGTTCTATGCTCTCTTGTAGCCTATACCAAATGAAATCAGAATTATGTATTTTCCAGTGTTTATTAGATAAAATAAAGCCATATGTTCAGGAAGTTTACACCAATTTCTTATACTTAAAGTATAGATGTATTTATTTCAGATGCATTTTTGTGTAGGACTAAGGTAATCAAAGTCACATCACATTGTTTAGATTTTCTAAGGCAATGAGATTCATTGGTTTGTTTTTTCTACTTCTCAGTATACGCTGAATGAAAAAATGAAAAAGTTTAATATAATTAATCTTAATCCATAAATAATATAAAAACCTCATGACATTTCAAAAACTAAATTTTTGCTTATCTGCCTTAATCCAAGTATATATTTTAGAATGCCTAACTTTCCTGTTTTCAATTTTTGACCCAACTACACCTTTTGATAAGTATTGACACCCCAAACCACTTGTGTATTACAATCTACACCTCTGGGCATCCTAGATGAAAAAACATTCTGAGTAATCATAAACTGAGATACCAAATGCTACTGGACAATAACTTTCAATTTAGTTTGAGCAGCATTGTTATTTCTATTGGTAAAGCCATGTTTGTGCAACTACTGCATTTGGGTATTTTCCTAAATTTTACCCACTCTTTTAAATAAAAATAGTGGAAAATGGAAAAAAAAAGTTCTCTTATTAGTTACAACAAAGTATAAGTTTCCTATAATCAGGATACCCTTAGGTATGATCAAAGTTGCAAAGATTTCCCTCAATCTGACGCTCAATGAATTTCAGTAAAACAATTGTTCTTTCAAATGTGAATATGTACAAAATCCCAGTAATAAAAGTATTGAATCTAAAAAACAAAATGTTATTTGGGGTCTTTTAAAATGGTTTAGCTGTCTGGAAACAGAAATCATTTATAACCAGAAAATTGACGTTAGTTCATATTATCAGGACTACATTTTCAGTCTTAAAATAGGATACTCTCTGTATTTACTAAATTGAAAAAAACTGTATGCATTCTCAGAGTATCAATGCCTCACTAAATTCTCCACTTGAAGAGAATTAATTGGCAATGACATTGGTTACACTCCCCAAGAAGCACCTCCAGTGCTGTTTTCTGTTGCATGTACTTGAATCGTCAGCTGAAAGATGGTTCCTTGATAACTTCTTGCAAAAGCAAATGAGCTGACAAGAATGTAACTGAATTCCACTCTCCTGTGCATTTCTTGTTTTTTGTTTTTTTTCATCTCAGAAGTGAAGGGTTGATAGAGTTGAGTGGCAATAATTCAACCACATATAGCCCAAAAAATTTCGTGTGTGTGTGTGTGTGTGTGTGTGTGTGTGTGTTAAAAAAAAAAATTCAAGTACTCAGATTCTAGATCTGAATTTTTCTTCTTACATAGCAATCAATTTTTTCTTCTCTTTTAAAACAGACATTTTGGGAGAATATGAGGCAAGTATGCTAGAAAACAAATTCATTAGAATATATATATTCAACTAATTATTAGATAGGAAAGATGCCTAAAATATTACATTGAGTCAAGTAACTTTATTATGAGAAAGAGAAATATTAAGAATTTGTGTTAAACTAGGAAATAGTCAAAGTTATTAATAGACATAAAAAATAAATATATATGTATATATACTAGTACCCTAATCTTAAAATTATTTCAGCAACCTAAAAATAATTAATCATGAATGAAACATGTGATTATATCAATCTTCATGGTATTCACATTTCAATGACACAACTTGTCTTATGAACAAGCATTGAATATAAATATGGTGTCTAATAATAACTGCTAAATAAAAATCTCTAAGATGGAACCATCAGGGAGTCTAGGTGGCTCAGTCAGTTAAGCAGTCTGCCTTCAGCTCAGGTCATGATCCCGGGGTAATGGGATCAAGCCCAGGGTCAGACTCCCTGCTCAGTGGGGAACCTGATTCTCCCTCTCCCTTTACTCCTCTCTCCAGTTTGTGCTTTCTCATATTCTCTCTCTTTTTCTCTCAAATGAATAAAGAAAATCTTACAAAAAAAAAAAAGATGGAATCATCTGCATTCAGTATAGCTTTTTGTCAGAAATTGGTATACAAACCAATAAATGTATTTTCAGTTATAATTTAGGGCTATGAAACCAACACATTCTCTGTAGTTTAAAGTTTCCCTTGGGCTTTTTCATAAAGTGGACATTTCTAAAAAATAAACATACATTTCTGTTCCTCAAAGACTTCTTATACTATCTATACTGTATACTATACTATCTCTTAGATACAGTATTTGGGGTGAAAATCATGTTAGGAAAAAAAATGTACCTACCTGATCTATAAATGAAGTATTTATTTGTACCAGTATAGTAATTAAAATATAATTATGTTTACATCTTTGTTTTCCAAATAGAATTTTGAGGAGTCACAATATTTACTTTCAGAAAGTGGGATCTTCATATTTTTCATGGTTGTCAAGGCAATATTGAGCTAGATCTTAAAAGTTAGAACAGAAAAAAGGAATATTTTTATTGACTTTCAATATTACTTTGGAGCTCTGTTCTTTCTTAACATCCCATCCCTCAGAGATCTCATCCTTCATCTTTCATCTCTATACTGAAAACTGATAAATTTGTTTTTCTAGTTTATATGCTCACCTAAACTACAGTGTGCCTCTCTAGTGTACATTTTTTCTTGTTTCATCTTCTCACCTAAACTGCAATATGCCTTACACTCTACTGTACATCTTTACTTGAATGAACTTGCATCCTTCAAAGTCAAATTAAATTCAGAATTTTTCCTGTCAAATTTCTCCTAAAATGTTTCAAGATATTTTAGTATCACCTAAAATTTCTATTGTAACCATCCTCAAAATCTACCCAGCATCTTTCATGATTCAGGTTTTGCATGAAGCATTTTGATAATCTCAGATCTAAAAGATTTTTCTTTTATCAGAATTTCTATAAATTGCAAAAAAAACCTTTAAAGGTAGAATAGATCTTATTTTGCTCCCTCTTGATTTCAGGTGTGTGGGACATAGCTATCAATAATATGTGTTGGGGCGCCTGGGTGGCTCAGTGGGTTAAAGCCTCTGCCTTCAGCTCAGGTCATGATCCCAGGGTCCTGGGATCAAGCCCCGCATCGGGCTCTCTGCTCAGTGGGGAGCCTGCTTCCTCCTCTCTCTCTGCCTGCCTCTCTGCCTGCTTGTGATCTCTGTCTGTCAAATAAATAAATAAAATATTTTTAAAAAAAGTTGGAAAATTTAAAAAATAAAAAATAATATGTGTTGAAGTGCACCTGGGTGGCTCAGTTGGTTAAGTGTCTGCCTTCAATTCAGGTCATGATCTCAGGGTTCTGGGATTGAGCCCCAAGTTGGGATCCCTACTCTAGGGAGTCTGCTTCTCCCTCTCCCTCTGCATCTCCCTCTCATTTTCTCTACCTCTCTCTCAAATAAATAAAATCTTTAAAAAATAGTATTGCTAAAAGACTTACCTAGGTTATCTTTTTTCTTACCAAACCGTGCTAATAGAATTTATAATTCCCATTTTATAGATGATTCATTGAGTCTGAGAATAACGTTTATGCTAAAAATCACAAAGCAAGATTTGGGTTTAATTCTACTCTGATTTATAACTTGAAAAAATTTATAGATCATATGTTTTCTCCTAATATATCAAAGAATATTTTATTTTTCTCTAAATTATATTCCACTCTGAAAATAGAGCACATACTTAAATTAACTGTGGGTTGACTGGTAAGCTAATGAACATGATTCTTGAAAAACTGAAACTAGTCTATTTGATGACAAGTAAAGCAACCCCAGCTTGCAAGGATAAAATCATTGTCCGTATATGAATATAATGGGTTATTTATAGTCACAATTAAAACCTATTGAATCATAGATAATATGCGCAGAGCAATAAAACCTAAAATTAAAAGGCAGGTTTCTAAATGTCAACATATGAAAAGTATGTAAAACAAAATATTGGAGATGGTATTGAAAAGGACATCATGATTAATTTTCAATTGTGTATAATACCTATTTTACTTTTTAATCTTATCATTTTAGCAGAGCATCAAGCTTGGGAAACACTGAAGGTCCTTCAATACAGTCTTTACCATAAATATATATTGACTTAAAAAATAATAGTATTAACATCTCAAAACTCTTCATAGTGAAGGGATAAAACCCCATGGCATGGAATATAAGGATTGTCCCTTAGGACAGAGGGGAGCAGGGAGTCTCTTTCCCTGCTCTTAGCAGCTACTTGAACCAAAAGAAATGATTCACTGGGAAGCAGTAGAGTTATGGGTCTAGGAGTGTTGTCAACATCCTAAGCACGTAATTCTTAGGCTTTATTCGTGGCTGTTTCCTAGCACTGCTTACCATCCTTGGGTTTTCTACACTTTTCCTGAACTTTCAATTGATAGTAAGAGTGAAAGTTTGCACTTGATTAAGGAGTTATACAAAAATTAGGCTGATAATTTTAGTAGGCATCCATATATCCTGAATATAAAAAATTAAGAAAAAATAGGCTCAGCAATAAGACAACAAAAAGAAATAAAAGACATACGAATTGACAAAGAAGAAATCAAACTCTCACTCTTTGCAGATGATATGATACTTTATGTTGAAAACCCAAAAGACTCCATTCCAAAACTGCTAGAACTCATACAGGAATTCAGTAAAGTGGCAGGATATAAAATCAATGCTAGAAATCAGTTTCATTTCTATACACCAAGACAGAAGAAAGAGAAATTAAGGAGTCAATCCCATTTACAATTGCACCCAAAACCATAAGATAACTAGGCATATACCTAACCAAAGAGGCAAAGAATCTGTACTCGGGAAACTATAAAGTACTCATGAAAGAAATTGAAGAAGACACAAAGAAATGGATAAACATTCCATGCTCATGGATTGAAAGAAGAAAAACTGTGAAAATGTCTATGCTACCTAGAGCAATCTACACGTTTAAAGCAATCCCTTTCAATATATCATCAACTCTTTTCAAAGAAATGGGACAAAAATCCTCAAATTTATATGGAGCAGAAAAGACCAGAGGAATGTTGAAAAAGAAAACCAAAGTTGGCGTCAACACAATTCCAGACTTCAAGCTCTGTTACAAAGCTGTAGTCAAGACAGTATGGTACTGCACAAAAACAGACATGAAGATCAGTGGAATAGAATAGAGAACCTAAAAATAGACCCTTAACTCTATGGTCAACTAATCTTCAACAAAGCAGGAAAGAATGTCCAGTGGAAAAAAGACAGCCTCTTCAACAAATGGTATTGTGAAAATTGGACATCCACATGCAGAAGAATGAAATTGGACCATTTCCTTACACCGCACATAAAAACAGACTCAACATGGATGAAAGACCTCAATGTGAGAAAGGAATCCATCAAAATCCTTGAACAGAACACAGACAGCAACTCAGCCACAGCAACTTCTTCCTAGAAACATTGCCAAAGGCCAAGGAAACAGGGCAAAAATGAACTATTGGGACTTCATCAAGATAAAAAGCTTTTGCACAGCAAAGGAAATAGTCAACAAAGCCAAAAGACAACCAACAGAATAGGAGAAGATATTTGCAAATGACATATCAGATAAAGAGCTAGTAAACAAAATCTATATAGAACTAATCAAACTCAACACCCAAAGAAAAAAGAATCCAATCAAGAAATGGGCAGAAGTCATGTACAGACATTTCTGCAAAGAAGACATCCAGATGTCCAACAGACACATGAAAAAGTGCTCCACATCACTCAGCATCAGGGAAATACAAATCAAAACTACAGTGTGATACCACCACACACCAGTCAGGATGGCTAAAATTAACCGGTCAGGAAATGACAGGTGTTAACGAGGATGTAGAGAAAGGGTAACCCTCCTACACTGTTGGTGGGGATGCAAGCTGGTGTAGCCACTCTGGAAAACAGTATGGAGGCTCCTCAAAAGTTGAAAATAGAGCTATCCTATGATCCAGCAATCTCACTACTGGGTATTTATCCTAAAGATACAAATGTAGAGATCTGAAGAGGCCATTGCACCTGAATGTTTATAGCAGCAATGTCCACAATAGCCAAACCTATGGAAAGAACCTAGATGTCCATCAACAGATGAATGGATAAAGAAGATACGATATATATATATATATATATATATATATATATATATATATATATATGATGGAATACTATGCAGCCATCAAAAGAAATGAAATCTTGCCATTTGCAACAACATGGATGGAACTAGAGGGTATTGTGCTGAGTGAGATAAGTCAATCAGAGAAAGATAATTATTATACACTCTCTCTGATATGAAGAACTTGAAAGGTAGGATGGGGCTCATGGGGGGAAGGGAGGGAAAAAGAAAATAAGATGGGACCGTGGAGGGACACAAACCAAAGGAGACTCTTAGTCAAGAACTGACGGCTAGTGGGTCATGAGGGGAAGGGCAGGGGTGATAGCGTGGCTGGGTGATGGACACTGGGAAGAGTATGTGCTATGGTAAGAACTGACAATTCACAGACTTGTGTAGCACTGACAATTCACTGACCTGTACCCTGGAAATAAATAATATATTATATGTTAATAAAAATTTTAAAAATTAAGAAAATAACCACTAGAATCTCCTCAAAATATTAGACAGTGAAAAGTCATTTAATCCATATGATGATAAACAAAATGTGCTCTAACTTCTCAAAGTGTCATCAGAAAAACTAATAGAAAATGTTACGTGATTACCATTTATTATGTATTAACTTATATTGATAATATCTTAAGTTGGTAATCCATATAGGAAACCAATCCTCTACTCAACATTTAAATCAACAGGACAGTGTATTCTCAGGCCATTTCCAGTGACTGTTTCCATTGGTCTCAGCAACTTTAGATACTAAAATCTCACTTACAGACTATTAAGCCATAATGGGGAAAAGAGACCTTGCAAAGTTTTGGCTTTTAACCTCCTAGGGCACTAGAAGTTGAGAACAACAGCAGTCCATACAAATATCCCTCTGTTGAGGAGGAGGCTTTCCAATAATGAAAACTTATTTCAGTATCAAAGTTTCAGGAATTTGGAGGGATTATCAGATCTACATTTATACCATTTATACATTTATACATTTATACCATTGCCATGACAATACAACTAAAATGTCAAGTGACTTTATCATAATACTAATGACACTTCAATACAATTACCAGTTTATTTGGTTGCATCAATTAGAATCTAATTGTTCACTTATCTAATTTCTGATCAGTTAGAATCTCTATGTGACATCACATCTGCCTTATTCTTTGTGGTACTCCTCAATAACAGAATGCATTATATAAACATTTTTTAAATTAATGATAAAATCACTCCTATTCAACAGAGCAACTGTATTTGTGTGTGTGTGTGTGTTTTAGATATTTATCTTTGGTTTTATATTTGGAGTCAAAACTTAGCTCATTTCTTTCTTTTTTTATAAGTGAAGTATAATTAACATTGAGGTTAATATTAGTTTCAGGTGTGAAATATAATGTTTCAACAATTCTATACATTACTCACTATTCAACAAAATAAGTGTATTCTTAATCCCCTGTATATATTTCACCCATCACCCCACTCACCTCTCCTCTGGCAACCATCAGTGTGATCTCTGTACTTAAGAGTTTGGTTTTTTTGTTTGTTTGTTTGGTTGGTTGGTTGGTTTTGTTTTGCTTTTGTTTGTTTTTTGATTTGTCTCATTTTCCTTCTTTTCTTTTGCCTCCTGAATTCCACATGTAAGTTAAGTCATATGGTAGTTCTCTTTCTCTGGCTTACTTATTTCACTTAGCATTATACTCTTCAGGTCCATTCATGCTGTTGCATATGGCAAGATCACATTCTTTTTTATGGATTAGTAATATTCTATTGTGTGTGTGTGTGTGTGTGTGTGTGTGTGTGTGTGTGTGTGTATTCTTTATTCATTCATCTAGGGATAAACACTTGGATTACTTCCATTCTTGACTATTGTCTGCCTGCTTGTGATCTCTGTCAAATAAATAAAATCTAAAAACAAAAAAACAAATACAAAAAAAAAACTTTTTTATGTAAGTTTTATCAGAGAACTATGAAAATTATCTCTTCATTCTGCTTTATTGGTATACAATATTATTTTGATGGGATTGGGGAATCCAAGGTGCATAAGAGAAGAAACAAATATTTACTGTTTAATATATCTCACTTAATTTTAAGCTATTATTCAATAGTTTTGTTTTATTTCTGAAAATTAGAACAATTTCTCTATTTCAGTCTTGAAAAACAAGAAAATCACTAGAGTCCACAAACTAAATTTGAAGAAAAAATGTTTGAAAACTTCTTAACATTAAGAAAAGAAATAGATACCCAGATTCAAGATTCCCAATGACCTCCAAGTAAAATGACCTGAAAAAGATTCACACAAAAATACATTAATGGAATTGTCAAAATTCAAAAACAAAGAGAAAGTTTTGAAAGCAGCAAGGAAAAAAAGTAATTAATTTCACATTCAGGGAGCCCTCAGAAGACTAGCAGTAGTTTCCAGGCAGAAATCTTGCCCGTCAGAATGATATATTTAATATGATGAAAGAAAAAATAAATCATCCTTCAAAATGAAGAAATTTTGACTGAAAATATAAAACCAAATAAATTAAAGTAGAAGTTCATTATTACCTGATTGATCTTACAAGGAAAGTTAGAAGAAATCCTTTAAGTAGGAAAAAAAAAAAAAGAAAAAGGGGGGGCACTAGAAAACAACATAAAAAGCATATGAAAGTATACAGCTTACTGGTAAAGATAAATATAAAGACAAATAGAACTGTAATACTGTAGCAGTGGTATACAAACATTTAATTCTGCTACAGAGACTGATATAAAAAATAACTAGAACTTAAAAAATACAATACTGGGAAGACATTCTATATTCAAGAATTGGAAGACTTAACGTGTTTAAATTGTCCATATTATTCAAAGTGATCTTGAGATTCAATGAAATACTATCAATACCAGAGGGAATTTTTTTTGCATAAATGGGCAAAATAATCATAAATCTTACACAGAAAAAAAGACATCAAATAGAAAATAAGATTGAGAAAGAAAATCAAAGCTGGAGTTTTTAAACATTCTGACACAAATGAAACTCTGTTATCTTGGACAAATCCTAAACTGTTAATGTTTCTTCTAAGCCTTTAATATTACTAAAATGAGTATATATAAGAACAAAATTTCATAAGTGAAATTACAGTTCTAAATAAGGTCAAATTGTGTTATATGCCTTCCTTTAATTTACCATGTGTGTTCTCTAAACTTTATTTGAATTTGCCATATGTTTAAATAAAGTGTTACAGATAAGATGGGAAGAAGATACATGCTTACATGTTACAGCATTTTCCTTTTTACTAATAACTTAGGAATAACATTAAAAAACAGTTAATTTACTGGTTAATTATTGTCAGAAAATTTAACTTAATATTGAGTTATGCTGAAATTAAAATAGTTGACATTTGACATGTTTGAGACTCCAAGGTTAATGCATTCAACTGCTTCAGGGATATTTTGCTGCTAACCTCTTTCTCTCAATCCATAGATTAAGTACAATTAATAATAAAAAATCTTCAAGGGGTCACTTATATTTGAAATAAAATTACTAAAAATTAATACAAATGTTTATGTCAAAATAATTTCTTTACTACTTTAAAATTCATAATCCTGAGTCATAGAAAAGTACTGATTCCAATTCTTGAAAAGTTTTGTTGGAATAATAAATTCAATGAGAAGAAACTACTGAAGTCCTCATCAAATCAAAAGTAGACTATTTCTCCATTTAACAAGGGTTTGTTAATTCCTTTATTATCAGGCCTGTTCTTCCATTTCCTTCACATATGGAATTCACCTGAGTATAACACAGATGTCCCCTTCCCCCACCCCCAAAGATATATATATATATATATATACATATATATATATATATATATATATGATAATAATAGAAGAAGAAGAAGAAGAAGAAGAAGAAGAAGAAGAAGAAGAAGAAGAAGAAGAAGAAGAAGAAAAATTCTCACTTATTTGAGAATTCAAATAGAAATTAATGAATCCAGACTTTCAGGAGTTTCATTTGAGAATATATATTAAGCCTCGACTGTTTATCAGATACTTTTCTAGAGATTTACATGAATCACTTGACACCCTCTGATTTAGGCTGTATTATTATATTCAAATTACAGAAATCAAAATTTATATTAGAGAGATTAAGTAATTTAGACCTACAATTTGTTACATATGCACTTTCCTAATCTGCTATGCTCTCTACTTATATTAACTAGATCATTGATTCTCTAATATTTTACTTTCAAGACCCCTTAACCCTCTTAAAAGATACTGAAGTTACCAAAGAGCTCTAAAGAGGTTATGTGGATTTTATCTACGAATACTAATCACATTTGATAGTAAAATTGATAATTAAAAATATTAAGTCATTTAAAAATATTGGTAATAACTCATCACATGTTAACATAAAAATATTTTCCAGAAATGATATACAAAACAAAAAATAAGGAAAATGACATAGTTTTACTTTTTTTTTCCCCCAAATCTCTTCAATATTCAGTTTAACAAAAGACAATTGTATTCTCATGACTGCCTTGGCTTTCAACCTGTTATTACTTTTTTCATATACTTGTGAGAAACCAGAAAGCCTTATAATATATTTGTATTAATATAAAAAGTTTTAGAATTTATGGAGTCCTTGATTGGTCACCCTTGCAGAACCACTGTCCTAACACATCATAAATACCTTGCAAACATCTCCCTGTCACAGATCATTTAAACTTATTCCATAATAATAAAAAGACACTGAAAAAAATACTTTAAATAGTTTATAAACAGAACTTTTCACCAAGAAATTATGCTGTTTTCACAATGTCTGAAACATGGTGATGTTTTAATAAAATCAGTTAATATTTTATTATCATTATTAACATGCTGTCTTTAAATTGATCTTATATTTCCCCTACATGTGCTTAGTATGATCACAAATATATGACTTTAGAAATAAAGGAAGCTATTTAATGATAAAGGTGCATATCATATTTTCTTTCATACAGCAAACATTTGTTATATAATAAGCCCTGTGCTATCAGTCAAAGAAAACAATAGATCCAAGTCTGTTAAAAAATATTAACAGACACTTCCCAGAAAGTTGGGGAAAAAATATACCCAATTAGCTAAAATTGGTAGAAATAGAGAGGAAAGAAATTTCTGTGTCATACTAACCTGTTAAAAAGCAAAATACTGTGCTAGTTATAAACTATGTTTTTCTGATAACAACTAATAGATTCGAACAAACTTTTCACTAATGACAAATGTAAAATATGCATTAGTGTTGGAGGAAAAAAATGCTTTTTCTTTGTTTTTCAATGTTGAAGAAATGGAAACATTAAAAACAATTATTGCAATAAGTCTAAAATCACTAACTGAGCTCTGATTTAATTATAACTGACCTCACATTGATCATATGAATGAAACATTTTTTAAAAGGCAATGTGTTTCCTTTTTCATTTTCAGATTTTTCATCCATTCACAATTTATCTTTGTGTATGGTGTAAGCAAATGATCGAGTGTGAGACAGGAATCTATGAAAGTCCTAGAGAAGAACATAGGTAATAATTTCTTTGACAGCGACTAAAACAACTTCTTTCAAGATGTGTCTCCAAAGACAAGGAAAACAAAAGCAAAAAATGAACTTTTGGGACTTCATCATGATCAAAATCTTCTGCACAGCATAGGAAACAGTCAACAAAACAAAGAGGCAACCCACAGAATGGGAGAAGATACTTGCAAATGACACTACAGATAAAGGGCTGATATCCAAGATCTACAAAGAACTTCCCAAGCTCAACATCCAAAAAAACAAATAATCAAGCTGAATAATGGGCAGAAGACATGAACAGACACTTCTGCAGAGAGGACATACAAATGGCGAACAGACACTTGAAAAAATGTTCATCATCACTAGCCATCAGGGATATTAAAATTAAAAGCATATTGAGATACCACCTTACACCAGTTAGAATGGCCAAAATCAACAAGACAGTAAACAAGTGTTGGAGAGGATGTGGAGAAAGGAGAACCCTCTTACACTGTTGGTAGGAATGCAAGTTTGTGCAGCCACTTTGGAAAACAGTGTGGAGGTTCCTCAAAAAATTAAAAATAGAGCTACCCTCTGTCCCTGCAATTGCACTACTGGGTATTTACCCCAAAGATAAATATGAAGTGAAAAGAAGGGCTATATGCACCCCAATGTTCATAGCAGCAATGTCCACAATAATGAGAATGTAGGAAGAGCTGAGATGCCCTTCAGCAGATGAATAGACAATGAAGATGTGGTCCATATACACAATGGAATATTATTTAGCCATCAGAAAGGATGAATACCCAACTTTTGCATCAACTTGGATAGGGCGGGAGGAGATTAGGCTAAGTGAAATAAGACAAACAGGGAAAGTCAATTATCATATGGTTTCACTTATTTGTGGGGCATAAGGAACAGCATGGAGGACATTAGAAGGGAAAAATGAAGTAGGAGAAATAGGAGTGGGAGAAAAACCATGAGAGACTATGGAGTCCAGGAAACAAACGGAGAGTCTTAGAAGGGAAGGGAATGGGGGGGATGGGTGAGCCTGTTGATGGGTATTAAGGAGGGCATGGATTACATGGAATGCTAGGTGTTACATGCAAACAACAAATCATGGAATACTACACCAAAAATTAATGATGTACTGTATGGTGACTAACAACATAATTTTAAAAAAAGATCATGTGTTTTCTCCTTTTTCTATTGGTTTGATATGAAAAAAATTTTCATTTATAATTCAGAAAATTAAGTGTGTCTAGGAGAAAAATGTATAAATATAATTGTAGGTACACTACAATAGAATGAAATAAAATTCATATATTTTTATAAAATAAAGTATTGCAAAAACACAAATTTTTATAATAATTAATTTTCTACAAGAAGGATGTAACCATAAAATACATATTAACAAAATAAAGTTCACTATGATAAGAAAATCACAACCCAAAGTGCACTGTGATAAGAAGATCAAAGGGCACAACTCTTTCTCCTCCATTAAATTATCTATTTTATGACCATTGTATTTAATGAAAACATTTTACTTCCAGAAACCTAAACAAGTTCTCACAGTGACGACCACATTCTAGGCCATAAGATATACCTCTAAAAATGTAAATCACACACACACACAAATACAATGTCTGTTCTCAAAAACCATGGAATTAAAATTGAAACCAATAACAGAAGAATGTAAATCATTAATATTTAAAGATGGAACAACATACTGCTAAATAATGCATAGTTCAATGAAGAAATCTTGGGACACATTTTAAAACATTTCAACTAAATGAAAATGAAAATACAACTTATCAAAATTTGTGGCATGAAGTAAAAGTACTGCTTAAAAGAAAATTTATAGCACTGAATACATATATTAGAAAAGAGGAAAGATTAAAGTTAATATTCTAAATTCTCTGGGCTCCTGAGTGGCTCGTTAAGCATCTTCACTCAGCTCAGGTTATAACACCAGGTCATGGGATCAAGCCCACATCAGAGTCCCTGCTCAGTGAGAAGCCTACTTCTCCATCTCCTACTCCCCCTGCTTGTGTTCCCTCTCTGTGTCTCTCTCCATCAAATAAATAATTTTTTTCTTTTTCTTTTCTTTTATTTTATTTTATGCTTTCCTGTGTTCCAAAATTCATTGTTTATGTGCCACACCCAGCGCTCCATGCAATACATGCCCTCCATAGTACCCACTACCAGGCTCACCCAATACCCCATCTCCCCTCCAAAACCTTCAGTTTGTTTTTCAGAGTCCACAGTCTCTCATGGTTCATCTCTCCCTCTGATATCCCCCAACTCAATTCTCCTTTCCATCTCCGTGTCTTCCATGTTATTCCTTATGTTCCACAAGTAAGTCAATCCATCTGAAAATTGACTCACTCTGCTTGAGTTATTTCACTCAGTTGCCCCCATTGAGATCCAGAAGTGTATAATCCTAGATCTCGGGCTGATTTTGTGGGTATTCAGAGTGTTCTGGTAGATAATTAGCTCACTTTAGGAGACCAGTTGAAATAGGGTCTCCAACTTCTCTGCTATCTTGCCCCTCCTCCTAAAATCTTTAAAAATAATAATGATCTAAATTCCCAACTTAGGAAACTAGAAAAAGAAGAGCATATTAATTCTAAAGAAAGCAGAAGAAGAGAAATAATAAAAATTTAAAAATGAAATTTAAATCGAAAATTGAAATTAATAGAAAAAATCAACAAAACAAATACTATATTCATTTTTTTAAGTTGTCATTTTCTTGGCTTCAAGGTTAGCCTCAGAACACAAAAGAATACAGAAGAAGAAGCATTAAATAAAGAAGAATATAGGAAAGTATAAATTTAAATTATATCTTTTCCTACAAATGTTTTCTTGTGACAAATAATATCTAAATTTATTTTCTACATTAATGAAAATATACATTTGGATTTAACCAGATTAAATTCATTTTTAGGATTTTGTTAGTCACTTTGAGCAATGGGGAGGAGGTGCATGCTATTTGTTTGGAAATAAAATGTGTTCTATTATTCCAGTGTCAACACTCAAGTAAATGCTGACAAGCCTAAGTGAATTGTTTGAAATGTCATGAGCCTACAATTTCTCTTTCAAAACCACTAATAGCAAATTTAAGAAAAACAGTCAAAACAAGATAAGTCTGTGAAGGCAAATAACTAACTAAAAGTCAAGTAACATAGGCAAAACGGTAATCAAAACATAAATAAAAATGATCGGAAATCAATACAATCATTTAACCACTGGAGATGTGCCATGTTATATAACTCTATACATCTTTGTAATATAAAAAAATTACTGATTGAAATAAAATTAAGCACTTGAAATATTTTTAATATTTCAGGTCACATTATGAAGTTACCTTCCTCTTAAGGAAAAAAATAAATCTACATTTAAAATATTTTCCACACGAGGGGTGCCTGGGTGGCTCAGTGGGTTAAAGTCTCTGCCTTCAGCTCAAGTCATGATCCCAGGGTCCTGCGATCAAGCCCCGCATTGGGCTCTCTGCTCAGTGAGGATCCTGCTTCCCTTTCTCTCTCTCTGCCTGCTTCTCTGCCTACTTGTGATCTCTCTCTGTCAAATAAATAAATGAAATCTTTAAAAAATTTTTTCCACACAAAATGATTTCAAGGAATAAACGTACTTTAAAACGATAACAATATATTCAGTGAGTTTTTGCAAGTTGTTGAAGTAAAGTAAAATATCTGGTATTGTGAAATGAAAATAGTTTCCAGTGGAGGAGAAAAAAAGAGAGTCCTCATTAAGGCTTTATATAAAACAGTGTTGTCCTTTTTTTATTATTTTATCTTGTCCTCAGAAAAGTGAAATGAACAGTTGTTCTAGAGTAACAGGTGTCCAATGTACAATGTACACAGTGAAAGAGCCAGAGATTTTTTTATCTCTGAAGGCCATGCTCATAGCATTAAAGCATGAATAATTTTGGATCCTAGCCTATCTTATATTTTAAGCAGTAAATAATACATTCATGCACAATGTTGGCATGAATAAACTTCTTTGCACTATCTGGGACTTACCTGGGTGAAGTCCCAGAGTTCATCAGGTCATTTATATTTACAAAGATACTAGCTTGATTGTGAGAGTGTACATGTGGGAATCACATGTTATAATAGAGATCAGTTTCCATCAAGTTTCTTTGTCAACTAAAGCATGTTTCATCTCTTTCTGAACTGTGGAGATTAGACACGTACAGTTTTTGACTTAAGGATGAATGCAAAAGATAACTATTATTTCATATCCAGAATAGTCTAAGGCTTCCTACCCACCTCCAGAAATTCTAAGGCAATCTTCATTTAGACAAGCCTGTAAATGTCCAAATACCAGCTATAATTTTCAATTTAAGGGCTCATTCATTCTAAGTAGGAGATGACTATATATGTGTTTGTGGCATCTTCAAAAGATTTTTCATGGAAGGAGGGAGACCAGATGATGGAGAAGCAGGAGGTGCTGTTTCAACTGGTCCCCTAAAGTGAGCTGATTATCTACCAAAGAGCTCTGATCAACCATGAAATCAGCCTGAGATTAGAATTATACACTTCTGGATCTCTATGGGGGTAGAAGACACCAGTGGACAGGTAAAGCAGAGTGGGAACATCAGACTGATATCAGAAGATAAACAAAAGGGGGAGGGAGTCACCAGAAGCAACCCATTGGAAAGTAATACCCAAATACAAGAGTGCACTGTGATTGGGGACCAGCATTATCTTGGAGTGTGGTTGAAAGCACTCAAAAAGAGCAAAAGATCTTAAGGGGAAATTGGTGGAATTGGGCATTTAGGGACAGGGATTTAAGCCCAGGGACCCAGGACGGCCACCCCTGTGCTGAACCAGAGAGTGCAGTGAAGAAGCCAAGTCTTGGTCTCTGAACAGCCAGCGCATCTAAGAGAGTCTGGGTGGTGGCATGCATGAGGGAGTCTGGTGTGGACACCAGCCAGTGCTCTCTTGAACCGCAGCCTTTTGCACTCTGCACATGTACTGCATGACTGGGGTCTGAATCGCGCTCCACAACCACCCTTGCGAGAGGTCCGTGCAGGCGCTAGATGGTGCTCTCTAGGGCAGGGAGATTCTGACACTTCCAGCCCAGGCTCACATGAAAATCTCAGTGTGCTATCTCTGGTTGGGACCTCTCTGGTGGTCTGGACCTGCCCAAAGAGCCATGGCAAAGGCAGCCACTGGAAACCAGCTCTGGACTAGTATTTCTCTTGGTTTTGTGTACAAGTAGGAGTTCCTGTGACCCCAGAGACCATGACCGGGGACATGCTCTGCCATCAGCAGAGGGGGAATTTATGTGCTCTGGAGCACCCAGAGGGTAACAGATTGAGGCTTCTCTCTGAGATGGAGGTCTGGGTGCAGTTTGCTTTCCTCTAAACCTCCAAAGAACAGCCAAAAGCCGCCAAGGGGAGAAAACAACAACAACAACAACAAAAACAAAAAAAAACAAAAAAACAAAAAAACAAAACCTCCAGGAACAAAAGCCTGAAAAACCGGTTTCCTCAGAGCCCAGGCCCTTGATGGGTGTATGAGGACTCAACTCTAGCAAGACTGCCTGAAAAACCACACAGCAGGCCCCTCCCCAGAAAACCAGCCAAAAGACAAACAAACAAACAAACAAGAGGACAACCACCACTACTTCAAAGATGCAACTTTTATTTTTTTATTTTTTTTAAAAGATTTTTTTTTTTTTTTACAGCTTTATAAACATATATTTTTATCCCCAGGGGTACAGGTCTGCGAATTGCCAGGTTTACACACTTCACAACACTCACCATAGCACATACCCTCCCCAATATCCATAACCCCACCCCCTCTCCCAACTCCCTCCCCCCATCAACCCTCAGTTTGTTTTGTGAGATTAAGAGTCACTTATGGTTTGTCTCCCTCCCAATCCCATCTTGTTTCAATTACTCTTCTCCTACCCCCTCAACCCCCCATGTTGCATCTCCTCTCCCTCATATCAGGGAGATCATATGATAGTTGTCTTTCTCCGATTGACTTATTTCGCTAAGCATGATACCCTCTAATTCCATCCACGTCGTCACAAATGGTAAGATTTCATTTCTTTGGATGGCTGCATAGTATTCCATTGTGTATATATACCACATCTTCTTTATCCATTCATCTGTAGATGGACATCTAGGTTCTTTCCATAGTTTGGCTAGTGTAGACATTGCTGCTATAAACATTCGGGTGCATGTGCCCCTTCGGATCACTACGTTTGTATCTTTATTTATTTATTTGACAGAGAGAGATCACAAGTAGGCAGAGAGGCAGGCAGAGAGAGAGAGAGGGAAGCAGGCTCCCTGCCGAGCAGAGAGCCCGATGCGGGACTCGATCCCAGGACCCTGAGATCATGACCTGAGCCGAAGGCAGTGGCTTAACCCACTGAGCCACCCAGGCGCCCTATTTTTTTATTTTTAATTCATTCCCACTATTCTAGTTTTTTTCATTTTTTATATAATTTTTAACCTATTTACCATCAATATAAGATGTTCAGTATATCAAATTCCATAAAAACCTTTTAACCTGATCTTTTTTGATACATACACCTGTGCTTTTCTTTTGCTTTTCTATTTTTTATTTTTTAATCTTATTATTATTTTTTTAATATTCATATAGAGATAAGCTTCAAGGTAATCCCCTTTCCCCAATCAATGCTATCCCTATATGTAAACCAGTTTTTTTTTTAATTTTTTTTTAATTTATTTTACAGACAGAGATCACAAGTAGGCAGAGAGGCAGGCAGAGAGAGAGAGAGAAGCAGGCTCCCTGCCGAGCAGAGAGCCTAATGCGGGACTCGATCCCAGGACCCTGAGATCATGACCTGAGCCGAAGGCAGCGGCTTAACCCACTGAGCCACCCAGGCGCCCCTGTAAACCAGTTTTAATCCCCATTTATCTCAGGAAAGTTGAGTCCTTTAACAAAGATAACAAGATACATCCAGGAAGAATCAAAATAACCTTCCTCTCCCACACTGAGAATTTATAACCACCCTCCCATCTTTTTCTTCTGTCAGTGTTTCTGTGTATTTGTTTTTGTTCTGGTAGTATATAAATCTTATACTTGGGGTTCATATTGGCTGGGTTCCTTTTTTTTTTTTCTTTTTCTTTTTTTTTTTTTTCCCTTGTCATTTACTTTTGTCAGTCTTTTTCTTTTTCCGTTTTTGTTTATATACTTTATAAATCTTAACTTTGGGTCATATTTGGGCTGGGTTTTCTCTTTTCTTCTTTTTTTTTTTTCTGTCTCTATCTTTCTCTCTTTTTTCTTTCTCTTTGGTGGGCACTCTCCATTGCTCAGAAGCTTTCCAGAGTGCACCTTGCCTGCACCATGGTTGATACATTCAGCTACACATCCCTTCAGCCATCTCTCACCAAAATGACTAGGAGGAGGAATGCCCAACAGAGGAAAAATTCAGAGACTGGGCCCTCTCCATCAGAGCTATTGGATATGGACATAAACACTATGTCAGAAAGGGAATTCAGGTTAACAATTAGCCAGGCAATAGCTAGGTTGGAGAAAGGCTTTAATGACAAAATGGAATTGATTAAGGCAGAAGTGAAGGCCACCAGGGATGATGTTAACAATGCTCTCAATGAGTTCCAATCTAATCTAAATTCTCTAACAGCTAGGGTAACTGAAGCAGAAGATAGGATTAGTGATCTGGAGGAAAAACTGATAGATAAAAATGATCAGGAGGAAGCCTGGAACAAACAGCTTAGATGACATGAAAACAGAATTAGGAAAATAAATGAGGCCATGTAAGTTCCAGTGTCAGAATTATTGGAATCCCTTAGGGAGAGGAGAAAGAAAGAAGACTAGAGGATATAGCTGAACAAATTATCCATGAAAATTTTCCCAATCTGGTAAATGGAACCAGTGTTCGTGTCCTAGAGGCAGAAAGGTCCCCCCCCCAGCCCCCGCCAAGATCATAGAATCTAGAAAGCCCTCGAGACCCCTGATTGTGAAAATGATGAATCATAATTTTAGACAGGAGCTCTTGAAAGCAGCTGGGGGAAGAGATTCCTTATGTACAGAGGAAAGCCCATCAGAATAACATCAGACCTGTCCACAGAAACCTGGCAAGCCAGAAAGGGCTGGCAAGATGTATTCAGGGGACTAAATGAGAAAAACATGCAGCCAAGAATACTTTATCCAGCAAGGCTGACATTCAAAATGGATGGAGAGATAAAGAGCATCCAAGACCAGCAAGGTTTAAAAGAGTATGTGACCACCAAGACAGCACTACAAGAAATATTAAGGGGGGGGGGTCTATAAAAAAGGGAAAAATCCAAGAATATCATTGAACAGAAATATATGGAGACAATCTATAGAAACAAAGACTTCACAGGTAACATGATGTCAATAAAAACATATCTCTCAATGATCATTCTCAACGTGAATGGCCTAAATGTGCCCATAAAATGGCACAGGGTTGCTGATTGGATAAAACGGCAGGCTCAATCCATACGTTGTCTACAAGAGACCCATTTGGATAAGGATACATCCAGACTGAAAGTGAAGGGATGGAGAAGCATCTTTCATGCCAATGGGCTGCAAAAGAAGGCTGCGGTAGCGATTCTCATATCAGATAAATTAGATTTTAAACTGAAGCCTGTAGTCAGAGATACAGAAGGACACTGTATAATTCTTAAAGGGTCTACCCACCAAGAAGATCTAACAATTGTAAATATTTGTGCCCTCAATGTGGGAGCAGCCAATTACATAAAAAAAAAAAAAAACTCTTAATAAAGATAAAAAGTCATATTGATATGAATACACTTAATAGTAGGAGATCTTAACACGCCACTCTCAGTAATAGACAGATCATCCAAGCAGAAAATCAATAAATAAACAATAGCATTGAATGACACATTGGACCAGATGGACCTTGTAGATATATACAGAACATTCCACCCCAAAAAACAGAACACTCATTCTTCTCTGGCACACATGGAACCTTCTCCAGAATAGACCACATACTGGGTCACAAATCAGGGCTCAACTGATACCAAAAGATTGAGATTATTCCCTGCATACTCAGATCACAATGCTTTGAAACTGGAGCTGAACCACAAGGAAAAGATTGGAAGGAATTCAAACACCTGGAAGCTAAAGACCACCTTGCTTAAGAATGCTTGGATCAACCAGGAAATCAAAGAAGAACTTAAACAATTCATGGAAACCAATGAGAATGAAGACACGTCAGTCCAAAACATATGGGATACAGAAAAGGCAGTCCTAAGCGGGAAATACAAAGCCATCCAAGGCTCCTCAAAAAAATTGAAAATCTAGAATACACCAGCTGTCATTATACATTAAATAACTGGAGAATCAACAACAAATTAAGCCAACCCCACACACAAGAAGGGAAATAATCAAGATTAGAGCAGAGATCAATGAGATAGAAACTAGAGATACAGTAGAATGCATCAAAGAAACCAGAAGCTGTTTTTTTTAAAGAATCAATAAGATCAATAAACCATTGGCCAAACTAATCCAAAAGAAAAGAAAGAAGGCCCAAATTAATAAAATTATGAATGAAAAGGGAGAGATCACAACTAACACCAAGGAAATAGAAACAATCATCAAAATTATTATCAACAGTTGTATGCCAATAAGTTAAGCAACTAGATGAAACAGATGCATTCCAGGAAAAACTTCCAAAACTTCCAAAACTGAACCAGGAAGAAACTGACAACCTGAATAGACAAATATTTAGTAACAAGATTGAAGCAGTGATCAAAAACCTCCCAAAAAACAAGAGCCTGGGACCTGATTCTACCAAATTTCAAAGAAGAAATAATACTTATTCTCCTGAAGCTATTTCAAAATATAGAAACAGAAGGAAAACTTCCAAACTCTTTTTATGAAGCGAGCATTACCCTGATCCCCAAACCAGGCAAAGACCCCACCAATAAGGAGAATTTCAGACCAATATCCCTGATGAATATGGTTGCCAAGATTCTCAACAAGATCCTAGCTAATCGGATCCAACAGTACATTAAAAAGATTATCCACCATAACCAGGTGGGATTCATCCCTAGGTTGCAAGGGTGGTTCAACATTTGCAAATCCATCAATGTGATAGAACAAATCAATAAGAGAAGAGAGAAGAACCACATGGTCCTCTCAATTGATGCAGAAAAAGCATTTGACAAAATCCAGCATCTATTCATGATTAAAATGCTTCAAAGTATAGGGATAGAGGGAACATTCCTGAACTTCATCAAATCTATCTATGAAAAACCCACAGCAAATATCGTCTTCAATGGGAAAAAGCTTGCAGCCTTCCCATTGAAATCAGGAACACGACAAGGATGCACTCTCACCACTCTTGTTCAACATAGTATTAGAAGTCCTAGCAACAGCAATCAGACAACAAGAATAAATAAAAGGTATCCAAATTGGCAATGAAGAAGTCAAACTCTCTCTCTTCACAGATGACATGATTCTTTATATGGAAAACCCAAAAGACTCCACCCCCAATCTACTAGAACTCATACAGCAATTCAGTAATGTGGCAGGATACAAAATCAATGTACAGAAATCAGTTGCTTTCTTATACACCAACAATGAAAATATAGAAAGGGAACTTAGAGAATTGATTCCATTTACTATAGCACCAAGAACCATAAGATACCTTGGAATAAAACTAACCAAAGAGGTAAAGGATTTGTACTTGAGGAACTACAGAAGACTCATGAAAGAAATTGAAGAAGATGCAAAAAGATGGAAGACCATTCCATGCTCATGGATCAGAAGAATAAACATTGTTAAAATGCCTAAACTGCCTAAAGCAATCTATACTTTCAATGTCATTCCAATCAAAATTCCACTGGCATTTTTCAAAGAGCTGGAGCAAACAATCCTAAAATTTGTATGGAATCAGAAGAGACCCCGAATTGCTAAGGAAATGTTGAAAAAGAAAGACAAAACTGGGGGCATCACATTGCCTGATTTCAAGCTTTTCTACAAAGCTGTGATCACCAAGATAGCATGGTCCTGGCATAAAAACAGACACATAGACCAGTGGAACAGAGTAAAGATCCCAGATATGGACCCTCAACTCTACAGTCAAATATTCTTTGACAAAGCAGGAAAAAATATACAGTGCAAAAAAGGCAGTCTCTTCAATAAATGGTGCTGGGAAAATTGGACAGCTATGTGTAGAAAAATGAAACTCAACCATTCTCTTACACTATACACAAAGATAAACTCAAAATGGATAATAGACCTCAATGTGAGGCAGGAATCCATCAGAATCATAGAGGAGAACATAGGCAGTAACCTCTTTGACATTGGCCACAGCAACTTCTTTCAAGATATGTCTTCAAAGGCAAAGGAAACAAAAGCAAAAATGAATTTTTTGGATTTCATCATGATCAAAAGCTTCTGCACAGCAAAGGAAACAGTCGGCAAAACAAAGAGGCAACCCACAGAATGGGAGAAGATATTCACAAATAACAATACAGACAAAGGGCTGATCCCCAGGGTCTATAAAGAGCTCCATAAGCTCAACACACACAAACCAGATAATCATGTCAAAAAATGGGCAGAAGACATGAAAGGACACTTCTCCAAAGAAGACATACAAATGGCTAACAGACACATTAAAAAATGTTTATCATCACTAGCCATCAGGGAAATTAAAATCAAAACAACAATGAGATACCACCTTACACCAGTTAGAATGGCCAAAATTAACAAGACAGTAAACAATGTGTGTTGGAGAGGAAGTGGAGAAAGGGGAACCCTCTTACACTGTTGGGGGAAATGCAAGTTGGTACAGCCACTTTGGAAAATAGTGTGGAGATTCCTTAAGAAATTAAAAATAGAGCTACCCTATGACCCTGCAATTGCACTACTGGGTATTTACCCCAAAGATACAGATGTAGTGAAAAGAAGGGCCACCTGTACCCCCAGTGTTCAAAGCAGCAATGGCCACAGTCACCAAACTATGGAAAAAACCAAGATGCCCTTTAATGGATGAATGGATAAGGAAGATGTGGTCCGTAAACACTATGGAGTATTAGGCCTCCATCAGGAAGGATGAATACCCAACTTTTGTATCAACATGGACGGGACTAGAAGAGATTATGCTGAGTGAAATAAGTCAAGCAGAGAGAGTCAATTATCATATGGTTTCACTTATTTGTGGAGCATAAGAAGTAACATGGAGGACACAGGGAGATGGAGAGGAGAAGGGAGTTGGGGGAAATTGGAGGGGGAGATGAACCATGAGAGACTATGGACTCTGAAAAACAATCTGAGGGTTTTAGAGGGGTAGGGGATTAGAGGTTGGGTGAGCCTGGTGGTGGGTGTTATGGAGGGCACATATTGCATGGAACACTGGTTGTGGTACATAAGCAATGAATTCTGAAGCACTGAAAAGAAATTTCGTGAGTGTTTTGCAGTTCCTAGAGTATAGATCTTTTACCTCTTTGGTTAGGTTTATTCTAAGGTATCTTATAGTCTTTGGTGCTATTGTAAATGGCATTGATTCTTTAATTTCTCTTTCTACAGTTTCAGAGTTAGTGTATAAGAAAGCAACTGACTTCTGTGCATTGATTTTGTATCCTGCCACATTATTGAATTGCTGTATGGGTTCTAAATAATTTGGGGGTGCACACTTTTGGGTTTTCCACATAGAATATCTTGTCATCTGCGAAGAGAGAGTTTGATTTCTTCTTTGCCAATTTAAATATCTTTTATTTTTTGTTGTTGTTGTCTGATTGTTGTTGCTAGGACTTCTAGTACTATGGTGAACAACAGTGGCAAGAGTGGGCATTGTTGTCATGTTCCTGGTCTCAATGAGAAGGCTGTCAGCTTTTCCTCATTGAGAGTGATATTCACTGTTGTTTTTCATAGATGGATTTTATAAAGTTGAATAATGTTGCCTCTATCCCTATACTCTGAAGAGTTTTATTCAGAAAAGGATGCTGTATTTTGTCAAATCTTTTTTCTGCATTAATTGCAAGGACCATGTGGTTCTTGTCATATATATATATATATATACACATTCTATCACATTGATAGATTTGTGAATGTTGAGCCACCCTTGCATCCCATGGATAAATCCAATCTGGTCATGATGGATAATCCTTTTGATGTACCATTGGATCCTATTAGCTAGGACCTTGTTGAGAATTTTGGCATCTTTATCCCTCAGGGATATCAGTCTGAAATTCTCCTTATTGGTGGGGTCTTTGCCTGGTTTGGGGATCAGGGTAATGCTCGCTTCATAAAAAGAGTTTGGAAGTTTTCCTTCTGTTTCTATCTTTTGAAACAGCTTCAGGAGAATAGGTATTATTTCTTCTTTGAATGCTTGGTAGAATTCCCCAGGGATCCATCTTTGACTCTTGCTTTTTGGGAGGTTTTTAATCACTGCTTCAATCTTGTTACTAGTTATTGGTCTATTTAGGTTGTTGATTTCTTCCTGTTTCAGTCTTGGAAGTTTATAGGTTTCCAGGAATGCATCTATTTCTTCTAGGTTGCTTAACTTATTGACATATAACTGTTGATAATAATTTCTGATGATTGTATCTATTTCCTTGGTGTTACTCATGATGTCCCCCTTTCATTCATAATTTTATTAATTTGGGTCATTTTCCTCTCCCTCTCTCTCTCTCTCTTTTGATAAGTATGGCCAGTGGTTTATTGATCTTATTAATTCTTTCAAAGAACCAACTTCTAGTTTCATTAATGTGTTCTACTGTATTTCTAATTTCTAATTCATTGATCTTTGCTCTAATCTTAATTACTTCCCTTCTCGAGCATGTGGTAAATTTAATTTGTTGTTGATTCTCCAGATCTTTAAGGTGTAAAGACATCTTGTGCATCAGGATTTTTTTTTTTTTTTTTTTTTTTTTTTTTTTTTTTTTTTTTGGTGAGACATTGGCTGGCTATGTATTTCCCCCTTAGAACTGCCTTTGCCATATCCCATAGGTTTTGGATTGATGTGCTTTCATTTTCATTGGTTTCCATGAATTGTTTAAGTTCTTCTGTGATTTTCTAATTGACACATTCTTGAGCAGGATGGTCTTTAGCTTCCAAGTGTTTGAATTTCTTCAAACTTTTTCTTATGATTGTGTTCCAATTTCACAGCATTGTGGTATGAGAATATGCACAGAATAATTTCAGTCTTTTGGTATTGATTGAGACCTGATTTATGAGCCAGTATGTGGTCTATTCTGGAGAAAGTTCCATCCATGCTCAAAAAGAATGAATATCTACTGTTTTAGGGTGGGATGTTCTGTATATATCTATGAGGTCCATCTGATCCATTGTGTCATTCGAGGCTCTTATTTCTTCATTGATTTTCTGCTTAGTTGATCTGTCTATTGCTGAGAGTGGAGTGTTAAAGTCTCCTACAATTAACTATTATTATCAATATGTCTCTTTGTTTTGGCTAGCAATTGGCTTATGTAGTTGGCTGCTCCCATGTTAGTGGAGCACGGAGTTATGCATCATGTTGGTGGATAGATATTTATAATTGCTGGATCTTCTTGGTGGATAGACCCTTTGAGAATGATATAGTGTCCTTCTGTATCTCTAACTACAGTCTTTAGCTTAAAATCTAATTTGTCTGATATAGAGAATTGCTACCCCAGCTTTCTTTTGAGGTCCATTGGCATGAAAGATAGTTATCCAACCCTTCACTTTCACTCTGGATGTGTATTTATTTATTTATTTATTTATTTTAAAGATTTTATTTATTTATTTGACAGAGAGAAATCACAAGCAAGCAGAGAGGCAGGCAGAGAGAGAGGAGGAAGCAGGCTCCCTGCTGAGCAGAAAGCCCAATGTGGGGCTCGAACCCAGGACCTGGGATCATGACCTGAGCCGAAGGCAGCAGCTTAACCCACTGAGCCACCCAGGCGCCCCTGGATGTGTATTTAGATTCAAAATGAGTCTCTTGTAGATGGCATATGGTTGGGTCCTGTCTTTTTATCCAATCTGCACCCCTGTGCTGTTTTATATGAGCATTTAGACCATTCACATTGAGAGTGATTATTGACAGATAAGATTTTATTGTCATTATGTTGCCTGTGAAGTCCTTGTTTCTATGGATTGTTTCTGTATATCTCTTTTCTGTATCACTCTTGGTATCCTTCTCTTTTTATAGAATCCCCCCCCACTTAATATTTCTTGGAAGACTGACTTAGTGATCTCATATTCTTTCAGTCTCTGCCAGTGCTGGAATCTTTCTATCTCTCCATCTATTCTGAATGACAGCCTTGACAGATACAGAATTCTTGGCTGCATGGTCTTCTCACTTAGTGCCCTGAATATGTCTTGCCACCCTTTTCTGGCTTGCCAGGTCTCTGTGGACAGGTAGGACATTACTCTGATATTCTTCACTCTCTGTGTAAGGAATCTCTTCCCCCAACTGCCCTTAAAATTGTTTCCTCGGTTTTAAGATTAGCGAGTTTTACTATTACATGCTTGGAGGTTGACCTGCCCTCATTGATTTTTTTTTGGGAGAATGTCCTCTCTGCCTCTAAGTTACCATTACTTGTTTCATTTCCCAGATTAAGGAATTGCTCAGCTACTATTCAGTCAAACATATCTTCTAGTCCTCTCTTTCTCTCTCTCCACTCCCTCAGGGATCCCAATAATTCTAACATTGGGAAGTTTCATGGCATCATTTATTTCTCTAATTCTGTTTTCTTGGATTTTAACCTGTTTGTTCCAGGCCTCCTCCTGTTCCTTCTTTATCAGTTTGTGTTCAAGATCACTAATTAATTCTTCTGCCTCATTTAGCCTAATTGTTATAGTATCTAGATTAGATTGTATCTCATTGACAGCATTTTTAAGTTCTGCCAGATCTGCTCTCACTTCTTCCCTTAATGAATCTATGTAACCATTAATGGTTTTCTCCAGTCTGACAATTGTCTTCATAACTGCTACCCAAAAGTCTATTTCTAACATCTTGCTTAGATCCTATCCATTAGATCTGCTAGAGAGGCCATTGTCTCTGGGTCTTTTCTTTGTTGGGAATTCCTCCTCCTTGTCATTCTGTTGAGTTGTGTTTGAGGAGATGTATAGCTGAAAATATCAACCACTATCCAGGCAAGGTGAACCCAGGGAAGTTTCAGAGCAATCAGAAGTCATCATCAAAAAGAAATTTAAAAAGAAGAAGAAGAAGAAGAAGAAGAAGAAGAAGAAGAAGAAGAAGAAGAAGAAGAAGAAAAGCCCAGCCAAAATGAGCCCCAAGAGTAAGATTTATAAAGTACAAAAACAAAAGCAAATAAAAAGACAATAGAAAAGAAAAAAAAATGAAATAAAAAATAAAAGGGAGGGGGAGGACAAGAAGGTGGTTATAATCCCTCAATGTGGGCGAGGAAACATATTTCAGTTCTTCCTAGGTGTATCTTGTTATCTATGTTAGAGAACTCAATTTTCAGAGATACAGGGAAATTGAAACTGGCATATATATATATATATATATATATATATATATATATATACACATACATATATATACGTGTATATATATATATATGAATAGGGAAAAAAGACTACATTGAGGTTTATATCTATTTTTCTATCTATCTAGGTAGATAGATAAAGAAAACAAGTATATGTATGAAAAAGTTCAAATTAAAAAGTTATTATGAAATGTATTAAACATCTAGTTGAAATGGTAAGTAAAAAAAAATAAAAGAACAAGAATCATGAGAAAGAATTAAAAAAAGAAAATGAGAGAGAGAGAAGACTTGTATCTAAGAAATATGCAGGCTGTGAGGCAATACCATGAGTTTAATATACTGTTCTCCCCTGGCATTAGGGTTTTACAGTTTTATGGAGACCTATGGTTGTTGTCCTCTTGTTATTTCAGCTTGTCCTCAGGGGGAGGGGCCTGTTACATTGTTTTTCAGTCAATCCTGCTTGGGTGGAGTTGCCCTGCCCGCTTTCAAGGGGCTGGGATCCATGGAAAGCAGTTTTGGGGGGTTTTGTTCTCTGGAGGCTTTTGTTCTCTGGTGGCTTTTTGTGCCTTTTCAGAGGGTCACAGCAAAGAAAACTGTTTGCACCCAGACCTCTGCCTCAGAGAGAAGCCACAGTCTGCTCCTCTCTGAGTGGTCCAGAACACACAGACTACCCCTCTGCACACTCTGTTGAATACTGCAGCCTCCAACAGGCAGTGTACACCCCCAGCAACTGTCTTAGTGGTCTCCGCTTGTCTCTGTACCCCCATGCCACCAAAACTGCAAGCAATATTGGTCCAGGCAAGCCCAGTCCTGGTGACTGCCATTCCCAGGACCACTGACTCAAGTCCACACTGGGTCCTCTCAGCCTCAGCAGCAGTGGAGATAGCTGTGGTGGTGTTGCAGTGGCTGTGGTGGTGGCGGCAGCCACCAGCTGCAGGGACTGGTGACTCAAGTCCACGCTGGGTCCTCTCAGGCATGGACAGGCAATGGCTCTGGTCGGTCCCAGGACCATGGGCTTACATCCATGCCTGTGGCCACCTGGTCCCAACACCTGGTCCCTGTTCCTTGAGTCTCTCTAGTTCTGTTTGAGTACTGTTATCAGGCCCTTCTTTTCTCCCAGCCACCAGTCTCCAAGCTATTGCTGGTCTCCAAACACAAGGCACTTTCGCATTGGGGTATTACTTCCCAGTGGTTAGCTTCTGGTGGCTCCCTCCCACTTCTGTTTATCCTCTGATACTGGTTTGGGCATTCCCAGTCTGCTTTACCTCTCCACTGATGTCTTCTGACCCCGTAGAGATCCAGAAGTGTATAATCTTACATCTCAGGATGATTTCATGGGTGTTCAGAGTGCTCCAGTAAATATCCAGCTCAATTCAGGGAACCGGGTCCCCTACTCCTCCGCCATCTTGCCCCTTCCCCTATATTTTGTGTTTCAAACCTGTGGGGAACTGAAAGCTATTCAGGATATGGTGTTAGAAAAAGAGACTAATCCTCTGGAGAAAAAAAAAATGTTAGATTTTTACTTCACTCCCTACTCTAAAGAAGTTTCAAATGAATAAAAATTTTAACATAAAAAAAAGAAACACAAAGCAATAGAAAACAAGAAATTCTCTTATTCTCTACTACTTTTAAAAATTCCAAAAATAAGTGGAAAATGCATCTAAGTATATTTCAAAACTCAGAAGTATAATGAGAAATGATAATAAATACATAAAAATATAACTGATCTTCTTTGTTCAAAACATCCTATACAAAGAAGATTAAAAGACAAATTGACAACATTTTGGTAATTCATATCAAAATTTAGTGCCTGAAGTTAACAAAATTTCCTACAAATCAATAAGAGAACAATGGCCCAATAAAAGAATGGCAAAAGACATGAACTGACATCACCACCCTCCCCCCAAAAAATGGCTCTTAAGAAATAACATGCTCAAAATCACTCATCCTAAGAGGTATAAACACTAAAGTTGCCAGATCCTGTTTTGCCCCCAAGCAATAAAATAATTGGATCACACTGTGATGGAAAATGTTACGGAAATAGTCCTTCTCATATGTGCAGCTGGGTAGGAAACTGGTAACAGTTTGGGGAACAGCAATTTGGGGATTATGTATTAAAATTAAAACTGAATGTTTGTTGACCCAGCAATTACACCCACAGGTTTTTTGTGGGTTTTTTTTGCTTTTTTAAAAATATATGTATAATTGCATACATTCAAATAATATATATTCACTGCAGTTTTGGCTATAATAGCATAAAATTGGAACTACAATTTTGTTATTTTATAACTAGTTAAGTAACTTATCATGTTCACATAAAAAAGAATATTTGTACAACCATTTAAAAGAAAAGCAGAGTCTTTCATGATTTGTCTCCCTCTCTGCTTCCGTTTTCCCTCCCTTCCCCTGTGGTCCTCTGCGATATTCCTTATGTTCCACAAATGAGTGAAACCATGGTAATTTACTTTCTCTGCTTTCCTTATTTCACTTAGCATAATCCCCTCCAGTTCCATCCATGTCGATGCAAATGGTGGATATTCATCCTTTCTGATGGTTGCATAATATCCCATTGCATATATGAAACACATCTTCTTTACCCATTCATCTGTAGAAGGACATCTTGGCTCTTCCACATTTTGGCTATTGTGGACATTGCTGACATGAACATTGGGGTGTGTGTGCCCCTTCTTTTCACTACATCTGTATCTGTGGGGTAAATACCTAGTAGTGCAATTCCTGGGTCATAGGGTAGCACTATTTTTAACACTTTGAGGAATCTCCATACTGTTTTCCAGGAAACAAACTGAGGGTTACAGAAGGGAGGGTGGTAGGGGATGAGATAACCCAGTGATGGGTATTAAGGAGGGCACATGTTGTGATGAACAAGGGGGGTAATACACGACTAACAAATCATTGGAATATTACATCAAAAACTAATGATGTAATATATGTTGGCTAACTGTACATCATAAAAAATTAAAAAAATAAAACTGCAAAAAAAATTAAAAATAAAAGAAAGGTACATAGTATGACAGGACCTTCAATGGAAAAAAAGCAAGGAGTAAAATAGTTTGTATGATATGCACCATACATTATATGTTATCATTACTAAATTTGGGGGGAGGGGGTACTAGATATGCTGAAAGCCCCCACCCCCACTCACACACATACACCAGGCATTGTTTCTAGAGTCTTGTCCTCCATACAACTACTGAACTTCATGAGGTATTCACTTTGGTAAGCTCCTTGGTATAGAAGAAAGAATCAGAATCAGAAGCTCTGTATGCAGGTCTCAACTTTGATATTTATAGAGCATGTAATTCTGGATGGGTACCTTAATCTTTCTTAGTCTCAGTTTACTTCAAGTATAAAGCAAAGTAAAATTTTATTTTCATGGAAGATAGTGTGTCACGACAAATCATGGGCTGTTGGGCCACAGACCTAAGACTAAGTTTTTGTCTGTTATTTCTTGGCTTGGTGTCCTCAACACTGAAGCTCAGAAAGGTTAAACGATTTGGTCAGAGACAGAAGATTGTTAAAGGTAGAAAAGACCAGATCTGTTGACTGATTAATTTTGATAATCTATTCACATCAGAGTACATTTTCAAACAGAATTTCCTTGATAGCAATACAAAAAGATAAATAAATTCTCTTAAGTTGTTCTTGATTGGCATAAACTTTGTAGCTTTTATTATATAATTTTTTAAATTATTAAATACCCTGGAGCTTTACAGTATGTTGACTTCAGATTTCTTATTAACTTAGTAGTGCAATTCCTGGGTCATAGTGTAGAACTATCTTTAACATCTTGAGGAATCTTGATGCCTTAAAGAAGTGAAAGCTGAAACATGGTATCATGCATTTTTATAATACATCTTTTCCTTCCCCTTTAAATGAAAGTATCATTTAACAAAATAATTTGGAAATAAAAATATAGGGGGATCTGGGTGGCACAGTCAGTTAAGCATTTGCCTTCAGCAAAGGTCAGATCCCAGGGTCCTGGGATTGATCTCCACATCAGGCTCTCTGCTCAGACAGGTGTTGGCTTCTCATTCTCCCTCTCCCCCTGCTTATGCTCTATCTCGCTCGCTTGCTCTCAAACAAATAAGTAAAATCTTAAAAAAAAAAAAAAAGAAAAGAAAATATATAGTATTTAATTTTGTCTTGGATTCTTGTGGGAGAGTATATTTGGAGGTAAGCTTCAGAACAGGAAAAAATAAATGGCACAACATGGACTGGAAACTAGTAATTTGAATATGTGTGCACATGTGTGTATTAGTTTTGGTTAAGAGCCTATGTTCTTTTCTATGCATTTAATTTCAACATGTTTTTGGAATATTTGAAATAACACAGAAAAACATAATTTAATACAATTGTTGGAGATTAGAGTAGCAAAAAAAAGTCTTAGAAAATATATTTGTAGTGAACTATATAGAAGGATTTTTTCTTTTTTTTTAAATAAAAGGTGATTTCAGTAAGACTCTGAAATGAAATAAACAACACTCCAGGATAGTCAAGAGACATTTATTTATAAACAAAGCAAACAAATACATGCCTTACTTCCAAACTTTATTCAGAATTTAAAAACTTATATTTGAAAACCTTTCAAGATCCACTGAGCATTTCTGGTCACTGAGTTAGATAGAATATGTTCTTAGGCACTGAGCCTATGCAATAATTGGTAATAAAATATAGATCAAGAATATCTGTCATGGTTAAAATATATTTCATTCTTACTTTTATTCAATATGCAAATATAAATAAAGCCACAACTTAAGTTTTGTTAGCAGTGTATTCTGATTTTGGTATAGGCTTGCTGGTCAAAGATCCAAATTTGAAGATACTTGATAGTACTATCTACCCTCTAGTACCTATTCAGTTCACAACACCTAGAATAAACTTGTCTTTAATATCTTAAATGCTTGTGGAGTGTAGGAATTACATAATTTTAAGAAATAACAGAGCAGTATACTTAGCATTCTGTAATACTGACAAAACTCCTAAATTTCTTCAAACGAAAGATAAAATTTACTCTGATTGAGAGTTATAAAGATGTTCTGTATAGCATTCTTTAGTTCCTTTGCCAAAATTGCAGAGACTGTCATATGTTTTCCAATACTAGAATAACGTCAGGGTAGTCACTGGATGTTATGTCTTTCAGTATCATGTCTTCAAAGGTAAACTTCAGCTCAGTACTGAAAGAAGGACAAGTAAAATGGGTACATTTTACTATATGTAAATTATACTCTAAGTAAAATTGAATTTTAAAAGTTTATTAAAACTATAGAAACACTGTGAATAAGAAACTAAGGTTCACCCATATTTGGTGGCCAAAGTCATCAGCTCCTCAGATTCAACTGTGATGACTTTTAGCAATATGTTCTCATCAAGCTCATCCAAAACTAATTCTGTTTCAGAGTTTACCAAGCTTGTGTTTTCACAAAATTGTCTATGCAACTGTTAAACATAGAGATTCCATGCCCCCCCAACCCAAGACCTACTCAATCTGTATGTTTAACATCTGTACCATGCAATTCTTAAAATGAGCATATTTGAACAACAGGGCTTTAGTTTCCCCAGCCTCTCTTCCCAATCATTTTGCTACTTAGGTTTCCATGTGAAATTCTTCCCGCTCAAATTTCTATTATTCTTTGAATTGTCCAAAGTTTCATGGACCTCTGCTTTCTATTATTCTTTGAACTGTCCAAAGTTTTATGGACCTCTGCTTTGTAGAACTGCAAATATGGCAGATGCTTTGATGATATCCTAATCCAGGATTCAAAAGAAAAAAAAATACAAGAAAAGACTACAGATCTTCTATTTTGGTTCAGTTTATCAGGCAATGGAGTGAAATAAAATTAAAATATGGCATTCATACTTCCAATGTCACCTTCCTAGGTAGGCATAACATGACAATAAAACTAATATTCTTACCTTCCAACTTATGATGCACTTTGATTAAAAACAAAGAAAACATTTCAAGTATTTTGAAAGTGATTTAATATCTTTGAAACAAAACAAAGAAAGGCCACTACCAAATAAACAGCACTATGTAATTTCATTACATATTGGGAAAAGCAAATTTACTAATCTAAAAAAGGAATTTTAGGATCCCAAGGAGTTACTGATTTCTGAATTCAAAGGAATGCATTATAATACCTACTTGTTTTTGTTATTAGCACTTAGGTTAAATGTACAGTGAATATAGCTCTCATTGAATAAAGTGGCCTCAACAATCTAACTAATTATTTTGTTTTCTTCATGAATTCCAAATTATTGAATCATTTCAGTAATTGAAAGTTGTCAAACTGAGTACAATGATGACAAATACCTAAAATATCTGATACCCAGAATAGACATTAGAGAGAAACAGTCTCTTGACTTGTTATAGCAAGGCTTATTTATGTTTTACTAAAACAGAGGTCCTTAAAGAAGCCACAAAGGAGTCATTTGGATTACTGATCAAAAATAGACTCCTGGACCTCCCCCCACGGAAGTAATGGGGTTATAAATCTTACAAGCAGTGGCCCAAGAATCTGCATTTCAACTAGATTCTTAGGCAATTCATATGCTGAAACCATTTGGGGAATCATTATGTTTTGTGACCCTAAACCTGATCGATATAGGATTCTTTCACAATCACTGAGTCACAGAAACAGTATCATGGCTCAGAAGCACAGAATCTGTATGACAGTGTTATGTTGACTATCTATAAAAGGATTTCTCCCAAAGTAAATAAATAATAAGAAAATTATTAGAAAAACCTTCCACAGAACCAACTGACATTGATTTTTAGCTACTCTTTTAGAGAATTTAGTAAGGCCACAATCTGAAAGGAGCAATGCGTTTTCTTTAAATGCTACAATTGCTAAAGCACAGTCACTTGTTTTAGTCAATTGCTAAAGTGTGCGTGTGTTTCCTCCCTCCTTCCCTCCATCCATCCTCAGAAGGAGTTTTTCAAGAGTATTTCCTGGCTGGCAAAAATGGGTTGGTAGTAAAGGGGAGGTAAGGGAGAGAGAGAGAATTACACATTACATTTGTAAGAACGGTGGTTTAAATTTTAAAATTCTAATATTGTAACAAATACTGCCACAAATAGAGAAGAAACTAGGAAAGAGAACAAATAATTCAGAAGTAACAAGACATTGTTTTGTTGAAATCTTTTATTATTTCTGTTTATACATAATGTTTCCTGCTTACCATCCTTCTTTCTCTTTCTCCTCTTTTCCTGACTCCTGACTTTTTAATCCCACCCTACACACTGTATGTAACATGATCACTTTATTTTCAGGTGAACAGTTTATCAAGTTTTTACAGTATGTGCTTGGAATATTTTGGAGGACAAGATATGACAAAAAATTGACCCCATTATATAACAAGTCACATTGTAACAGCATGTTTTAAATTGATCCTTGCCCAGTACATAAATCTTGTGATAATCGCTCATAAAAATGATTAGATAACACACACAATTATAAGTCAGCTTCTCCCCACATGCATGCAGGGCACATGCATTAATTAAACCACAAAGACCTGGAAAATAAAATACATTGGATATATAAATCTACACATCAAACTTACCAAAGGAAAGATAAATATTATATTCATTTCATTTATTGAATTTTTTCTGGTCTTTAAGAAAAAAAAGCTTTTGAGAATGGCTGATAATCAGCACTGGTTTATGTAGAAATTGATGCCCTATGAAGCCATTTACTGAAGTGCACCTTGATAGCCTTGAAAGAGTCAATGCCTCTCATAAAGAGAGGTTATCAGGAGGCACAGAGAAGGTCTAACAGAATATTTATGCAGTGCCATTTTAAAATAGGCTAAATAACTTATTAATATGGCTCCTTTTCTTTCACATTTTGAAAACAAAATACTTTTAAAATTGAATAATCATTTTAGCAATATGAATCCTTCAGAGATAACAGAAAAAAAAATCTTGAAGAGATGCAATTAAAATTATGACAAAGCCCTAATTAAAAATTGAGCACATGTTCCAATATGAATGTTCCTACATATCTAAGATACAGTTCTGGAAAAATTTTCATATTGAACCTGCCATAGCTTAGACAACATCATTTGATGAAATTACATAGACCTTTCATTATCATGCTTATTTTATTTATTTTTAAATCTTGGATAATAGCTTTTAGCTCCATGTTTAATTCACGTTATTAACATTATAAAATCACTTTCCCATTGACAATGGTTTTAGTCTCCAGTTTTAATTTCTATATTTTAGAAGTTTCCCTTTAGTCTCAGAAAATATATACACATGTACATTATAAGTAGTAGGTATGTATGTGTGTGTATGTAACAGGTTACAGAAATATTGCAAGCAGATAAAGTAATCATATAAGTATGTGAAAAATGTAGTAGGCATATATGTATGTAAATAAGTATGTAGTAGAGATGTGGTTTGTACATGTGTAGATGTGTCAGCAGGGATTATAAATTAGATTATAATACTTAGATTATAATACTAAGATATGGATAATACTCCATATCTTAGTATAATGTAGGTTCTCAATAAGTACATAATGAGTGAACCATGTTTCAAAATTTAGCATTAAACTTCAATGGTAAAATCTTATATTTTCTTGAAAATAAACTATTTGAGTCCAACAAAGTTGGTATTTCAGCCATATTCAAATATAAACTTTTCCTTTGAATCTTATCCTACCGGCTTTACTATTTTCTTGGCATGAATTTTTGCATTTTTTATACTCTACACTGAAAAATTTATTAGTGCTTAACAGCTCCTTGCGAATTTTACTCTCTATTAATTAAAATAGATATCTTCCTGTCATATATATTATTATCTGAATTTTAGGTTCAATATATTTCCCTTTTGCTCCAGTTTAAAACAATGTGATGTGGACTCTGAGAAACAAACTGAGGGTTTTGGAGGGGAGAGGGGTCGGGGTTTGGGTGAGCCTGATGGTAGGTATTAAGGAGGGCACGTATTGCATGGAGCACTGAGTGTGATGCATAAATAATGAATCTTGGAACACTGAAAAAATAAAATAAAGTTTAAATTTAAAAAAAAAGAAATATGTACATTAAAATATAAAATAAAGCCTAAATGTATATTCAATCCACTGCACAACAAGGACCATCTACTACCTATTATATAATCTAAGTTATAATACATCATAATAGGACTTTCCTTGCTTCTAACTTCAAGGCAATCTACCATGAACAATCATACTTCAGACTGTCTTTCAAACGTTCTTTTTCACAGGATGTTATAAACAGACCATATGCAAAATTCTCACCCAGGTAAATTTTTTAATTTTAGTGTGTACAATGCCAAAATGACATAGAATGATAAATTTTGGGGCACCTCAGTAGTTCAGTTGGTTAAGTAAGCTTAACCAAGCTTGATTTCCAGCTCAGGTCATGATCTCAGGGTTGTGGGATCAAGCCCAGTGTAGGCTTCGTGTTGGGCATGCAGCCTGTTTAAGACTCACTCTTTGCCCCTCCCCTGCCCCCACTTGCATTCCCTCTCTCCCATACTCAAAAAAAAAAAAAAAAAAGTTATTTGTTTATTTGAAAAATAAAAAATAAAAACCATGCTCCCAGATATTGCTCTAGGAACTAAAAATATCAAATAAGACATATATGATCCATGTTCTAATGAAATTAGTCTATTCTATTAATAAGAATATGACATTATTTATATAATGATAAAACACTTGTTTGCATATCCCATCTTGAGATAGAGGCATTTAAATTAACAAAAACATTCACAGTATTTACCTGGAATGAAATGACTGTAAATATATTATTAAGTATATACTAATTATACTAACTACAAATTAAGATATAACTAAGATATCTTCTAGCTTTATAATTTTATGTGTCAGTGATTCTACATGGTCTCAAGTTTCTGCCCTCAGAACCTGGACACCAGGCTACTGATCAATAGTGACTTCACCATCTACCCTCCTGCCATCAAACTGAGAATACTATCTTTGCAAAATACCAAGGAATATTATAAATCTCTCTGAACAACTGCATTTGCACTGCCCAGTTTCACTTCTCTCACTTTTACTGTTTCAAACCCTCACAGTGTCTCCCTTTTAATGCTAATAAACTTCCAAGTTCCTCAATACTGTTCAACTACTGGAAAAATGGGAACCCTGGGAGAATCCCACTGATTGCCTTCTCTGTGATGCGTGTAAACATGGGACAGTGAATTTGGCTGGAGAAATTCACCTCCCCATACTGGATCAAGTCTGACACATAACCTTTGTGCATGCTGCTTACAAATTCTAGAGTGCCCCAAGTCACAATCGCTACCACTCCCCAAAGCCATAATCAGAAGCATGGGAGTAATTCCATCATCTCCAACCTTAACTGAGTCCTTAAGGACACCTCACTATCCTTCTATTTCTCAAATGAGCTTTCTCACTCAACTCCTACTTAAGCCTAAGAGCAACGGAAAAACATTGCATGGTATCAGAAAGGGGGAGCGATATAATCAAATTTCCATTTTAGAAAACTCTCTAAATGCACAGAAAGAGACCAATGGAGAAAGTAAAAACTAAGGCTATTGCAGTAATTCACGCAAAGGGTGTTAGCTTGAATTTAGACAGCATCAGTACCCATAAATAAAATAGCCAGATCTAAAATAGGATATAAAATCCTCTGCTGTGACCTAAGAACTGAAGCTAATATGGCTACAGATTTTTTTTTCTTTTCACTTAAGAAAGTTACCCTCTCATGGGATGTCACGGAAAATTTAAAAAGTAAACTAATAGAAAGTGCACACACACACATACACACACACACACATCTACCTTAGAAAGTGAATAATGTTTCTAACAAAGAAAGTCAGTCAGTCAAGGGGCATTCATCACAAGGGAGGGAATAGGTCTTGTACAATAAAATATCCTTAACAAACGCAGCCTCCTTGGGAAAATATGAGTTGTGCAACACCTTGACGGCAGTGACCTAATGAACCACATACATATCTTAAGCGAATACCCTAGAAAGAGGGACACGAGACAACACAGAAGCTACGCAGGCCCTAACCTTGGTGCTGGAAAAACAACCCTCTGCAGGACAACAGCATGGAGGGACTGTCTGCATGGCCACTCCGTTTTCAGTGCTTGGTCCCCACTGCCCATGCCGTCGCCGCAGAGGCTGCGGGGGCAGAGCTGTGGTGGATCAGAGCTAGTAGAGCCAGCACGAGCCTGCTGGGAGCGACCCCCGACCTTTGACCTTCATCAACCTCCATCCTGGTACCAGGGCCGGGATTTCCCACCCCTGGGCCTGAGCTGCTTCCAGTGGCTTCCTCCTCTCTACAATCCGAGGAGCAGCAATAGGGTGAGTCGGCCCCAGAAGATGTGGAGGGACGTGGCTAGCAGAGTTGGAGATGGACTTGGGATCTGTGCAGGGTCCCTGTGTTGCTGATGGAGCGGAGGTGGGAAGAGGAGGCATATGATTTGGGCTCCTCAGAATGTAGTCTCGCTTGAAGAGGAAGCAGGTGCATCCTGAGCCGATCGAGTGAGAGGAATTCAGAGGGGAAATGGGGGCCTGGTCTTGCTGTGCTTTGTAGGCTATTAAAGGATTTTGGCTTTATGTGGAGACAAATAGAAGTTGCTGCACTTGTGAGCAGAGAAGTTACAGAATCCAAACTTGTGCTTCGTAAGGATCTCTGTTTTTTTTTTTTTTTCTTTTTTTTGTGAGGAGAATAAATGGTAGGGTATCGATTATCGAAGTAGGGGCATTTATTGAAAGAATTAAATAGCATTGATGCGCCCTAGTGGCGCAGTTGGTTAAGCCTCCAGTTCATGATTTCAGCTCAAGTCGTGAACTCAGGGTCCAGGGATGAGACCCCCTGGGGCTCCACATTCAGCGGGGAGTCTTCTTGGGATTCCCTCTCCCTCTTCCTCTGCCCCTCTCACTCCTTCTCTCTCTCTCTCAAATAAATAAATAAATCTTTAAAAAAAAATTAAATGCTGACTTGACCCAGAATAGCAGTAATGAAGGTGATAAAAAGTGGATTCTGGAACTAGATATTTATATTTATATATAGTGTTGGCCTGTTACAAATAAAGCTGGTGTAAGTATTCATATACATGTTTCTGTGTGAGCGATAAGTCTTTATTTCTCTGAGAAGAATAGCCAGGAGTGCAGTTACTGAGTAGTATGGTAGTTGCATGTTTAGTTTTATAAAAACTGCACTTTTTGGAAGTAGCTGTACCGTTTTACATTCCTGTCAGCAGTGTTTAAGTGATGTCACTGTTTTTTATTTTAAGCATTCTCATAAGTAATATCTCATTATGGTTCCAATTATCATATCCCAAATGATGTTGAACATGCTTGTGCTTATTTGGCATCTGTATATACTTAACAGTGAAAGGTCTCTTCTTAAAAAAAAAAAAAAAATCATCTTCTTTCTCTTGCCAATTTTCTAACTGGGTTTTTTCTTTTTATTGTTGATTTTTGAGACTTCTTTATACATTCTGAATACTTGTGCTTTGTTGGATGCGTCATATGCAAATATTTTCTCCCAACCTGTACCTTGTTTTTCTATCCTCTTAACAGGATCTTTTGCAGAGCAAAAGTTTTTAGTGTTAATACGCAGCTCATCAGTTTTTCTTTTTATGAATGGTGCTTTTAGTGTCAAATCTAAGACCAAATTGCCTAGCCCTACATCCTGAGGCTTTCTTCTATTTTTTTCCCTAAAATACATATATTTAAGTCTATGATTCACTTTAAGTTAACCTTTGTGTATGGTGTAAGAACCCTCCCCCCCCTTACATATGTCCAATTGCTCCAGGACCATTTGTGAGGAAGGGTTTTTCAAAACTCATTTGGGCATATTTATGTGGGTTTATAACTGTGTTCTTTATTCTAACCCACTGATCTGTTCCATCAATACCACACTTACTCAAGCTGTATAACAAGTTTTAAAGTATATATTAAATATATATCTTAAAATTGGTAAACCGATTGCTCCCACCTTAATTTTTTTTTTATAAAATTAGTTCAGGTATTCTAGTTCCTTTTTATTTCCATATGAACTTTAGAATAATCTTCTGTATATCTACAAAAAAATCCTGATGGGGTTTTGATGGGAATTACATTAAAACTGTTATATATATAAAAAAAAACTGTTATTTATCAATTTAGGGAGATTGATCTTCTTTTCCTAGATTCTTGAAATTAGACTTAGATTATTGATTTGTGACTTTTACTTTTTTAACAGGTGCACTTACTGCTGTAATTTCCCCCCAACATTGGTTTAAGTGTGTCTCACAAATTTGATATGCTGTATTTGTATCTCATTCAGCACAATGTATTTTTTTTTTATTTCTTTTGAGACTGTCTACTTGACCCATGGATTATTTAGAATTGTGTGTTTTAATTGCTAAGGATTTGAAGACTTTCCTGTTGTCTTTATGTTATTGATTTCTGGTTTTACTTCATTGTGGTCAAAGAATATATTCTGTATCTCTTCAGGGTTTGTTTGTTTGTTTGTTTTAATTTGTTTTATTGCCCTAAATATGGCCTATCTTGGCATTTATTGTGTGGAATATGAAGAGAATGTGTATTATGCTGCTGTTGGGTGGAGTATTCTATAAATTTTAATTAGATCTTGTTGGTTGATCTTGTTAAAATCTTCTGTATTTTTGCTGATTTTCTGTCTAGTTGTTCTATCAATTAAGAGAAAACTATTGAAATCTCTAATTAGTTGTGGATTTGTCTATTTCTTCTTTGAGTTTTATCTATTTTTGCTTCACATGTTTTGCAGCTTTGTTGTTTGATGTAAACTTATTTAAGATTGCTTGTCTTCTAGGTATTGATGCTATTATTATTATTATTATATAATTTCCTTCTCTGTCTCTGGTAACTATCTTTTCTCTGAAGTTTATATTATTTAGCACTTACTTAGCCACTCCTGCTTTCCTTTGATTAATGTTTGTATGATATATATTTCCACCCTTATACTTCCAACTTGCCTGTGTTGTTATACATAAAATTAGTATCCTGTAGACAACAAGTAGTTGAGCCATGGTTTTTAATCCATCTACCAATCTCTGTCTTGTAATTGCTGTATTTAGACCACTTATATCATTTTTATAAAAAATAATTAATGATGATATGCTAAGACTTGTCTCCATTTCCCATTTATGTTCTTTTTACTTTCTTTGTTTTTACGTGTATCTTTGTATATTTGTTTGCTTGTTTTTTAATTGGTTGCTGGAGGCATCACATTAAATATGCATAATTATTATCACAGTCAACTAGGGTCATCATTTTATCTGTTCCTGTGAAATACAGAAAACTCATTTCCTTTTATATCCCTTTGTTTCTCCCATTTATAATTGTTTTAAATATCTCCTCTACATGTGTTTGGAATCACAATAGGCAGTGTTATAATTTTTGCTTTAATCATCAAATGTAAATTAGAAAACTAAGAAGGAGAAGGAAAACCCGGGGCATTTACCCAGTAAGATATGATCCACTGAAATGCATGTAGCTGAGTACAAAGTTACCTATGTAGCCTTAACTTTGTTACTCATTAGCATTATCTCAGACAGCTCACATTTTCTCTACTTCCTCAATTGTAAAATAATAGTTTACCAAGTCTACTTTAGGTGTCCATTTCAGTTTTAGGGTTTTATGATTTTATGATGCAGATAAACTTATTAGTACGTTAGTTATTTGTGGTAAAACACCAAAAATCAAAGTCCATCACTAAAAGAATGATACCCAGTTATATTTACCATACTGCTTCATGTTTTACTACACCTTCACTTGACAATTCCTGAGAGTCCTCTGCTATAGACATTCACAACTCACATGCACAGTTGGCTCTTTGACCTTATTATCACTTGAAACTGATCTATTCCCATGACATTAATCTCAGAATAGTCACTGCTACTCCCGTAATTCCACCATTCATTATCCCCCAGTTCCACAGAGTTCACATTTTCCTTTTTCATATTGTTAAGGCCCATGATTTTAAACACAATAGAAAAATCACCTAATTACTAATGAATCCCCATAATGTCAAGTAAACAATTTCTGAGAGAAGCCCTCAATTGTGTTAATCAACTCTTTTATTTGTCCACAGTCAAATGTCAGTTCACCATCAGACCTGTAAACATGGTCACATATTTTTTTAAATTTTATTTATTCATTTGATAGACAGAGATCACAAGTAGGCAGAGAGGCAGGCAGAGAGAGAGGGGGAAGCAGGCTCCCTGCTGAGCGGAGAACCCAATGCAGGGCTCTATCCCAGGACCCTGGGATCATGACCTGAGCTGAAAGCAGAGGCTTTAACCCACTGAGCCACCCAGGCACCCCACATGGTCACATTTTTAATAATTAATGAAGAAAAGTCTTCTTTCTTTTCAGCTCCCACCCCATACCATGAAACTTCTTAACTTAGACTGTCATTCAATGCTTGCATTTCTTATACGTTACTATAAAGTTTTTGTTTTGGATATATGCTCACATCCCTTCCCTGAAATTTAAAACTTCAAAGGTCAAATACTCAATGCCTTATAAATACTAAATTGGAGGATACTGTCTTTCTTCACAAGGCCTTAGCATATTCAACCACTAGGTGCTCCTAAGTTTTAGGATTTCCTTTTTCTAAGAAGCATTGCATTTTTATCTCCAGAGTTCTATTTTTTTCTTTTTTTCCCCTGATTGCACTTAACATCTCTGTGTGTGTCGGGGGTGGGGGTGGGTAATGTCATTACATGAGAGACTTGAATAATTATTTCTATGCTGATCACTGCCAAATTCTTAACTCTGACCAGGTTTCTAGAACTATATATTTTACCTGCATACTTAATCTTCCCATACAAATGTCCTACAGGCCTTTCAAACACAACACACCCAATCTGTAGTTCCTTTCCCAAGTTAGCTGTTTCTCCTGTAATTACTTTTTTCTGTAACCTTCCACCCACCCAGTTATTTTTTAATTTTCCCATTCTTCACTACAAAGTATTTCCCAAAAATCCTTTAAATATACCATCTTAATATGTCAAATCCCATTCTATGTCCATTGCCATCCTGGGGGGGGGGGGGAATTAAAAAAAATACACACACACAAACATACAAGCAAACAAAAAGGAAAATGAACTAAAAACTAAGCTAAGGTATCCTTAGAAATATGAAGATAGTCATGATTAATTGGTGTTAGAGAAGTTAGGTAAGAAGAATGGGGTTCAAGGAGATACTAATAAAGTGTCCAGTACTGTGGAGAGGAAAAATAAGTTAAAGACAGTGTATTTGTACTGATTTTGAGGATGAGGCTATTAGTCACATTTAGAGATGGGTGGCAGATTAACAAGTAAAAGCAATGAGTGTTGACTATTCTATTTGTGGCTTTTGGATAATGATCATAAGGATGAGAGAGCAGGACATGGAATTAAGACCATACCTGATAAATTCAGTTCCAAACAGTAGGAGAAAACATCACCCAAGATAGGCAAAAAGGAGGTAAACATTTATATCAATAAGAGTTAATAAATAAATAAATAAATAAATAAAATAAAAAAGATTTAATAAATAAAAATTACTAATAGCTTCCATTTTTAGTGCTTGCTTGGTGCCAGGCCCAGTGCTTTACTTATACTTTGTCAATTAATAAGTTTTACAAAATCCTATGTGGTAGGCTTTATTATTTATTGGATCAAAACCTTGCCTGAAGTTTCCTAAGTAGTAAAAATAGAAAATAACACTGAGTTGCTTTTGTCTTCTATTATAAGCAGCTTCACGTTGGAGGTAATGTAGGTTGTCCCATAATAACATAACAGAAAGTTTTAAAACTCCTGACTTGAAAGTTATCATATACACAGGTAAACTACAAATGGAAAATAATTATTTATAAAGAACACTTTTTTAACAATTTATTATTTATTTGTTTGTTTATTTATTTATTTATTTTAAGAGAGAGAGTGAGTTGGGGCAGTGAGTGGGCAGAGGGCAAGAGAGGGTATTAAGCAGACTCCCCACTGAAGGCAGAACCTGACATCTGGCTTGATCTCAGGACCCTGAAATCAGGACCTGAGCCAAAACCAAAAGTCCAGCGCTTAACCTACTGAGCCACCCAGGCACCCCAAGAGCACTTTCTAAATGTGAAATCAGGGGTTAGGTTTTAGGAACAGAATATCCTGAATTTGATACAATATACTTTTAGGATGCTGCAAAATGTTAGGATTAACATTTTATCAGGGGTGGGACTAGGAGTAGGTAAATAAAAGAGACCTAATGCAAAATTTAAGAAAGCACTTTTAGGTTCATGCAAGTGCAATGTCAGCATTCAGTCTGCGTGCTGGATGCTTCCTTAGGTTTTGTGCTATACACACTTTGCTTGCCTCACCCTAGTCTTGGCCCTGCCATGTGGTAAATTTAATAATATGCTTTAAAAATCTTACAAAAAGTATTGCAGCATAGAAATTAGAAACAACAGCTAAGGCAGAAGAGTGTTATATGCTCATAGACTGTAAGACCATATTATTTCATCATCAAGCTGTATGTAGTATAAATTCTATTTAAAATATTAATTAGCCAAGGTGAGAATGACTAAACAAATCAGAGTATATATTGTATGATATAATTTATAGCCATTAAAGGTATATTTAAGTGATTTTAATGATATTGCAGAAGAAGCATGTATATTATTAGCAAAAATAAGGAAGTTCTAAACAGAATCTATTATCTGATCCAAATTATATAATATACATTCATGTAAAGATATATACATATGTGTATATTTTAAAAAGCCAGAAGAAAATATATCAAAATTGGGGTGCCTGGGTGGCTCAGTGGGTTAGGCCGCTGCCTTCGGCTCAGGTCATGATCTCAGGGTCCTGGGATCGAGCCCCGCATCGGGCTCTCTGCTCAGCAGGGAGCCTGCTTCCTCCTCTCTCTGCCTGCCTCTCTGCCTGCTTGTGATCTCTCTCTGTCAAATAAATAAATAAAATCTTTAAAAAAAAAAGAAAATATATAAAAATGTAAGTATTTAATTTTGGTTTGTGATCTTAGTTGTTATTTAAATATTTCATTTTATATTTTCTTATATCTCCAACATTTTCTTTAATAATCCTTAATTAAGAAGAAAAAAAAATACTTTAACAGCATGTGTTTATTGAACATCTGCTGTGTTCCAAGTGTAAAATAATTGGGAATTAAAGATAAATTAAAAAAGTAGTTCCAGCTTTCTTCAAATCCCAATGTTTATTAGAGAAGACATATTATGCACACACAATTAATGTGTAATATAGTAGATTCTGTGGTATAGGGCAGAAAAACTGTCTATGTGATAGCAAAATAAATATTTAGTCTTTAATGAAATAGTGTGAAATAACTAGTGTGAAAATAAAATGAATTGTGTGGAATTGCTAGACCCAAAGTGTATTTTACTCTCTTTTCTTCTAAGTCATTCTTTACTAGAAGCAGTATTCACCTCTAGAAAGTGATCAGTTGATGCCTAGACTTTTATGTGTGCTTTTCCATGCAGCAACGAATGACTGATTAAAAAAAGAGGAGCTAACGGGTTGAACATTTAGTTAATAATCACTGTAAAGTTATCCCTAGGCATTGAAAGGATATAATCTTAATTCTCTTTCATTTGTGTGCATGTCTTAAATTCTGATATCTTTTGCTGAGCACAAATTCATATTGATATATAAACATTATACCCTTTATGCTTTGTACATTATATCCTTTTTAGTAAGCTTACATTTAAGTATGTTCTCTGCTAATGCTATGAAAGACAATAATAGATGTTCTCAGTTACTATGAATTCCATTAATCCATTAATTTGTTACTTTGCTAGGATGATAAACCTGCTTTATTTGATCTCAATAGTTACAAACTTTTATAATTGACATGTTTTGTACTTGAGTTTTCACTATTTTTCTGCTATACCTATTATTTTACCTTACTCCATATACAACCTCAACAAATGGAAGAATTCTTTGCTCTGACAGTTTTTATTATTTAGTTTTCCACATTTAATTGTTCCTAAAACTTTCAACAAATACTTGCCACAGTTAAGAGCCAAGTGCCTTTCTTCTGTCTTTGCCTCTTTCCTTCTGTAGTTGCCCATAATTCTAAATAGCTACTTAAAAATTACATTTCATGGGCAAAACAATTGAGACATTAAAAATATCAGTGACTGCCAAGGACTGAGGGTGGGGAAATGAAGGACGAATAAGTGAAGCACAAGGCAGTTTTAGGCAGTGAAACCATTCTGTATAGTGCTATAATGGTGCATGTATAAGTTTCCTAGAGCTGCCATATAAGTTACCCAAAACTGAGTAGCTTTAGAACAATGTATTGTCTCACAGTTCTGGAGCCTAGAACTCTGTCAGGGAAAGTTCCTTGTGAGAGCTATGAGGGAGAATTTATTCCATGTCCTGTCCTAGCTTCTGGTGGTTTGCTATCATTCTTTGCATTCTAGCTTATAGATGCATCACCTTGATCTCTGCCTCATCTTCACATGGTGTCTTCTTGTGTATGTCTTTGTATTCAATTTTTCTATGACAGGAGTCATATTGGATTAGGGGCCACCCTAATGACCTTAATTTACTTATTATCTCTGTAAAGATTGTATCTCAAATAAGGTCACATTGTGAGGTTGAAGAAGGTTAGGATGCAAGCATATATTTTGGGGGTGGGACACAATAGAAACCATAAGTATATGGGTATATTATTCATATGTCAGCACCCATGGAACTATGCAGCACAAAGATAGCACTTAAGTATGCAAATTAAAAAAAAAATATTTAGGAGATCAGGAGGCCCTAGGAGGCCCATCAGCCTCCCACTGTATGGGGTGAGGCAAAAGGCACTAACTCAAGTAACTTTGGAAATGAATGGAGTCTGTAAGGCTAAAGGCAAAAGGAACCTGCACATAAGCACTAGTATATACTAGTTGATAAAGTTTTTTCAGGTTTTTTTTTTCTTTTTGCCACAGAGGTACAGGTTAGCAATCTGATATTGCTATACATGTATACTAGAATTCAATGAGTAAGTACATAGTGAATGATGGGAACCAGATTTATCACTGTTGGAGTGGGAATTTATAAATAACAAGGGAAAAGAGACAAGGGCTATTCATGGGGTAATGATTAGATTGACGTCAATAGTGAGAACTTGAGTTTAACTGAGTTAATAGATGATTACATATAGAAATATTCAAATATATGTGTATGTACAAGGGGTAGTATGCGAAGGTATATTTATTTACTCTTTCAGTTTGGGAGGGCCTAGAAGAAATGGCATCCCAGTAGCACTGAGCACAATTAGAATCCAGATACTGGTTTCTAATACCATTTACCACTAAAAGGAACCAGGACTCCTTACAGAAATGATTGATTCTCAGACTCAGACTGTGGCAGGAAATATATAAGATGAGGCTCTAGCATTGTGTTCCTGCTCTCACTGTCTCTCTCCTTGTCAAATAAATAAGTAAAACTTTTTTTAGAAAGGGGGGTGGGTGGCGTGCCTGGATGGCTCAGTCACTAAGATGAGCATTTAGCAGGAGTATCTTACAGTGCTAGTTAATGAAGTGTTAAAAAAAAATACCATTAATGGAGGCAAATCAAAGGGTACAGGAGCCAAGAGAAAGATTTGAGCAACAAAGTATAGTACTGGATTATGACAAAAAGCATAAAATATATATCCTTGATTCTCTACAGATATAAATAAATGTTGAATACATTAATAAATGGTCAAGGGCAAATCTCCTGTGAAGAATAATTTAGAACAAATTATGTAGAAACTTTATCTTAAAGGAGTGGGAATATAACTCCTTACTCCTTAAGCATAAGCTGCATAAAATGTATGATACAGAAAGGGGAAATAAAAGGTTATAGAGGAGAGACCTGACAGTAGTGGATGGTGAGAACCAGGTGATCAAAAGCAACATCAGCAATCATAAATCATGTTAGTTGTACCCTTGATATGATTAGATGAACATAACACTTTATTTCTGTGAACTTCTTCCCAAAATTCCATTAAAAAATTACATTCCACTTTACAAATATAAGCAAATTTTACTTTCTCTAATTAGTAAAAATATTAATAACTGAAATATAAATAAGAACTTAGAGTGCATTATAGACTGTTTGTGTCTCTTCTCCAAATTCATATGTTGAAGCCCTAATCTCTAGTGTGTTGGTATTTAGAAATGGAGGCTTTGGGAGGTAGTTGGTTTTAGAGGAGGTCATGAGTATAGTTTTCATAATGGGATTAGTGTCTTTATAAGCAGGGGAAGAGAGAGATGAAGTCTTTATCTCTTCACCATGTGAGGACATGCTGAGAGGGCAGCCAGCCATCTGAAGGCCAGGAAGAGGACCTTTACTAGGAAGTAAAACTGCCTAGTACCTTGATCATAGACTTTTCAGCCTTCAGAACTTCAGAAATAAACGCTGTTTGAGCCATTCAATCTATGGTATTTTGTTATACTGTTAGCTATTTTGTTAGTTAGCAGCCCAAGCTAGCTAAGACAGAATGATTATAGTGCTTCAGATATGGTTCTAAGCATTATACATATATTTTGTATTATAATAAAATGATTCATTCAATATTTACAGAATTCTTATTAAGCAGACTTTATTATGATTCTGTTATGATCCTCTGCCTAGAGTCTCACAGAAGTTGTCGATCTGTCTTTTGAACTCAGGCATCTGATCTCAGAGTCTGTGTGCTTAACAACTCTGCAATGTTGTTTCTCGGCTATTCCTATCTATAACATGTCAGAAAAAAAGAATGGTAATTATACATTTGTGTGTGGGGGGGGGTGAGAGAGAGAGAGCGAGCACTCTGAATCTACTATATATATAGGACAAAGAATAGAATGCACCTGAACAATAATTTTGAAACTTTTGCTGGTTGGTAGAAAACAGAATTACTGGCTATTTGCCAGTAAGAACAAAAATATTCCAGTGGTCTTCCAAACTCTATAATTGCCTATTCTCTAAATCCAAAGATGGCCATCAAAGTGCTCTTTCCAGTGAATTCATGCTACCTCCTTTAATAGGGAAAAGCTAACTACATTATACTTCTTTTGAAGATGGAATTCAGTTCATATATAATGGATCTTTGTTATTCACAGATTTTATGTTTGTGAGTTCACCTATTCACTGAAATTTAATTGTAAATCCAAAAATAATATTTGAGGCATCTTCTGGAGGTAATTGCTGGACATGTGCAACACAGCTAAAAATGTACGTATTTCCAGTTGAGGTCAAATACTGCAACACTGCCTGGGTTCAGTTCTCATTGAGAGATGACCAGAGGATGGAATAGTAGGTAGCAGTACAGTGTAATGTAGGAAGCTCCAGCTCTGGTGCCAGTTGGATTGGATTTAGATCCCAACTCTCACCTGTTAATGGGGCAGTCTCAAGCAAGTCATTGAAGATTTCTGAACCTCGTTTTCTCTTTTGTAAAATGAAGAAATTAGAATCTACCAGAATGAGCTGTTTTTAGAATTTATTATTGTTTATATGAGATATGTGTGTGTGAAGTATGCATGTATGTACAATGCATATACATTTCTGTGTATTTCCCCTAGGAGAAAAGTTCAATATTTATTAACTCAGTGTTCCTTCAGCCTTTATAGAACATAACTACTTGGAATAAGAAGAACAGACTGTAATTTTGAGTGTCTTGCATGCCAGAAAGTCTGCTAAATATTAAGATGTTCATAATCTCTAATGACAGAGAGTTTACAATCCAGTGGAAAAGCTAATATTTTTAGCTTGAGACTTTTTTTTTTAAATCTGAAGTCAAAGGAGATAGAACCAGTCCTATCTAGGACTTCTGAACCTTGCATAAGGACATTCTTTTTCTGATTCCTCTGACTCCTTCCTTACTAGTAAGATGGGGTGTGGAAGCAGGCTAATCAATAATTCTAATTTTTTAATCAACTTATTTTTACTATTCTTAATCCAGTTGCCAAAGAAAACCTTTGGAATGTGTCCCTCCTTTCTGTTTTATGACTTCCAAAATATCCATAACCCATAGTTAGTGAAGGTGTGCCTTATACTTTTATTGACCTCGGGCACTAACTAAAAGAACTTATTTTCTTATGACCAGGTGCCTATGATTATTATATTAGTGATGCTTCTTTCTTACTTAATATACTTGTACTTCTGTTTTTGGTATCAAATAACACAAACATCTAAGTTAATTTTCCTATTATTTTTAATCTCAGTAGATAATATTGAAATGTCAAGAGAGCCACTACAGTCTTGTTAGTGAGTTTAAGTGGCTTTTAATTAGTTTTAGTGCTAATTTTTTTAATGAATTGATACTTTATGACTACTCTACTCTTAAAATTATGTCAATTTCTACTCCCTGAAACTGAAACAAGAGCATTAAGTTCAGATAACATATTTTCGAGTAAGGTACACAGTTGCATTCCAAAATAGACTTAAGATATGATGTAAATTTAACAGAATTAATCTATCATGAGTGCAGATAAGAAAAATTTACAAATTGAGACAGAAAGTATGGTATAAGTCAGCTCTAGTCTTTCTCTTATTCACAAAAACACTACCCAATTCTAAACTCCTGTCATTTCAGTATATCTCTTTTGAAATTATCAGTTATGTCATCCCCTTTAGGCCAAATTTTAAACACTTTCCCAATTCACTTTAGTCTAATCTCAATAGTATAATCTCTTTTGTATTGACTAAGGAAAGCTCTTCCTGTCTAGTTCTATCCCAGAAAACTCCAAACCTTAGTCTAGTCTCTCCAAATTGGTGGAATCTTAGGTAACTGAAACAAACCAATATCCCCAGCTAGTTTCAGAATCTATTCCACTGTCCATTTCCTCAACCTTTGCCCATCCTCCTTGCCCAGCGTCATTTCTTAAGTCTTTTTCAGTTATTCAGACTCTTCTCAGAATTATTTACTTGGCAGATAGATAGGTCCTAAATTTGAGAGACAGGCAACTCTTGGAACAAGGGCCACTTACAGTATCACTATCAACAGAAGCAACAGGTAAAGACCTTCAGGTTTCTACTATAGAACTCTTATTTATCCATCAGGGGCCAGGAATGGCTTGAGTAAACTTAACAAAACCTGTTAGAGACATTAAACTACCCTTTGAGTATTAACTTCTCACAAGGTGTCACCTCACTCATCAAAATGATACTCATGAAAGCTAGGGACACCAGCCAGGTATTTACATACTATCACAGGATTGGTCACGTGTATATCCTTTTATAGTACTTTTAGTTCAGGCTCATTACAGCACTAACATTTCTTCAAAACTTCTTTATAGCTTTTCTTATGTCTACATCCTCAACATATACTTACAAGGAAACAGAATTTATGATAAAGTTCCCGTGTCCAACCTTTCATATGACCCTGAAAAACAAACTGATTTTATAATCATACACTCTTGTATTCTTTGCGGTAGTAAAAGTGCCATACATTTTACAGCCAATGGAAGTAAATTATCCCACCAAAATGTAAATGTCCTGGGAATATTATTCAAGTCTATTATTTTTTTTACTTTATCCCTACCTATGTAAGTTCTGAAAGTTAAAAGCATACATTGATGAAAAGCAAGAAAGAGAAAGAAACAGACTTCTTAAAAAAAAAATTTAGGGAGAATTTTGGCCTGTTAAGAATAACACATACAATCTTGAACAGCCTAATAACTTTTTAAAATCTCCTTTCCTGGGCTTTCTTCTCATTCCTGAGGTCTGGCTCAAGCAGAAATCATTAAGCTATTGTTTAATGGGATGATACAAAGTCTGCATATTCCCTGTCAACCCCCAGCCATTCTTTTTTAGTCCATTTTGTTTGCCATAACAAAAGGCTATAGCTTATAAACTATAGCAGAAATATATATATATATATATATATATATATATATATATATATATATATATATGCATATATGCATATAATGTATGTATGTGTGTGTGTATATATATATATATTTCTTACAGTTCTGAAAGCTGGGATGTCCAGGATCAGGGCACCAGCAGATTCAGTGTTTGGTAAGCTCCCACTTCCTGCTTCATGGACCAGTCTTCTCACTGTGTCCTCACATAGAGGAAGGGACAGAGGAGTTTACTGCGGTCTCTTTTTTGAGGGCATTAATCACATTCATGAGGGCTCCACCTTCATGACCTAATCAACTCCAAAGGCCCCAACTGCTAATACCGTCATCATATTGGGCATTAGCATTTAACGTATTGAGTTTCTGGGGGACATGAACATTCAGTCTATAACACAGTCATAAAAATAAGGCCATCCCACAGGCTTAACAGCAACCTCATCAATATGAACCCTTAAAACCCAGCCTTCAGGAGCGCCTGGGTGGCTCAGTGGGTTAAAGCCTCTGCCTTCGGCTCAGGTCATGATCTCAGGGTCCTGGGATTGAGCCCCACATGGGGCTCTCTGCTCAGCAGGGAGCCTGTTTCCTCCTCTCTCTCTGCCTGCCTCTCTGCCTACTTGTGATCTCTGTAAATAAATAAATAAAATCTTTAAAAAAAAAAAAACACAGCCTTCACAAATATACCACACTCTTAATTAGTACAAATCAAGGGGCACCTGGATGGCTCAGTCAGCTAAACAGGTTAAGCATCTGACTTGGGCTCAGGTCCAGGTCCTGGGATTGAGCCCCGCCTCCACTCCACCTCACCCCTAACCCCCAATTCTGGTCCCAATGGTCTGCTTCTCCCTCATTTTCTCTCTCTGGCCCTCGCCTCAGCTGGTGATCTCTCTCTCTCACACATACATAGATACATACATACATATATACACACATACATACATACATATCTTTTTTAGAAAGAGTACAAAGCTAGAGTGAATCACTTTTATAAATTTTTGGACTCTTTAGTTATGCTAGATAGCAATGGTTTATATGTTTTTTTTTAAACATTTATTTATTTGACAGAGATCACAAGTAGGCAGAGAGGCAGGCAGAGAGAGGAAGGGAAGCAGGCTCCCTGCTGAGCAGAGAGCCCGATGCGGGGCTCGATCCCAGGACCCTGGGATCACGACCTGAGCCGAAGGCAGAGGCTTTAACCCACTGAGCCACCCAGGCGCCCCGTTTATATGTTTTTATTCAGATATTTCTTAGAAATAAAAATGTGCTGATTTTTTTTTTACTTGTACACAAGTGATCATAGATTTTATTCATAGCAACCAAAATCTAACAACAATTCAAATACCCATCACCAGGTAAATAGATAAAAAATAAAGGTATACAATAAAATATTACTCAGCAATGAAGAAGAATGAACCACTGAACCGCAGATGCATTTAATGATGCGGATGAATCTTAAAATAATCATACTAGGTGAAAGAATTAGAGATTGGAAAACACATATTTTAAGATTCAGGACAGGCAAAACTAATCCATGGTAATAGAAATCAGAAACAGGGATTCTCTGGGATGCTGATTTAAAATTTCTTTTTTTATACCCAGGCCATTATTAAGCCATTGTTAGCAAATTTCCTGAATAAATATTAGGCACTTATATATAAATGGATGTTTCCACTTCAAGTGTGTGAATAACATACTAACATGTTCAGTGACGAAGTACATTTGAAAAATAATTTCTCATTATCATTTCTCCCCCTTAGGAGAATGATCATTTAGTTGAAAAAAAAAAAGAATGATATCCATTACCTTATTGTTTTAAAATTATATCTAAAATCTTCCCTTATGCAGTTGTTTTGTGATCATCTCATATGTATTTCAATCTTAAAATAAATAAAACATGTGTTTTAAAATAACTCATTATTTCATCTCACCTTTTCTAAATCATAATATTTTATAAATGGCTGGTTTTTAGAATGATAAAAGATTGCTTTAAGAAGCCACATCATTGATGCTCTTCTCTAGTAAGGCTAAGTAATTAATGTTAATTCCTTAAAAATTTTGATTTTAAAAATTTCTATTTGAAAGTTTGGGACATTTCATATCATAAAAAAGATTAATAAATGTAAACGATGAATGTAAAGGGTTAATTGTATAAAAAAACTTTGTCAGAATTACATTTGTAATTTTCTTCCTCTAATGGGACATCAGTGAACATAAATCTTAAGCATTATATTTAGCTTTCCCATTAATCTCTGAAACCACATTTCAAATGATAGGAGAATTCTGTGAAGCTGTATACTGAATATGACCTCCTGAACATAGAACTAATTAGGGTTTTTTTGAGGAAGGCAAAAACATTATTTGTTGCTGTCTCACTGAAATGGGAAAAGGTCCTCAGTATATTTTGGTCTTTGTTTTTTAGGTCCAGGCAGTATCTTTCTCTTCTGTAGTACCTAATTTTGCCATAGATTTTTCTATGCAGAGAGAATTCGTTGCTACTTAGTTTTTGTTTGGGGTGGAGGGGTAAATGGATTGCTAACTGGGAGAGGTCCTTGTGGTTTTAGTGAAACAGGGGCTGGCTCCAGCTTCAGTTGTAGTGAGAGTAGAGTGATCGCAAGAATTTCCTTTCTGAAGGCCTCTGCACATAGGTTCAAGGATTATGCTTTGACCTCCTAACATCTTGATCAAGGCATCTTAATAACTAGCAGCATTTAGACATGTTAATACTTGTTTGGCATTTCTTTAATCATTCTTTAATCAGTAAATTTGTCTCTAGGTCTTTTTACTTTCGCTGAATTAAAATTCATCTTATTCTGAGTCTTGGTAAATCTGATCCCCCTGTTGTGTTATTTATAGCAGTTTCAGGAGGTAAGAAATTTTTATCCCATTTCAAGGTCACTTTATGTGGTCAACTGAAGTTCTTACATCATTTCTTTATATTTGCTATCATTGGTTTATTCTTATTAGTCAGTTGATTGCTTAGCCTTCTGTTTTCTGCCAAATATATTTACTTTACACACATAGACATACACACACACACACACACACACACACCTCTGCAAGATCTTCTGTCTCACTTTTTTATACTATTTTCTTCTTTTCAGTCCCATTCTAATTGATTCATCAATATGGTTTTAACCAAAACTCTAAACCAATGTTTGCTTAGTTGTATAACAGTTTCTTACAGTGCTGATTTAAAATTTGTTCCTACACATTACTGGTAACACATGCTATCCCAATATTATTTAAACTGCTCAAGATGTCTTCCTGTTACCAAATCACTATTTTGTGCTTTGCTAGTAAAATATTGACTTAATACCCTTGCTTTTATAATTCGTTATTTCAATAGCTACTGTTTGTGACGACCTGCCCAGGATATATGTATAAGAACAGTGTGTACTGAACATTTCTTCCTGTGTACTGAACACATGTACAATACTGTGTATTGAGCCATTCTTTTATTTCCATCATAATATTCCTTCTGTTTCTTCTGATGCAGTTTTTATTTTTGAAATCTTAATTTTCTCCATTACATAAGCATTCCATAAATATTGCCCAGAATCTTTCAAAGGAAGTGAGCATCATTCAATTGTTATTGTAGAGTTAAACACAATAATAAGCCCAAAACCACAAATAACTTATCTGATGTGAACTTTCCCATGAAGACTTCATTTTAATGTGAAATAATATCGATGGTTAAACAGGAGTGTTAACTTTTCATGTCCCTAAATCACTTTGCTAATTGTCTTCTGGTAAGTGTTATTAATTCCATTTGCCAAAATAAAATTTTAAAAAGTTAGATAAATGACCATGTTCCACAAAGTTAATCTCCGTACTTCATCTTTCTTCCTTCTTGTATAACTAAGCCTGTCTGCCAAAAGAATGTGTCCTGTGAAAACAGTAAGGATGGGCTCTTGGTTTTTTTAACCAGAAAATCTTCCTTATTAAGTCATAAATACCTTTATGAAAAGAATTCACCCTCATTTATCTCCAGATTTTGCTTCCTTCGCCCTGCCTTATCTCTTACTATGAATGCTTATTACAGTGATTTGAACGTAGCAGTTTATTATACTTAGGGCATTATTACTACAGTTACAAAGCATTATATTGTGCCACAAACTGTGCTAAGCAGCAGTGTTTAATAAATTCCTATCTGATTTCCATGAATTGATGGTTATTACTATTCTCATTTTTCAATAATGGAAATCAATGCTTTAAAAAATGTAAAATTATTTTCCCAAATAGATTTAATACCAGGCATTCTAACCACAGAGCCCATCTCCTCATCAACACACTCTAAGTCCACAGTCTCCTGCCTCCTTTGGCCAGTTTCTAACAGGCATTACTTGTATGATGCTGTATTTGTGTCCAGTCCTTAATATCTTTGATGCACATAGTGCTTTATTTTATTTTATTTGTAAATTTTTATTAACATATAATGTATTCTTTGCCCTGGGGGTACAGGTCTGTGAATCATCAGGCTTACGCATCACAGCACTCACCATAGCACATACTCTTCCCAATGTCCATCATCCAACTACCCTATCCCTACCCCCCCACCTCCCAGCAACCCTCAGTTTGTTTTGTGAGATTAAGAGTCTCTTATGGTCTACCTCCGGATCCCATCTTGTTTCACTTTTCCCTTCCCAGCCCTATGCCTTGCCTCTCAAATTCCTCATATCAGAGAGATCATATGATAATTGTCTTTCTCTGATTGACTTAATTCACTCAGCATAAATCCTCTAGTTCCATCCATGTCATTGCAAATGGCAATATTTCATTTCTTTTGATGGCTGCATGGTATTCCACTGTATTTATCCATTCATCTGTTGATGGACATCTAGGTTCTTTCCATTTTTTGGCTATTGTAGACATTGCTGCTATAAACATTTGGGTGCCCGAGCCCCTTCAGATCACCTCATTTGTATCTTAGGGTAAATACGCAGTAGTGTGATGCTGGGTCCTAAGGTAGCTCTATTTTCAACTTTTTGAGGAACCTCCATGCTGTTTTCCAGAGTGGCTACACCAGCTTCACGTAGTGCTTGAAATGAAGCTGATCAGAAGCACAATGTTCTGCTTCTGGTGCCTAAGACAGAACAACAGTGCTTGTGACAGGCACTTTTTTCAGACCATTCTCCAGTTATACTCAATCTCATCTAATTTCCATTGGTTTGGCTACCTAGCTCTTTATTGCATTTGTCATTAGTTTCTGTTCTATGTACTTGAAATCTGTTCTAGACTTTATTTTTTATATTTTACTAGAATCTAGATTCTTACCTATATTAGATTGTGCTCATCCCTTTGATTTCCATTGTAGCCTTGAGTGGGTTGTGTTCTTCAAAATCCTATCTTCTGATTTATCCATTTGTTCCCCCAGGGAAAGGTAATTTAGATTTCGAGACTGACTCATATAAACTAAAATAACAAGGGATTAATGTATAAACCAGAATGTCATTATTTAAAGTGAAAACTGTGTTACAGAAATCAGGATAGTTACATCTGTTTCCAGTGGCTTTTCTTTCAGGGGGGGGGGAGAAAAAAAAGAAACAAGGAAAGAAAAAGTTGAAAAGAGAATATTATTTTGTGAGTATAGAATCAAGGCAAGGGTAGAACTGAATAATCTTAATGGATAATTTATTCTGATGCACAGCAGGACATTTATCCTTGATATTCTCTCATGAGACACCTACCCCGCCTGAGACAGTGTTGGAAAAGTTGTGAGAATTTCTTGCTCACTTACTTTCTTTAGCCAGTTCTTGATTTTAATGGTTTTTCTTCCAACTTGATTGTTTTAGTTTTTATTTATTCATTGATTAAGTCATTAAAATATATTTATCGAACAAATCCCATGTGCTAAGCACTGAGTAAATCAGTGAAAATACCACATGAACAAAGCAGACATGGTTTCTATCTTCAGTGAACTTATAATTTAATGATGGAGTCAGCTATTAAAGAGGTAATCTCACAAATACCTAATTACAACTGTCTTCATTACTCTGAAGAAAAACTAAGTTGGTTATGAGACGGCAGAACAGAAGACCTGGTTTTCTGTGGGAAGTTAGAGAAGTCTTTCCTGTGGAAGAGATTTTTTAAGTGAGGGCTTAAAGGATTAATAGGATGGACACAGCAAAGTAGAAGAAGAGGCAGTGGGGACATGGAACAAAGTCCTCAGATGGAAAATAATTTGGAAATTTTAAGTAATTAAAATAAAGTGGATATAGCTGGAGCTTAGCGATTGAGGAAAAGAGTTGATATTAACAATCAGGATGCAGAAGTGAAGATTTGTGAGGTAGAGATCTTGCAGGGTATTCCTGAATATATTACAGATTTTGGACTTAGGGAATTTTTTAAGGGTTTTTAAGCAGGAAAGAAACTGATTAGAATTGCTTTTAAAATTATTAGTTTTGCTGCTGTCATAAAGGTGTTTAATGGGTTTAGTATCAAAAGTAGATATGGTTAGAATAACTATTGGTATAGTTCAGGAATAAGTTACAATGGTTTAACAAATAGTTTCTTAGAGATGGAGAGAAGTAATTCCAGAAATATTTGAGATGTAAAATCAGTAAGCACTCTTATTCCTGTCATGGATTCCTGAGACTATACTTAAATCATTCTGACCAAATCTGATTATATAAGAAACTCCTCAACAGAGATAACTGTATAAGATATTCTGCAGATGGCTAATATTTTCCATTATGAACTTCATGAAGTATTATGCTTACGATTTTTATTTTAAAGGCCTCTAAGTTCTTAAGAGCAGAATATTGCTGACTTTGCAGATTTATTGAAGAAGTCAATATTTTTTAATTGAAATTGGTAGAGTATGTGCAGAGTTGTGAGAGCTGTGATAGCAACCTGGAAGACTCTGGAAAAACCTGACTGCCAACTGTACAACCACCATAATCTCAGCCAATGTCTCATAGCAGGATAAGTAGGTCTTTTCCTACTGCTCATAAACGGCTACATGGAAACAGTGATTATTAATCAGTGCAGAGATAAAGATGGAAGTACCACCAAATTCAAGGAGCTGGAGTCTATTTTTATAAAATGTGGTTAAATGAATATTTTAAACCATGATGATATGAGATTCTTTTTTCTTGCAAAAGAAGTGCGTAATGATTTCAGATGCAGTTGTTTGAACAAGTCAGCGTTTTTCCAAATCAAGAATGCTTTTTTAAAAATTGCAATAGTTTGAATAATTATAACTATGCCATTAAGTGATTCAGCAGCTAAGGACTTTTAAGTATAGAATTGTGGTTAATCTTTTTCTTCAAATAATTTACAGACTTTGCTGTTCTACAAACTTAATAGTTGATTTAAGCTAATAGAGACTGAAACTGAAATGAGCTTGTGAACAGAGAGCTAAAACTATGCTCTTCAGCTTTCCAAGAAGTTTTTGTTTGAGGCTGACTTGGAAAGGACATCAAATTAGATACCACATGACTGTCTAATGGTAATCTTAACTTCTTCTTAATTGCTGTTGTCTGTTCTGTCTATACCAATAGTTTTTAATACCTTAAAATAACCTCACATGTGTAAGTCACATCTCCCAAAACTAGTCTGTCATTTCCTTGAGGTCATACAGTTTTGTATTTATGATAGCTTGCCTTCAAGCAGTGAATGCTCAACAACTCTATGCAAAATACAGTCCCAAAAGTCCTTGTCAATATTTCACCAGCTTTTCGACAAGTAACTTTGCATCATTCCTAGGACACACCTAAAAGTCACAATTCAAAAATCATTTAAGAGGCATCATGTTACATTGTTCTATTCATAAAATTCTTGCCCCTTTGTTGCCTGTGTTATAGCAGGTTTAAAATTTAAAGTGATAGAATTAAATTCTTCACAAAAATGTGCTGGGGGGGACTACTGGAACAGAAACAGGACTAGTATAACTGAGAAGAATTACACAGTAATATAATAGACAACAGTATTAAAGTCATTCAAAAATAAGCCTTAAAAATTTTTATCTTTTACTTTAAGGAGGAAGCCTGTGGAAACTTATACAGAGAACTTCTGAAGATATTTTTAAATGGCACATACATTATTGAAGGCTCTTCTCCTATCTCAAGTCTAACAATATTTAAATTATGAAAACAGTTTACTCTCCACTCAGCACTGTGGTGGCTATGTCTACATAACAAAAGCAAAGCAAAAAATTGAGACTGTTACTTCAAATAATACCAGAACAATTAATAACTCTGTGGATAAAAGGAAGTGAGAATGTTTTTAAACATGTGCTTTCTCATCCTTCATATACCTATGTGAGATCAATCTCTATTGGCCTTTCATCTATCGCCAAGGGCTGTAGTTAAAGGACAAAATCTACTAATGAGAAACATGGCCTGCATTCTACCATGTTAGTTCTGAGCGAAAACATCATAATTTTCTTAATAGCTTTCCCTTGTTTGTGAATGCTTTAAGGCTTATATATGATTTTCTAATGCTTAGAATGCACATACATCCAGATATAAAATATAAGCATATATAATAAACAAAAGATATACATGAGGCCCCATAGAAGAGAGTAAATATAGGATCATAAACAAGTAAGTGAAGTCAGTTTCAGTATTTTCTGTGCTATTAACGCTGAAAAATCTGAGTCTCAGAACCTACATCAATACAATAAAATAATTCTAGGTAATGTGTATAATGCCCAGTGATGCAAGCACTGGAAAAATATAAACAGTTATAAAAGATAATTCATAGATATGAAGAAGTCTGCTCATTTCCTTCTACTAATTTACATATATCCACTTCCCATCTAATGAATGGTAGAATCGCTCTAAATTTTTAATATTTTAATGTATATACAGCTAATTTCCTGTTTACACATCCATCAGCACATTCATTCTGCCCACTTGTTCCTCACTGATGTTCAAGGCACATGTAGAATGAACCCACCACAAGATTAAATATAAAGTATAAAATTCATCAGAGCGGCTTAAAAATCAGAGGGCCTCATCATTGACATATGGGCTAGACACATGTTGACTCTTGTAAAATTAGGTAATTGGCAAAGTGTGGGTCATCTAGCTATTGCACAACACTAAGAAATTATCGTATAGCACTATGAATAGATACTTCCCTTTCTCACTTGCAAATGCCTGACTTTTTTTGCTCAACCAGAATTAACTTCTGTTATTTCACTCTGGATGAAACTTATGATAGGATCTAAAGTATTTTACCATCCTGCATAGGAAGTTAAGGGCAATCTCTCATGTTTAACATGTTAGTCTCACTCTCTAACTCGAAAGGAATGGTTTAAGGTGAATAGAGGTAAGGCACATCGTAATTGAACTTTTACAACCTCCTTGGACCTTTTCCAGCATTGGAATCTACTAAATACTTCTATCAAACAAACACGACTCCTTTTGCTAAATTTGCCAGTCTCTTCCTCAAGATATCCATTCTTACTACTCTGAAGAGAACTAGTTAGGAATGGACTGAACACAGGAAATCATGTTGCTTATAGGATTTTGGGCATCAGAATTCATTATTACACTGATGTAGTTTTCCCACTGATAAGTATCTTGATATTCAAAATTACCTATTCTCCTCTCTACTGGGATACATTTCAAACTGCTTGGTATACATTTAAGCCTTTCTTACTGTGGCCCCAATTTGCCTTATTAGTATCTTCAGCCATCCCCTCCATTAACTTCTTATATTTTAACATTCCATACCCTTTTACACCCGTGTGGCTTGCCCAAGTTTTATATTACCCTATCATCTTGGTACCTTACAGTGGAGACCTTTGCACTATATAGTCTCTATTTAGTACCTAATCAGGGTAAAGAAGAATGGGAATGTTATCCACACATCCTTCTGCAGCCCCAAACAAGGCTTGACATTTCCAACTTACACTCTGGTTTGATATGTCTCTGAAAAAACTCCATAGTGAAAGTGTGGATCCAAACATGAATGCTTCTCTCACTGACATCTTCATAAAAGTTTCTTCGTAACCTGAAACAATATTGAAATTCCTTCCTGATGACTATGATTGCAGTGATGATAATGATGATGATGGCGATGATGATGATGAACGCCATGTAGTGGACATGATCTATTGAATACTTCCTGTGTGGTGGCCATTGATCTAAATGCTTTACATGCATTATTAATAATACTTGCATCTGAAAAAGCCTAAAATGAAACTCATGATTTTCCTTCTAAACATGTTCTCTCCCCTCTTCTAGTCATCCTGTCTCAATACAAGTCACCACCATCCACTCAGTTCTTCAAACCAGAAACCACAGATCATTCTTAATTCTCTTTTCTTCATGACTCACACCCATTCTGTAATCCCTAGCCTGTTCCTAGCTTCAGCATATGTTTCGCATCTACTCCCCTGTGTCTTCACTGCTACCAGCTAATCCAGGTCATCAGTATCTTTAGGATGGAATTTGGAAAAAAAAATAATAATAAAAGTGGCACTACTAAATGCAACGTGATATCCTGGGTTAGATCCTGGAACAGAAAAGGGACATTAGTGAAAAAACAAAAACAAAAACTTCTGGAACCTAAATAAAGTCTATAGTTTAGTTAATAATATTGTACCAATGTCAGTTTCTTAGTTTTGACATACACCATCACTATATGAAATGTAAACATTAAGGGAGCCTGATTGAAGGACGTACAGAAACTCTCTTTACTATTTATCTGTGCAACTCTTCTGAACATCTAAAACTGTCACAAACAAAATTTAAAAAAAAAACAAAACAATGTTTTCTTAGCTGCCATCCTAGTCTCCTTCAGTCCATTCTTCTCAGCTGCTGGAGTGATCTTTTAGTAATATAAATGTGACCATTAAAAGAATTTAGGCATCTCAGAGAGATTGAAACACCCTGTCAAAGATTATATAGGCATTAATGGCTGAACAGGAATTCTCACCCAGATCTGATGGGTTCAGTGTGTCTTAAGCATTGTATTACTGGGTTTTCTATGTGATGAATTCAGCACTTAACAAAAAGAAGTCAGTGTCTTCCAGCTTTGCACATATCCCATTCATGGTTTAAGATTGGTCTGATTCAAAATCCTAAGAAATCTCTGCCAATACCAACTAAACTGATAGGCCAGAAGAGTGAGAAAAAGTCCTTTATGTTTTCAGCTTCAATCCATTTTGAAAGATTTGAGATAACGCAGGGTCCAAGATTTTAAGGTATGAGAAAAGATCTTCCTTTGAGGTTTTTTGCAGTAGTCACAACTGCCTTCGCTGTAATGGCTTACAGGGATGGACATTCAGAAGGACGCACCAGTAGAACAGTCACTAGCATAGCTTCCAAATTCTGAACACGGAGCTTCATTCTTCCCTTTCTTATAATGTAATAGGTAGATCATGAAGACGTCCTTCTAACAGTTAGCTTCATCCCATATTCTACAGTATAGTAGAGAACAGAAACTATTTAAAACCTTCAACAACTTTCAAGCTATATTATCACAGCCTATCATCTTTGTATTACTACCCAAAAGAAGCTCCAGTATCTCAAGTCCTGTTTTCACAGGGGAAAGACATTCAGCAGTGAGACCTGTTATCTCTGGTTATCTATCTCTTTTGACTTAACTTTCTATTAAACCATAGTAGCTTTAGTGGACAAAGTTGGACAAAGGGTGAGATTACAAGCTATAGTAGTCTTTTCTTACCCAGCCATTACTTCATCTGATAACAGCAGGAGGCAGAGGAAGTCTAAATCCCTATAGCACTCATTTAACAAAGATTTGTATTTCTTGGGTTTAGATTTTTATGTTTTTCATTTGTTTTAGACACTTACGTCTTTTAAGATGAGAACATAACCATAATGAAGTAATATTGACTTAGAGCAGAATATACATACCACAGTGATAGATCCTTAACTATTTAAAACAAATCTGATCATATCACAATTTCAGAACTATAAACGGTCAGAAAGGTACATTTCAGTAGCAGTGCAAAAATTTTTATGTTTCCTAGATATCAGCACTTTATAAAGCTTCAATAAAACTTACAGTTTGTGAGCATTTTTAAGGCATGGGAAAGCTTTTCCTGGGGGTTATTAATCATGATATATCGGCCCTCAGTCCAAGATCATGTTTCTACACAGCTGGTTATTCAGAAAAATTCAAGTTTAAATGTTTACTAACTTTCACAGTGAGTCAAGATATGAAACTCCATCCATGTCTCATGTTAATAGCTTTTGTAAGTTGTGTATTAACTTTTTAAATATCATTATAGCATTTTTACTAATGGTTAATAGTAATGGGATATTGGTACACATATCTATACATATATGAATATTTTAATTTACAATCCCAATACATTAAATAGTCCTAAAATTAATATTTTTATATCTTAATTTTATGTAAGTCTACTTTGTGTTTGAACAATTTATTATCTCTACGTCCCTGACTCTATTGACTAGCAAGAAATTCTTGTGTTATATCTTCTAAGACATACTGGACTCCATGCCATTTATTTGCTTTGACAGCAGTTTGAAATTCTTCAATCCTTCTGCACAACAACTTCTAAAATACTTGAATTATAGTTTAAATGCATTAAGAGATGTAAATACAGTTTAGAATCATTTTTTTCTGTAATGGAATTAGAGTTCAAATGCAAGTATTTTTCAAGGACAACATAAAATGTCAACAACAATATACAATTTTAACAAAAAGTTAAACATCCAGGAGAGCTAAGATGTAGCACCACAGTGGCAAGGTTAGATACCTAAAAAGGACTGAATTTTCATATCAATATCCATAGCTTTAATGAAAATACATTAAGTAGATGCTTACAGTTTATAAAAAACTTATGTCTGTATTGCCTTAAATGTTTCTTACTGGGCTAAATATACCATCAGTTAAACTCTTATTGTTGACTTTATTGTATCCTTCAGTAAGATAGAGGAGAATATGATTATAGTAGCATTTCAAAATTCAAACTTTAATAAAAACATGGATGATTTTTCTTCTCTTGTTAAAGTCTCTCATCACCTAAGTGAAATGTCGTTAACTATGCATTAAAATTTTGATCTTTCAAGAGAGAAATAATATTTTGTGTATTCATATGACCATCCATGCAACTCTTTATTGATCATCTAATTTTACCTCATGTTTGTCCATAAGATCGGAGTCTAAAATATGGGATTAGAGTTAGTCATGTCCTGTCACTTGAAGTGTGAAATCTTATACATTTGGCTAGCATAGAAGACATAAAAATATTTTAAATTGCTTATCTCTCTGAGGGCAGGTGGTACATGTAATACCTGTATGTATGTCCTGTTTTATTTAATACTCTTGGCTGGATTAACATTCAAATAGAATTTTCATTAAAATAGTAGAACTCTCACTCACTTAAGCAATTACAACATAGAGAAAATCAACCAAGCCTACTAAATTATTGCTCTTATTTGTAAACATTTAAGCAGCTGAGCATAAGCTTCATTAATACTGCATCTGCACATACTACTGGGCGTGCTCCTTTTTCTGCTTTGGCCACTAATGAGCAAGATAATACAAAATTTTATATCTCCTCCTTTTCTGTTTTCTTCCTTGCTTCCTTCATTCTTTTCTTTCTTTCTTGTTATTTTTCCTCAGAAACATAGTCATAGTAAACATTTTCCTCAATCTAATTTCCTTAAGGTCAGTATGTATATTATCAATACAGAAATCCAAGGAAAGTAAAAAAAAAAAGTTACTACCTTTCTCATCCTGTCACATTTCTTGCCACTCCAAACTCCTCCATCTCTTTTCATCATTTCTCTCAGCTTTTGCAAGAAGTCATAGGCTATACATATTTTAAAACTCCATTCATTAAGTCAATAAATATTTACCTACTATCTAGTATTACTAATACTATTCCTATTTCTAAGAGGAAGAAAGGTAGTAGTAATGTGGCTATTCTAGAAACAAGATAGGTCCATGAAACTCAGAATTTTGATTGGAGCATATTCTCCATAGCTGTGCAAAAATATGGTCCTAGACAATAAAAGACCTTGTAGACAGTCTATGTTCTCAAGTGCTTACAATATAATTGAAAAACCAGGTTCTTGGCACAGACAGGCAAAGTGACTGAAGGACACTTAGGGTAAAATATCCCAGCATATCCAAATCATCATAAACAGTGTGCATAAGTATTTGAGAAAATATTCGGAATATAGTTACTGTATCAACTAAAGGCCTACTGGATGAAGGAGATTTGAAACTTAATTTTGATGCAATGAGAGGTACATATTTTTAGCAAATAAAAGAGTAACCCCAGTAATTGTACAAACATAGGAATTAGAAACTGCATATACTACAAAGTGCAACATATTTACTTGATTAACTAAAGATATTTGCTGAGAACAGTAATTTGCAAAGTGATGGTTGCTGAATGGGCATGTCAGAATTACATCAGGAGTTTTTTCTGACTACACATTGTCTTCCTTCTCTCTTCATTTTCTGTTTGCAATATCTCTTTCCATTATTTTGTGATGCCCCTTGCAGTAGGAGTGAAAGCAGAGCTATGCTTCTTGCAGTTCAACATAGGCAGAGAATAGGTTTTCAGAAAATTCTTCCAGAATCAGTATCTCTACCCTCCCCTTTTTAAGACACAATGATTTATAGAAATGCTAACTTATTTTTTTTGAAATGGGGTGGGAGTAGTGAATATGGTTATCTTAGAACTAAGTAGCCATTAACATGAGATGAGAAGTGATTTATTGTCCAATTCAAGCCTGGTTCATTTAACAAATAAAGCATTAGCAGCCAGATTTTATATATTGTTCAGCATCCCACACTATCTCCTACCGCATTTTGAACCTTAAATTTAAATATTTTTTAAAATTTAATCTGTAAGGGGAACCTAGGTGGCTCAGTCAGTTGAGTGCCCAATTCTTGATTTCTGCTCAGGTCGTGATTTCAGAGTTGCAGAATCCGGTCCCACATTGGGCTCTCACTGAACTGGGCAGAGAGTCTGCTGGAAATTCTCTCTTCCTCTCCCTCTGCTCCCCCCATCAGCTCACACACACATGCTATCTTTCTCTCTTTCTCTCTCTAAAATAAATGAGTAAATCTTTAACGTATTATATATTATGCAGTTATGCAGTAACGTATTATGCAAACTGTCACTTAATTGATAAACGTGTTAGTAAATAGTCCCTAAATATACTCGTGTGTGTGTGTGTGTGTGTGTGTGTGTGTGTGTGTGTTCCTAGCTATACCCTATATTATCTCCAGAATCACTGTAGCATTGTTTCAGCTATCAGTTATCCACATTTATAAAAAGAGAAGGGTATATGATCCAAATTAAAGAGCAATTTCAGTATCATTTATACTACTAAAAGAAAGTTATGTTAAAATGTCCCAAAGATAGTTAAGGGATAGCAAAGACTTCTTATTTATATAGGAAGAACTACTGATTTAAAAAAAAAAAAAGATGAAGACTTAGTAATTCCCCTTACACCTTACACAGCTACCCTATGAATTAAGCTGAATGTTTTCATATGCATTGTCACCTCAGTTTATCCTTGTGATTTCTTTTGCATTAGAATTACTTTTCATGGGTGCCTGGGTAGCTCAGTGGATTAAGCCTCTGCCTTCGGCTCAGGTCATGATCTCGGGATCCTGTGATCGAGTCCCGCATCAGGCTCTCTGCTTGGTAGGGAGCCTGCTTCCTCCTCTCTCTCTCTGCCTACTTGAGATCTCTCTCTGTCAAATAAATAAATAAAATCTTAAAAAAAAAAAAGAATTAGTTTTCATTACAGCTGGTTTAGTTCCTTTAACATTAAGGTTTGATTCCATGTTCAATGGTTATGTTAACAGAGGACAATTGAAGTGGCTTAGAATCATGTTGAAAGATACAGTGGAAATATGAAAGATACATATCCCTACTATGGAATATAAACACTCCCAAAGACAGAACAATGAAAGTTAACGTGAAAGTCTTGTTTAAATATCTTCCATCAAGCCTTTATCAGATGGTCTTCAGAAAAGAAGAATATTTTCATTATTTCCCTTTCTCTTTCATTATCCTTGTTGAGGAAGGTTTTCTAAGGGCAACATGAGTGACTCATGGGTCTAATTATTCCACAGTTTACTTAAACCTGTTAGCCTCTTCTGAGCCCACCACCCTTCTATGGCCAGCTAGACAAGTAAAGCATCTGATGAACTGTTCATTAAAAACAGAGGAACAGATTTCACTTTTGAACACAAATTAGGTGAAGAAGAGCACAAGTAGGGAAAAAAAATCCCAATTCAATTTAATACATATAAAATGTCCAATTTAGATAGACTTTAAGGGTTTCTTTTTTTTCCAATTACAGTATATGGTTAATAGTTTACATATTGACAGATTTTTTTGGTTATAAAGTTAGTTACCACGGAATAACAACAAAAAAGACATTTTAATATAAATCATTTTACCAGAATTCTTTGGGGGGAAAAAAAGCCTTAAAATTTCTGAATAGTCAGAAAGCTTATACTGTAAATAAGAAAAAAACCACTGAAAATATGTGGGTTCCAATAATAGGAAGTGGTCTTAATACAAATATTTTACATTTGTATCTTAATTTCAGTTAAACTAGTATTTTGGAAGCCATGGCAAAGAGAGTACGTTGAAAAGAAGGAAAATTGAGGTTTTGAGATTTTAAAGATAGGTTCCATATTTTTAAAGCATTTTCTGATTCTCTCCTGATTTCTAGAAGTGGTTCTAGTTTTACTGTTAGGTTCTGGCTTTTTCACTGGGCTTATAAATGATTTCACAATGAAGAAAGATATGTTGAATTATTTTCTCAGCCTAGGTACAAAGATAAGTGAATTGGACATTTTGTCATTGGGTGCAAGGACTCTCCTCCATTCCTAATCTTGCCTTGGCACCTAATTTGAGCTCAATAAATGTGCCCTTAGTCACAAGAATATCTTGGTACTGAGTCAGAAACAGAAGTAGAAACAGAGCTGTCAGGAACAGTGAAAGGAATAGGGCCAGGAAGAAGAGAACTTCTTTCTGTTCCTCCACACAATCAGATGACATCTTTGTTTCAGCATCTTTCAGGGCTAACTTTTCCTCCCCGAACTTAGGAAAGTTACGCTCTTCTTTTAAATGCTACCAAAAACGATTATATGGTCTTCCATCATCCTATATGCCTAAAAAATGTGTCAATAGTACACAAGCCCTATATTCATATAGAATACAGTATTGGTAATGTGATACCTGTCATCATCAGGAGAACAATCTGCTAATTATTACAATTGAATTAAAATAAATTATTCAGGTTTATTTTTACTGGTGATCCTATTTTTTCATGAATATTATTTGGTTTTGATACAATTAAATACACTGCAAACTATCAACTCACTGTACTAATAAACAAGTAGATGGACTGAATATACTAATGAAACAATTATGTATGCTGGTCCTTTTTGTCACTAGGTGGTAATGAGGAAAGCCTCCTTTTTACTAATGTTCATCTCTGTTTTAATGTTTAAACATATCATAAAGGTTGGATCAACCATAAATTTATTATAATGCCTTCTTAGAGCAAATATTATCAGAATTGAAGATTCTACCCAAACTATTCCCTCTTCACAACCGATAACTCCTGGTATATACCTGCTTTCCTGATACGAGAAATCATTGCCTTCAATTTGGGTTTCATAAAGGTATACTAGAAATAGTTATCTATTTTTATTATTATTACCTTTATACATTTTCAATAAAGGAATATATTTAAAAGAAATAAATAGGATGATGGATGTCTTAAACAGGACCTTTACTTCTCTTATGTTTACTTTTAAGATTTCACTTTTCTATATACCTAGATGAATTACAAAGATCCTGTCAAATTAATAAAGCTACTGAAATTATCTTCATCTATAAAATTGATTCTAGAGATAGAAAAATGAAAAAGGAACACTTTTCATGTGACTTGTGTTGCATATTTATAAGAAATCAGGGTTTTTTTTATGGTTGAAGACTTAAATCACAGTTTGAAATTTATCCCCTATGACTTAAATAATAAAAGGAAACAAAGTGAAAGATAAAAGAACTTTTAAATTCAGAAATATTAATTACAGTGTTACTTTTTACATGTGACTATTTCCAAAGTGAAGACTCATATAATTTCATCCATCTTCACTTGGCCATGGCTAGACAGAAGCAAGGAAAATAAATGCATAAAACTGAAATTGTTATACATGTGAGAAAAAGTGCATAATTTACATGTAAATATAATTCAGCATATATAAACTATATACATGTATATACAGTGTATATACATATATAATAGTTCTACACACACACACATATACACATGATTGCCCAATTACACATGTGTTATTGCTCCTATTACTTTTAAAAGGCATATAGATATTAAACCAGACTCTTACAGGGTAAAATTAGTGATAGTTATTTATAATCTGTTCACCTGAATTTTCAGTTGAGGATTTTGAGCTACGTGTAAATTATAATTGTCTATGTTCAGATTAAACTAGCTCAACTCACTTAATTCAAGATGGAGTGTTTTTTATTATCATTTCTTTTCATATTATCTTGACTTGTTACAGTCCTATGTCTCATATTTTGTAAAGCATTTCATTAATGTTTCTTTTGTCATAGCCATTTTACAACATTAATTGGCTCAGACAACATAATTGCACAAGGATAGGATGGTATGAACAATGGATTTACACTAAACAAATCAAAATAATAAGTTGCAATAGTTAAAGAAATTCCTTACGTTCCTTATGTTCTGCAATTGCATTACCAAATTTCATAGTGCTAGACGCTAGACGCTTCTCAGATATCAAGGCTTTAAAGCTAACATTCCTAGTTGAGGGGAAAAAATAATTTTAAGCTCAGTCATTAAACTTTCCTTATAATCTCTCTCTGAACTTTTTCATCCATACATATACATATATATATATACATACATACATACATATATATGTATATATGTATACATATATACATACATATACATAAATATGCATATATATGTATATGTATACCTATATATGTATTTAGTATTTTGTAATTGGAAGAATAATGTAGCTTTTTACATAAAAACATAAAAACATCCACATAAATAATACTGTATATGATCAATAATACGTTAAAACTGTTACTGTGTCAAACTAATATTTCACTTACAACTATTTTCCACTCACCATCTTATAGTTAAAGGGACATTGCATTTTATTATTTTCAGATATTATTACTATAATTTGTAGCAAGTAGCGATGAATAATAACAAATTTCTGCCAGATCTGGGTCTGCTTCAGTCAAATTGTCCATCACTATGAGGTGAATTAGTGATCTTTTTCTCAAAAATAATTTTTACCGCAAGAAAAACATGAAACAAATCCTAATCATAGAAATTATAGTAATACCCTCGGTACTTTCTGAAAACATATCTGGTATTATAAATTAAAGCTAACTTGAGTAATTCTAATGCACAGCTAAAATAAGTAGCCTAGCCAAAGGGTTAGAAAACTCCATGGAAGCAAAAATTTATCTCCTTGCATACAAAATTCCATTCTCATATAAATTTATTTTCACTAAATAAAATTTATTCCTTATTCAAGAGTAAAATTACTACCTATATTTAAGACAAGACAGTCTTACTTTCTGTATTTAATAAATGAAATATAAACATAATTATCGAGTTATATTGTAATTTGATATGGTTTATGGACACACATTTTTCAAATGTCAAAAGCACCAGGATCATTAGGGATTGTACTTTAACTTGATTTGTATAATATGCCATGTTATGAATGTGTGCATGGTTATTAAGGAGATGATGATAACTTTCAGAAGTATCTAGCTTTGCATTTTGAATTTTTATTATGCACATGCTTTCTACCATTCACCAGAGTATTTTATTGAGGAGGAATGGGGACACGATAAATCCCTAGTTTAGAGGGACTCCATAGATCAGATTTTAAAACACTTAAAGGTGTTTAAAACACTGACTTTCTGTGCTTAAAAAAAAAAAAAAGACTTCACTTGTGAAGAAGGGATGGATGATTAGAAAGAATAAGGAAAGCGAGATAACCATGGAAAGGCTAACTTATGGGAAAGTAAAAAGAGAATAAACCAGAAAAGGAGAATGACACCTATTTAATTGTGGATCTGATCCTCTTGTGTAAGAAAAGCTACATTTCAATATTGTATGTAGAGAAAATGTGAATTATGTTTTTCTTCATCTGAAGTAATTCCAATGTACTTCAAACAACGGAAGACAGAAAATTTAAGTACAATGTGCCAAATGCAAGACGGCCCTGAAAAGTTACATTTTTTACTGATACATGTGTGTTTTTTATTTTATGCATACTTAAGGTGATACCCATTTATAATTAAGAGATATATAAATATGTTCTAGACATTCATGTTTTTTTTAAGTACAATGCCTTAATTTTTATATCAGTAACAGCTTTAGAAGCTGCAAGTTTTTTATGAAAAAAAAGTGATGTAAGGCATTGGTGACCTGTGGTGAATTACATTCAACATATAACCATAATTTCTACTACGGGCAGCTTGAGAAAACTAATAGAACACTGGCCTCACTGCACAATTCTGCAGCTACAGGGTCTGTCAATCTGTGGAGCTCTGCTGCCCTCTACTGGTGAAATGAGATAAGTGCCTGCCTTAAAGCTCCGGTTTCTTTGTATCAGTTTAGTTTCCTCCACAAACAAGATACTGGCACCTTAAAAATCCAATTTTCTTTGGTTTCGCTCACATGTAAATGGATTATAACTTGGATTATTGTCAGATTAACTTTAAACATTATTTTAATATCATACAGAAAGAAAAACTCATTCAGCATCTTCTGTCTTAGTTCAAGCTGACTGGGGCCAGTTATAGTTAGATGGTTGGAAAAAAAACCAGTACCTAAATATAACAATGATAACTTGTACAGATAGCAGGATTCGGACAGTCAAATCAGCTCCAAGTCCTTGGAGTTTGATTGGTGTGTGTGTGTGCGCGTGTGTAATTTTACTACGTTTTTAAAAAAGAACAGCAATTTCACTTTCCTTTTTCTTTGTCATTTACTGTCTTAAGGTGCATGGGTCCTTGATTCCTTTATTACCTCCTCAATATAATTTGTACTTCTTAGCAACCTACTTCTTTATTTTCTCCCAATCACAACCTGCCTAGGAAAACTGGTGTATCGCTGGGTTTTTAAATTTGAAAGTCATAATCCAAGAGAAAAAAACTCAACTACATAAATCAGATTTTTTTTTTTTAAGTCCCAGTTGTATCCTGGTATGTGATGGGGTGGTGGGTTATAAGATTTATCAACATCACAGTGCATCAAACTTGTTAATAAACTAGCTCTCTGTATAACAAGTAAAAGAAAGATTTTTTTTTTTTTTTAAATGGGAGCACGAAAGGCATGGCATAGCTGGAGTTTAAGGTTCAAGCTTGGTATCCTCTATATAATGTATTATGTTTTTCAAAAACTTTTTATTAGGAAAGCTATACCAGACGCATAATCACTATACAATGATTAAACATTACCTTTACAATTTATAATCACTGAAATTACAGAATAAATATATGCACATTTCTTTTGAATCTTTGTGTGTGAGAGAGAAAACATTAAAAGTGCTTCCTACAAAGCTGTTAGTGATATATACCCAGTTGCTTTTTTTATTTTTAATATTATATATATATATATATATATATATATAAGAAAGTGCAGATGTTCTCCAAAAAATCTTGGCATCAGGATGAAGTGTCACAAAGAGGATGCTCATCCCTAGGTGTGCCTCCAGCTGTAAAACCACCAGGCTTCCACTTCAGTAGGATCCAACCTAGAATATGACTTTTCCCACAGTGGTAGGAGAGAGCTGTACACTAGGGGTGAAGGGAAGATGAAGCTATGAAGAGTAGAGGAATGGATCAAACCCAAAATAATTAGATTGGGTTGAAAAGGAATAGGGTACATGTGTTTGTGTGCGCATGCACGCGCACCTGTGTACATTGTGTGTGTGTGTACCTACACCAGAAGGAAAAGGCTGCAGGTTTAGGGACCTAACTGTGTGCAGGGATTTGTGATTAGCGTGTAGGTATGTGTATGACAGAAAAAAGAGTGGGTGAGAACATTCGAGCAAGACCCGCACCCTCCCTCCCCATCTTGCAGTTTCCAGGCATGCAGCAAACTGCATTGTTAATACATGTACAGAATCTGTGCCATGATGGGAAGAGGAAAGAAAGCCACAAATATCAATTTGTTTTCCCCCCTCCCTGTCAAACAAAACTACAAATAAAAAAAAAAAAATACTGAAAATAAAAAGACACATTGAGTTTTACTTAATTAGGATCAATACAACGATCCCCAATATACCTTATACATGGCACAAAGTCTCAAGTTTCAGTATAAAAAAATAATGATAACATTTGCTGGCAAAAGTCTGCGAAGGCACTTCATTGATTAATGATCTGAGTATGGCCCTTCCTCCAAATCACATCTGAGAGGGGAGAGCATACATCTGTATTTTCTAGTTATCATGCGGTTTCAGTGCTGTTCAGGGCAGGGAAGTTTGTGAGAATGGAGTTATTAGGACAAGTGTAAAGGGAGCAAGGAATATATTTCTTTTATTTTCCTTTTCTTTTGAAAAAAAAAAAGCACTAATTTATTTTTCTTTTGCTGTTAGAACCTATATGTTGTCTTCTCCAGGACTTCGAGGTAATCCGGCTTGGTTTGAAGTTTGGCCCTTAACTCGAGGTAATCACTTTTTTGGGTTTGGTGGTCTGTGAAGCCCTTTCCAGCCGAGAAGAGAAGGGTTTCTTTCAGCCTGGCATCCTGCTGTAAGTCTGGGTATTGCATGCCAGGAGGGTGGACGTGCAGTTCCTTTAATTTGGGCACTGTGCCGTAGAGACAATCCACGAATCCCACTGTGCAGGGGGCTGGTTGTGGCCTCTCTCGGTCTAGTAGCATACTGCCACCACCACAGCCTCCCCCAGGAGGAAACAGCACCACCCCACCATTCTTCTCATGGTGGCGGAACCCAGCCAAGTCTCCCCCGGTTCCTGCAACTACCCCTGAAACCCCACCAACTGCTGGATGGTGAGGGTGAGGGTGATGGTGATTCACCGTCACTATGGTGTTGAGCTGGGAGCTGGACACTGCCAGGGCCCACTCCTTTTCTTTCTCCAGCAAGGTCCGGTAGTTGCTGTGGTTCTCCTTGGGTGTCTCAGCAAACTGCTCACTTCCTAAGAGAACCTCACCTATTCCTGGTGGTTGTGTCCCAGAACCCCCTCGTTCTGCATTCCCTGCCTCCTGGACTGATGAAACAGCCGCCTCCTCCTCCTCTCGAGGCTTATAGATGGGGTTGTTGCACATCTGGGTAACCGGGTGGGGGATGTACTCATATACATGGCCCACAGGAGGAGCCTTCTCTGGGGAGGAAAGAGTGGGTCTGCCCCCACCTCCACTTCCACCTCCACCACCTCCACCATCCTCAAAAAGCCGGTGGCATTGCATCTGGATGCCAGTAAGGTCCACACCTTCTTGCCTCTTGCTTCTAAAGGGCAGCTTCTTCCGGCGCCGTCGGAGCACATAGGCAAAGAGGCCTGCAGCAACAAAGACTGCAGAAAAAAAAAGAACCAGCAGGCTGAGAATCAACACAGAAAGTGGCACGGGGCCCCCAGGGGGCGAGAACTCATAAGGTGATGCACTCGTTGGCCCCCCAGCAAGGTGAGAATCTCCAGACTGGGCTGGGGATGCTCCAGCTGGTGGGATGTGCAGCATCTCTGGGCAGAGAACTTCCAGCTCAATCGTGCGTACATCACGATGGGTGAGGTTCTCAGGGCTCCTGCAAAGCACATCACCCACTACACTGACTGAGCTGATGGTTTCAATCCACTGTTTGAAGGGGACCAGATCACAGGTACAGTCCCAAGGATTCTCATTGAGGTCTATCTGGACAATGGCATTCAAGTGTTCTAGGACACCAGCCACAGGAAGGTAGAGGAAGTAGTTCTTCCTCAGGTTAAGCCGGGCCAGGGATGTGCCTGCAAACGCGTCTGTTGGCAGGGTCCTCAGCAAGTTATTGTTGAGGAATAGCAGCTTCAAGTTGGGCATGAGGCTGAAGGCTGCAGGCTGGATTTCTCGGATGACATTGAACTCAAAGTACAAGTAATGCAAACTCTGTAGGCCTCGGAACATGCCCGGTGTCAGCTTCTCGATATCGTTGCCATTGAGAAAGAGGCTCTTTAGGTTGGGCAGGTTGATGAAGGCTCCATCCTGGACATAAGAAATACGATTGTTCCCCAGATGCAAGAGATCCAGGGAGGAGAAATTCCAAAAATCAGAACGGTATATTTTCTGAATCAGATTGCTACTCAGGTAAAGTTTCTTGGCATTCAGTGGCCTTGGAAGAAGTTCAGAAATGTTATTAAATCCTCGCTCTTTGCAGTTGACAGTCAAGCCAAGGTCGTTGATGTGTAAATTACAGGTACACCCAGTAGGACATATAATGGGAATGGGTGGTCTGGTCTGGTAAGGAGCAATAGGAGGTTGATTTGGACCAGGGTACAAAGCTTGGGATGTGGAAGGTGGCCTTGGTGTTCGGGGCTGTTTGGTGGGCTTAGGCTGTTTATTTGAGGACTTATATTCAACAGAAGAAGCAGTAAAATGGACAGAAGACAACATTGAGGAAGGCTTAGTTGGCCATGCGTTCTCCTTGCTTGATGACAAGTGGGGAATCCCCAAACTAGCCTCCACCTCAGAGTCGGACAACAGGGGACAGAGTTCCGTCTTCCTGATTTCTCGCAGGTCCTTTCCATGGAAGTGGAAAGGGGTCTCACAGGTGATGTCTCCCACCAGGGCGGTGTAAGGAATGCGTTCCAGCCAACTCTTCAATTGCACTATCTCACATGTACAGTTCCAGGGATTTTCTTCCAGCTGGAGCTCCATCAGGCTTCTGCCAATGTGGTCTAACATCCCTCGGTAAAAAAGAACCTTTAACCTGTTTCCACGTAGGTCCAAATGGGTTAAGGAGACAGCTTTAAATAAATTGGTTGGAAGCATGGGGATGAGATTATCATTTAGAATCAGAACCCTCAATTTACTTAGGTTCCGAAATGCCCCACTCTCAATACGTTTAATGACATTGTAATCTGCCTGCAGATATTCCAGACTTTCCAAGCCAAGGAAGGTGTCATTTCTGAAGATGTCTAGTTTGTTTTCATGTAGATATAACCTCTTTAAAATCTTAAGACCATTGAAAGCTCCTGATTGAATGTCCTGCAATGCATTGTTCCCAAGGTTAATGGACACAGCGTTGTTCAAATGAAGAAAACTGTTGGTGTACAATTTCCTCATTGAATTCCTTTGCAGATACAGTTTAAAAGGTCTTGACCAGAACTCGGTAATCTGACTAATATTTGTAAATCCTTTACTGTCACAATGTATATGAAAGAGGCTTTCTTTAACTTCACAGTAGCATGGATCAAAACAGGGCTCATCTATTTCCTCTGAGTCCTCTATCAGGGGAATCGGGGTAGTCCATCCTAGAGCAATTGTGCTTAGAAGAATTATCCACAACATCCTCCCTCTGTGAAGCATCTCAGCTATGGAAGGTTTCATCATTCGTAGTTGCTTACAAAACTGCAACAGAAATAAAGATGCAGATTTTTAGCCTTTACTCATATGCACTATTCTAATTTACTCCTACATTTGGAGCTTTTTATGAGTGAAACGAAGTTTAGCAGTTGTTGAACTGACACTCAAAATGATCTGTCAATATGCTTAATATGTCTTGTATTTAAACTTGGGTGACTCTGAAATATTGTGCCATGCAATGACATTTTTCTGAACCAAGACATACCTGGTAAAGGGCATATCATACTGGCACAAGCAGCCTTCATTGCATCTTATGGCAATCAAAGGACTGGTATACAGTGATGTCTTTTAGATATAGGCATATTCAGTAATAATGGCAGTAATTTGGCCATTTCACCTGTTTGTCTGCTAAAACTTACATTGATATCAGAGGAGCCCATTACAGATCTGATTGGAATTCTGGTGGGAAATATTCTTTAGCTATAGGTTTCTACTCATAAAAAGACATAGCATACCACAAAGTTATTAGATTAGAGTGTGATGAAGTCTGAACCCATTGCTCTATATCAGATGAGATATAAGATGCTTGGTATCTCAGGAAAACTTAAGGTTTTGCTTAAGAGATGATCACAGTATACTTAATTATAGTGTATGCTCAGTATCACACTATACCCCCACCCTCTTTTTCCCAAGCACAGATTTTTAACATCTCCTTTAATTAAATAATTTCTACATAGGTTTGTCATTTGGCTATTTAAACCCTTTAGGAAAGATTAGCCTTTCTAAAGAAGGAGCCCATGCAGTTGTCAGAGTTAAAGATAATGATAGCTTAAGGATGCTGAACCTGGGAGTGTCTGTATCAAAACACTTGCAGAGCTTAGTTTGGAATGTGTATCTGTGCCTTCAAGATCAACTGAGGAACCCTGTAAAAAGCTGGAATGGCAGGTGGCTGGTTAGAAGAGAGTTGGGTAGTTAAAGGCAAGAAAAGGGTGGAAACCTTGATTCTTACCTGCTGATAAATAATCTATCACATGACTTACATTTCAAAGAAAGACATCATTCTTTTCTAATCAGAAGAAACAAATACGGTACACTATTCTAATAAGACAGAACCTTCTTCTATGGCTCTCTTTCCTTGCTTTATGTCATCAGTATATGAAAACGAATACATAAGTAAATTGTATTAATGCAGTTTTATTAGATTGCCCTTTCTAAGTCACTGAAATGTCAATCAGAATTGAATAATTATTTTTAATCAATAAAAATAAACCAGAATTTTTAGCGTATGCTTTCTCTCCACACGTAAAATACATACATTAAGGAAATATTTTGCCAAGCCTCTGAAAACAAAATGATATAATTTATAAGGAAAGTGAAAAGAATAAATCTTCACATTCAACTTGCATATAATGTACACAGCTGTAAGGATAAGAAGACCCATGAGAATGCAAAGAGAAATCCGCCTCAGGCATGCAATACTCAATTTTTAGAAACAATTAAATGAAAAAAAAGAGAGAGACAGAAGGCAGATGAAGCTACATTGCAGTATCAGTTAGTCTTCCCTATCTCCCTTATAAAATATTAAAATCTACTTAAGTTCTTTCTTGATCATTTTTTAAATGTTTTTCTTGTTTCGGAGGTCCCTGAGATTTAGGTAAGAAAGGCACCAGATGTCTTTGACTTACCTATTTTGCAGGAGTTTTTTTTTTTTTTTTTTAAGTATTGAACATTGGAAGAGAAAAAAAAAAAAAGAAAAAAAAAACCTTGAGTTTAAGGATTCTCTCCCTCTCCCTCCCTTCCTTTTGCTGAAGCTGAAGCAAAGGGGGATAGAGGGGGTGGGTGGGGGAGACGAAGGGAAAAAATAAAAGCAGCAAGCTTGAGACGTGCTGGGAATGCAATGGGCCTTTCAATGGGCTTCTTTAGGATGCAGAACTGCCGCTTGGCACACTCAATAGAGGAGGGAGGAGAAGGGGCTGCAGCAGGCTTCCAGCTTCGCTGCCGCTGCCGCCGCCGCTGCTGTGGCTGCTCTCTCTGGGTACCAGAAGCACATCATTGGGCACTGGGAGGAAGGGCGGGAGGGAGGCAAAGAGGAAGCCAGGCTCAATCCCAGTGCAGAATCTCGGACTTCTCTTGAGCTGGCTTTTTTTTTTTTTTTTTTAAATGTGTGCTGTAACCCTGGATCCGGCTTTCCACGTCACGAAAATGAGCTCCAAGAAGGGAACGCGCTTAGCTTGGGGTCGGGAGCGAGCACTAGGAAGCCCTGACTGTACAGTGTGTGTGTGTGTGTTTAAGGGATGAGAAAAGAAGTGGAGGGGTCCAGATTACAAACTGTCAAAATGAGAAACAGGGAAGCAGAGGCCAACCTAAGGAAAGCATTCCTTTGGTGGGGAAGGTAGAGGAGGGAGGACTGTGGACATTTTTTTTTCTTTTTATTATAATTATTTTTAACTCTCAAGGAAATCATCTCCTGTTTTGCTTCTCTAGTTTCCAAGCTCCTCTCCCTAGTGCAGACTGGTTGTAAAGTAAGATTATCCTTCAGAATTATCCTATTCATAACATAGACACTCCTCTCCAAAGACGGGGATAAAGGGTAATTCAGATCCCCGAAGGAGAAGAGCTGGATCTAGCTGATTCTGCTTAGGAGTCCCGCATAAGAGCTCAGGCAGCCTGAGTGACTGGGACCGAGTTTGTCCTGCATTTTGTTTCGATCTCTTTGCACCAGGAATCCTTTTGTGGTGCTGCAGCTCAAAGCCTTTGATTTCCCCTGGATTCAACAGCCATGTGTTTGCTTCCACCTTTTTAAAAACAGAGACAGGCCAACGCAGACCACTTGGTAACAATGGCACATTTCACTTTCTTCTACCGGGAAGACCTCATGGGGATAGGGGGCAGCATTTCAGGGTTTGGATTTTTTTTTTTTTTCCTCGACCCTCCCCAACCCGGTTTTTTTGGTCCACATATTTCTCCGTGATATTTGGGGGAAGAGGAAGATAGGGAGTGGTGAGGGTGGGGGTGATTGAGCGAAGACGTTGCAGTGAAGAGGGGCCACCAGATCACAGTTCACAGGAACCCTCTAAGAAGGCTCCACTATAGAACTGACGGTGCTACAGTGCTACCTACTAGGAGGAAAGGCAGCTTAGCGGGGAAACTGGAGAGAGGCAAGTGTATAGCAAACGAGTCTAGTTAGCGGGGACTGTATAGCATAGATTGCCCTTCGCCTCCCCCTCCCCGCCCGCCACTCCACACCAATCCTGTTACCAACTCCTGGGGAAGGGAGGGACTTTCTGGTCGCTAAGAACTGGACCGAACCTCAACTGCCCAAGGACTCAAAGTTAGCGGGTAGAGATGGCTTTCCCTTAAAGCACTTTTTACAAAATCAAATTTTAAAGAAAAAAAAAAAACTTATCAGTTTTGTACCAGAATGGTACATTATATATACAATATATATGTCACTTAATGGAACTTAAACGTTCCATACGAGTCAGTCATAGAAGATTTGCATCACATTTTGCACTTAAAATGACCGCACAAGTGTCCTCCGCTCCCGAGTAGCTAAGATTAGAAACAGCAATCACAGTCTTAGTAAGCAGGAAGGCAAGCTTCTCTAACACTCTACACCCTTAATGTTCCAGACCCACCCTATTTCTCAGGTCGCAAATGAGCCGACCATCACTGACAGCCTGAACTCAGAACCTGAACAATCCCATCTCCTTCACCAATTGCCAAGCTACCCCCTCCCCCGCCACACACACCACCTTTGGTACCCAACGTGCAAAGGCGGTGACTGTTTCACGGACCATATCGGAACCCATGATCCGATGGAATTGATGGGTTACCGGGAGGCTTCTCTGAGCTTAAATGACGGTAAATGACCATCACTGCAATCGTCCTCTGTTCTCTTCTTATCTACATCCCCTCAAGTTCTTGATTTGGTCCATGTCCTAAAGGCTATCTCACCCCTTTCTTTTCATTTATCGCAGAATAGCGTGTCTAAGTGATAGGAAGAGCTCCAAAAGTTAGGGGATGGAGGGCCCTGAAGCCCCGGTTTCGCCCGCTTCCTGCTGGGAGCGCCCGGCATCATTTGTCCACGGGGAGGACAAGAAGCCCTTTCTCCCCCACAGTGCCCCCTTCCTCTCTCCCCCACCCCTTTGCCCGATCTCCGAGCCCACTAATCTCTCCATATCTAGGATTAAATATTCCAATATGGAAGCAAAGCGATCACCCCCAGAACAAATAATTAAAATGCTGCATCATTCATTTTCTGAAGAGGTTTGAGCCTTCCACAGATCCTAATCTGCTGTCTCCAGGCGAAACGCACAATGGGTATGTTTAGAAATGGAAAATGATTAAAACCTCAAGCCGTTTTCCTTCTTTTACAGAACGAGTGAGCGACCCACTGTGGGAGGGGCCCTTCGCTCCGACACTTGGCCTGTTTGTTGGAGTTACTTACAATTTCCTCCCCTAGAAAAGGGGTCCAAGGGTATGTTAGTCTCCAGTACCATTCTTTCTACCATTGTCCTTAACAACTAAATGAACCGTTCAATAATGCAACAAACGCCTAGCACCTGTGAACGTACAGAAGACATCGATGCCAAACTCTATACGCTCTACAATGCACATCCTACCAGCGAGAAATACTGGTTTCAATTAGGCAAAGTAGGAAAGGATGGCGGCGAGTACCTATCGGTGCAGAGCGCTCTAGATCTCCGAGATTTGCTCCGAGGGGCTGCCGAGCGGGAGGTGCAAACTCTCTGGGAGGCTGAATTGTATCCAACATGCCGTAGCCTTGCAGTTTCTCTTCTTCATGCCACCAACTTTCAGTAAGGCCACCACATCACGCTTGTAATCCTTTTAAGTGTTTCCACCTTTGAGACTTGAAGGGAAATGGTCGCTGCATACCAATGGGAAAGCCGGGCGCTCACCTAGCTTGACGCCGCCAATGACAGAGAGCTCAGGACCACAGTTCTATATACCTTCGATGGTAGGCAGGCAGAGGTGTCCTAGGACTGGGTTCTTGGACTTAAAATCTCCGTGCTCTGGATTCACTGTCGAGCTTCGCTGTCCTGAGAGTCCTGGTTCCGTCTCTGGGTTTTTGTTTGTTTTTTGTTTGGTTTGGTTTTGGTTTTGGTTTTTTTCTCTCTCTTCCTTGCTTCCTGAAAGGTTGTCACTCAGTGCAATCCCTGCCCAAGGCCTCCTTCGATCAGAGGAGATGGGACTAGCCCTTACCATCTCCGGGTTTCTTTGCTCTTGACCCTTTAGGTAGGTGGGAGTGGGGGTGGGTGGTGTGTAGACGAGAGAAGGGGGTGGGGAGGGGAGGGAAGGAGGCAGGAAGGGGGCGACCAGATCCCAGATCCCAGCATTGGCCAGACGGTGAAGCAGGGGGGGGAGGGGGGCGGGGGAGGAGGGGGTAGAGAGAAAAAAAGAGGATACAAATACAACAGTATGGCTGTACACACCAAATTCGACTTGGATTTGGGAGATCTCAGGCAAAGCACGAAGGTGAAGAGATCCCGTTGGCAGAGAGTGAGCCCCCTGACAGCTCACCATTCAAGCATCCTCACTTCTCCAGCGCGAGAGGAGGGGAGTGGGGGTGGGGAGGGGGATCGCGGAACGTTTCAGGCCAAGGAGACGCTCGCGGCGGCGGCATCTTTTAAGACTGACCTGCTTTAAAAGTGCCACTTTAATGGCCTAGGAAATAACCGAAATCGGATTACACGTTACTTACCAACGTCTGCACCCAAACTGGGAGGTCCAGATCGGGTTTTAGGAGGCAGTATACGAAACGCCGGGCCGGAACCCTAATGCAAATCCATCAGCTGCTGCCCCCAAATCGCGCACGCAGGCAGCGGCGCTCGGGAGCCCCCAGATCAGCCCATCGCCGGAGCCTCCGCCAGCTTGTGCCCCCTCCCCCCCCCCCCCGCACCCCCGGCCCCTCCTCCGCGCCAACTGTGTAAATCAGCCGCCGCAGTCCTCTCGCCGCGCATCGCAGGCAAATCCCTGCTTAGGAAGCAAGGAAGCAAGTGATCTCTCTCTCTCCCTCTTTCTTTCTCTCTTTCTCTCGCATTCTCTCTCTCTCCTCTCATTCTCTCTCCTCTCCTCTCATCCCCGCCCCCACCCCCAACATCGGTCACAATCTGGCAGCTCTACAAAGAGAAGCCCTGTAAAATTGAGTGGCACGAAGTCAGCGTTCTGTATCTGTGGATTGACTTTAACTTTTATTTGCAAATGAGAGGTGGCCCTTTGGAAAATTACAGGCCAGGCCCATGGGGTTTGGGCGGGGTCATCAAATTAAGAGCATCTGAGCTGTATTGATGGGCGGTATCCCTAAACGCCTCCTAGAAGCAGTTTTCAAGTGATTTACAGTGCCCCCCACACACACCCCGCTTCATGATACATAGGTGACATTTTGGAAGTACACAGATTTCCTCATTTGTTTACACTCGCCAAAAGGGAGGAAAATAAAACTAGAGTGAAGAGAGATGTGAGGGGCAGTTGCTGGAGAGATGTTGGATACCATTTCGTGACAAATTAAATGAGGACACTTGAGCAATTATTGCACCTATGTGAAAGAATTATTACAACATTATATACCTACTGGAGGCGACCATTACCCCCATTGCAGTCATACTAATGCAGTCATTTAATGCTCCATTCAATCTGCAGTGTAAACCAACGCAGTTCTTTTTAATAGATCCCTTTCATTAGCGACTGCATTGTAGAGAGGACAATCTTCCACTAACTTCCAAACTGAATAAGAAGTAGTCCCAGGAATCATCTTTATATCTCTTGCCATTCCTAACTGAAGTGAATGGAATAAATTGTCGAAGGCAAGCAAAATTGTGTAGCTAGTATAATGTAGACCTAAACTGACCTCAACTCTATTTGCAAAAGCTCTCAAAGGAGCTAACTCAAATCAACCCTTACAAAGAATACTCTTTTTTTTAAATATATGAAATTCTTTGAGAAACAGGCCTGGAGGTATGATTTTAGCCTATATTTAGTGGATTTTCGGTATACTTTGTTACACCATTGTTACTCTACGTTATATACATACTATACCACGAGTCTAGTGTCTGTATTACCTTCATCAAAAGAGAGAAGATGGAACTGGTCACAGTGAAAAACAGGGGACTGTTGGATTCCTTTGGATTTTGTATATAGATTAGCCAAGTTCCATATGGCAACTGTGTTGGTTGTGCATAAAGTGAATTTAGATTGCTTTTTTTTTTTTTAATTTTTATTTTTTTTTAAGATTTTATTTATTTATTTGACAGAGAGAGATCACAAGTAGATGGAGAGGCAGGCAGAGAGAGAGAGAGGGAAGCAGGCTTCTTGCTGAGCAGAGAGCCCGATGTGGGACTCGATCCCAGGACCCTGAGATCATGACCTGAGCCGAAGGCAGCGGCTTAACCCACTGAGCCACCCAGGCGCCCCTAGATTGCTTTTTAAAATAGTATTTCAATTTGTTCTTCACAATAGTCTTCTTTAAGATTATTTAGATTAATAGAATATCTACCAGAATCTAGAAAGTGGTGAAAGCAATATGATTTCAAAATATATGCTTTTATTTATTTTTATTTTCTATTTTTTAAAATATTTTATTTATTTGTCAGAGAGAGAAAGCAGAGGGAGCAGCAGGCTCCCTGCTGAGCAAGGAGTCCAATGCAGACTCCATCCCAGGATCCTGGAATCATGACCTGAGCTGATGGGAGATACTTAGCTGACTGAGCCACCTAGGCATCCCTTATTTTTTTAAAACATTTTATTTATCTATTTTTAGAGAGAGATGGAGTGTGAGGTTGGTGGGGTGGTGGGGGAGCAGAGGGAGAGAGAGAATCTCAAGCAGAGTCTGTGCAGAGTCAGAAGCAGGGCTCCATCTCACAACCCTGAGATCATGACCCCTGCCAAAATAAAAAATCAGTTGCTTAACCTATTGAGCCACCCAGGCACCCCCCCCCCCTATACTTTAAATATTGTTTTTCAGACCTGGCACACATTTCAAACCCTCCTCAGTATTTTCTCGGATAATAAATGCTTCCATGTGAAGCATAAGTGGAGACATGGATAAGGAAAGAATATTTGTCTTGGGTTTTTCACTTACAAGTTCTCCACATTGAGTTTTAAAAAGACATATTCAAGAAAGTTTGTGGAAAAGGTCCATCCCTATTACAAATCAGTCTGATTTAGGAGAGCCTGAGCTACATCAGTAGGCTGATGAGTCATAGAGATGTTTCTGGCCTTTTCAGGTGGTTGCTCAATTCGAGGAGAATCACTCCTGAGTACACCATATTCTATGTGGGCAAGTGTGAAATCACACACATGCCCCTGAGCCTCAAGGCTGGAGGATATTAGAGTAACCCTGGAAGAAATCAGGCAACATCATTCTTAAAATAGCTGAATCTCTTTAACCTTTTGGAGGTTTTTTCATTTTATTTGATTTTCAAGGTTATTTCTTGATAAGAGAACTCTGAATGTGTTAATATATTTACTCTGAGAAGATTTTGTTCTAGTCTGATGGTCTAGGGAGCTATAGAAGATTGAATAGCTAGGATGGGTTGCTAATGTTAAAACTGAGTACTTCCAACATAAATATTTCAGGTCAGATAAAAATGCTGTGGGGTAAGCATGGTGATCCTTTGAGCTATTCTTTGTTATGACTTTTTAGTGCATTCCACAGAAGTATTTATATACATACCCATAGTTTTATTTTAATCAAATAATTTATATTTCAAAAAGAAAGAGCTGTCATTAAAGAACTATGTTCTTTATTGATGATGCATAATGGATAAAAGGAAAACATAGAAATAACATACACAATGTAATTAAATATGCTTATATTGCTGATATAGAATATCATATCTATCTATATGTATATAAATTTAGTTCCAAGGACAGCAGTATTTTTCAGTTTCCTTTTAATTATTCTGTTGTTTTCAGAGAGAGAGAGATAGTAGTATCAAAGTGAAAAAAGTAGACATATTTTTCTTATCTAGCATATATTTTACTCACTCTGATTTAAATAAAATAAATATACCTTTGAAAGATGTATTCTAATTAAGGTAGTACTAGAGAATTTGTTTTATAATGGAGCATTCATCCAAGAAAACTCTAAACTCTGCAGTAATTTATGATTACATATAGCATATCTAAGTCACCTATTGTATTCGTCTGCTTTTACACAGGCATTCATGAAGCCTCTCTCTCTATCTCTCTCTCTCTTGTTTTTTTTGTTTTTTGTGGGGTTTTTTTTTCAGCACACATTATTCCAAATAATTTTCAGACTGACAAACTACATGCTTGATAATATCAAAAAGCTAATCGTATCTTCATTTGAGCAACTTTTGATACCACCTTTGAAACAACTGAAAATGTAGTTACTTACACAATATAATTTTGTAAATGAAAATTTTGTGTACCAAACATTAAGCAAATAAAAACATGATAAAACAGAAATTAAATGTTAGCATTTATTGAAAGAATTCAAAAGATTGAACAATACAGACTGAAGGTTACATACTTACGTAAGTGTTTATTTGTGTATATCTTCCTATAACTCCATAGAAGAAACATGTTTGAAAGGTTTTTAGTTGTAGAAGCTCATGTTTGTAGAAGTACATGTTTGTAGAAGTTCCAAAGCCATTAGTAACTATGTTTTTTCAAAAGCATCTTGTAAAACATAGTGAATCAACATATTTATAAGTGATATCTGCATTACAACTAACAATCTATACATATAGAGAAGTAGTTATAAGATATTCAATTACACATTGATCTTTTCCATTTTGTTTTACTAAAATATTTAGGAGCACTTTGTAAGCTTCCACCTAATGAAGACTTAGGTTATCTTTGAAGTAAACATGTATTTTAATCTCAAAGATTAAGTGAACTATTTTAGAACTCCCAGAGTTTATTTAGTATGAACAAAGTTTCCAAATTTTAATTTGTAATCTGGATTAAGCCCAGAAGTTATTGTTTCCTTTATAAGATATTTTCTAAAATTATTTGAAATTAATAGATTGTAGATATTAAGATTAAAACTACTGAGAAAGGGGCACCTGGGTGGCTCAGTGGGTTAAATCCTCTGCCTTCGGCTCAGGTCATGGTCTCAGGGTCCTGGAATGGAGCCCCACATGGACTCTCTGCTCTGTGGGGAGCCTGCTTCCCCTTTTCTCCCTGCCTGCCTCTCTGACGACTTGTAATCTCTATCAAATAAATAAATAAAATCTTTAAAAAAATACTAAGAAAAAATCTTCAAAGATCAAGATAAGGGGGAATTAATCAAATTTATTTGTTGAAATAAATTAAACTGTTGAATAATACATCAGGAAATGAATAGATATTGTATGTAGTGGAAAGAGGTAAATCACATAAGTTTTAGCAGTGAAGGAAATTTTTCTCTTTTAATATATGATAAAGAGAATGAGAATGATTTAATAACATCATAGAATCTCAGAATTAAGAGGAACATGAAAGGTTACCAAGTCCAACCAATTATGTGATATTCAAATCCCTGTTTTACTATCCTTTGCCAAATTGTTATATAGACAAAGGATTAATATTGCCTGTGATGTGGAGCTTGGTGCATTTCAGGGCAGCTGATTTTGTTTTGGGACAAATTTAATTGGTAGAACAAATTTTAAGCAAACTTAAACAAATGTTTTCTTCTATTTCCTATTAAGTAATCTTAGTTACTCCCTTGAAGATATGTTTAAAATTCTAAGGTAATGAACTTTCTACTTATTTGAGTTAGGTTTATATTCATGCAGAGAAACTCACCTGTTGGGTAGAAATGTAGAACTAATCTTCAAGAGATGAACAAGGGCTAGAGAAAGAGTCACTTAATTAGAAGGTAATTAAAACTATAGAATTTGTGGTAACTGCTAAAGTGACAAAATGTTAAAGGGCATGATAATGCTTAAAATATTTTAACTAGTTTTCATGGAAATCCTCTTGGAACCACATTTGAAGTTGTGTATGTGTGCTCTTAGTCACTAATTTAAAATTAACTACAGCATCATAGTATTGGCATCAGCTAATAAGGCCAGCAAGCCTAATTAAGTCAAAGGCCAGCAAGCCTTTTATAAGTCAAATCAAATTTCCTCTTGTCTTTGAATTTTTGAAAACTATTTGAGAACATGAATATGAAATAACTTTTTAAATGAGGCTGATTTCAGTATAAAGCCTGATGAAAAATTTGTTCCCACCAACTATGGGACAAGATAAAAGGCTTTATATGATTGTGTGCTGGAAACCACAGATAATGGAAGTATTATGTACAACTTTGCATTTTAAGAATAGAGCAAAAGTGTTATGAAACACTGAATATATATCTGAATGTTAACAATTCTTAAAGTGACTTAAATCCAAAAAAATAAAGTTTCTCTGGATTTGGCTGCCTCCCCTGTATCACTCTGCTGAGTTACTTAGGCATATAGCTGCTTTTAGCATTTATGTTCTATCTAAATCTCCTTTCACATTTCTATGTTGTTAATTAATGTTTAGTGGTTTTTATCTGTAACTCTATCTTTTGCGTCTTAAAATCGTGTGTGTGTGTGCGCACACGTGTGTTTTCACATTTAGGCATTTAAAGGTAAATTTATGTTTCTATGGATGCTAATTTCTTTCCTTTCATAGCCAACAAAATATTCTTCTTTAACAAATGAATGGTCTGAATTTTATTTTCTTTAACAGTAGTGTTTTTAAGAATTTTGTGAATGGGAAACGTTTATTACAAATGTTATTTTTAGCAAATATTTTAAATAAAAAGAATGAAATAATTTAATAAACCTATGTGGCACAATTAAGACACCATTCATCCACCGTTTTTTAACAATGGCAAAATTATAAAATACTGTAGAACCTATAATGTTATTAATTTACCCCATCCAAAAAATATAAATTATCTTATAGAAATGTGACCAAAAATATAAATAAAAGATAAAGAATATTTGACTATTTCGGGTTGTATTTCAATGCATTTTAATGACCTTAAAATTTTAAAAGGATAGGCAGACCCAAAACTAGTTTGTTTGTTTTTAATTTCTTGTACTAGTTAGATTTATTCATTAAAAGGGTAGTAGCAAAATGTCTCATGTTGTTAACACAGTGAGGGAGTGTTTGCTAATTTCCCTCCCCTGCCCATTTTGTAACACTTTATGGTTGATTTTGTAATATTTCACTGGAAATGCCATAAAAATGTAGCCAAAAAGTATTTACACATATAAAAATGATACATATGCATGCATATCTCTGTATGTGTGTGAGTTGGGAGGATAGAAAATTAAAAATTAGTGGATTCTTTAAAAACTCTTTTGAATTGTTTTGTCTAAAATTGTTTTGTCTCGGGGTGCCTGGGTGGCTCAGTGGGTTAAGCCTCTGCTTTTGGCTCAGGCCATGGTCTCAGGTCCTGGGATTTAGCCCCGCATCAGGCTCTTTGCTCAGAGGGGAGCCTGCTTTCCCCTCTCTCTCTGCCTCTCTCTCTGCCTACTTGTGATCTCTGTCAAATAAATAAATAAAATCTTTTAAATAAATAAATAAATAAATAAATAAATGAAATTGTTTTGTCTCTAAAAGGGAAAGCATACTTAGTTTCAAAGACTCATAGAATAACAAAATAGTTACCCATAAGATATAAAAATTGAATTATATTTATTTAATTGATATTGGATGAGAATATTCATTAAGTTAGAGACTCTTGAAACATTTATGTCACAGAGGATTAGATAGTAGATAGATAATCTTTGGGAACTGACCTTTTTGTATGGGTTTAAGCCAGTGTCCTGGAAAAATAATTCTGTTCAACAATTTAACAGCCTGACATCAACTCCCCAATGTGCAAGCACTTTCTATGATTTATAAAAAAGGTAACATGTTTTTAAAATTCTACTACCTTTTAGCTCTTATGCCAAAATATATAAAAAGCCAAAATACCCAAGACTTGAATATATTTAACATTCATTAGAGTCTTTGGCAATCTGGTTTAAAGAAAGGGGGGTGGGTTGTTAAAAAAAAAAAAAAAAAGAAAAGAAAAGAAAAGGATTTGCAGTGTTATCTCATGGAAATTCAAGGACTGAAACAAGTACAGCCAGACCTCATGGGGAACATAATCGGAAATTAGGCCACATTTTGTATCTCTCAGGGTCCACATGGTCTCCCTGTCACCTCCCTCACTTCCCATCTGTTCTCTACAGCAGCAAGAATGATTCTTAAAAATGTAAGGCTGGTATTATCTTTTAGTAACCCTCTAGTGGCTTCCCATCTCTCTGGGTAAAAGCTAGCATTCTGTCAGACCCAGGTTCACAAGCTCTATGTAATCTTGCTGCTTGATCCATAGCTGCCTTCACACCCTATGGCTTGCTTTCTTGCTCCCACTCTATAGCAAGCATATTCCCCCTCTTGCTATTTCTTTGACTCACCAAGCACACACCTATTTCAGAGCCTTTTCATCTACTGTGCACTCTGTCCAGTATACCCTTTCCACAGTTATCAGCAGGGCTGACTGGCATCTTCACCGCATTCAGGTTTCTATTCAAAGGACATAATCAAGTATGCATCCCTGACCGTGCTACCCCAAGCAGCAGTTCCCCGATTACTTTTAAACTTCATGGCCTGCTTTATTTTTATTCCCATGGTTTCTCTCCTAATGAAATATAATTTATATGCTTAGGCACTTTTACCGTCTATCTCCCACTACAGGAATAAGTTTCATGAGAACAAGCACTTTGTTTTATTCATTGCAGTATTCCTGGCACCTAGAACAGTGGCCCGTACATAATAGGAACTCCATACAAATGTATTAGAGGAATTGAATGAATGAATGTTCTCTCTAATCTCTACTTCTTTTTGAGTCTGCACCATTTTTTTCCCCCTTATGCTAAGCTGCTTTCTCTGCATCGGCTAGCACACAGCTCATAATTGCTACATGGCCTTTCAGCTGCAGTATTCTCCACCAACTGGCAACTTCTCTCTTTCACTTTAGTTCAAATTCCTGAAATATAAATGGACAGGCTTATTTTTTTTCCAGTAAGGCCACATAGACCGTAAGTTTCTGGCCAGTCTCTGGATGTATTCTTTTTTATTTTTTTTTTAAAGATTTTATTTATTTTACAGAGAAAGAGAGAGATCACAAGTAGGCAGAGAGGCAGGCAGAGAGAGAGGGGAGGAAGCAGGCTCCCTGCTGAGCAGAGAGCCCAATGTGGGGCTTGATCCCAGGACCTGGGACCATGACCTGAGCCGAAGGCAGAGGCCTTAACCCACTGAGCCACCCAGGCGCCCCTGGATGTATTCTTTTTGGTCAGGTATATATTCATGGTCTAATAAGGTTGAGCCAGGTCATAGCATGGATGATTAGGTGTGAGGAGCTGTGGACAGGCAGCCAGGCAACACAAACATGTCTGGTACATAAAGCCACTGCCTCCAGATGGGCACCTGTGCTGTCCTTTGTCCCAAGTCCTACTCATGAGTCTGACATTACTCCTCAGTTCAGCGCATCAAACTTCTGCCTCCGTGTCCTTCCTGACAAAATGACTTCTCTGTTTTTGTTTGTTTATTTGTTGTTACATATCTTTGTTAGATATAACTATGCATCTACAAAACTTCTATAATATATCCATATCTCTTCTTTGATCCTAAAGGCAACAAAATTCCCTGGCACTCTTATTCACCCCGGGCTGTTCCATGTATGCTTTTGAATGGTAAGCAAAAAATCCCATGTGGCTGTTAGAAATCCTGTTGTGGACACACCCTAAGGTGACCCCCAGTGTGTCACATCCTTGCATAATCTCATCTTCATAGTTCAGTGTGGATGGAAGCTGTGACTTCTTTATCCACTAGAAAGTGGCAAAGGTTAAAAGATTTTGCAGATGCAATTAGAATCCCAAATCAGTGATTTTGAGTTAATTGGAAGGGAGATTGTTCTGGGTCAGCTTGACTTAATCAGGTGAATGTCCTTAAAAGAGAGATAGTACCCTCCCTAAAATGAAGACACATTCTCTTAGTGATCTTCAAGAATCCAAGGAAATGAATTCTTCCTACAACCTGGTTAAATTTGGAAACACATTCTTCCCCAACCAAGTCTCCAGATAAGAACACAGACCAGTGGTTTTGGGATGCGCATGCTGCTAGCTGGACCATACCTTCTGGGCAGCCAAGCGGGTTTAGTTCTTGTCTGGGCCACTGCCATTAATCTGCAGCATGAGTGGTGACAAGATCAGGAGGGTGCCAGCAATAAAGCAGGGAGTAGATGCTTGGTGAGGCCTCAGTTTCAGCAGTGCTTTCTCAGCCATGGCCCCAATCAAGTTGGGGAAGCCATCCCTTCACTGGTGGCTATTGAAGGGGAGCCTGGGAACAAGGTGAACCTGGCAGAGCTATTCAAAGGCACAAACAGGGTGCTGTTTGGAAACCCCGGGGCCTTTAGTCCAGGCTGTTCCAAGACCCACTTGCCAGGGTTTGTGGAGCAGGCTGAGGCTCTGAGGGCCAAGGGGGTTCAGGTGGTAGTACGTTTGAGTATTGATGATGCTTTTGTGACTGAACTGTGGGAACTAGTTCACAATTCAGGAGGCAAGGTTATCCTCTTGGCTCACTCCACTGGGACCTTTGGGAAGGAAACCGATTTGTTACTAGATGATTCATCGGTGGTGTTTTTGGAAATCGCCAGCTCAAGAGGTTCTCCATAGTGGTAGAGGATGGCATAGTGAAGTCCCTGAATGTGGAACCAGAGGGTATAGGTCTCACCTGCAGCCTGGCTCCCAACATCATGTTGCAGCTCTGAGACCCTGAGCCCAGACATACTACTTCCACTCTTTTCTATTTCACCTGCCCAAACCTGGATGGAGGGCCCCAGGCCAACTTCAATAGGAGCCACCCAATGGGAACCTTGACCAAATTTCTGCAAGAAATATTTCTGGTTTACATTTTAAAAAAAGAAAAAAAAAGGAAAGAAAGAGAGAGGAAGAAAGAAAGAAAGAAAGAAAAAGAAAAAAGATCACAGCCCAATTGTTACCTAGATTGTAGACTTGTGAGACTGAGCAGAGGGCTTACCTAAGCGATGCCTGAACTGCTGACCTACAGGAAGTGTAAGATAGTAAATATGCTTTGTTTTACTCCACTAAGATAGTGGTAATTTGTTAACTAGCAATAGAACACAAACATAGATCCTTTATGCTAGTTTACAGTAACAGAAAAGTACTTAGGATCTCCATGTTATTTTAGTTCCTTAAGACCCATGTGGGATTTTTGACTTGGACTTTTTTGCTTTCTTTGAGTTTTATATGTTAAATTGTGGAATAGAAAGAATTTACTTTACTTCCTTATTTACTTCCAAGTATACTTTTTGGGGGGGATTTACTCTAAAAAAATTTTTTTTTTCTCTCTTGTCTCTGTGTCTTAAGCCTAACTTTAGACCTTCTTTCAGGGGACAACACATGGCCATCATGCTTTTCCTCCTGCCCTAGCCACATGATCTCTTTTACATGTAGCATCAACCCCTGTCATTTTCAGCTTTTTATTCTGATGGAGTGTAGACACAGTGTCTTTGGCTGTGAAATTTACTCTATACCTCTCATTAAAGTCTCACTTTCTTTTCTTGTTTTTGCATGCAAATAGTTATTTTATTTTTCATTAAAATCATTCTATAAATTCTGGAGGGGTTTTACTTAAAGAATGATTTTGTAAGGTCAAAACATTTATGGTGGGAAAAACTATCCCCTGATTTATCTGTTTGTAACATCTAACTGTTCATGTGCCACATTTTACTTTGTAAAAGTTGGACATATCTGTGTTTGGTCAGTCAGTGTTTAATACCTTATTATTTGTAAATTCTCAAATGCTATTTATTCTGCTTGAATCTCAAACTGTGTATTTGAATATGTTGCTTTTCTAAGACGTTCTATAAAACATAACCACTGTGCAGCATATAAGTCATATAATTTAAGAGTCAGTTAACTAATATATTTTCATATTTCGGAGTGCTAGGAGTTGAAGGTATAGAGACATAGACATAAAAAATTAACAGTCTTTTTAATCCCTTCACCACATAATTTTTAGAGACTTTACAAGCTCACGAAAATTATAGTTTGAATATTTGGTCCATACGATCTCTATTTAAAAGAAAAATCTTAATTTTCTTTAGAAAATATTTAATGGTATATGTTTGAAAAGCTAATATGTTTATTTATCAAACACATGAAAATAAACAACTGAGATGAAATATTGATGGAATTTTTTTTCTATGTTTATCCTGCCAGATTCTCAAACACTGATTTGAAATTAAAGTGATTAAGAATTAGTTTCCCAAAAGGGCCCCCACTTAGAATATAATCAAGCTCTGGTCCACGGTTGCCTGGAAAAATAAACAATTACTATAGATGGGTCCCTTATTAAATAGTTTCAAAGTCAAACTTTAATTTTAATGGACAGATGAAATTTGAAATCTTTCTGCATGGTGGAAGATAGCAATCACGTTCATTTTGATCTGTAGGGAATAACGAAACATTCAGTAATCACATTTCTAAATGCATATCACAGTAGATAAGCCTTTAAGTGCTCTATTCAATTAATTAATTAAGCTTATATCTCATTCAGGTATACAAATTATCCTCTTTAAGGAAAGAAGCTTAGGGAGATATTTAGAAGGAAATTAATTCAAGGAGCTTTTGTTGAAATATTTAAGTCCTATAAACAACTTATCAAATGAACTATAACCGAAGCTATTTTTCTGGTTATCATAATCAAGTCAGTGTAATGCACTGATAAGGAACACACTAAACATTTCCAGAGGTACGGTTTGTAATTCTTTAGAGTAGCAGAGCATGTTTAACACACTTGCATTGTGTTAGTTCAGAGGCATAGATGTCTCTTTTGGAATGCTGCCTTTTTATTATACATCAAAATCCCAGAAATTCCTGATAGTATCCAGTGTTAATTATTTTCCTTTGAGATGAGTCAAAAAACAAGAATAGTTTGCCATCTCTTGTTATTCATCTGTAAATGAGAGCACAGTTTTTACTTTATTGTGAAGTATGAAAGAAATAGAACATTCCTAGGCAATAAAATGAGGCTTTCTTGCATTTTTGTCTTTAAAAAATATATATGCATAGGAAAATGTAAATAAAACAGTGTGCTTATTTAACAAAGAATTTGCTGACATTCTTGTTCCACCTACTTGTTCTAAGTTTGCTGCAGCTGCCTCGAGGCGCCTCCAGATGGCGCCCTAGCGCCCGTTCTCTCCGCCCAGCGGCCGACCGGTTGCCTGCTGGTGGGGAGAATGAGCTTGGAGCAGCGGGGCTTAACCCAGCGAGGCTCAGAGGTGGGTTGCTGAAGGACTCGGGGAGGCAGCTGCAACAGGGCATCACTCACTGTCCAAGCATTTCCATTTCTGAGCGCAAAAGGAAGAACTTAAGCGGGCGCAGTTGGAGTGTAAATTGCTTTGTAGTATTTAAAAGCAGCACGGATCGTGGGCAGCTGAGCTGGTACGTGCGAGAGAAACTACTGAATTGGAATTGTGCTGGGTAGGAACCCGTCTCATCATTCTTTGTGTACCAAACGTTCTGTGTCCTGAATTGTGCCTATGTGTATACACTCATTTCATTTTCACTTGGATCATGGGGGTTTGAGGTCACAATCTTTCATTTTCCAACATGATGTAATAAAAGCTTTGCAGAACATTGTCTATTCACAGAAATATGATCAGACTAATGATGTAAAGAAACACATGATAATAGCACCAAAATACTTTTATGTTTCTTTGTTAGAGGAGAAAAAAAGAAGAAAGCAAACCTAAACCATTTTACTATGTGGTTTTACCAGATATGACTTTAAAAAGACAATAGAAAACAATGTATGTTTAACTATGGTGGACTAGATATTAAATCACTTTTACCTACCTGTAAGTGTAGACATAAACACACCTGTAAAATATGAATGATTTTCATATCTGTGTACTAGAAAAAAATATTGTGTAGCTACGAAAATCGTAATGATGAAAAATACATATCTTGTGTATGTACATTTTGTATGGTCTAATATGCAATGTGAACATGTGTTATGTATGTGTAGACAATAACATATATATGTCACCTACATACAGAATTATTGCACAGTTATAGAAATGCCTGTGTTGCATATGGGTGGATTTTCACATCTTCACACACAATATTTCTATCTAGATTACTAAGTGTGAAGATCATCTATTGCTAAAAAAAAAAAAAAACTGAATTTAAAGAATGTTTAATTCTTTGAATTGTTTCAGTGTTACATTTTAGATTTCCCAAGTTTCATTCAGTTGTGCCCTTAGTTTGTGTTTTTAAAATCTGAGGGAAAGTTTGGTTCTAATATTTGAACATAAAATAATGGCTGTAGTGATTATATGGAAATAGAATTCATAGATATATAAATCTAGATCCCCTGGATTTGAGGTTACAATTGCTGGAATACACAAGAGCTCTGAAAACACGGGAGTTCTAACTGGGAGCTTGTGTTAGAAACTAGTCAGTCGACTGAGAAACCCAAAAGTTCAGAACTACATTGGAAATTACAGAGGTTAGGGCTTTACTCATAGTATTATTACTTTAAACTAATGTTAAGCTACTTATAAACTTGTATGTATTCCTTTGTGACAGATTTATACATGAATCAGGTACTGAATTTTATGTTCTGCCATTGCACACAGCAAATATAACACAATTCAACCTAAACAATATGAACTGAGACCTTAATGTTTAAGATAGTATGCCAAATAAATCCTGAGATACCAAGAAAAGTTAGAAACAGTCCCTGCCCTCAAAAAGTTGCCAGTAAATGACTAGGATGGGCATTTTTATTAACATGGATACACAGTAAAATACAAATCAAAATAAGTGATATTAAGAAGGTGTAAGCCAAAGGTTAGCATTTAAGTGGAGGGAGAAATCTGACTTAGGGATTTTGTATTACAAGGTACTCCTCTCAAGGGATGGGTGGAAAGATCAATTTTGGTGAGTGAAGATAATGTTCAGTCAGGAATTTAGTTTGCGTTGGGAATCAGTAGGAAATAATATTATTCAGGTGTGTGTGTGCATGTGTGTGTGGTGGCATGGAGGGGGCCGTATTAGGGATGGCCTTGAACATCAGGCTCAAGATTTTGGTTTTCACCATTATGTCATACCCAGTGCCACTAACAATATAGGCATTAAGTACTCTTTTAGAAATATTGAGTGTAGTGCATAATAACAAGAGCCAGTATGAGGCTTTACAATAATTTTATGGTTTACTTATTGAATATCTACCATATTAAAATATAAGTTCCAAGACATGAAAATCTTTTTTTATTTTTATATCCACAGGACCTAGAAATTTCTTGGAAAGTGTTTATCTACTGCATGAATGAATGAATGAATGAATGGTAAAATGGGGATAAGACCAGGATTCTATATTATTTACACTTAGTTTTCCTACTACTTATCAATGATTAACATCCTCAAAATTTACCAGTTCTTTGGTTCTAACTGATTCCCCTTATGGCTCAGGTAACGAAAAGCAAGTTCCCTAGAATAACCACTACTGATGTTTAATTTTACTCTGTTTTTAACCTCTTACATGAATAGTCATCTCTTCACATTTTTAAAGGGATTACTAGGATAATTATAAACTGGGTAAATATTCAGGGAGAATTCACCAGCTTGTTTTTGTATCTCTACAGTAGAAATATAGTGGGTATATAACACATATTAAGCAAATAAATTCAGGGAAACAGTCGATGAGTTTGAGGAGTGTCTTTGCACCCTGTGGTATGTATTTGCCTTCTTGCGTGAATGCCTCCAGTATGTGGTAGTCTGCAACTTAATACAGGCCAAACTCTCTAGAGCCTCTTTATGTTTCTGGGGGGTGCAAAATTATCACTTAGAAGATCATTAGCTCTTTGCTTCCATAATTTTAGGGGGTGCCGAAGTAGCATGTTTGGGGTCCCAGCCCCTATACACGGAGGTAGTCCTTTTCTTTATCCCTGTGTAATATGTATAGCTTTTATGGGCAGTGACCAGCACATGTGAAGAAACCAGTGAAGAATTTTTTTTTTTTTTTTTTGTCACTTGAAAAGATGTTCCTAAATGAAAATAAATAGACATTTTAAAAGAACTTATAAATGCAGTTCACTCACCCAAATTATAAGTCAACTATAGTGTCATATAAATGAAAAAGCCAAATAAACAGTGTTTTTGAACCAACAACATTAAAAAGTAAACCAACACCTGGAGGTTCCCCTTTTGCCCAAGAGAGACCTTTCTTCTGTGAGGATGACTTATATATAGTAATTTACTTTTATATGATTCATTTAAAAATGGGTAGAATTTCCCAGTTTAAAAATATGTGTTGATGGGGTTTATATGTGTTAGTTAAACTGGGGACGCAGGATTTGATTCACTTTGAGCTAACGAGCAGAGTCTGGTGTTTTCTGTCATCGGTGTCAGTATGGCAAATCTTCACACCAGTCCTGGGCCCCATCCTGTTGGACATGCTGTTAATGCTTTATTTTTAGCCTATGAGAGAGGAGATGATAACATACAGTGACCCAGAATTTTTACTTTATTCTAAGCCCATGGCTTGGCCTGGAGACTAATGGATTAGGGGAAACATATCTTGTTCAAATAAAGCTAGGTATTCAGTTTCAGAGAAATGTACTGCAGTCTGTACTGCAGGATTTTCCCCCTAGTGGTTGACTTAAAGCTGTTGTGTTTGTTATAACAATTGAAATAGATTCTCCTTCATATAGTGGAGCTAGTTTGGCAAGATTCTTTAATAAGTTTTTAAAAAACTTGTTTAAGGAGAGCATGCAATTTCCTTTAAATGATCATTTTGGAAGACACAAATACAGTGCCTTGGAAAACATACTAGGGGATTTTACTTTATTCTTTGGAAGGCGAGGCTTTCAAAAATACACAAATACAAAATATACACAGTAATGAAAATATTCTACTACTGGATTCCATATTATACTCCTTTTTCTTAGCATAGAGAAAAGTTTTCTTCCTCTGATGCATGATGTCACTACTTTCTATAGTCAGTGTCACTGAGTCAGTTTACAATGATTTCTTTTGCCTTTCCAACCAAACTGTAAACTCCTTAAAGGAAAGAAACCATTCCCGTGCTTCTTTTTAATCTCCCTATTAAAGTAAACGTACTGCCAGCCACAAACACCACTGAAATTTGGTTTCTGACAATTGAATAAAGATTAAATTCTTATTTTTTTCCCTCTCACAAATTCAAATAAGTAGATTCAGACATATAGCAGTGACTTCTAAGGGGCAAAATGGAAGTCTTTCTAAAAGCTCTGTGTACTGAAAAGGACATGCCACAGCAGAAAGGGAAAGTTTCTTCTCTTTAAATCAAGTGTTTGATGAGATTTTTAAAAATAATATTTGAAATACAGAGATATCTATAAAGGCACAAACCTCGCCTTCACTTGGCAAAGCTATTTACATCTGGAAAAGATACCTTCTGGCATACCTGTGTCTCTAGGGTGTTGTGTAACTGCAGGTAGAATGTTCCAAAGTCAGAACTGCTGGAAAGTTAGGGCAAATCAGAAGTGTCCCTAGCAGCAAGAATTAACCTTAAGGAACCTTAGGACACTGATATGCTTTAAAGTTGTTCCTGGAAAAAAAAATCATTTTTTTTATAATGAGTACATTTATGAGCATACAATAACCTGCTACCAAGATGAATAAAAATGAGAGTTCATAGCAGCAAACTTCGATTTTAGCAAGTGCTAGAGGAAATAAAGAATGTGTAGCTGTATTGTTAACAGGAGTGAAGAACGTTTCTTGTATCTCTGGACCAAAGGCTAACAGAAGAGCTCTTGGTTACTAAGATGTATTCTTCTCTGGTCTCGGGCTCATTAACGCTGGGAGTAGGAGGGAGAGGGTATAAAGCGGCAGCTGCAGCTGTGGGCTCTCAGATCATTTGTCACCTGGCATGAAGTTAGTGTTGGCAGGTCCAGAGTTCCAGCACAGAACACCAGCGAGCAAATGCCAACTGATTGCTGTTCCTCACCAGCTTACTGGCTAACTCTGACTCATTCTTCAGATCTCTGCCGAAGTGTTGCTTCCTCAAGGTAGCTTTGCTTGACCCCTCCAGATAGACTTAGCACCTTTTTCTCTGCTATTACAATCTCATATTCTCATCCTTGCCACTGTACTTACCGCTTGAAGATGACCTGCCTGCTCCTTCACTAGACTGAAGGCAATAGCTGAGTCTTGTCCAATACTGCTTTGTTTCTGTGTCTGGCTTACAATAGGTTTGCGACTGTATATGAATATTGTCTGTTGCATGATGATTTCAAGGATACGTAGTGGCTTTGGTGTCAGTGAAAGTTGCATTTGACTCTTGGCACACACCAGATGAGAGGTAACTTAAACTCTGAGGTCTCAGTGTCCTCACCAACTGTCTGAGCTGATTATATACCTGTTCCTTAAACATGGTTGTTAAGGTTAAAAATAATACCTGTTGTTATTATTATTACTATTGTAATATGATTATCTTCTCAGGGGTTTTCTAAAGGTCAACTGAGTTAATCTTCAAAAATAAAAATGCTTTATCAAATCAGTACTATTATCATTCTATTATATATACAGGAAATAGAAGCACAGAAAGGTCAACTTATTTGCCCAAGGCCACAGAGGGAAGAATAATTAAAATGGAAGACCTAGAATAGTGCCCAGGAGAAAGTAGACTTGTACTAAATGTCGCGATAGGGACACTGCAGTTTTCTTTGGGAAAGGCTGATTTCTGTGTAAGTGAGAAACTACCCCACACAGTTAAGAACAGTTTGTTCCCTGATTTAGAGCCTTCTGCTGCGGATACTGTATTTGTAGAATTCTCATGGAAGGCAAATATGGTCAGAGAGAGATCTAAAATGTGTTTAATCTGAGAGGATCTTTTTCTTTGAGCATTTTACAGTGTTGGGTGTAACAGAAATTAAAGAAACCCTTGTAAGAAACATATTCTCATTACAATCTCAAGGCAAAAAGAAGCCGATGATAGCAATGCCTCATTTTGCTCACTTTACAGCCTGTTTTGTTTTGTTTTATTTATATATTTCATTTATATGATGTTTACCTTTCTCATTATAAAAAGTACACATAATTTTATAGCAAATGGGTAAAATCCAAACTAACTACAAAGAAAAAAACAAAAGTAACATACAATTACTCAAGCCAGGTAGGACTGTTATTTATACTTTGGCATATTTCCTTTCTCTCTTTGGACATAATTGCACGTACGTATGTTCATACATATGCCTCTGTATACACGTTTGATCATGGAATTATGTAATAAATATAATTTCATGTCCAATTGTGTGTCTTTTATTTTATTATGTTAATAGCAGTTTTTTAAAAAATACAATTTTTAGTGCTTGCATATTATACTGTGTGGCTATATCATAATTTTATTTAATAATTTTGCTTTTGTTTAATATTCTCCTCATTTTGGGAATTCCTCTCTTATTTCCATTTTAAACAGGTTTGATATGGTCCTTTACATTACAGATCAACCTCCTGAATGATCATATTTAGATAAATGATTAACATCTAATAGTAAGGTTGTTAAAAGGTAGGACTGTGTTTCTACTCAGAAATAAACAGTCCAAAAGAAACATTTTAAAATAGATTTAGTCTTAAGGAAATAATAAGGAAAAAATAGAATTGCAGATGGAAATGGATTAATATCTCTTCAGTGACAGTGATATGCTATGACCTACAAAGGTTAGCATTAGAATCACCATTTTTCTGTAATTAATTGGGGCTCAGAGAGGTTGAATGGCAAGATCAGGCTGTATTAGTGGCCCTCCTGGGATTCAAATGTAAGTTTCACTTCTGGGTCTTTTGTCTTTTCATCCCACCATTTAGTCTACACAGTATGTTGGCAGTGCTCATAGTTCTACCTAATACTTAATTTCTTTGAGCCTCAGTATCCGCTTGTGTAAAATAGAAACAGTAATTCTCACTACTTAGGGTTTCTGTGACAATTAATTTAAATACTATAGGGAGACTGAGATCCTAAGAAATATACCCTAGGACTCAGTTTTAGGTAGCTATGTCATAAAGTACAATCTCAAGCTGATAAAGCTTGGGAGTCCCTTAGGAGTTTCGGTACCGGCAGAAGGCTTGTTAGTCCAAAGTCCCAGACACAAATCTAGGAGATTCAGCTTCAGAATCTGAGGAGGGTCACTGTTTTTGCTTTTAACAAGTTCCCTTGGTGATTTTGATGATATCTTAAATGGCAACCAAAGATATAGGCAACTAGAAAAAAATAGGTTGAAGGGAGGATGAAAAGTTTAAGATGAGACATAGGAATTTGTCAGTCAGTAGATACTGGTTGAGAATAGACTGAGACCTCCCCAGGGAGAAATCTTGGTTGGAAACTGTCAGAATGTAAAAACACTTTGGGGCATGAAGCCTTCCTTTCCCCAAGTCATTTGCAATATGAAATACATGAAGGGCCCTCGAATTCAAAAGCAAAAATAATACTGAGTTGACTGCAACAGAAATGGCAGACAGTAAAGGTTTACTGATATAGCTAAAATGTGTTTTGAAGTAAGTTGATTATGAAAGTAAATGCACTGGAACCTTGATGCCTGTATATCATAATCACAAGTCCACTACTTAAACTAAGAAATCTCATTTGAGGTTTTGATTTAACTTTTTTAAAGTGTGATATCTTAGGATTAGTTCATACCTTCTCTGTATTTCTATTGAAAATTTCCAGCCTTTTATACAGGATAACAGCTGATCGAATTGATTTTGACTACACCGTAGGGGCCTCATTCAAAGAGAATTCTTAAGAAGTACTTTTTGAGTTAATTACTTTTCGATTCATGTATTCATTATTTTTGATACTTGACAGAAACATTTTGTAACTTTAAAAAAGTTCTCTATGGAAAACATTTACCACCAGCACTTTAAAATGGTACCAAAGGTTTTAGGACGTGTGGGTTTTTGTTGCCGTTGTTGTTTTTGTATTGTGGGTATTTGATGTGATTTTCTAAAGAAAATATTTTTAGTATTTCACACCAATGTTCTCTAAAACTATGTGTTTTTTTTTTTTTTTTTTTTCTTTTTGGTCAGGACTTCGTAAGCCGCCTGAAATTAATTTCTTTGAAATTATTATTGAAGGTATTTTAAATTATTATTGAAGTTTATGAAATCCCTTGCTGTTCTTTCAGCCGTGGAAAAATTTTCAGTTGTGTCACCTAACTTTATCGATCTGTTACTGAGTAATAAACTTAAAGGAAGCTAGATACGTGACCGATAGGAAATGTGGCATTCCTAGTTTATTGATAGGCTTTTTCTGGTTAAATATAACCTATAAGTTCTCTATAATTGTAATTTTGCTTGGCCCTAAACTACAATCTTAAAACCTTAGAGGGCTAAAGAAGAGCTTGAGAAGTGATTTTCTTCTGGATGAGATGAGAATCTTTACAAATTCAAAGCACTTTCAGAGAAACCACTTCATACCTTCCCTGGCAAATCTGTTGCCGTAAGGAGTTACCTGTATCATGAAATTCTTAGTTAAATCCTTTCCAAAATCTCTCCTGCTATATAAGCCCACATCTTCTCCCTTGATCTTAGTGAAGATGGAACATCTAGTCACTGTCCTTGTAACACAAGTCATTAGGTATCAGAAGGATATAATCGAAATCTTCCTCAGCAAATACTGCCGACAAGTCACCAACATAGATGTAAGCCTAATGATTTCCTTCTGCAGAGGTTCTGGAGAGAATGTTGCATGCTTTACATTCAGGAAGATACAACAACTGCTTTTCCAGACCGCTTTGAAAGCTAGAGAATCATTTTCCTTGGTTTGGGTTTTATCTAAATTATTTCTTAGCTATCATTTCTTGAGTTTCTCCACTTGCCTTCTCATCTTCTGCTCTTGACTAGCCACACTGAGAAACAAAGGGTGGCTGAATCCTAAAAAAAGCACTTTACAGTATGACTTCACAGATTCATGATTTTGTATGTAAATTTCAGAGACAGCCTGTCATCACTGCTTTTGAGGCGTGTAGTATTCATATGCAGAGCTTTGTGCCAACATTAAGTGGGTTTATAAATATGCAAAAGAGTAAAACTTGCCCTTGAGGCACGTATGTAACAGTAACAATAACATTACTACCCACTTGCTATGTATTGAATCCTGATAACAATCCCAATGGTGGTGGCGGGGGCTCGGGGAGTGGGGGGAGACAAGATTGTCTGACTAAATGATTGTTGGGCAGAAAAATTTTACTTCTACTCTTCTAAGTTCTTTGGGTGGTCTAATATTAAATTGACAAAAAACAGATTGGTTGGAGAAAAACAAATTTAATTTTGTAGGCACAGAAACCCCATAAAAAATACGAAACCTGAAGGCAGTCAGGCAATTGAGGCTTACATGTCATCCTGAGCTAACGAATGGGATAGGGACTTGGGTTCCAAAGGGGAGGAGGGCAATTCTTAGGGAGGTGAGAAGAGCAGGTGTTTGATAATCAGATGTTTGCCCTGGCATGCAGGTAAATCTTTCAGATGAAAGAATGATCTCTGGTAATAGTTCTCTTTCTGGGCCAGACCCTCATCTAAATTATTTTAGGTAGTTAAGGGACAGGTAAGAGTCTTTAAGTCAGCTCGGTCTTGATTACCTTCAGTTCAAAATAATCCACATAACAAAGTACATTATTTTGGGGTGGCATATTCTGTTCTCCTTCATAATCACACTGATCGTTTCACTTGGTTCCCAAGTAATGACTTTTTGTCTAAATAAAGGCCTGTTCTGTCCTTTAGCTTAGAAACTTAACCTGGTATCTTCACTGCTTTGATATCATTTTCAGTCATTTCACCATAGTTTTGTACCATCCAAAATTTCCATTTTTTTCCCCCTCATTCTTATTTTGTAACCCTCTATTCTGGTATGTTTATGAATTTTTCAGTTTGGTAAGTTTGGTAGGATCTCACTGATTGCCACTTTTTACACAGAATCTTCTAATGTCTGTCTACCTCCCACTGTCAAATGGAACTTATTATATGGATATCTCACATAAAGGAAATTAGATGCGCTACAGACTGACTTTGTCAAATTTAAACCCACTTATTAAAATTGAGTACAATTCGGGGGCATCTGGGTAGCTCAGTCGTTAGGCGTCTGCCTTTGGCTCAGGTCATGATCCCAGGGCCCTGGAATCTAGTCCCTCATCAGGCTCCCTGCTTAGCGGGAGGCCAGCTTCTCCCTCTCCCCCTCTCCCTGCTTGTGTTCCCTCTCTCAGTGTGTCTCTCTTTGTCAAACAAACAAATAAATAAATCTTTTAAAAAATTGAGTATAATTCGGGATGCTTGTGTGGCTCAGTGAGTTAGCAGCAGCTGCCTTTGGCTCTGGTCATGATCTCAGGGTCCTGGGATCCAAGTCCTGTGTCAGGCTCCCTGCTCAGCAGAGAGACTTCTTCTCCCTCTCCCTCTGCCTGCCACTCCCACTGCTTGTGCACTCTCTCTCTCTCTCTCTGTCTTTCTCTCTCTGAGGAATAAATAAATAAAATCTTAAAAAAAAAAAAGATTGAGTATAATTCATTGCGATGAATTATCCTGACATAGGCTTATGATTTCATAAGTCAATTTCAGAGACATTTTTCATATCTACCATTACATTTTTTAGAATACATCTTTTTTAGCTTTGCTGATATATTTTCAGCTGGCCTCACCATGCCATGTTGAAAAGTTTCTGAAAAATAAAAGTGGAGAGTCACCTTAGCCTTTGTTAGTATTGCAAGATTGGACAAATTACAGTGGCCAAGGATGTAATGTATTGAGTTTGAGACACATGAGAAATTTTATCAGTAAGAAAAGGATACTGTTTTTCTGTTTTAATCTATACAACATAGAGAAGAATATGAAAAATCTAGGTTTGTATAATGATTAGAATAGACATCAGAAAATGATGCTTTACAAATTACTCTGCTATATTTTTAGCTTTCATTTACTGCTGATAAGTAAACTACAGAGCTTGAGAAATTACTCTCTTTAATTTTGTCTAAAGCTCTACTTAAACAAATCAATTACTAATTTGCATTTTATTATAAAAGGTATTGCTGTAGAGGAAATTTCCTGTATTGCAGGTAGGGAATGAAGTATTCCATAACTGTTGTTGTGCAATGGTTTTTTTAGGATCTGATAACAAACTATATCAAAACTAATTTATTACAAATATAAATGTGAAATGTAGGAGACTAATAGAAATAAAAGAATTTCAGCCAATTAAACTCCAGGGAATATGCTTTCTTTCAAAAAACTACAGTGATGACACAGTTATCTTAATTAATGTCTGGAGTTTTAATTTGATAAAGTAGTCTATTTACTTACAACTGAAAATGTCAGCAATGTATGCATGAAGGCTCATTTTCAGGTGTTAAATTTGAATAGAATATATCAAGTTATATTGCTAAGAGCAAGAATAAGGCCCAGAAAATAGAAGGATCTTTAACTCCCTGCCCTATTTTTATTTTATTTTGTTTTGTTTTTATTTCTATACTACACCCTCCCCTGTCTTCTCTGCTTTCTTGCTCCATCCCACACCTGGAACATTTTGGAGTAATGAGTTTCCTGAAGTAAGAACTCCAGTAAGATGAGAACACTGTAAAAATAAGGCGGTGGTGGTGGGATAGAGGAAGCAGCTGAAAGGGTTTGCTTGTATTCCAAAATACATGCATCTGCACCTGCAAGAAGACTTTTGCCATCACAGTCAACTCTTTATTATTTAGAGAGCTCTCTGCTTTGTGGAGACTTGGCTGTCACCCCAGACTTGCTTCCCTGGAACACCTAACTTTGCTCTTGGCTGTCAGCAGCATGGTCTCCTCAGGAAGGGTTCAACTTCAACGGAGGAGGAGACTGTTTGAGTGCATGTGTTGACAGTATGAATGAGTCCAAATTCCAAAGGGTTTGGGTATGCCCCCAAAAGCATCTTTTTCTACCTTGTTAATACAGAGATTTTGAGATTTGTGTACCTTTAACGTATTTCAGTGCAGTGCATACTCACATATATTTCATGAGGTCTCTGCCTTAGCTTCATATTTAACATTTAACCATCTGTATGTCCAGTCATTTCACCCTGACTGCATGAATTTGCATGCAGTCAAATATTTGTTTTCCTTTTAGTGCCACCTCAAAAAACTGTTACATTTTTAACCTTCCCTGAAGTTTTAATACTGCATAAAAAGAAAATGCAACATACCTGATGACCCTCTCATTCATCCAGGGGTAGAATGTAATGTACTGGCATTTTGGATTTCCAATCTTTGCAAGTATTTATTTGTAAAATCAAAATATTTAAAAAATATCACAAAGCAAACCATAAATAGCTGCTAATGTCTTTCTTTTGGCTACCAAAATATAAATATAATAGAATAAATATAAAACAGCTATAATTACTATGATTGAGAAGAGATCATTTTACATTTCCTGTACTTGTTACATTCTCTCAAGGAATTTTTGACTCAGATTAAAGCCTCACCAGAAACAAGTTAATAGATGTTCATGTAAAGATGGCAATATAATGGACTACATTTAACAAGAACACTGCTATCTCTTTCATTTATAAGCGAAAAACATTAGAGATGTAGAATCTCAATATTTAAAAGGACATTGAAAGTATTACAATCCAGCATCCAAGGGGAGGTGGTAGTGAATGGGATGAAACTGTTGAGAGATTTTGGGGACAGATCGTTTACCATCTTTCACATCAATTCAAAGTTTGAACTTTTATTCACTGGACACTGGAGGCTTACGTGTGGTTTTTGCATGGGATAATAAGACTAAATTGTTTTTATGTTTTAGAATGGTAATCCTGGTAACAATGTGAAAGATGAATTGGAAAAATAAATAAATAAATAAATAAATAAAATAACTCTTGTGGGAAGAAAACGTGGCTGAGACTGAACTAAGGCAGTAGTGGTGGAAGGATGGGAGGGAGATGTAGAAAGGCATTTTTTTTTTAAAGATTTTTTTTTTTTTTTTTTTGACAGAGAGAGACAGCGAGAGAGAATACAAGCAGGGGGAGTGGGAGAGGGAGAAGCAGGCTTCTCACGGAGCAAGAAGCCCAATGTAGTTCTCCATCCCAGGGCCCTGGGATCATGAACTAAGCCAAAGGCAGATGCTTAACCAACTGAGCCACCCAGGTGCCCCTAGAAAGTCATTTTAGAAGTAGACTAATAGGCAAAGGGAAGTGAGAAGTTAAAGATGAGTCCAAGATTTCTAGCTCATGTGATTGGGTAGCTAATTGTACAATTAATCATAATAGGGAATAGCAATTAAGCTTTATTGAGAGGAGACTTTGGATTTTAAGGGGAAAGCAGAATAGTGAAGTGGAGATAATGGATTTGGAGTTGGTCAAGCTGTTTGTTATCTATTGGGTGTAAATGTGGAGCCGTAATTGTTAACTTCAGTACTATAGACACTTTGGGCTGCATAATTCTTTGTTGTGGCAGGGATGCCTTGTGCATAATAGAATGCCTAGCAATATCTCTGCCTCTACCCACTGGATGCAAATAGTACCCATCTCAGTTGTGTCAACCAAAAATATCTCCAGACTCTTCCAGGTGTTTTCTGAGGCAGGGACAAAATCGCCCCAGTTGAGATCCACTGATACAAGGAAGGTGGTACAATTGCGTGTCTAGAATTTAAGATACATATGAGACTTGAAGTCAGTATGTAAAATCATCAATGGTGGCAATTTAAATAATGTGCATAGATGAGATCGTGTAGAAGAATGTAGATGATTATATACTTACCTCATTTTTCCATGAATAGCCCCAGAGACTGAAAATTCCTAAACTCATGAGGTAGATTCTGTTTTTGAATACTTTCAAATGTTTTATATTATTATTGTTGTTAATAATATATATTATTATTGTTGTTATATATTGTTGTTATTGTTGTTATATGTTGTCACATATTGAGCCAAATTCCTTGTATTGGGACAAAATTAATCTTTGTGTAACTATAACTGATATTGTGATATTGTGATATATAAGATTTCTCATATATACTTGGTCTTCATCTACAGTTCCTGGCTCACAGTTTCCAAAACCCTTGGAATTTCCTCAGCATAAGAGCAATGAGGCATTTTTTGCCAAAATATTTGGTTTCTTGTCCTCCATTCATGAGAAACACTTTAGAACCATGAGGTGAAATGTGTGTCTTGTTGTTCATAACAAGCTCTTTCCACCACAACTGTGTTTACAATAGTGAGGTGACTTTTGGAAAGCACCTGAGGATGAGGGCTGGTTGCCAGTAGACCAGCCGGGAACGGAATGTTGGAACTTTGAATCCCGGGCCCTGATTCTGTGAGACAGGAGAGGGGCTAGAGGATGACTCAATTACCAGGAGCCAGTAAGTTAATCAATTATGCCTATGTAATGGAGACTCCCTAAAATCCAAAAGGAGGAGGTTTGGAGAGCTTCTAGGTTGAGGAACCAGAACACTTCCAATACTACCATGCCTGTCCCCAAGCTCCACAAAGACAGAAGTCCCTTTGTTCAGAACCTCACCTTATGTATCTATCTCTTCATCTGGATGCTGAGTCATATCCTTTAATACTTTTCATAATAAATGATTAATCTAGTGACTTCTATGAGCTGTTCTGGTAAATTAATAGAACCCAAGGTAAGGGTGGTAGGAATCTCTCATTTATAGCCAGTCTGTCAGAAGTGTGGGTAACAACCTGTACTTGTGATTCAGATCCTGAATTGGAGAGGGTTTTTGGAACCTTCAGTTTGTAGCTGGTTGGGTCAGAAGCACAGGTGACCTGGGCTTGTGATTGGCATCTGAAGTGATTAGGTGGTCTTATAGAACTGAGCTCTTAACCTGTGGAATCTGATGCTCTCATCAGGTATATGATGTCAAAATTGAGTGGAATTGTAGAACAACCAACTGATGTCTCTAGAACTGCTTACTGGTGTGGGGGACTCCTCTACACATTGGAATTGATACCAGAACCTAAGGGCACTAAGTCTATTGGGACAAATTATTTTTCCTAAATCCCTCTACATATTTTAATACAGTTATTGAATTAATTCCTAGAATTCACTATTATCTCCTGGCTAAAGAGCCTTTAATATTTTTGACTTTCTTTTATATGCAATATTTTGAAACTTTTTGCAACATGAGTACTCTCTATTAAATGGCAACCATTTGAATATCCTCCTTAAGCTATAGAGCACAGAACTGACCAAACTCCATGTTTGACCTGTCCAATTTTGAGAAAAACTATCAGTTTCCTCATTTTTGTCATATTTTTATTAAAATATATCAAAATTATATTAGCTCATTTTTGTCAGCTACTTTATACTATTGTTTCTTTTGTTTTTGTTTTGTATGCACTTTCTGTTAAATCAGATTTCATATCATATACCACTGATTTTTTTTTTGTTTCTAACTCAAGCATGAAAATTTATATCCATCCTTTCAAAAATATACTCTTCTTTCATTTAGCCCATCATTTCAACCTGTCTGATCCTTTTGGATTATGATTTCATCCTTCAACATGTTTATTGTTTCTCACAGTTTTATGCCATCTGCACAGTTGATCAGCATACCCTACAAACACAGTGATCTAAGTCATTAATAAAAATGTGAGTGGGTTAACTCCAGAGTTAATGGGATTACATAGTGCTATGGGTTTTCTCTTCAGTGCTTTTATAGCTATTTTTTACTTAAAGGTCTTTTTTTTTTAAGATTTTATTTATTTGACAGAGAGAGATATCACAAGTAGGCAGAGAGGTAGGCAGAGAGAGAGGGGGAAGCAGGCTCCTTGCTGAGCAGATAGCCTGATGCAGGGCTCCACCCTAGGACCCTGAGATCATGACCTGAGCAGAAGGCAGAGGCCAGGTGCCCCTACTTAAAGGTCTTTTTACTTTCATGGAGTACTATAGAAATGAGACTCATGTTAATAGACATTATGTTCAATCTTTCCCAGACAAAACTTCCAAACATAATTTTTCTACAAGAAATGGTAAGGTAGATTATGTTCCATTTATAGAATGAGATGGAATATTGTTATGGGGGAAAATGATTTTATTAATTGATAAAACAATGTTAAATGATAGAGGCAGAATACAAATTTAAATACAAAATGTGACATCACTATTTATAAATAGTTGTGGATATAAATATAGACCTAGTTCTAGGTGTGGATGTAGAGAATACCGGAATCTTAATGATAGTTGCCTTTAAAGTGGTAATTATGATTGGTGTTTTTATTACTATTTTATAGTCTCAAATGTTATATATAATGATTTTGTCATCTTTACATTTAGGAAGTAAATATTAAAATATACTTCTATATTTTATAAATATGAATTAACAAAAATAAAAACAGAATCTGGAAGAAAATACGTATATCTCTGATGACCAGACTTTGAGACAAAGACCTTATCTTTTTTTTTTTTTTTTAAGATTTATTTATTTGTTAGAGAGAGAGAAAGAGTGCACACAAGCAGGGGGAGTGGCAGGCAGAGGGAGAAACAGGCTCCCCGCTGAGTGAGGAGCCCAGAGTCCGGCTCAGTCCCAAGACCCTGAGATCATGACCAGAGCCAAAAGCAGACACTTAATCGACTGAAACACCCAAGTGTCCCAAAAGACCTTATCTTTAGTGATAGGAGAAACCATTTTCTTTTTTTATTTAAATTCATTTAATTAACATATAACATATTACTTGTTTCAGGGGTACACGTCTGTGATTCATCAGTCTTATATAATACCCAGTGATCATTACAACCCATACCCTCCCCAATGTCCATCACCCAGTTGCCTCATCCAAGAGAAACCTTTCTAAGGAAGCCACAGGTTTTCAGTAGTCTGGAAGAGAACAAAAGCTGGAGTTGCATCAGATTTCCCATCACCGGCACTCTGCTGCTGATGACAGATCCCTTAAGAAATGACAGGTGTGGCTGCATGTGTCAGGAGAAGCTGTTAGATGCAGAAACTTATCTGCTTGTCTTTCTTAACAGAGTTTTAATAAAGATTAAATGAGATGATAAGTGAGAAAATTTGTACAAAGTAAGGTTAAAAGTCCTATTCAAGGGTAAGTTATTGATTAAAAGACTTTTGTAGTTACTTTAATTTGACTGAGTATCATGCATTATAAATACATAATGAGAATGTTTGACTCTTCTTCAGGGTAAGTTCCTTGAAGTCAGGGACCACATCCTATTAATCTACGTATCTTCTAACACCTAACACATTACCTTACACCTTACACATGGATAGAGAATAAATTGCATGCTGGCAATATTTGCAAGATAGTAATGATTGTTTTTAATTAAGAGAAACGGAATAATAGTATTATTATAAATTATCGAGTACTAACCCTGTTACTCTGCCATCTTGGTGAAGCAGATGATCCATCAATATTATTGCTGAGTGATATATACCATTTGACTTCCTCCTCTTTGCTCCCTAATTTTGGGCACTCACTGAGATTTTATGCTTGGTCCTATTCTCTTTTTATATCTTTATCATTTTTATTGTATCCATTTATGTGCTCTAATATGTCTTCTCTGTAATGATGACTCTTCAATCAGCCTTGACTTTTTCCAGTTCTACATTTCTGACCCTTGGCCAACCATCTCTTCTGGTTATCTGCTTACCTACTCAGATTCAGCATCCACAACCTACTACCAACCTACTGAGATACCAGATCCACAGTCCTGCACTGATCATCCACATTCCAAATACACATACAATATACTCATTCCTTTAGGTGTCTTTTAAGGACACTAATCGGGGCGCCTGGGTGGCTCAGTGGGTTAAAGCCTCTGCCTTCGGCTCAGGTCATGATCCCAGGGTTCTGGGATCGAGCCCCGCATCGGGCTCTCTGCTCAGCAGGGAGCCTGCTTCCTTCTCTCTCTCTGCCTGCTTCTCTGCCTACCTGTGATCTCTGTCTGTCAAATAAATAAATAAAATCTTTAAAAAAAAAAAAAAAGTCTATAAGGACACTAATCTTTCCAGTCACCTATGCTAGGATTTGTATTCTCTCTGGTCCCCTTTCTCTGTCCTTTATCTTCATCATAAGCAAAAAATTTTCAAATCTTGACGATTTCATTTTTAGTGATATCTCTAGAATCCATCTTCTTTCTTATTTAGTTCTAAAACCAAGTTCAGGTCTTTGTCATCAATTATTTGACCATCACAATACCCTCTTCTAGCTGTCAAATGAGAATAACTCTTATTTCTCCTCAGTTCAAAATCCTTTAGTTGACTATTCTTTTACCTGCCGATTTTAATTATATTATTAAAGTCCCATTAATATCATTTTAGAGGAATAGGCTTGGGGAATATATTAATTTATTTCTTGAAGATAATCTAGGCTTTTAACCTTGTGTAGTATGTTGCATATCCTTATTCTGTTGTTCCACCCAAAACTGATGTTTGACTTCCTTTTCCATATAATACCCCTTGAGTGTTATACACACTAAAAGCAGGAAATGGGTGTTCACATGTGGGAACTGGGATTGAGATTTCAAATCTTAGGCATAAAGTGGAAGACCCATACCCACCATGAAGAATAAAGAGATAACTGAGCTTCAACCCTCAGGTAGTATCAGGGAATCTTTTGAATGGTGTAAAATGGCTGCAAGCCTTGACTTGTCTGTCTATGGTTCTGCTCAGGATGGCACTAAGGAAAGCCAGTTAAGTCTGCCTTACATTTTTTTTTACCTTCTTACTGCCTTTCTTGACTTTCATTAAATAGAAATATTGAATAAAGTGAGATGAGATTAGAAACATTTAATGGGATAAGGAAATCTTAAAGATAGTCTAGGAAGAGGGAAAGGATGATCTTTTTTAGAGAAGTGTTGCTGGAAACTTCTATTCAGAGCAGTATGTTGGGTGGCTTATTGAGAAATGGTGACTCAGGGGCAGGTTGAATAGAGAAGATTTAATCTGGTCAAAATGGGGTGAAAAAAACTCAATGCCAAGTTATAAAGAAGGTTATGATATAGCAGATTAGCAGGAAATAGTTTGCACTTGATCCAAAGACACTAATTTCAGGTCACATGTCACATTTAAAGGAGAAAAAGCAGTTTGTGGATTTGAAAATGGTTTTTCCATTATTAAGTATGCCCAAAGAAAATGTTGACAGAAGAATGTTTTGTTTTTGTTCTTTGTAATGAAACCTGTAGACTTTCAGATAGAATTTAGGGATAAATATTTGAATCCAAATTACTATCTTTAAAAGCCCAAAGTTCTTATACTATTAAACCATTTATGTATGCATTTCTAATTGTTCAAAAGAAAAAGGTAGGCTGAATAGCATATTAAATATAAAAGCATATTTTCTTCTTAAATAAAAATGGAATTACCAAAGACAATTTTTTTAATTTGGGAGATGAGGGAGATAGATAATGTTAAAATGTTAGATAATTAGGTATCTTATTATTGCAAATGAAAACTTATATATATATATATTTTTTTTTAAAGATTTTATTTATTTATTTGAGAGAGAGAGAGATCACAAGTAGGCAGAGAGGAAGGCAGAGAGAGAGAGGAAGGGAAGCAGGCTCCCTGCTGAGCAGAGAGCCCGACGTGGGACTCAATCCCAGGATCCTGAGATCATGACCTGAGCCGAAGGCAGCGGCTTAACCCACTGACCCACCCAGGCACCCTGAAAACTTATATAATAAATGTTTCTCCAAAGCAGATATTAGTGTGGTACATGATTGTAACCATTCCATTTAAGAGTTGCCTTTGGGATTTTTCTAGACTTTTACCCCATTTAGTGGAAATCCCAGATTCCAGGAACTGGAGATTTGGACTATGCTATATTCTAGTCATCTAGTCTCAATTTTCTCACTGGGTTCCCATCTTACCAATTCTTTTTTAGATGCTTCCCCTTGCTTAGAACACCATTGTCTCTCAGCTACATAGTGCCTATGTGCATCCTCATTTTTAAGCTGTTACCTCCTTTTTCCTTCATTTGACTCATTCTCTAATTCTTTTCTTATCTTATGCCTCAGTAATTATAGCATCTTTAGTTCTGCCAAAACGGGCAAGTGTATCATTATGTTTAAAGTGCAAAGCAGTATGAAACCAAGAAGATCATGGGTTGTTTTTACTTTGGCACAAATTCTTCTGGTTGCATTATGGTTCTATGGAACAAAGGAAATGGCACTGAAAATGCATTAAGACACACCTTAGTTTTAAGTTAACTTTCTTAGGTTGGGAACAAAATTCACAGCTTGTTGATTGGGTTTTCTGAAATGATAAAACAAAGTGAAGAAAATTCTGAAAAGAGTGACTAATAGGGACAATAAAAAATTTTTAGTTGATGAAGTAAAAAGTAATAGACTAATTTTAGAAAATTAACAGATAATGAAAGGCATGCATTTTAATCTTTTTTAAACTTTGCTATCTTCCTTTTGTCTTTAAACATAGATACATGTCTTCTGTCTTAGATTTTTTAATTTACTTGCTATCACATTCTGTTAAGTCTTTATAGCTCATTGCTTTATGATCAGGTTGTTTGATGCTTTCTACTTCTACTTTTCATCTTCACTTTTCTTAATTTCATGCATTCTCATTTCCTTCCCACTCCTCTGTAGACCACTGCTCTCATGAAAGGTCAGCACCTTGCACAGTCAGGACTGATCTTCATGTATCACTTGTCTTTAACACAGCACATTGGGTTATAAACAGTGTGAGAAAGGACCGCAGAGACCATTTAGTGGAAGCATTTATTTTACAGATGAGGAACTCCAAACCTAGAGAGACTAAGTGACCTAATCAAGGTCTCTTAACAAGTTAGTGACTGTGGCAAAGTAGAACTCCTGTACCCTAATTCCTAATTCAATGAAGTTATATGATTAAGATCTAAATTTTTAGTTCTTGAGGTAAAAGTGAAAGAGGATCTTTTTCCTGTACAGGAATGAGTCTTTGTTAATGCTGGGGATAAGTTAAGATTTCAATGCTTATTGTGTACCAAGTGTTTGCTGAATATTAATTATCTTTCATAGTTGCTCTCATTTAATCCTCACAGCAATCCTATGAGGTCAGGGGTGTTACTATTCCCATTTTACAGATGGGGAAATGGGTCAGATAATAAATAACTTGACTAATATGACAGAGTCATAGACTTAGAGAAACTATATAAATATTAATAAGAAAAAAGAACATCTAGTCCTCTTGGATAAAGGCTGCCTGTGGAAGGCCAAGACACTGAGTTATTCCTTATCTGCTCAGGGATAGGAAGGAGAAAGAAAAGGATAAACAGTACTGGCCTGACTGAATCCCAGTGTGTGCCTCTGTCTTTGCAGGGATCAGATGTGTGTTCTGTAGCCTCAGGATGTTTCTGTTCTCCCATACTGTCATATTATCTTAACAGCACCTAATTCATGCCTCTTGTACAGTGCATGTACATTTTCATTTAAAATAAATATTAAGGGTGCCTGGGTGGCTCAGTGGGTTAAGCCGCTGCCTTCGGCTCGGGTCATGATCCCAGGGTCCTGGGATCGAGTCCCATATCGGGCTCGCTGCTCAGCAGGGAGCCTGCTTCCCTTCCTCTCTCTATGCCTGCCTCTCTGCCTACTTGTGATCTCTCTCTGTCAAATAAATAAATAAAAATCTTTAAAAAAAATAATAAAATAAAATAAATATTAAGTGTCACTGTATGCTGGAGTTCATTATACAGTGGTGGACAAAACACATAATTACCAAAATATTAAGAGCAAGGGGAAAAGTCCAACCACTGCTCTCCCACAAAAAAAAGCCTTATTTTTTCTACATTGCCACCTGATTCCCCATAATCTAGTACTACAAATTCAACCTTTGTCACTGTAGTCCTCATTCATTACTCTTCAACACACTCTTACTGAATTACATACTGCCAAATCAACCCAGTATACCAAAATGTCATATAATCATTTCAAATTTGTCCCATTCATTTATTGGTCTATTAATTCTACAAACATTCACTGAATATCTATTATAACTGAGAGAATTACCTGAATCAAGGACATAAAATGAGAAAGGCACGATTCTTGTCTTTAAATTCCATTGACAAAGAATCATAAATAAATATATTAATTAAGGCTAATTAAGAAAATAGAATCCTAAACATTTTTTGATACTATTAGTATAAAATAGTACTACTGTCCACCTATTATATACTAAGCATTTTATATATAATTATATAATGATGTTTTATATTGTCGTGTATTTTATCATGTACCCACGACTGTGTTTTACATATGCTATTTCAGTAAGTCCTTCAGAAAGGAATACTAGTTCTATTTTATATGAGAGGAAGCTGAGGCTCATGTAGTTAAATGATCACCTATGGTTGCATAGCAGGTAAGCAGCAGAGATGAGAAGTGACAAGAGAAATCCAAAATCCTTTGTTTTTTTCTGTTTCATCATGGCATGTCTCTGGTGTTGTTGAAGCAAATCTCAGATTTTAATTAATTTTGCTTGAAGTATTTGGGGATGATTTCAGTAGAGGTCATATGTCAATAGGTCTGAAAGCTGGGTAAGAATTCTGGAAGTAAGAATGTGTATTTCAACCCAACAAAGATATAAAGACTACAGTGTAAGATTTTATTGGTCAGTAGCTTCAGGGACTTGTGTAGTATATGTTACCCAAGGATTTGTGTCTTACGTTGCTATAGTCAATGGAAATAGATCAATGGACTTGGAATTCACAAAATTTCCCTTTTTCCAAAGGGAAAAAAAATTCTTTTTTAAAAATGAATTTACATTTTAAATTCAAGTATAGTAACATACACTATTATATTAGTTTCAGATGTGCAATATGATTCCAGAATTCTATATGAGTGAATCATGGGGTATTTGTCCTCCTCTGATTTATTTCACTTAGGATTATACCCTCTAGACCCATTCATATTGTCGCAGATGGCAAGATTTCATTCTTTTTTATGGATGGATAATATTTTATTGTATATATATACCAAATCTTCTTTATACCTTCATCTGTCAATGGGCACTTGGATTGTTTCCTTAACTTGGTTATTATAAAGAATAAGTAAACACAGAAGTATGTATATCTTTTCAAATTAATGTTTTTGTTTTCTTTGGATAAACACCCACTAGTGGAGTTACTGGATCATTTGGTAGTTCTATTTTTAATTTTTTGAGGAACCTCCATACCGTTTTCCACAGAGGCTGCATAAACTTACATTCCTACCAGCAGTTCACAGAAGTTCCTTTTTTTTCCCATATCCTTTCCAGAACTTGTTATTTCTTGTGTTTTTGATTTTAGCCATTCTGACATGTGAGAGTGATATCTCATTGTAGCTTTGATATTCATTTTCCTGATAATAATGATGTTGAACATTTTTTCATATGTCTGTTGGCCATCTGTATGTCTTCTTTGGAAAAATACCTATTCATGTCCTCTGCCCACTTTTTAATTGTATTATTTGGGTTTGTGGTGTCAAGTTGTGTGAGTTTTTTTTATATATTTTGGACACTTCACCCCTTATCAGATATGTCATTTGCAAATATCTTCTCCTATTTGGTGGGATGTCTTTTTGTTTTATTGATGGTTTCTTTCACTGTGCAAAAGTTTTTATTTTGGTGTAATCCCAATAGTTATTTTTTTTTTTTTAATTTTGCTTTTGTCCTCCTTGCAAAGGAGACAGATATAGAGAAATCTTTTTTATGGCTGATGTCAAAGAGATTACTGCCTGTTTTCTTTTAGAAATTTTATGGTGTCAGGTCTCACATTTAGGTCTTTAAAACATTTTGAGTTTATTTTTTGTGTATGGTATAAGACAGTGGTTTAGTTTCATTCTTTTGCATGTAGCTGTCCCGTTTTCACAATACTATTTGTTGAAGAGATGGTCTTCTTTCCATTGTATAGTCTTTCCTCCTTTGTCATATTGACCATATTGACCAAATAATGGTGTAATCGACCATATAATCATGGGTTTATTTCTGTGCTCTTCCAATCTATGTGACACATGATCTATGTGTCTATTTTGTGCCAGCACCATACTATTTTGATTACTATAGCTTTGTAGTATGTATTGAAATCTGGAATTGTGATACCTTCAGTTTTGTTCTTCTTTCTTCAAGGTAGCCTTAGCTACTTGGGATCTTTGGTGGTTCCATACAAGTGTTAGAATTATTTGTTCTAGTTTTGGGAAAAATGGTGTTGGCATTTTGATAGAGATTGAATTAAATCTGTAGATTGTTTTAGGTAATACAATTTTTTTTAAAGATTTTATTTATTTATTTGACAGACAGAGATCACAAGTAGGCAGAGAGACAGGCAGAGAGACAGGCAGAGAGAGAGGAGGAAGCAGGCTCCCCGCTGAGCAGAGAGCCAGATGCGGGGCTCGATCCCAAGACCCTGAGATCATGACCTGAGCCGAAGGCAGAGGCTTAACCCTCTGAGCCACCCAGGTGCCCCGGTAATACAAATATTTTAACAATATTTGTTTTCCTGCTCCCTGAGCATGGAATATCTTTCCATTTGTTTGTGTCATCTTCTATTGCTTTCAACAATATCTTATAGCCTTCAGAGTACAGGTCTTTCATCTTCTTGGTTAAGTTTATTTCTAGGTTTTTTACTGATTTTTGGTGTAATTGTAAATGACATTGCTTTTGTAATTTCTCTTTCTATTACTTCATTATTTCTGTTTAGAAATGCAACATATTTCTGCACATTTATTTTATATAATATGATTTTACTTAATTCATTTGTCTGTTCTAGTATTTTCTTTTTGGTTGAGTCTTTAGGGTTTTCTATACATAGTATTATGTCATCTACAAATAGTGATAGCTTTAATTCTTCCTTTCCTATTTGGATGCCTCTTATTTCTTTTTCTTGCTGATTGCTATGGCTAGGGATTCCAGTACCAAATTGAATACAAGTAGTGAGAGTGGACATTTTTGTCTTGTTTCTGATCTTGGAGGGAAAACTCTCAGGTTTTCACCATTGAATGTGATGTTAGCTATGGGTTTTTTATATATGGCCTTTACTATGTTGAGGTATGTCCCTTTTAAACTTACTTTGTTGAGAGTTTTTATCATGAATGGATGTTGTACTTTCTCAAAAAAAATTTTTTTTTGCCTCTACTGAAATGATTATATGGTTTTTATCCTTTCTTTTGTTAAAGTGATATATCTATGTATGATGTTAATTGATTTATAAATGTTGAACCACACATACACCCCTGGAATAAATCCCACCTGATTATAGTGAATGATTTTGTTAATGTATTGTTGGATTTGGTTTGCCAATATTTTGTTGAGAATTTCTGCATATATGTTCATCAGAAATTTTGAACTGTAGTTTTCTTTCTTTTTTTTTTTTTTTTTTTTTTTGGTGTCTTTACCTGGTTTTGATATCAGGGTAATGCTTGCCTCATAGACTGAATTTGAAAGCTTTCTTTACTCTTTATTGTTTTATTTGTTTGGAAGAGCTTGAGAAGAATAGATATTAATTGTCTTTTAATGCTTGGTTTAATTCACCTGTGAAGCTGTCTCGTTCTAGACTTTTGTTTGTTCAGTGTTGTTTTTGTTGTTGTTTAAATTACTGATTCAGTTTCATTGTTAGTAATTGATCTGTTCAAAGTTGCTATTTCTTCCTGAATTAGTTTTGGGAGGTTATATGTTTCTAGGAATTTATCTATTTCTTCTAGGTTGTCCAATTTGTTGGCATATAATTTTCTCATAATCTTTGTATAACTATGGTAAAGATTGTTATTTCTCCTTTTCATTTATCTCTCCCTCTGTGTCTCTCTTTTTCTCTTTCTCTTTGATGAGTTTGGCTAAATGTTAACCAGTTTTGTTGCTCTTTTAAAAGAACCAGCTCCTGGTATTATTGATCTGTTCTACTGTTATTTTCATGTCTATTTCTCTCATTTCTACCTTTTATTATTTCCTTCCCTTTACTGACTTTGACCTTTGTTTTTTCTTCTTTCCCTAGCTCCTTTAGGTGTGAGATTAGGTACTATTTGAGTTTTTTCTTGTTTCTGAGGTAGCCCTGTATTGCTATACTTTTTCTCTTAGAATAGCTTTTGCTGCATCCAAAAGATTTTGGACCATTATATTTTCATTTTCATTTGTATCCATGCATTTTTTTATTTCTTTTTTGATTTCTTGGTTGACCTATTCATTGTTTAGTAGCATTATTTATTTAACCTCCATATATTTGTGTTCTTGCCAGATTTTTTTCTTGTGGTTGATCTCTAGTTTCATGCCACTGTGGTCAGAAAAGATGCCTGATTTCTAGTAGTTTGGGGGTGTAATCTTTTGGGTTTTCCATATAAAGAATCATGTCATCTGTGAAGAGAGAGAGTTTGACTTCTTCATTGCCAATTTGGATACCTTTTATTTCTCTTTGTTGTCTGATTGCTGTTGCTAGGACTTCTAATACTATGTTGAACAAGAGTGGCGAGAGTGGGCATCCTTGTCGTGTTCCTGATCTCAACGGGAAGGCTGCAAGCTTTTTCCCATTGAGGATGATATTTGCTGTGGGTCTTTCATAGATAGATTTTATGAAGTTCAGGAATGTTCCCTCTATCCCTATACTTTGAAGCATTTTAATCAGGAACAGATGCTGGATTTTGTCAAATGCTTTTTCTGCATCAATTGAGAGGACCATGTGGTTCTTCTCTCTTCTCATATTAATTTGTTCTATCACATTGATTGATTTGCGAATGTTGAACCATCCTTGTAGACCAGGAATGAATCCCACTTGGTCATGGTGGATAATCTTTTTAATGTGCTGTTGGATCCTGTTTGCTAGGATCTTGTTGAGAATCTTAGCGTCCATATTTATCAGTGTTATTGGTCTGAAATTCTCCTTTCGGGTCTTTGCCTGGTTTGGGGATCAGGGTAATGCTGGCTTCATAGAAAGAGTCTGGAAGTTTTCCTTCTGCTTCAATTTTTTGAAACAGCTTCAGGAGAATAGGTGTTATTTCTTCTTTGAAAGTCTGGTAGAATTCCCCAGGAAATCCATCAGATCCTGGGCTCTTGTTTTTTGGGAGGTTTTTGATCACTGCTTCAATCTCGTTACTAGATACCAGTCTATTTAGGTTGTCAATTTCTTCCTGGTTCAATTTTGGGAGTTTATAGTTTTCCAAGATGCATCCATTTCATCTAGGTTGCTTAGCTTATTGGCATATAACTATTGATAATAACTTCTGATGTTGTTTCTACTTCCTTGGTGTTAGTTGTGATCTCTCCCTTTTCATTCATAATTTTATTAATTTGGGCTTTCTCTATTTTCTTTTGGATTAGTGTGGCCAATGGTTTATCGATCTTATTGATTCTTTCAAAAAACCAGCTTCTAGTTTTATTGATACGTACTACTGTATCTCTGGTTTCTACCTCATTGATCTCAGCTCTCTAATCTTGATTATTTCCCTTCTTATGTGTGGAGTTGGTTTGATTTGTTGTTGATTCTCCAGTTCTTTAAGGTGTAGAGACAGATGGTGTATTCTGGATTTTTCAATTTTTTTGAGGGAGGCTTGGATGGGTATGTATTTCCCCCTTAGGACTGCCTTTGCTGTATCCCATAGGTTTTGGACTGAAGTGTCTTCATTCTCATTGGTTTCCATGAATTGTTTGAGTTCTTCGTTGATCTCCTGGTTGATCCAAGCATTCTTAAACAATGTGGTCTTTAGCTTCCAGGTGTTTGAGTTCCTTCTGAACTTTTCCTTGTGATTGAGCTACGGTTTCAAAGCATTATGATCTGAGAATATGCAGGGAATAATCTCAGTCTTTTGGTATTGGTTGAGTCCTGATTTGTGAACCAGTATGTGGTCTATTCTGGAGAAGGTTCCATGTGCACTTGAGAAGAATGAGTATTCTGTTGTTTTAGGGTGGAATGTTCTGTATATATCTATGAGGTCCATCTGGTCCAATGTGTCATTCAATGCTCTTGTTTCTTTATTGATTTTCTGCTTCAATGTTCTGTCTATTTCTGAGAGAGGTGTGTTAAGATCTCCTACTATTAATGTATTCATATCAATATGACTCTTTATCTTGATTAACAGTTTTCTTATGTAATTGGCTGCTCCCATATTGGAGGTGTAGATATT